>NC_064924.1:124035681-124660681 GCF_023897955.1 Schistocerca gregaria | reverse complement strand
AGGCTGAGTGCAACCCAAAAAATGGCAACAGCGCATGGCGGCCTGTATGGTCACCCATCCAAGTGCCGACCACCCCCAACAGCGCTTAACTTCGGTCATCTCACGAAAACCTGTGAATCCACTTCGGCAAGGCCGTTGCCCGCAAAGCAACCTATTTCACTCATTTGTGTGATTTCATTACTCATTTCGTGCAGAGTTGTAGAACCTTCGTTTTCCTATCCTGTTATCTGACCCAGGGGCATAGCTGTGTAATAGTGGCAGGGAGAAATTGTCTTAGCGGTGTACTGCACCAGAAGCCGTCTCACGAACTCATAAATTCGGCCTACCCTAACAACAGGCAACTTGGCCTGAACATAAATAGTGAGGAGGCCTTTACAAAACTGGCTACGAGGGTTTACAGAAAACACAGTCTCTAAGCGACTACAATAAAACAGCTAACGCGGCAAATTGGAGTGTGTTGTGTACATAGCTCCGTTTAGACAGTGCGTACACAACTTGGCACCAGAGCGCGCCCCGCTAAGCACAACAGTGCAGGCGCAGCGCTCGTCCGTCTCTGCACTATGAGATGGCACTGCCTTAGAGACGGACCAAATTCTGCTTCCGCCGATCCGCGTATTAATATGTAACGCAGCCAGTGAGATTGCTGCTAACGTAGAACATTTTCTCCTCACTGATCACACTCACACAGTGATACCTAAATGCACGAGGTATTATAACGAGTGTACAGACCTCCGATCAGTCAGTCTGCATTTGTCTGCACCAGTCTGTACCAGTCTGCATTAGTCTCTACCAGTCTATAGTCAAGTTTCAGTCTCCACCAAGGAAGATTATCATATTCCTGTACATAGCCATGAACATAAATGTATAGACACGTTGTCAAGTATCAGAGATATGTGAGAATAAGATTAGCATACTAAGACCAAAGGAACTTCAGATTGTCAATTGTAAATTAATCAAGTTCTGTTTAAAGTTGGTCAACGTCAATCTGCTACTCTAAGCGTGCAAGTGGCATTTCTATCGTCTGACCTAACGGCAGAAAATAAACACGCCATGATAAGACCATGAGACATATTGCTGACATTTGCTTACTTCGTTAGAGCGACAAGTCAAATAATCTGTTGGTGTGCGTACCGAAGGTCTTACAGTACGCACACCACAGACTGTCAGTCAGTTCTACCAACATCTCAACGCCTCAGTATATTTTAATTTGTTTGAGTGTTCCTTTCCACACGTGTTTTTATATTGAGCTACTTTCAATGAGAAGACAGTATTTAATCGATAAAAATTGGGCGTCATTACACTGCATGAATGAGGCACCTATCTCTGGGGCGCCGACCTAGGTTGTGTAGTGGATAGGATACTGCTTTCGTATTAGAGTCAGTGTAGTTACATTTTCTGTCTATCTGTTTCTACAAGATGCGCCAGAGAAGTTCGGTTAGCGGTCTCAGAAAATGAAGCAAGCAGCAGTTGCAAACAAAATGCCTTTATTGGTCTCCAAAGTAATCACCGTTACTTACAAAAGTCTTCTGACATCGGTTGTAGAGCTGTTGGAAACTGTCAGCAAATGCTTCTTGTGGAATTACTCGAATCACCGTCCTCATGGGTTGTCGGGTATCCGCATCATTATACGAGGTGAGACCTGGTGCTCCCAATACGATGTAGAGGGAAAAAATAGTTCAAATGGCTCTGCGCGCTATGGGACTTAACGTCTGAGGTTATCAGTCCACTAGACTCTTTTTTTTTTGGTCATCAGTCTTCTGACTGGTTTGATGCTGCCCGCTACGAATTCCTTTCCTGTGCTAACCTCTTCATCTCAGAGTAGCACTTGCAACCTACGTCCTCCATTATTTGCTTGACGTATTCCAATCTCTGTCTTCCTCTACAGTTTTTGCCCTCTACAGCTCCCTCTAGTCCCACGGAAGTCATTCCCTCATGTCTTAGCAGATGTCCTATCATCCTGTCCCTTCTCCTTATCAGTGTTTTCCACATATTCCTTTCCTCTCCGATTCTGCGTAGAACCTCCTCATTCCTTACCTTATCAGTCCACCTAATTTTCAACATTCGTCTATAGCACCACATCTCAAATGCTTCGATTCTCTTCTGTTCCGGTTTTCCCACAGTCCATGTTTCACTACCATACAATGCTGTACTCCAGACGTACATCCTCAGAAATTTCTTCCTCAAATTAAGACCGCTATTTGATATTAGTAGCGAGTCTGCTTTTGATTTCTTCTCATTACCTTCGTCTTTCTCCGATTTACTCTCAAACCATAGTGTGTACTCATTAGACTGCTCATTCCGTTCAGCAGATCATTTAATTCTTCTTCACTTTCACTCAGGATACCAATGTCATCAGCGAATCGTATCATTGATATCTTCTCACCTTGTATTTTAATTCCACTCCTGCACCTTTCTTTAATTTCCATCATTGCTTCCTCGATGTACAGATTGAAGAGTAGGGGCGAAAGGCTACAGCCTTGTCTTACTCCCTTCTTAATACGAGCACTTCGTTCTTGATCGTCCACTATTATTATTCCCTCTTGGTTGTTGTACATATTGTATATGACACGTCTCTCCCCATAGCTTACCCCTACTTTTTTTCAGAATCTCGAACAGCTTGCACCATTTTATATTAACAGCTTGCACCATTTTATATTGTCGAACGCTTTTTCCAGGTCGACAAATCCTATGAACGTGTCTTGATTTTTCTTTAACCTTGCTTCCATTATTAGCTGTAACGTCAGAATTGCCTCTCTCGTGCCTTTACTTTTCCTAAAGCCAAACTGATCGTCACCTAGCGCATTCTCAACTTTCTTTTCCATTCTTCTGTATATTATTCTTGTAAGCAGCTTCGATGCATGAGGTGTTAAGCTGATTGTGCGATAATTCTCGCACTTGTCAGCTCTTGCCGTCTTCGGAATTGTGTGGATGATGCTTTTCCGAAAGTCAGATGGTATGTCACCAGACTCACATATTCTACACACCAACGTGAATAGTCGTTTTGTTGCCACTTCCCCTAATGATTTTGGAAATTCTGATGCAATGTTATCTATCCCTTCTGCCTTATTTGACCGTAAGTCCTCCACAGCTCTTTTAAATTCCGATTCTAATACTGGATACCCTATCTCTTCTAAATTGACTCCTGTTTCTTCTTCTATCACATCAGACAAATCTTCACCCTCATAGAGGCTTTCAATGTATTCTTTCCACCTATCTGCTCTCTCCTCTGCATTTAACAGTGGAATTCCCGTTGCACACTTAATGCTACCCCCATTGCTGTTAATGTCACTAAAGGTTGTTTTGACTTTCCTGTATGCTGAGTCTGCCCTTGCGACAATCATATCTTTTTCGATGTCTTCACATTTTTCCTGCAGCCATTTCGACTTAGCTTCCTTGCACTTCCTATTTATTTCATTCCTCAGCGACTTATATTTCTGTATTCCTGATTTTCCCGGAACATGTTTGTACTTCCTCCTTTCATCAAGCAAATGTAGTATTTCTTCTGTTACCCATGGTTTCTTCGCAGCTACCTTCTTTGTACCTATGTTTTCCTTCCCAACTTCTGTGATGGCCCTTTTTAGAGACGTCCATTCCTCTTCAATTGTGTTGCCTACTGCGCTATTCCTTATTGCTGTATCTACGCTAGTTAGAGAACTTCAAACGTATCTCGTCATTCCTCAGAACTTAGGTATCCCACTTCTTAGCGTATTGATTCTTCCTGACTAATGTCTACTCTTCATCACTACTATATTGTGATCTGAGTCTATATCTGCTCCTGGGTACGCCTTACAATCCAATATCTGATTTCGGGATCTCTGTCTGACCATGATGTAATGTAATTCAAATCTTCCCGTATCTCCCGGCGTTTTCCAAGTATAACTCTTCCTCTTGTGATTCTTGAACAAGGTATTCGCTATTACTAGCTGAAACTTGTTACAGAACTCAATTAGTCTTTCTCCTCTTTCATTGTCCCAAGCCCATATTCTCCTGTAACCTTTTCTTCTACTCCTTCCCCTACGACTGCATTCCAGTCGCCCATGACAATTAGATTTTCGTCCCCCCTTTACATACTGCATTACCCTTTCAATATCCTCATACACTTTCTCTATCTGTTCATCTTCAGCTTGCGACGTCGGCATGTATACCTGAACTATCGTTGTCGGTGTTGGTCTGCTGTCGATTCTGATTAGAACAATCCGGTCACTGAACTGTTCACAGTAACAGACTCTCTGCCTACCTTACTATTCATAACGAGTCCTACATCTGTTTCACCATTTTCTGCTGCTGTTGATATTACCCGATACTCATCTGACCAGAAATCCTTGTCTTCCTTCCACTTCACTTCACTGACCCCTACTATATCTAGATTGAACCTTTGCATTTCCCTTTTCAGATTTTCTAGTTTCCCTATCACGTTCAAGCTTCTGACATTCCACGCCCCGACTCGTAGAACATTATCCTTTCGTTGATTATTCAATCTTTTTCTCATGGTAACCTCCCCCTTGGCAGTCCGCTCCCGGAGATCCGAATGGGGGACTATTCCGCAATCTTTTGCCAATGGAGAGATCATCATGACACTTCTTCAACTACAGGACACATGACCTGTGGATACACGTTACGTGTCTTTAATGCAGTGGTTTCCATTGCCTTCTGCATCCTCATGTCGTTGATCATTGCTGATTCTTCCGCCTTTAGGGGCAATTTCCCACCCCTAGGACAAGAGAGTACCCTGAACCTCTATCCGTTGCTCCGCCCTCTTTGACAAGGCCGTTGGCGGAATGAGGCTGACTTCTTAAGCCGGAAGTCTTCGGCCGCCAATGCTGATTATTTATCAAAATTTAGGCAGTGGCGGTGATCGAACCCGGGACCGATGACGCTTTGATTATGATTCAAAGACGCTATCCCGAGACCACTAGACTTTTAACTGCTTAAACCTAACTAACCTCAGCCCATCACGCACACCAATGCCCGAGGCATGATTCGAACCTGCGACCATAGCGGCAGCGCGGGTCCGGACTGAAGCTCCTAGAACCGCTTGTCCACAACGGCCAGCCTACGACGTGGAGACCAAGCGAGTCAATGTCACGGTTGTCATCATGTTCTCCACCTGCCAAAAGACGTCGACTGACAAAATACTTGATTAAGACGACGCTGATCGCCTTTGTCGACAGCAACGACTTGATCCACCATGAATTTCCACCTTGCCGTTGGCTGTCGTTTGGTCTCCGGATCGCGTTGGTAACACCAGGTCTCACCTCCTGTAATGATGGGGATACTCAGCAACACGTGAGCTATTCCACGAGATAGAAGATGACTGTAGCTGATTGTGCTAGCTTTGAAGACTAGTAAAGAGTTTTGTTTGTAACACTTGTTGCTATTATTTTCTGAGACCAAATATCCAGCTGTTAAAGACGAATCTTATGTTTAGCATTCCCGTAGTTTGTAGGTCAACTGATGCCAGTTGTGTCATGGTTGCTGTAACAAGGACCGTGGCTGCGTGTATTCTCCATCCTCGTTCATTCCTGCCTTGTGTTCTTATATATATATATATATATATATATATATATATATATATATATATATATATATATATATATATATATTATAATGGGACCAAACAGCTTAGGTCATCGGTCCCTAGGGTTACGCACTACTTAATCTAACTTAAACTAACTTACGCTAAGGACAACATACACATCGACGCCCAGGGAGGATTCGATCCTCCGACGGGGGGACATGGAACGTCCTTTGGCTGCCTTGTAAATAGGGACAGAGAAACCAGCGGGACCAGCTAGATGCCAACCGGGGCTAACGCCACGACCGTTTTATCAGCAGCTGAACGCCCTGTCCGGGGCACAAGTTATTTATGAGTGCTGATGACTTTCTGTTTACGATCAGCTGTAGCTGCTCTTTCAAAACAACCTCCAATTGGAATGATTTAAACGTGAATCTCCTGACAGATGAACACTTTGAACTCTCTCAGCACTGTCTTATTTACGCCAGTGTCCAGAAATTAAATACACCTGCGAAAAGAGAAAGGGTAAGCTATGATCATATCAGTAAATAAGCGCCAAGATTTCCACAAAACCTGGAATCTTACTGTCCGTATAGGAAATGAACAATCTCTGTATCGCCGGCCGGAGTGGCAATGAGGTTCTAGGCCCTGCAGTCTGGGGACCGCTACGGTCGCCGGTTCGAATCCTTCCTCGGGCATGGATGTGTGTGATGTCCTTAGGTTAGTTACGTTTAAGTAGTTCTAAGGTCTAGGGGACTGATGACCTCAGAAGTTCAGTCCCATAGTGCTCAGAGCCATTTGAGCCAATCTCTGCATCGAACAGTCAATTAGAAAACAGCAAGTGGTAATTAGACCCCTGCTGTCCCAATGATATAGCGGGTAGAGAACCGACTCTTCGTGACTTTTACGAAGTAAAAGCACGAAGACGTCAGCTCTTCTCTGATCTGCAGGCTAAAATTCACCAAGGCTTTGAGTCAGGTCAGTCATAGACACCTCTCTCAGCAGCATTGCATGTGCGGCGAAAAAGTGTCACTATATGGCTCTGGGGATGGTTCCGAGGATGAGGCAATGATTGTCGTAGACCAGTACTAAATCCTACGTGTTTGAAAAAATTATGCCAACACTGCTTATAACTGTCTCATGAGACAGCAAGAGTTCCACGTGCCCTCGATTATTGCCACGGTGTTCAGATAGTATTTTCTTGGCCTTCTTGCAGCTTTGGAGTATGTCACTTGTTTTTGTGTTTATGAGCACTGTGTACGACCTGTTACAACAACATGGACATTCGCACACTCATTTGGATAACGGTGCTTTGAAAATGACAAGCTGGTCGAAATTTGCCAAATGTAAAGTTTAAAAAAAAATTAAAAATTATGAAGTAAACCAAACGTACAGAAAACACGCTTCCGTTTAGTGATTCAGTTGTGGCTATGACTTCATAAACAAGCTAATTCCTCCTAATTCCATACGATGCCGCGCCCACAACCTGCATTGTCGGCAATTTTTTCCTCAAATTAAAACAAGTGTTTTTATTATGAGACGTCTCTTGGCTAGAAATGTCCTCTGCTTGTCCAAATCTTCTATACATGTTCTCCTTGCTTGGGTCGTCGCGATTTACTTTGGTTCCAAAGCAGCAGAATTCTCTACTTCGTTTATTTCGTGGGCCCTAGTCTTGTAATAAGATTATTATTTATCTCCTTTCTGCTACTGTCTGTTACTTTCATCTTTCTTCATTTGCTCTCAGTCGATTTTCTGCACTCATCAGACTGTTCATTCCATTCAATATATCGTGTAATATTTCTTCACTTTCACTGGGTTAGCAGTATCATCAGAGATCTTATCACATCCTTTCACTCTGAACTTTAACGCTCTCTTGAGCCTTCGTTTTATTTCCTCACTGCTTTTCGATGTATAGATTGAACAGTTGGGACAAAAGACTACATCGAGTCTTACACTGTGTTTAATAGGAGCACTTCGTTCTTGGAGTTCCATTCTTAATTATCTCTTTCGGTTCTTGTACTTATTCTATATTACCCGTACTTTCCATACGGCTTTCTCTTATCTTCTCAGAATTTCGAACACCGTATAGCTTTTTACATTGTCTAACGCTTTTTCTGGATCCACGTGTCCTACGGAATAACCTCAATTTTTCTTAAGCCTTGCTTTCACTATCAGTCGCAACGTTAGAACAGCCTTTATGGTGCGTTTACCTTTCCGAAAGCCGAACGGATCATCGTCCAACACAATCTCAGTTTCCTTTCCCATTCTTCTGCATACTATTGTTATCAGCAACGTGGATTTATGAGCCGTTAAGCCGCTTGTGCGACTGTTCTGTTGTCTGCTCTTGCTATATTGGGAACTGCGTGGCTGGTATTTTTCCAAAAGTCTGATGCTATGTCTCCATCCTCAAAGATTGTACACACAAACTTGAATATTACTTTGGTAGATATTTAACACAATGTTTTTTTTTAAATTCCGAAGGAATGTTTTTTGTGCCTTGTGCCTAATTTCATCACAAAGTCTTTCAAAACTCTGTCATACTAAAACTCTAATAATGGACCCTCATCTTTTCCATATCGACTACCATTTCTGCCTCAGTTACTTCACCGCCGTAGAGGCCTTCGATGTACTCTTTCAACCTATCCGCTATCGTCTCTGCGTTCAACGATATTGGATTTTTAGTTTTGACTCCTTTGTCAACCACCGGAGGTTGTTTTGACTTTTCTATATGCTGAATCAATCCGTCCGAAAACCATTTCTTTTTCGATTGCTTCACATTTTTCCTTCGGCCATAAGACTTGGCTTCCGTACACTTCCTGTTTATTTCGTTCCTAAATGAGTTACATTTTTCTATTCCTGTATGTCCCTTTTTGTACTCCCACCTTTCGTCGATCAGCTGAAGTATTTCTTCTCTTACCCAAGCTTTCTTCTCAATTCCCATCCTCGTATCTATGTTTGTCCAACTTCTGGAATTGCTCTTCCATTCCTCTTCAAACGAACTGACTACTGCGGTAATCCTCATTACAATATGTATAATCAAAGTGAATTTCAAATTCATTTCATGATTAGTCAGTTCTTCAGTATCCCACTTTTCTAAACATCGATTCTTCCTCTTGATTCTAAAAAATTCAGACTATTTTTTTTATGAATACTAAATTGAGATCCCAGTTTATATTTCCTGCGGGTTACGCCTTACAATCCAGTATCTGATTTCGGAAGCTCTGTTTGACCATGATGTAATTCATCTGGAATCTTCTCGCGAACACAGGCACTTTCCCAATATAATTCCTCCTCTTGTGATTTTTGAACTGTGTATTAGCTGTTGCTGCCTGTATATAATTCCTCCTCTTGTGATTTTTGAACTGTGTATTAGCTGTTGCTGCCTGTATTTTATTGCAGAACTAAATTAGTTTTTCTCCTGCACCATTCCTACTACCGAGGCCATATTCTCTCGTAACTCAGTCTTCTATTCTTTCCCCTACTACAGCGTTCCGAACCCCATGGTTGTTTCAGCCCATGTTATAACCTGTAATGCTCCGACTCGTAGGGTGTTGGTTTTTTTTTTTTTTTCACGGTTGGTTCCCCTTTTGGCAGTCCCTCCCCGGGCATCCGAAGTGGGGCTAATACGGATCTTTTGCCAGTGGAAAGAGCATCGTGACAGTTTCTCACGTACATGCCATATGTCGTGTTTGTACACATTGTGTGTGTTTAAAGCTGTAGTTTTCATTGCCTTTTGCATGCTCATGCCGTACATCATTGTTGATTCTTCCATCTTTCAGGGGCAGTTTCCCATCCCAGCGGCAAGAGGTTGCCTCGAAAAGATGTACGCTCCTCCGTCCTGCCAGCCGGATTGTCCGAGCAGTTCTAGGTGCTACAGTCTGGAACCGCTACGGTCGCAGGTACGAATCCTGCCTCGGGCATGGATGTGTGTCATGTCCTTAGGTTAGTTAGGTTTAAGTAGTTCTAAGTTCTAGGGGACTGATGACCATAGATGTTAAGTCCCATAGTGCTCAGAGCCGTTTGAACCATTTTCCTCCGTCCTCTTCGACAAGGCCGTTGGCAGTACGGAGGTGACTCCGATATTCTTCTGCCGCCGTTACCAACGATTTTTATGCAGAACTACCAGGGAAACCCAGCGTTTCCCAGGTATTTATTTATAGCTGTGATCGAGATTTCAAATGGTTCAAATGGCTCTGAGCAATATCGAACTTAACATCTGAGGTCATCAGTCCCCTAGACATAGAACTACTTCAACGTAACTAACCTAAGGACATCACACACACCCTTGTCAGAGGTAGGATTCGAACTTGCAGCAGCGCAATTCCGGACAGAAGCGCCTAGAACCGCTCGGCCACAGCAAACGGCGCCAAGATTCGTACGTAGGGAGAGGGCCCTCAGAGCTGGTCGTGCAAAAAGCAACTGACACTAAGGTCCACACCCAAAACAAACAGTATCTGGCTTTTTGGAAATTTTATTCTACTCACTAAGCATTGTTTATAAACTGCACTAATGATAAAAGGAAACGTTTTAATACAGGATGGTAAAAACTAACTGCGTTCAACAAAAATGTGAATGAATATTCCCGGAGTGGATTTCCAAGTTCTACAATGGATCGAAGGATGACATATGCCATATCTCATCTATAATCTAGGTTTAAATGAAGTTTCACAAGAGAGAAAACTATCAAAATGGTCTGCAGTGACCCTAAATTATCTTTAAGTACTTATCTAACTTCTCGTAAATTACAGTGGCTGATGTGGCTTCTCAATAACTATACAACAGAAAAATCATCGCGTTTCAGATTTTTACTTCAAGTGACAAATGTGAACACCATGAGCTTTAATTGACGATCGACACTAGTATTACGCAAAAAGGGGGTGTAACAGATGAGACTTCTGCAGTTCTGAGTGAAGCCTTATGCGCTCAAAATGCGGCATCGCGTGCGTTCATTACCTTGTCGGTGTTTAGGCAGCGTCAGGGCGGCGGCGGGCAGCACAGCTTCGCTCATCTCGCCATCTCGGAAGCAACTAACTCCTGACTTCTCCTTACTGCAGTTTACCGAAGTAGGTTTAAAAAAAAAACTATCTGGCTGTGGTTTCATCTGACCAATCAGGGTCTCAATGTTAAGCTTAAGCTCCTCCTACAAAAATTCTGTCTATCCAATGAGAAACGTTGTACTTTTCGTGGTGGGGCAATATTTTTAAAGTTTGCAATGTAACAGAGATGCGAAAAAGTCTCACGCTAAAACTTGCGGGTGGTGTGGCCCTTTTTGTGTTATCGTAAGATCTATACTGTTTTTCTGGAGAGCTCTAGCTTTTAACATGGGTTGGGGGGGGGGGGGTGGCCCTTGACGTAACAAAGACGCGAAAAAGTCTCACGCTAAAACTTGCAGCTGGTGTTGTCCTAATGGTTAGCTGGCGACGTGGGTGTCCAGTCCGTCCCTTATCGTAGGGCCTTCTAGCTTAACACGGTTCTGCTCTCGGCTTCTATTCTCGTTTCTCCCCTCGGAACTGCGTCTGTCTCACGGTGGGAAGGTATGACATGCATTGAGGCATTCTCGTGTTACTCTGTGGTATTCCATTTGCTCACTCGTTACTCGTATTACTGTGATTAATTTAATGTCACGATTTATTCGAAGCTATGTGACATACTACTGGATTTGCTTATCATGTCAGGGTTTTCATGGAAGGTGTTTGATTTGCCTGACACCTTACATAATCTAGGATTAGCTGTATTGGTTAGGACATGGTTTCCTAACAAAGCTTAAGAAAATGATAAAGGCAGTACAGCAGAGGAACAGTTCAAATTATTCAGCGAAGCTTACGCTATGTCCTGTTAAATCTTTGAACGCTCTTATGGAAACACCATATATATACATATATATGGGCATCGCCTTTGGCACAAGGTGCTTTATGTTTAACTATTTTAGTTATGACAATCCTTTTATAATGTGCTGGTTTTTACCCACACGACAAATTGAACTTGACCTGAGGTCCGATGTAAAATGAACTCGTTTCACATCAAAATGACTTTATAAGACCTGAAGATGACAGCGATGTCTGTAGAAACCGGTTGTTTTAAATAAAGAAATATTTATACTATCTTGGCTGTTGAATGTTGTTAGCTAAATGATGTACCAGCCCCCCTCACCTCGTTCGTGACAACACTCCCCAAAAATGGGGAAGACAACCAAATGGGCCAGCTCGCTGGTTATCATCTTCTTCCAAAATGAACGAATCAGCCGAACGAAACGCCTTGCGTCAGCTGCTCACTTGTTCGAACCGAGAAAGCTTGGGATCAGTTAAAACGTGCAGTCTGTCGTTGCAGGAAGCCTGGATGACGTCATGAAGTAAAATGTCAGAGAATGGGTCGCGCTTGAGCAGTGGACAGCACGCCGTGGAGGGTCCAACCGTGTTACAGAACATGATGTGCAACAACACACTTCTGAATGCAACATTTGATTTCACATTTGTATAAGGATTTGCATTACCAAAAGGAGTGCCTTCTATTGCTATTTGCTTTTATTTTTCAGTGAAATTATTGTTTTTTACTTTTACTAACATGTTTCATTGAGACAGTTAATTGTGGCTGGAAATGGACTCTATAAATCTTGTTCAAAAACTTATGAGTCACGTCGAATGACAGCCAAATCGCCTATAAAGTACTTTCTTACACTTATTAGTTGTGACCCATGGTCTACGGGTAGCGTCTCTGACTGATAATCAGCATGCCCTGGGTCTTGGGTTGAAACTCAGCCGCGGCTTAAATCTACATCTATACTAAACTTAGAATTGTAAAACTATCTCCAAAAACACTAGACGAATTTTCATAGAGTTTACACAGGTAACTTGAGCGGTAGCTTGAGACAACATATAGGCTTTGTTTCATCAAAATCGGAACACGAAAGAAAAATCGCGATTTAAAGTTTTATCTGAAGTCGTCTGCTCATCTTAGTGGTTCAAATGGCTCTGAGCACTATGCGACTTAACATCTGTGGTCATCAGTCCCTAGAACAACTTAAACCTAACCAACCTAAGGACATCACACACATCCATGCCCGAGGCAGGATTCGAACCTACGACCAAGATGACACTATTGGAAAAACTCAAGTGCACGAGTAGTTTGTTCTGTTAAAAATGACGACATGTCGATTGATGACAGACCTCTTTTCGGACGTCCACCGACTTCCCGAATCGACGAAAATAGTGAAAAAATTCGAGAGCTTGTGCTCTAAGATTTTTCGACAGACAATCAGACTTCTTATGTGGAAGCTTTAAGAAGCTTGCACAACAATGTTCGTCAAAAAAGACCTGATTTGTGGCAGGCAGGAGATGGGTTCTTTCGCGACGACAACGCTCCTGCACACACGCAGTCATCTCTGTTGGACAGTTTTTGGCTAAAAATGGCACGGTCCTGCTGCCCCTCGCGCCTTTCTCACCTGATCTGGCACCGATCGAGATTTCACATTTCCACGCATGAAAAGGGGCACGAAAGGACACCAATTTTAGAACAACCAAAAACTAAAGAAAAAAAAACGAAGGAGGAGCCGTAAGCTGTCCTAAAGATGAGGAAAAGAAAGTTCGGAACAGTGCAAGCACCAGAGGTACAAATGTATTAGCTGTAATGGAGAGTATTTTGAAGGGGATAAAGCTGTTTTGTAAACTGTTTGAAAATACATAGCTTTTAAACAATAATTCCGGTTTTTTGGGCACCCCATCGTATTCAGTTTAGCCTCTAGCTGCCCATTGCGAAGAACAGTACTAATATACGCAACAACGTGGCGCGCATAGATGGCGTGCAAGATATAGTGATTCTGTTAGCACCACAGTATGATGTAAAATTGCCGCCTGCACGATGTGTGATAATCTACATACACTGTAAGGCGAAAAAAAGAACGACTCACCATGAAGGAATCATATGAGTAGAAGGGAAATCATTATAGACTTGATGTACATGTACAAAGAAACAAATTATTACATTTTCAGAAAAACTGGATGTTGTATTGAAGAGAAAGAGCTTCACAGATTAAGCAAGTCAATTACGTGTTGCTCCACCTATGGCCCTTATGCAAGCAGTTATTCGACTTGGCATTGACTGATAAAGTTGTTGGATGTTCTCCTGAGGGATATCGTGCCAAATTCTGTCCAATTGCTGCGTTAGATCGTCAAAATCCCAAGAAGGTTGGAGGGCTCTTCCCATAATGCCTAAAACGTTCTCAATTATAGAGACATCTGGCGACATTGCTAGCCATAGTATGGTAAGCATGAAGATAAGCAGTAGAAACTCTTTCTGTGTGCGGAATGGCATTATCTTGCTGAAATGTAAGCCCTGGACGGCTTTCCACGAAGGGCAACAAAACAGGGCGCAGAACATCGTCGATATTCCACTGCACTGTAATGGTGCTGCAGACGACAACCAAAGGAGTCCTGTCTTGAAAATAAATGGCACACCAGATCAGCACTGCTGGTTGTCTGGCCATCTGGTGGGCGACAGTTGGGTTGGTATCCCCCTGCTGTCTGGGGCGTCTCCAGACCGGCCACGGTTCACTCATCCCTGTCAACACCGCCGAACAATTGAATCATTCCTACTCAAATGCCGAGCGATTCGCTGATTACTACTACCGGCTTCTTTGGGTCCAACTACACGTTGTCTCCAAAATGCTGACATCTGCGTTTATTGTTCGACTCAGTTCCGCACTGTCGCTTGCGCGCTCGCCGTGTATCCGATGGCATATGCGGTTGGATAGGAAGTTTTCTAACAGACAGAGAGCAGTATGTCTTCCTGAATGCGCAGACTTCAACAGAATCAGGCGTAACATGAGGTGTGTCCCAGGGCAGCGAGGTAGGTCTGCTGCTTTCTATGATTTACATAATCGATCTGGTTTATGTTATTGACAGTGGCATTGGACTTTTTTACCGATGATGCTGTAGTCTACAGGAAAGTAGTATCACACAAAAGTTGTGAACAAATCAATGAGGATTTGCAGAAAAAAAATGCGTGGTGTAATGACTGGCAGTTATCTCTCAATATTAGTAAGTTCAAATGGTTCAAATGGCTCTGAGCGCTATGGGACTTAACTGCTGTGGTCATCAGTCCCCTAGAACTAAGAACTACTTAAACCTAACTAACCTAAGGACATCACACACGTCCATGCCCGAGGCAGGATTCGAACCTGCGACCGCAGCAGTCGCGCGGTTCCGGACTGAGCGCCTTAACCGCTAGACCACCGCGGCCGGCTATTAGTAAGTGTAACCTACTGTGTATAACAAAGCGGAAATACCCATTAATGTACGAGTACAAAATAAACGCCCAGTCATTGGTAGCGGTAACACCCGTCAAGTATCTGGGTGTGACTATTCGAAATGATCTCAAATGGAACGATCAGATTACACAAGTAACGGGTAAGGCGAAAGGTTTATTGGTGGAATCCTGAAGCGATGCAGTCCACATTCATCCATCGGCCGACAGAGTCTACAGTTTAGCATTTTCCGTATGAATATCAATTTCCGAATAATTTGCATAACCGCTTCATGATGCGTCCTTATCTTGTAGTCGCTTTTGCTTGTTTCGGGTACACCGTACTGATCTGGCGAGTGCTACTACTGTGCAAGAAACCTCTAAGAGCGAGCAGTACAAAACGTAAACAAGAGCAATAAAATTAATAAAACAACTTGACTATTTCCCTTGCAGCTATGTAGCCTATTCTCAAGAAATATATCCACATGTCCGTCAACTGATAAAATGAATTAAAATGGGATGGCTGTACGAGTGTTCTCCATGCGTATTGGCAGCGTCGTATCGTTGTTGTGTCGTTGCCACTGTCTGTGGACAACACTCGTAAGCCATTTCACTCTAATCCCTTTTATCAGTCGACGATCATGTGGCTACCGGAAGCAAGGGCAGGACGGAACCACGAGGCACAACGGGACTTGGAATTTATTTTTTCACCGATTTCTTTGAGTACCTCTTTAAAAAGCATCGCTGATTATCTCGGCAAGTGAGAAAATCAGTAACTCGGTGTCATGGTAAGTTGAGTGCTGTGAAGTAATGAGATAGATTCTCTTACTTTGTGAGCAGCCCCGTAGTCGACATTTCGAACAGTACATAGAGGATGCTCCACTGAAGGATTTGAGACAGGGAAGCTGGGGTCGGAGAAGCCAGCTTAAGGAGATATGTAAGCAAACCTGTCTACCGCTTGTTTAACAGTACGTTTTCCAGCTTAATTACAGCTAACATGCTTGCAAGGTTACACGTACTGTACTGTTTATTTACATGTGCATTCTTCGTTTCCTGTAAGAAAACAAGTTGAACGAGCCCGGTTACTAAGAAGTCATGACACAGGTTTTCTTCACTTTACTTGATCGTAAGGTGGCTCTGTTGTATCGTATTTACAAAGTGCTAAATTAACGACAGACCCACTCATTACTCAGTGCTATTGAGGGACGTACAGTACAATACTATGGAGCAGTACCGGCACAGTACTGGCACAGTACTTCCTGATCGCTGGATTGGAAGTGGAGGTCCTGTTCCATGGCCTGCAAGGTCACCTGATCTGAATCTTCTTGATAATTTACTTCGGCGATAACTAAAGTCAGTTGTTTAAGAGATCCGAGTGGATGCGGAGGTGGAATTAGTTGCCACAGCTGTAGCTGCCTGTGATGTGGTTCTAAACATAGCAGGGATGTTAGCCATAGTGCGTCAGAATCTTGTTCGCCAGCATCATGCTTTCATTGAGGTTGATGGCCGTCAGTTTCAGCACAGTTTGTAAGATACAGTACAAATGGTACGGTCATTGTGTCAGTGATGGTATTTGCAGTTTACTGTAACTAATGTAAATAAAAAAGTACACGGTACTACGATTTTATTTCTATTATCTCCTTAAGCTGGCTTCTCCGACGCCAGGATGACCTGTAACGCAGACTTCGCTTTAGACTCCACCTTCCAATATTTCTGCGTTTTCTGGGCTACCACTCCTTCACAGACCGCAGATACCCCATTATAAGTGTCTATGTGCAGAGTTAAGTGGTCATAAAGGTGCAAGGTGGGCGTGCCCCACATTTCTGTCCACTAACAGGTGTCCGGATATTTCTGAACATATAGTGCTTTTGTATGTCCATCCTTCTGACTGGAGGTCTAAGAGACTTCGGCCGTCGATTTGCATAAGAAAACGAAACACCTACAGTCGTTCTTATGATGTCAGTTAATGTATGGCTACCAGCTATCGGTGCTTCAATGCACCATCTTGAGGCCTTATCTGATTCCGAGAGCGTTAACACCATCCGTATAAACGATGTATGAGTGCCCAACAGTCAGTTGATGGTTGGAGACACAACACTGCGGTTACAGGTAATCTGCTAAAACCAGTTACAGATATAGGTCACTGATACATCGTGTATATAGATGGTGTTAATGCTCTCGGCATCAGCTAAGGCCTAAAGATGGTGCACTGAAGTACCGAAACTGGTAGCCACACAATAAATGAGACCATGAGAATAGCGGTAGGTGTTTCATTTTCATACGTATAGTGTTTTATTTCTTTGTTTGGCATCTCATACAGCCACCATCATCAGCACAAGGTTTAACACACCCAAGAGTAATGTACACATCGGATTTAATACATTAAGACAATATTACAGTCGAATCAATTAGAAATTGACCTACTCTTCTAACAAAAGGCTTGTCAAATGCAATGTATTCCCAACTCTTTCAAGCAGACGGTTATGGTGACACATGTTGAAAAGCAGTAGATGTGACCAGACTTTGTACGACGTGGCCTGTAGAGTTGCATCTCTTCGCGCAGCCAGAAAAAAATGTAAGATCCTATTGCACACCAAAATCGCACAACAGTTATGCGACGAGACCAATACGATGAAAATGCATTTTGTAACAGTCATGGCTGACTGTGTAGCGTTCCTGAGTCTTCTGGAACATTGATTTTTGTCGTACCAGAAGTTAAAAATCAGCATTGTGTTCATTTTGGCACAGTCTTTGCCTGTGTATTTGAATGCTTGATGTCGCTGTGTATTCCACTTCTCTCCGTTTTTTGATATTGCAACGTTGAAAAGGCCTGTAGATGGTAATTCCATGTGTCCCCTTGTCCGTAATAGATGACTGCTTTGGGTATCTTATCTATTATTTCACTGCTAGGTACGCCACAGTATGCCTTTGTCCAGCACACGGTAACTCCATGATTTCTACTTCTCACCTGCAACGTCAGCTTCATAATGTCACATGCTATTGGATGACAGCATCTTCCACTATGCAGATGTATTTATAGTTACAGCACTGATCTGCAGTCAGAACGGATAAACAATTTCTTGCTTCTCGACGTATCGAAGGACTCGAAGACTAGCCAAAACTCGGCTGCACATTCGTTTGGTTCCTTAAGGAATTTGAATTTCATTCCAATCTGACAGCTACTAACCCAGAAAGTGCTACCACATCAATTTTCATCTTCAAGCATCGGTGTAAAGCACTGTACTCCGTCAGAATGCGATTATCTGAATAGGTACAGCCTGCGTGGATTCGAATGTACAACTCGGAAAGCAGTTTGAATTACGTTACTTGAGAGTGTACTTACTGACGAGTGTACCATTTTTAAATGTGTGAAAATTATGTTTTCAGATTATTGATCATTTCAGATTCATTATCATCGATTTACTAAGTGTCAAATTTGTTACCTAAGCATTATCTGCTGGGCGGACGAGCGTTTCCATTTTCCTTGACACGAGAAAGACACTTCCCGAGCGGGACAATAAACAGAAAACATGATAACATTCTAAAGTTACAGCGAAGATAAGACCAAATGCGCTAAAACTGTGAACGACCTCTGCCACGGGCAAGAAAATGGATAACTTCTTTGTGTTTGTTTACTGAGCACGATAAAAAATAGCTACAATTTGATCTTCATGCTCCAAACTATCATTCAGTTCTAGTAGTACTGATGCTATACTTTTCTTATAATTTGTCCGAATGCCTCCCGACGTCCTTTTCGCGAAACACTGTTGAGAATTTTTAGAGAAATGGTATTTATAGCTGCCTGAAGAACGTATCTACAGCCATCAACTTATACACTGTGCGATCAAAAGTATACGTACGCCGCCAGAAAACATACGTTTTTCATATTAGGTGCATTTGCTGCCACCTACTGCCAGGTACTCCATATCAGCGACCTCAGTAGTCATTAGACATCGTGAGAGAGCAGAATGAGGCGCTCCGCGGAACTCACGGACTTCGAACGTGGTCAGGTGATTGGATGTCACTTGTGTCATACGCCTGTACGCGAGATTTCCACACTCGCAAACATCCCTAGGTCCACTGTTTCCGAAGCGATAGTGAAGTGAAAACGTGAAGGGATGAGTACAGCACAAGAGCGTACAGGTTGACCTTGTCTGTTGACTGACTGAGACCGCCGACAGTTGAAGAGGGTTGTACAGTGTAATAGACAGATATCTATCCAGACCATCACACAGGAATTCTAACTGTATCGGGTTCCACTGCAAGTACTAGACGGGAGGTGAGAAAACATGGATTTCATGGTCGGGCGGCTGTAAATAAGCCTCACATCGGCCAGTAAATGCCAAACGACGCCTCGCTTGGTGTAAGGATCATAAACATTGGACGACTGAACAGTGGAAAAACGTTGTGTGGAGTTACGAATCATGGTACACAATGTGGCGATGCGATGGGAGGGCGCGGGTATTGCGAATTCCTGTTGAACGTCAGCTGCCAGCGTGTGTAGTGCCAACAATAAAATTCGGGGGCGATGGAGTTATGGTGTGGTCGTGTTGTTCATGGAGGGGGCCTGCAACACTTGAT
Source organism: Schistocerca gregaria (assembly GCF_023897955.1). NCBI lineage: Eukaryota > Metazoa > Arthropoda > Insecta > Orthoptera > Acrididae > Schistocerca > Schistocerca gregaria. Next base: position 124,641,348 of record NC_064924.1, on the reverse strand, counting down.
GTTTTGCGTGATAATATCACAGAACGGGCCTACATTTATGTTTCAAGCACCTTTTGCTTCCCACTCTTGAAGAGCAATTCGGGGATGGCGATTGCATCTTTCAACACGATCGAGCACATGTTCATAATGCACGGCCTGTGGCGGAATGCTTACACGACAATAACATCTCTGAAATGGACCGGGCTGGACAGAGTCCTGACCTGAATCCTATTGAACACCTGATTTCAATAAACCACTCCAGGAAAGGATTGTTCATGAAGGCTAAGGCTAGGCCATCACCATACTGAGTCCAGCATTTCCGATGGAGGACGCTACGAACTTGTAAGTCATTTTCATCCAGGTGTCCGGATACTTTTGATCACGTAGTGTACTTCTCGAAGGACCGCGATAACAAGACAAGGGAAACTAGGACAGGTACCTAGACATCATTATAGAACGGTGTCTTGCATAAGGTGGAATTCCTCTCCGTATTGTTTTATCTGACAAATTTTCCATTTCATGAGGATGGGTTGTTTCTTTCTTAAAAAGGGTATACGATGTTTATGCACAGAAATGTGAATTCTCACAGGGTAAATGATTTCGAGGTACATAAATTCCCTTAAAAATGCAAATTTTCCCCTATTTAAAGAATAACTTTAGGTAAGACGAACTGTTTCAAGTCCAAAAAGTATACAACTTTTGTTTTTGTTCGTCTGAGCTTTGCAATGATTAGCAGATTTTAAGTTTGATGTATCGAAAAATAATATACTGGTACATTTGGCTACCATCTGTTTCTACGAAAACAGTAGAATAACTTTATGTTGGAATATTGTATCGTGTGACATGTTTTTTAGAATGATACCACATCGGCACGTAAGCAACTGCATGTGCTACCTAATATGTTCCAAAACGCTGCGCATGAAAATGGTGTTCTTCCGGGCCTGTCCTCTTGGTGGTAGAAAGGCAGCGACAACTGTTTTGAATAGCCCTTGGGTAGGCACAATTTGTGTACGCAACAGAAGGATCGTCTTAGTGCCACACAGTTCCTCCTGCTTAGGCGAGTGGAGCAAATCGGTTGGTGCTATTTGCTTTTGATGTGGTCTAGGGTGGCCCTCAAGGGGCTCATGGAGGCACATTAGTTCATGGACGGTTCCTTAGAAAACCCCCAAAATGTTTTTTCGACATTTTTGTGCCAAAACCGAGCCACCGATTCCAAGACGGCTATGCACAGCAAATGGCTGAGGTTTTTACGATTGTTTTAGGATCACAATGGCGAAAAACCTTAAAAATTTTACTGATGTCTTCCCACGATACAGGAGTTCAAAGTTACCCTAATTCTTCGCGTAAAATACCCACCTAAAAATCCGGTGAGAGGCGATAACGTAGTTTAGAAAGTGATGCATCGCGGAGAAAAATGCTGTAAAGCGTCTCCGTTATCATCAGGAGGGTTCTGGGAAACCCACTTTCTAGTAGCGAACGGCATGAAAAATTTTTACGCACAAAAAACCGCTCTTAGGCGCAAAATTAGTATTGTGTTATTTCAGTTTCCGTAAGTAAATTATCAACATGTTACTGTTCTTTTTATTTTAAGTTCTTTTCATATGAGTGACATGCCCTCCTGTTGCAGGAAAAATAAGAGAACTAGCGGATAAATTTTCCTACCGGAGCACAAAACAAGACGAATATACTGTTTAGAACGTTTAAAAAGCCCTGAGGCGCACCAGTTGCCTCATTCTACCTTTCTGAGCACCTTTAAAAATGGTGCCAAAAATTATGGCTTGCTAATATGTTCAGGCTTTTTTATGCTGAAAGAGAAGGAGACAATTGCAGTGGAACAAAGACAGGAAAGTAATAACTACTGGAAGATAATAGGCAGTGGTTGTGCTTTTGAAAGGGCGAAGGAGACAATGGCAGTGTGAGTGAAAGAGACGGATAGGGACACAGTTGCAGTGGAACGTAGGTGACAGAACGGTGAGAGAGAAAAGTGGAGACAGTGCCAGTGGGGCAGGATTAAAAAGACGGAGAAAGGGACAACGAGGAAGTGAGAGATTTGTAACAATGAGAACAGAGAGCAGCACTGAGAAGAAATGAATGGGATAGTAATAGCAAGAGAGAGCAACGGGGAGAGTGAAAGTGATGGGAGGCAGTAGTAGAAGTAGGTCAGAGTGAAGAAGACAGTGGTTGTGAGACAGGAGACAGTGACAGGGAGACAGAAAGAGATAATGACAATGCGTTGGTCTGGAGGAGTGAACAAATGGGAGTGGATAGGTACGAGCGACTTATAGCGATGGACTAGTGGGTGTGAGCGAGCTAAAGTTGCGGTAGTTTGTTGGAGTGAGAGGTGAGTTCCATGATAGAAAAAAATGCGAAATTGTGTTTGCGTGTGAAAAGTTTTGTGAAAAATTTTAATGGTGCTGTGGGAGGTAGAATGAGGTAGATGGCACCCACTTTTCTGACAGAGCCCTTTGAAGAGGAGCATATTCCTCATTTTTGTCATTCGATATGAGCATTTTTCGACTGGTAGAAAAAAGGACTGGTTTGATAATGCGCACCAACAAAAGTCTCTTTGAAGGTATCTCATGCGTATGATTTTGCTTCAACTGCCGCTGTTCAGAGGGAACAGATTGAAACCTTCCCGTCTCCTCTATATCTCTCTTGTTACGCAATAACCGTCTCCTCTATATCTCTTTTGTTACGCAACCTTCCCTTTTACAATAACCTATGAAACCTTCCCTTAGGATTTCTATGTCTTGCAATCTTCCCTTTGAAATTTATTCTCTTTCTCAATTTCCACATACAAATTTAATTGCTGCGTATTAAAAGCGATTTTCTGATTATTTCGACGAAACATAGTATATGTCGTCGTCGTGGCCCTCGCTGCTATCTGCAATAACCCAAAACTCTTCCTTATCTCTGCGACATGAATATGCTTACTCTGTTTTACTATATTAGCTGCTGGTGGGCTGTCATAATAAGTGGCTGTATTTATTACCAAAGATGACGTTGTTCTTTAATTAATTTGACTTAAGTTACGTAATTCATAGTTAAACTTTTTCTTGACAACAATAAAATTTTGCAAAATTCTACGTTGATAGTTTTTGAGATGGATTATAATCAGTAATGCAATATCGCGGCAAAAATTAATTATTTTCTGAACGAAATGATTTTACAAACGTTCAAATGGGACTTACTATTTACAATAATCTTACAACTAGCAGTGCGCAAACATACCTTCAGTAACTTCCTGGCAGATTAAAACTGTATGCCCGACCGAGACTCGAAGTCCCAGGAGAGCTTCTGTAAAGTTTGGAAGGTGGGAGACGAGGTACTGGCAGAAGTACTGGCAGAAGTAAAGCTGTGAGTACCGGGAGTGAACCGTGCTTCGGTAGCTCAGATGGTAGAGCACTTTCCCGCGAAAGGCACAGGTCCCGAGTTCGAGTCTCGGTCGGGCACACAGTTTTAATCTGCCAGGAAGTTTCATATCAGCGCACACTTCGCTGCAGAGTGAAAATCTCATTCTGGATACCTTCAGTAGTCTTGAGTTTCTGAAAAAATTAATTCAATAATGTTTGTTTCTCTTATGGTAATAGTTTATGTGTCTGTACATTCGTTTATAATCTCTTGTAAATCATAGCTGGTGGCTGGCAGGCACACTGCTCCTCTCAACCTCTCGCTTCAGACCTGTTGACGACTCTTACTACTCACTTCCTACGAACGCTAAAGTGCGGTCTCTCCTGCCAACAATGCTTTCTGGGGCAGACAATCCCTGCTACCATTACAAAATGTATCAATGCGCGGTCTTTCCCGCTCTTTTCTTAAAATGTATCCATACGCTGCCTCTTCCGCCCTTTTTAAAAGTATATCAATGTGCGGTCTCTCTTGCCAACAATACTTTGGTGCAGACATTCCCTGCTACCACAATTATTTCCAACATGACAAATATTCATTATTCCTACTTAATCCTATAAATAAAATATAAACACCTTTCATAAATTGTGGTTTGACAATAGACAATAAAAATATACTCGTCTTACAAGATTTTGCGAGAACCTGATTGCGATATAATGGTCCATGTGTTTCTCTGCTATTGCAACTCTGATGGACAACTCTTCCAACAGGTTTGATGTAAATTCTTTGTACTTATCCGCCCGTTGTGGCCGAGCGGTTCTAGGCGCTTCAGTACGGAACCGCGCGACCGCTACGGTCGCAGGTTCGAATCCTGCCTCGGGCATGGATGTGTGTGATGTCCTTAGGTAAGTTAGGTTTAAGTAGTTCTAAGTTCTAGGGGACTGATGACTTCAGATATTAAGTCCCATAGTGCTCAGAGCCATTTGAACCACTTTTTCTTTGTACCTTCCTGCTCGTTCACGAGCAGTCAGTAGTGCTTTCCTTTCCCAGCACCGGTTCAGACAGCACGAACTGTCTTCTCTCGGCACTACGAGCGACCTTCAAAGGACTCGCTGGAAGTACAGTCTAGCGCAACAGCGCCGCAGCTAGCGATATCAAAAACTCGCGGACGTCTGAGAAAGCCGTGTGGGTCGGGCCGCTGCTCTTGAGAGAGGTCGGCGCCCATATCAGCCGTCGCACGTCACACACGCTCTCTCTCTGCGAAACCACGCGTTGTTACCAGGCGTCTTCTATTGGTCGCGGGGCCCCCCTACTGGGTGCGACCACCAATGACTCGCGTCCATCGGCAGAGGCCGGACGGGGGCTTGCGCCAGACCTCTCGTCTCGACCAGAGCGCCAACGGGGTTCCGATAGCCGCGAAAAGGGCACGCGCTTTCCAGACGCTTCTCGAACCGCGATTCTTAACTGCTGGCGTCATTCCCTCGAAGAGGCGCGGATCCAAGCGGACGGACGAGGAGTTTATGACCCCCTCCAAACGACAATTTATCAAAATCATTTATATTTGGCCTGCTGTTTGAAATTGAAACTTCCTGGCAGATTGAAACTGTGTGCTTGCCGGGTTTTGAGTCGCGGTTGGGTAGCTCAGTCGGTAGAGCACTTGCCGGCGAAATAGAAAGGTCCGGAGTTCGAGTCTCGGTCAGGCGCGCAGTTTTAATCTGCCAGGAACTTTCATATCAGCGCACACTCCGCTGTAGAGTGAAAATTTCATTCTTGTTTGAGATTGTGATTTCTGCTGTCTCCAGCGTTAGAAGACATTCGATAGGCGGAGAAATATGCCTTAGACCACGTCCTGATGACTATAAAACAAAGTCGCAGAGGACCCGAAAGCCTGCTCTGTATGTTTATATTTTATATTAGTGAACCCGGAAGTGCTTCGCAATTGCTAAGTATGTATGGGAATTGGATATGCATCCTAAACTCATTTCATTCCTCCTCTCCCCCCCCCCCCCCCCCCCCCCACTCATCTCAGACATCTCCTCTCTCCTCTTTTTGTCCGTCATTAGAGAATCGTCTAAAAACTTAAAGTGCATCGGTCAAGCACTTTTCGAGATTATCGGTAATAATGGTGCGCCTTTTCGTATTAAGTATACATTTGTGTACAATTTACATTAAAGAAATATATAGCGTGTGTCCGTTCGAAGTTTCATCGGAATATAGTTTAAACCCGTAAAGCAACACTTTTCTCGCATTTTTCAAGATTTTTGATAACAGCATTAACTTGTCTTTTTACAGCACGTTTCAAAACTGTTTGCCGGCCAGAGTGGCCGAGCAGTTCTAGGCGCTACAGTCTGGAACTACGCGACCGCTACGGTCGCAGGTTCGAATCCTGCCTCGGGCATGGATGTGTGTGATGTCCTTAGGTTTAAGAAGTTCTAAGTTCTAGGGGGCTGATGACCTCAGAAGTTAAGTCCCATAGTGTTCAGAGCCATTTGAACCATTTTTCAAAACTGTTTGTTCAAATTAATAGAGGAGGTGGATAACAAATGGTTCATATGGCTCTGAGCACTATGGGACTTAACATTTTAGATCATCAGTCCCCTAGAACTTAGAACTACTTAAACCTAACTAACTTAAGGACATCACACACACTCATGCCCGAGGCAGGATTCGAACCTGCGACCGTAGCAGTCCCGCGTTTCCGGACTGCAGCGCTTACAACCGCATGGCCACCACGGCCGGCTGATGGATAACATCAAAAACTATATTTAGTCGTGGTACATATGCTCCCTGATGTTAGTGTCTGATGCTAGGGACGATTATCACAGAAGGTACAAGGTGTACAACTTTGCTTCCGCCGTTTGCCGATAGGTGGCGACATCGGTAAGTACCGGTCAAAAGAAACAGATCGTAGAAGGCAGGCAGTTAGCTTGGACTTCGGTCATTCAAACATTGGTCGATTTGTGTCTGCATAAAGTTGTTCTTGGTTGAAAATGTCAGTTTACGAGCCTTATTCTCGTCATTTGCGGGAGGTGTTACTGTTTTGTTTCAATATGAAGAAAACAGCGGCAGAGTATCATCGAATGCTCTCAAGTACGTATGGCAAGGACGCTATTAGTGAAAGAATGTGTTGTTGAGTTGTTTCAACGCTTCAAGAACGGTGATTTTAACTTCGTAGACCGGCATAGTGGTAGAAGACAGAATGTTTACGAAGATGCAGAGTTGGAGACATTGCTGAGTGAGACTCGCATCAATCTCAAGAAGAAGTGGCACCATTAGTGGGAGTGACACAGCAAGCCATTTCAAAACGTCTGAAGGCTATGGGCATGAGGAGAAACTTGGGTCCCGTGTAAGCTGAAACCAAGAGACGTTGAACGACGTTTGTGTGTTTGTGAACAGTTTGCTTCAGACGTAAAAACGGAAGGGATTTCTGCATCGCATTATGATCGGGGACGAAAAATGGGTTCATTACAACAACCCTATACGCAAAAAATCATGGGTATATCCCGGCCATGCTTCCACGTCGACAACCAAACCGAATACTCACGGCTCCAAGATCATGCTCTGCATTTGGTGAGACCAGCTCGGCGTCGTGTACTATGAGTTGTTAAAAGTAAGTGAAATAAACACAATTGCTCGTTATCGAACGCAATTAATGCGTTTGAGCAGATCATTAAAAGACAAACGGGCACAATACAGTGAGAGGCACGATAAAATGATTTTGCAGCACGACAACGCTCGACCCCACATTGCAAAGGAGATCAAAACGTACTTGGAAACGTTAAAATGGGAAGTCCTACCCCACCCGCCGTATTCTCCAGACATTGCTCCCTCTATCACCTGTTTAGATCAATGGCGCATGGCCTGGCTGACCAACGCTTCCGATCTCAAGAAGAAGTCACAAATTGGATCGATTCGTGGATCGCTTCAAAAGATGAACAATTTTTTCGGCGCAGGGTTCGTACACTGCCCAAAAGAGGGGAGGAAGTAGTGGCCAGCGATGCAAAATACTTTGAATGATACATGTGTAACTAATTTGTTTCATTAAAGTCTCAAATGCTGGGGAAAAAACGGCGGAAGCAAAGTTGTACACCTTAACTAGTACGCTAATGACAGCAGAGGCACTCACAGGAAATGCTAGAACGCGCGGCCACTGACCTGTAGGCACGCAGTACATTGCCGGACCACTGACTGTAATGTACGTTCGAAGATTCTTGACGTGTCTGCAACGGTGCAAGCAGCTTCGTAGGCTTCCGGCTACTTCATATGCCCACAGAGGAAAGAACCCAGATACGTCAGGTCAGGCGATCTTGGTGACAAGGTCACACAGGGCCAGCTCAGCCGATCCGTCAATTACCGTAGATTGCCTTCAGATGATTCCTCACAACAAAGCTGAATTTGCCCGGAAGTACATCCTTTGTCTAACATTCACAGGTATATCCAACCTCTACAGCCAACCATTCTTACACAGAGCAGTTTTGAATACAGTTACGCATTTCCAGGTAGCGACACCGACAAAACAGCTTACGTCAGCACCACTAAAATTACGAGCTGGCTTAAAAGACCTTATCCAAATAAATTTGTTTTGATGCTCTCGACCTCCTGCATTAATTTGTACGAATAGTATCGGAACACCCTCTCTATAGGATGTTTTGGAAGTGATGGCCAATATTCAGGAGCATGGCATGTATGATCATTCGAAAAAAAGAGAAGTAAACATGGGCTCTAAAAAGCATCCGTTAAGAGCTATGAGCAATTCCTGATCTTCGGTACTGTGAAACAAGTCTCTTCTGATGCAAGATCTGTGTTTTGCATATTTTTGGAAATGGTAGTATGGACCAAAACAAGAAAAAAATGTCCAGTAACAAGATGCATACCTTGAAAGCACAAGCACTTGTTCATTTTCGCTACTTTGAAATACATCTTTTCTAATGTACAATTAACTTGCTCCTAACTTCTAAGGTTAGCATTTTACTGTACATGTTTACTGGACTTTCTTTTATTTTCAGTGATCATTCCCGTCGTATCCCTAAATATATATATATTTCAGTTCCTGAATTTTTAGCCAAGTTATGGGTAACCAGAAACAACACCCCTCCCTCCCAATTGCTGATTCCTAAAAGAAACGAATTCCCATGTATAAAACTTCTTCAAACATATGACAACAAATGATTTCATGGGTTAAATATTTGACGTTAAACACATAAAACCTTTACAGCTGAAGCACTCTTGGACATCAGAAAAAAATGTTTATTCTTCTCGAGGACATCTTCATGACGTATCTCGTGATACAGGAGATCTTGGTTGTAGCTTTGGGTTGGGTTGGGTGGGTTGATTTGGGAGAGGGGACCAGACAGATCATCAGTCCGATCGTATTGGGGAAGGATGGGGAAGGTAATCGGCAGTGCCCCATCAAAGGAACCATGCCGGCATTTACCAGAAGCGATTTATGGAAATCACGGAAAATATAAATCAGGATGGCAGGACGCGGGTTTGAACCATCGTCCTCCTAAATGCGAGTCCAGTGTGCTAACCACTGCGCCACGTCGCTGGGTGGTTGAAACTTGGCACAAGCATATCAACTTAGCTTAAAATACTGTCCTCACATGCAGCAAGACTTCTACCTTCGACGAGCTTTGGAACATTTTACCACGAGATGTGAAACGTAAACTTGTGCAGCACTCGTTTCACGGAACCTTCAATATTGTGATGAAATGCAGCATGGCATGGGACATTCTACAAATATTGTGCGGAACAACTTGCTCCCATTGTAACAGTAGTTTACTGTAGTTCGCTGGAGCATCGAAAGATACCTAGCGACTAGAAAAAAGGGCAGATCATTCCCGTTTCCAAGAAGGGACATAAGACATATGCACATAATTGTAGGCTTACATCGTTGACGTAAGTCTGTTGTAAGGTTATGGAATGCTCAATTATACAGACGTTTTTGAAGAACGAAAACCTCCTCTATAAAAGTCAACATGTTTCCGAAACTCAGCTCGCTCTGTTTCTCCCTCAGATCCACAGCGCTCTACACAACGGCGCTCAGCATGATGCTGTGTTCTGCAACACCGCATTGACACCGTGCCGCACTGTCGCTTAGAGAGAAAAAAAAAATACGAGCTTGCCAAGTAACGGACCTGCACATTGTATACATACGTACTGCCAGCTTTAGAGCTGTGTATTTATTATTAAAAATTATGTACATCAACAACCTGGCAACGATGCAAGTTCACGCTTGGGTTCAAAAATGGTTCAAATGGCTCTGAGCACTATGGGACTCAACTGCTGCGGTCATTAGTCCCCTAGAACTTAGAACTACTTAAACCTAACTAACCTAAGGACATCACACACATCCATGCCCGAGGCAGGATTCGAACCTGCGACCGTAGCAGTCGCACGGTTCCGGACTGCGCGCCTAGAACCGCGAGACCACCGCGGCCGGTGTCACGCTTGGGGATAACCGCTTTACTAACAATGGTAACTGCTTGTAAGTGGCACAATGAAAGGCGTCCGATGCGTGCGTTCTTCAGTTTCGTCACATATCGGATTTCTCCGCAATACTTGACGCCGACTTCCCTCAATTTCATTTCTGCAAACGCCACCGACCTAGCAAATAGCGTAGTGAAGTTAAACACTGCAGTTTCTGGAGGTACCACCGAGCGCCGAATACGTCAACATTTCTTGTCATTTACATTTTTGTTCATCATTTTCAGCAACTGTTTTCGTAGAATGACGATCTGAAGAAAAACCACATTAATTGCGTTAATTTTTTAACAAAACTGGAAATCTTGATATTCTGTTAACATCGTCACCTCCCACTGTAACCGGACTGCTTCTTTTGTGCCACATATACTTGCTTCACACAGTCAAAAAGAAAGAGTGGACATGATGTAAGCTAAAGAAGTAGTAAGACTCCTTCAAACAGTGAAAGTAAAATCATGCACTACTACAATTTCAAAAGAACAACTTCAAATACTTACCGAAAATTATGAAAAAATATGATATACAATAAAATTATCGACGCTCGATATTGCCATTTCATATCCAAATACCGACATGTCGGCTGATGAAATATCGCCTAATACACCTATATCTTTTGAGAAAATATCGATATATCAATATTTTACCAACAGCACAAGCCGCTGGGTACCTCAACGAACATTATGAAACGTTTAGAAGCAGCTGTATAAGAGTCAACCCAGTCCACTTCTGCACTCCGTAGCCCACCTTACAGCAAGTCCCAGGAGATACGCTACAATTTCTCCACTGCCCTCCCATTCCTTGTTGTCTCTTTCGCGCTGGAAGACAGTTGTCTGGAGGCCTCCGTAACAACCCCAGTCTCTCCCATATTCTCATCATGTTAGTCTCAAAATGTGTCTGTGACAGACTGAAGTATGTTGATCCACTGTACTCGAAACGGACGGCCATGAAATTTCAACAGTAAACATTTCCATGATGCAGAGCGCCCCGCTTGTAGCACCTGGCACACAAATTTGGTCAGCATCTGAGTGGCGCCCTAAGACAAATCGTGCCATTCTTCTTTAGATATCTGCTGTCTTCTGTTAATCCTAGCTGCTTGCACAGACAGAAGAGGGGGCCTGTTGCGAGTTAGTGATTACCGCCCCTCCCCCCCCCCCTCCACAATATCAAAATGGAAATCTTACTAAAGGCCAAGGATACTAAAAAGCTACAAGCTGTGTTTAACACATGATACTACAGCAGAGGATATGTAGTGCGCACTTTTTTTTTTTTTTTTTTTTTTTTTTTTTTTTTTTTTTAAGTTGGAGAAGTTCTCCTTCGGGTCAATGAAGAATAGATCACCCACGTTACTTTACTCACCGAGGAGAATTTTCAGTGTTGCAGATAAAAATAAAATTTTGATGTGTTGTTGGTAAAGTACAGGAGCATCCATGGTAAGGTCCCAGAATGTCTCGGCTATTAAAAGTCACAATACTCACATACTATTAGGAACATAGAACTGGTTGATACGAAACATTCTAAGTTTAGATTGGAATTTATATCGCTAGGACAAATTAGGCATCAGTGCTAGTGACGTATTTATTGCTCTGCAGAACTCTATACTATCGGGTGAGGTACTTGAGGATCCTAAATGTGAAATGATCTGGCCAGGCACGGCTCGTGGTTTCCATGCTGGAAAGGGCTGCGACATTTATCGATAGGAACCAATCCTCACCTCGGGATACGCTGCAGATCAGTCTGTCACCACAACAAAGATTTCATGAAGGGTGCAGCGGCAATATCACACACTGCCCAAATGCTTACATTTCATAGTCAACTATTAAATAATATGAAAAGCTGACTCAAGATAAAATCTGGAGGTAGCTTATTTATCTGCAACGTCACATTTCCCTGCAGTTTACACCAACGAATCGTACTAAAACACACGGGTTGGAGAACTGTTCAATACGGTGTACTTCGTATGTTAGCTTTGCTGCATGCTTAATGTATTTGGTATTTCCGTTTCTAAACTTCAGATGGTTAGTGTTTTGTGTTCTCAAACCGCGGCGTCTATGAGTTCGCGTGACGAAACAGTGATATTTTCATGATGTCACGGACCTGGCATGACCAAGTCAAACAACCACCATGGTAACACCGTATTTCTCGTATTTATACTTGCGTATTACAAAAATGTGCATTTTAAAAGATAAAGCGCACACAAACACGCAGCTGCATTGTACAATGCTCTGTTAAAATTGCGAGTGTACTCCTTGCTGCATTTACACAGTTTTTGTTCTTTATTCATTTTTACATATGGTCTGGGCGCACCAAATTCTTTTACTTTCATCCTAACCGCATGCTCCAAAATTTCACCTAATAAATTGCACATTGAACTCATACTACGCTGTTTTCGAACTCGTGGGATGCTGGTGTTATTCACAAGCACGTAAAATCACTAAACCCTTGCAGGTTACCGTGCTAATAACTCACACTACACGTAGTCGGTAAGCACGGAAACTAACGTATCGGGAGATACTCCGCTCACGGGGCGTACACTAAAAAGCCAATGAAGCTGGTACACCTTTCTCATATCGTGTAGGGCTCCAGCGAGCCCGCAGAAGTGCCGCAGCAAGACGTGGTATGAACTCAATATTGTCTGACGTAGCGCTGGAGGGAATTGACAACATGAATCCTGTAGTGCGGTCCATAAATCCGTTAGGGTACGACGGGGTGGAGATCTCTTCTGAACAACAAGTTGCAAGATATCCCAGATATGCTCAATAATGTTCATGTCTGGCGACTTTGGTGGCCAGCGGAAGTGTTTAAACCAAGAAGAGTGTTCCAGGAGCCACTCTGTAGCCTTTCTCGACTTGTGGTGTGTCGCATTGTCCGTCGGAATGCACAATGGACATGAATGGATGGAGATGATCAGACAGGATGCTTACATACGAGTCACCTGTCAGAGCCGTATCTAGATATCAGGGATCCCATATCACTCCAACTGCACACGATCCACACCATTACAGTGCCTCCACCAGCTTGATCAGTGCTGACATGCAGCGTCCATGGATTCATGAGGCTGTCTCAATCCGCTCGAAAAACAAATCAAATGGCTCTGAGCACTATGGGACTTAACATCTGAGGTTATCAGTCCCATATAACTGAGAACTACTTAAACCTAACTAACCGAAGGACATCACACACATCCATGACCGAGGCAGGACTCAAACCTGCGACCGTAGCAGTCGCGCGGTTCCGGACTAAAGCGCCTAGAACCGCTCGGCCACCACGGCCGGCCATCCGCTCGATACAATTTGAAACGAGAGTCGTTCGGCCAGGCACTATGTTTCCATGTCGGTGTTGACGGCACCGGTGACGCATAAACCTTTGTGTCGTGCTGTCATCAAGGGTACACGACTGGGCCTTCGGCTCCAAAAGCCCATATGAATGATGTTTTATTGAATGGTTCGCACGCTGACACTTGTTGATGGCCCAACATTGAAATGCGCGGGAATTTGCGGAAGGGTTACAGTTTGGCTTATCAGCCATCGTGTTAGGCTCCAAGAAGCTGTTCCTAGAGCAGTGGAGATGCAAGAAGTATATAGATGACGAAATGTGGTGTGAGGTACCTATGTTAGATTTGGTACCATGCCCGTGAGAAAGAATGCCTGCATAATGCTACTGCTCTGTGATTGGGTGCTGTGTTCGGAGCAAGGGAGCCAAAACGTTAAAGTATAGTTATTATTATTAGTTAAACTACTCATTGGAATGACTTCACTTTTTAATATAAATATCTCTAAACAGCTGACTATCAATCAGTCATTTTAGAATTAATAAAAACAATTTAAATCAAAAACAAAAGACTGACGAAGTAGCAGACGAAGCACTTCGGAAGCGTTCGGGTCAAGCCTTTTTCGGGTATGACGCGAAGTGTTTCGGGCTGTTCGTCACTCTGGATTAGGCAATCGAGAAGAACAGACATGTTGTTTGTCGTAGGATGTGTTTCCAATTTTTATTTAAGTTTTTATTCGTCACTCTGGATTAGGCAGTCGAGATGTACAGTCATGTTGTCTGTGGCAGGATGTGTTCGGCAGTATTCAGTATTAAAAGATTCACTCCTGTAATGATGGGCACAGACTCGTGCCACAAATAGTGTAAAGATACAGTTTCGTAAACACTGTGTTTGATCATGTACTTGGCTGTATCGGAAGGTGTTGTATTAATGCCATGTAGTCTTCTCGTGTGGCTATATTGAAATACGCGAGTGGCATCCCAAAGAAGTGATACATTATTTCAGAACAGAACCTCGCTAAAAGTTAGTTTCAGCCTCAAGATACAGAACCTACGACCTGCGTGCTGTTTTCTGCGCTCGGGCGCCAACTAGGACACCACGTTCAAAGTCACTTAAATTTTTATAACATACCATTGTAGCAACAGTAACCGTTGTAACACTTGGCGAGACTCTAGTTGTCTTATATTGGCATTGTCGACCGCAGCGTCGTATCCTGTCTTTTTACCTATTTCCATATTTGAATACACCCCCCCCCCTACCTCATTTGTGACTTGCTTGTAGGTGATAGCGTATTTTTATTTCCGTTCTCCAGTGCACTCTGGCGAGATATTTTCAAAACTTATTCCGACAGTGGAGAGAATAGCCAGTGTCAGGAAGAAAAAAAAAACCTGTCTATAACACTATAAAAAGAATAATACTGAACGTCGATTAATGACGCAGTTAAGTGTAATAAAGATATACAGAGACAAGGATTCGATAACGAAGTTACAGCAACTCTGTTCATTCCCTTTTGATGTAAGTAGTGGAATTATGTGCGCCTTGGTAGGACACCAGAGCTTTCGCGACGCCCGGAAGAACTGTACACCGAGGAAAACCGCGCCGTCAGACCCCTGCTACGTGGAGCTAAGCGGTATTTCAAGGCGCAGCCTTAAGACCAGCTATTACCTGTTCGAAAAACATCGCTTGATACCACATAACAACAGTTCCAAAAACGTCAACCCAATTAATTAAATCCATGTGGGAAATATTCGAAATGCGTTCTGATAATTTAAGTTCTGTAATAAGTTACTTTTTTTAAAATGTATATTTTGAGGCAGCTCCGCCTCAGAGCCTTTAATTACGAGCCATGTCTGGGTCTGGGAAAAGGTAAGCATCGAGTCTTGTGCAAGACATGAATGAGAGTGTTGCGTTACACAATTTGCGTGTCGTGTGCGACCGAGAGCAGAGCGTAAGACGAGGCAGAACTCGTAGTACTACACCAGCCACGCGAGGGCACAGCGTCCAGCTCTACCATTTGACGGTGGCTAAAATGGTTCAAATTGTTCTGACTGCTGAGGTCATCAGACCCCTAGAACTTAGAACTACTTAAACCTAACTAACCTAAGGACATCACACACACCCATGCCCGAGGCAGGATTCGGACCTGCGACCGTAGCGGTCGCGCGGTTCCAGACTGTAGCGCCTAGGACCGCTCGGCCACCGCGGCCAGCGACGGCGGCTAGACGACGCGGGTCAGATGTGGATGCGTAATACATATCGAGCGTAGTACACGATCGTAAACAATTCCGATGCATTTCAGAGACAGTTTTCGACTACAAAAGTTGTAATTGCAAACGGGTTCTCTTCAGCTGTTAACTTCTGAAGAGGATCAATAAACACAGGTGGAAAGTTTTCTGAGGTAGTCGGCCGTAATTCCTTCTCTACTGCTCCCGTCAATCCGTCCTCGATGTCTTCTAGCACTTTGTTAACCCGATCTCGCACTGTATTTCATTTACACTCTGCAAAAACTGCTTTCACAGGAAGTCAGTGAGCGGATCGAAATTAGCTGTTTAGTCGTTCGGCCGTCCGAAGTGGCCGAGCGGTTCTAGGCGCAACAGTCTGGAACCGCGCGATCGCTACGGTCGCAGGTTCGAATCCTGTCTCGGCATGGATGTGTGTGCTGTCCTTAGGTTAGTTAGGTTTAAGTAGCACTAAGTTCTGGGGGACTGATGACCTCAGAAGTTAAGTCCCATAGTTCTCAGAGCCATTTGAACCATTTTTAGCTGGTAAACTTCTACGTTATTTGAGTTTCAAACAGCTGAACAAAACTCAACGTACTCAAACAGTTTTCTCTTTACTTATTCTGATCATCACTAAACTGACACACAATATTTTTAGCTCAACTCAATATGACTTTCAATAATCCCTACAAAAGAATGACCCTGACTAACAATAACCTATACCTTTCATGAATCACTTACCTCACAAAAATCTTCTCGAACTACTGCAATACAGCGAGCGCCAATACTGCCAGCTAAATAAAAGATTCAAACTACTGAAGGCACTAACTACTGATAGGCATACTTAGCAAATGAAAGATTTTGATAGAGAACAAACAATGTATTTACCTTAATAGTCAGTTCATGACATCCATTCTTACAAATGTACTGTTTCTGATGAACACACCTCCACATTATCAATTCTCAAAAATCCGTCACATGTAGTCTTACAAATTGCCTTTTTCCTCCAGAACGCAGATCGTCCGCTCTTAAAATTTTGCCATCTCTCTCCCTACATCCACGACTGCTGGCGGCTCAGCTCCAACTGCCCAACACTAAGCGAAGTTCACATCCAACTGCCCAACACTACACGGGCGAATATTACAACAATGCAAACCAGCCACAGAATTCACACAGCACACTCAGTGAGTTTCATACAAAACGCTACGTGGCGTTACCAACATAAAAACCTGATCAGTCTACTCACAACGTGAAAGGTCATAACATTGTTCCATCTATCAACAATGGCACGAACGCCGAGATGGCGTCTCACCCATAAAAATTAACATTTATCTCGCGAAAAATCTGCTCGCTCTATTGTCTGTACGAAAAATGCAACGTCAGAAGATTATTGTGAAATGCTGGAAGATCTGCGGAGGATCGACAACTGGTGCAGGGCCTCTTACTTAAATCTGAATCTAAGTAAACGTAACGTAGGAGTATCAGTCTGGAGCAGTCTAAAGTGGAATCACCGCATAAACTTTGCTGCAGCAAAAGCAGAAGCTAGTCGGAGATTCAGAGAATGAATCTTAAGGAAATGTATAAGCCATCTACGAAAGAAGTGGCGTACAGAATACTTGTAAAACTAGCACACGAATATTGTTCCTCAGTGGGGGACCTCTACCAGTTTGCTTTAACGCAATAAATAGAGAAAATTCAAGGAAATGTCGCACTGCCCGTCTTAGGATGCTTTAGTCCTTACTATAGTGTTACGAGATACTCACCAAATCCCAGTGGCAGCAGCTACAAAAGTTGCTTCGTGCAGCATGAAGATGTTTACTGTTGAAATTCCGAGAGCATACGCTCCACAAAGGCTCACACAACGTACTGCTTTCCCCCGCATACGTCTCGCGAAATGACTACAACGAGGAAATAAGAGAAACAGCAGATGGTTCAGTGGTTGATCGGCAGTCGTTATATCCACACACACCGTTGGAGAAAAGGTGAGAAACGGGAACAATGTCACTTGTACTAGAAGTACCCTCTGCCACATACCGTAAGGTTGCTTTAGGGGATATTGACGTAGCTGTAGATGTACACATGGTACGGAAGACGTAGCTTTATAGTGTGATGGCTGCCCTGAGATTACCCTCACTCAGGAAGAAACTGTCGCTTACACACTACTGGCCATTAAAATTGCTACACCAAGAAAAAATGGAGATGATAAACGGGTATTAATTGGACAAAAATATTATACTAGAACTGACATGTGATTACATTTTCACGCAATTTGGGTGCATAGATCCTGAGAACTTAGACCCGGAACAACCACCTCTGGCCGTAATAATAGTCTTGATACGCCGGGCATTGAGTCAAACAGAGCTTGGCTGGCGTGTACAGGTACAGCTGCCCATGCAGCTTCACACGATACCACAGTTCATCAAGGGTAGTGACTGGCGTATTGTGATGAGCCAGTTGATCGGCCACCACTGACCAGACGTTTTCAGTTGGTGAGACATCTGGAGAATGTGCTGGCCAGGGTAGCAGTCGAACATTTTTGTATCCAGAAAGGCCGGTACAGAACCTGCAACATGCGGTCGTGCATTATCCTGCTGAAATGTAGGGTTTCGCATGGATTGAATGAAGGGGAGAGCCACGGATCGTAACACATCTGAAATGTAAAGTCCAGTGTTCAAAGTGCCGTCAATGCGAACAAGAGGTGACCGAGACGTGTAACCAATGCTACCCCATACCATCACGTAGGGTGATACGCCAGAATCTGGATTCATCCGAAAAAAATTACGCTTTGCCATTCGTGCACCCAAGTTCGTCGTTGAGTACACCATCGCAGGCGCTCGTATCTGTGATGCAGCGTCAAGGGTAACCGCAGCCATGGTCTCCGAGCTGATTGTCCGTGCTGCTGCAAACGTCGTCGAACTGTTCCTGCTGATGATTGTTGTCTTGCAAACGTAGCCATCTGTTGACTGAGGGATCGTGACGTGGCTGTACGATCTGTTAGCCATGCGGACAAGATGCCTGTCATCTCGACTGCTAGTAATACGAGGCCGTTGGGATCGAGCACGGCGTTCCGTATTACCTTCCTGAACCCACCGATTCGATATTCTTCTAACAGTCATTGGATCTCGACGAACGCGAGCAGCAATTTCGCGATACGATAAACCGCAATCGCGATAGGCAACAATCCGACCGTTATAAATGCCGGAAACGTGATGGTACGCATTTCTCCTCCTTACAGGAGGCATCACAACAACGTTTCACCAGGCAACGCCTGTCAACTGCTGTTTGTGCATAAGAAATCGGTTGGAAACTTACTTCATGTCAGCTCGTTGTAGGTGTCGCCACCGGCGCCAACCTTGTGTGAATGCTCTGAGAAGCTAATCATGTGCATATCACAACATCTTCTTCCTGTCTGTTAAATTTCGCGTCTGTAGCACGTCATCTTCGTGGTGTAGCAATTTTAATGGCCAGTAGTGTAGAAGTACTTTCTTCCACACGACGTAAGGTGGCTTTGGGGGGTATTGACGTAGCTGTAGATGTTCAAATTGTACGGAAGACGTAGCTGTGTAGTCTGATGGCTGCCCTGAGATTACCCTCACTCGGGAAGAAACTGTCGCTTATACATTATGACAACTGCACAAAATTCCTGTG
Source organism: Schistocerca gregaria (assembly GCF_023897955.1). Lineage (NCBI taxonomy): Eukaryota > Metazoa > Arthropoda > Insecta > Orthoptera > Acrididae > Schistocerca > Schistocerca gregaria. The sequence continues at coordinate 124,622,403 of NC_064924.1, read as the reverse complement.
TGTAAAAGGTAATTTTCCTTTACCTGACAGATATAATAATTTAAGCAACATACAAAAGGTGTAAATGTAATAAATGACAATGAAATTTCCTTTCTTCTCTAAACGAGAAGAGATGTGTCTAAGAGACTACATGCGAGACAACCGTAACTCATATGCGCAGCTGTACGTGAGGATCCTGTAAACTGTAAACAAGTTTATCCTTATCTTCTAACACCACGCAGGCAATCCAGCAAACGAAATGGAGAAATCACTGTGAAAGATCGTCAGCGCAGTTCTTGTGGTGGCAATGACCAGGTTACATCATTTCAAACGCAGAAGCTGCGTCACACGGATCAGATGTTGTTTTACACATGAGGGCATTCGTATCGCAGAACTCGGCAGCTATTTAACGTAATACGCTCCTGACGTGTGTAGCAAGCTCCTGTGTCGTAAGGAGTTAGTGTTACGTTACAGGATATGTCGTTTCGGTTGACGCAGGACCACGATCCGTGGCGGAAGAGATAAAATGTATATACTGCTGACGTAAATAGCGGCGGACCGGAAGAAACATGATTTGTCATCCTATAGAAGAAAATTCTATAACATATAGGGGGCATTAACATAAAAGTAACTGGAACAACTACGGGTAATTCTCCTCAAGCCGTAAGCTGAAAGACGATAACATGACACCATTAATGTGAAGTTCTCTGAGTACAAACAATTTATTTAACACACTAGCAGGTAGAAATCACAATTAAAAAATTTTTCGACGTCTAGTTTCATCAGCGTAAAACTGAAGAAGGCACCAGCGCCCGCTATAATCCCTATCAGATCCTACGCACAATTTGCGGCTGAGTTAGCTTCTCTTCTCACCATTATATAACCCTTTCCTCTCAAAGAAAAGACTGTGCCCAGCAGTGGGAATTGAGCGTATACGCTTCTTTCTACAAGAAGGATAGCAGAAGTGATCCACAAGATTACCATCCACAGTCATTGGCCTCTATCTGTCGCGGTCTTATATCCTCAACTCATGTAATGAGGTATTTCAGACCGTACCTACCTCCATGCCTACACCATCATGGATCCCGAAAACATCGCGCTTTTCTCACAGGGCATCCTGGCTGCCACGGACTAAGACGATCACTAGGATGCAGTGTTTCTTGACCGCTCAAAAATATTGGACTCAGTGCCACCCAAAACATATTAAGGAAAGTATCGGACATCAAACGAAATTCGTCACTGGATTAAGGATTTTTTGGTAGGGAGGAGTCGGTATGATACTCTGGATGGAAAGTCGTAAACAGACGCAGAAATAACTGCAGGGGTGCCCCCGACATGTCTATCTTGCAGGTGCCGCCGAAACAAAATTAAACTAACTGCAGCACACAGTGACAATTTAAGTACGAAATTTTCTGGCGTCCCGCACGCGAATGAAACGGGATGAAACCCTAATAACTGGTAAAATATGAAGTAAGATCTGTCATTCGTTTCACAGTGGTTTAGAGAGTAAGTATGTAGAATTAGAAATGCCAGCAGAAATCGGTGGAAATCAAATCAGAAAGAGAAAAGGCACAACGATGTTTCTAATACTAATAATATAATTTGTTTCGTTGAAAGGTGGCTGCACTAAGTCACAGCGCCGGAGAATTGCGCCAAGGAGTGTCATTCGGCCGGCTCCACTGGCAGTTGCCGCTGAGAAGCTGCTGAGGGCAGTAGTAGTTCTGAGGTAGGCGTGATCTGTGCTTGTTGAGACGTCGATAGAGTACTAGTTGTTCTGTTGGGTAAGACACCATATGTTATTCGATTCGGGATGTTATAATGATCAGAGTGTATTTTTCGTCAATATATATGAAGGTAACGAATTTTTTATTTTTATTTATTTCAAACTTCCTAACTAACAATGCCTCTTGCTCACAGGTTCAGTCAACAAAGCATCTGGCTTGTGTTCATGTATTAGAGTGTAATTCTTGTTTCTATGTGCAGTCATAGTATTTCTGTTTTTTTTAATTACTTCATTGTAAATGGGCTTTAAAGCAGCTTGTCGTATTGAGGAAGAACCGTAAGAACCGTGCCAGATGTGTACGTTGAATCACACTTCCACACACAGAACAGTTACACTAATGCTTTCTTGTTTCGTAGTTTTTATAGTTGCTGGGGACTTAATTAATTAATTGTGTTAACGGAAATTTCCTTTCATTCTTTGTTGTTATTCTATGCAGTCAGATTGCGTACTAATATTATTCAGGGCCAACCGGTTACGAGACTGCGTAACCGCACAAACAGCGACTAAAAACTAAAAAATATTTGCATTATATTTAATTAAGCCCCCATGCAGCATATGCGCTCATTCCATCCAACGTTCAAAGGTTGCAACATCTAGGAGAGAGGCCGGAGATGCCTGTCCCGTTCGTAGGGACGTATATTAAATAATTTTTCCCTTATTCATCTACACAACTATCTGCTCCACCTAAAACATCCGGTTTTCGCCAAGAAGAAAGGAGGCACTGAGAACCACAAGGACCCAAGCACGCACATGAAGTTTTGAGAAATACAGATGTTTGTGAAAATCAAATTCGGTGGCAAACCACGTCTCACAGGTTTGACTTGTTTTTTAACCAAGTCTCAACATACTACACTTCCTTCGAAAAAGTAATGAACTCATTTTACGTTACAAAATTTTAACTAATATTTAAGATTATTGTCATTAATGTTAAATTACAAAATTTTCATATGTTGTCTAGTGACGATATTGTCTTTTGACAGTTGTGAATTTTGTAATAAACGTGAAAATAGAATTGGAACAGATACTAAATGGACCAGATATACAATTATGACCTATTTCAGCACTTCACGGTCCACATTATCATTACATCCATTAAGCGCATTCTGTGACTTGTGGTTCAGATAAAACTGTCTGTCCACTTCAGGCATAAAACCTACTAATTTCGAAGCTAGTAGTTTTGTTAATTCCTTGTGTTTCAGGGTTGATGTTTGCCCTTCACCCATGTATTTGGGCGTTATGATCTGCATCTAAGAACTGTGGAGAAATGACAAACTATGATATCTCATGACGTGGCTTGTAGAATATAGTGGCCTGCTTAAAGTCCAATGAAGAATATGTTAAACAAATGTTTCCGGCAAACTGTTGAAAATTTCATCTTTGTAACATTCCTGAAAGATACACTTTTAACGCCACAGCCTCTCCTTAAATGAATTGAAATATATAAAATAACCGAGAAACGAAAATATTAACATTCTATAAATTCTGAGTCGAAATAATTATCTATGACGGGAACGTTATAGAAAACTTCGAGTCTATTTTTAATGGTTTCACGTATCTTATTAAACAATTTCAGTATCAATTTCAAAACAGCCACTGCCATCCGTTAGATTGGCAGACAGTTCTTTTAGTAATCTATAAATTGACTGTGACATTTAATGCTGTTTCCTTTCGGAAAAGAATATATTAGCTTATAGTCATACTTCGTAATGTGAAAATGATTGCAGCTTATATCGGAATTTAAAGACAAAAGACAGTTACGCATGAAATGGCGCTTGAAAATTACGCGGACCAATAGAAAAGCTTCCGTATCTAATTATTCTACAATTACTATTCTTGTAAGGAAAGGAGTGGTATTTCAAATGAAATAAAATAGAAATTTAACAATATATACAAAGTAATTGACACATACAGCTACATTTGGTCATCACAGCGACTAATCGATAGTTACGACGGAAAAAAGAATACGATAACTGTCAGCATAACTTTTTATATCATTCGTATACATTTAATTAGTCTCCAGATAAGAATTAAAATTGAAGACCGAGTTAAATTAACATCAGAACAAAGCAAGCACAATTCAGAATCGAGCGAGCTAACTAAGAGAGCAAGCAAAATCAATAGACAATGAAATCAAAAAGTGAGACCGAGAACCCTTGTACAGTGTTTTTTATATCATTAATATCTATGATCTTCGCCCATTTAGAGATTATATTTATTGTTACTACTTCGGTACTTCTGATACAATTCATATTTCCCTGAAGTTTCATACTTTTCGTTTGCGCACTTTATAGTGTCTGCTTCTACATATTTACGGCAATAAAATTCTGGACTGTGCATGTAAAGGACAGCTACAGTATAGTGCAGAAAGTAGCTGGAAGATATACCCAATGAGAGGAGCAGAAATGACACTTTCATTCAAATACAATAATTTCACTGAAGCTACTGCGATACATTTTGGTCCTGTAGACATAAAAAAAGGCGGAACATGGCTCTTAATGGGTATGTGATCACCACACATGGCAATGCATGCTGTGCAACGTGCTTCGATGCTGATCAAAAGCTGGTACAGCATTCTTGTAGTCAGACGTTCGATTTCTCCATCAGTGCGGTTGACAGCTGATGGATGGTCGTTGGTGCATTTGCATGCTGCAGTGCGTCTCCCCAATGCATGCACATGTGCTCGATAGGGTTATGTCGGAGCAATGGGCAGGCATGTAGATTTGCCGAATTTCTCTCGGTTCAAGAATTCTTCCACGTGCACTGTTCGATGCGGTCGCTCATTGTCATCCCTAAAAAGAAAGTGTGGGCGCAATGCACCCCTGAAAAGACGCACATGGGGAAGGAGTACTATGTCACAATATCTTTGACCGGTGCCGGTGCGCTGTTGTAAGCTGTCGCCAGCAGACCAGGCGGCAAAGATGATCGCGAAGATCGATAAGCAGGCGCTGGATCTTGCACGCCTATCACGAGAGAGGCCAGAGACACACCCACAAGCAACAGGCCGCCAACGCCCTCTAGGCAGTATTTATTTAGGCCGCCGCCGCTGACCAGAGGGCGTCATTCAATCATGCAGTTTGGCGTCTGTCAGTGACTCCCAGAGTTCATCACAGTCGTTGTCTTTGTTGTGGTTTTCAATCCTGAGACTGGTTTGATGCAGCTCTCCATGCTACTCTATCCAGTGCAAGCTCCTGATGTAGTTTGGAATTCCTGTGTGATGGTCTAGATAGATGTCTGCCTATTACACATTACGACACTCTTCAACTGTCGGCGGCCTCTGCCAGTCAACAGACAAGGTCTCCCTGTACGCTTTTGTGCTGTACGTGTGCCTTCACTTTTCCACTTGAGTATCAGATCTGCAACAGTGCAAGTACTACGACAGTTACGTGGGAGGTGAGAATACTTGGATTTCATAGGCGAGCGGCTGCTGATAAGCCACATATCACGCCGGTAAATGCCAAACGACGCCTCGCTTGGTGTAAGGAGCGTAACCATTGGACGATTGAACGGCGGAAAAATGTTCTATGGAGTGCCGAATCACGGTATGTAATGCGGCCATCCGATAGCAGGATGTGGATATGGCGAATGCCCGGTGATCGTCATCTGCCAGCGTATGTAGTGCCAACAGTAAAATTCTGAGGCGGTGGTCTCATGGTGTGGTCGTGTTTTTCATGGAGGCGGCTTGCACCCCTTGTTGTTTTGCGTGGCGCTATCACAGCACAGGCCTACACTGATGTTTTAAGAACCTTCTTGCTTCTAGCTCTTGAAGAGCAATTCGGCGATGGCTCTAGCATCTTTCAAGACGAACGAGCAGCTGTTCTTAATGCACGGCCTGTGGCGAAGTAGTTACACGACAATGACATGCCACGATGGTTCCTTTGAAAATTCTTGTCCAATTTCCCTCCCATTCCTTGAAACATTTCGAGTGTTTGCTCTGTCTCTAACGTCCTTGATGTCGACGAGACGTTAAAACCTAACCTTCCTTCCTTAACATTCTTTCGAATCTTTCACAAACGACAGTGTGTGTTCCACGTAATGTGTCCATCCAGATACTTCGCGACATTTTTGATAAGTGTCATAACTTAATTCCATCGGTCATGGGTGAAATGACCGTGTGGTACCATCTACAGCGCTCGAAAGCGACCAATGCGTGCTTTTAAAAAGGTGACTATGTCTTGTCTGCTTAGATTAATTAGAAGGGATGGGGGAGGTAAAGTAACGGTATTGTTTTGAGATGAAGTCATTTTCTTACACAGATTCACTCCAGTCCTCAGGCGTATGTATGTGTAAGCACTTAAGGAAAGTAAACACATACGAAAAAATTATGAACTCTTCAAAAACACTTAATGAAAATACTCTGCCAGGATTGGTATCATGAATTACTGTGAGTTAGAATCAGACCAAACTGAAAAGTTCTAAATATGAAATTTAATGTACTCCGTGTTTTAGTATTGATTAAGGTACACATGTGCAAAATAACAAAACCATTCAGCTTTTAGCAGTACGCTATTCAGTGGACAACTTATCATACCTTATTTCAGCACTGTTAATTTGACAGAAGTCAGAGATGTGTGCATTTAGAGTGATTACGTGAGCATTTAAGTCATAAAATAAAAAGCACATTCTTAACAACACAATGGTATTTGGTTTTGCACCCCACAACTTGCCATACGTAAGTGGATTCAACAAATCTACAAATTATGTTTGCGGTTTTATGCATGAATTATCTGCCTGTAGTAATATATATATATATATATATATATATATATATATATATATATATATATATATATATATATGATTTAACACAGACTTCACTATATAATTCAATGTAGTCATTAACACTGCGGATCATAAGTAGTGTTATTGTTCCAGATAGACAAAAATAAATATTATGTGCATATCAAGTTTAATTAAATTAAGATTTATACCACACGTTAATAGATACTTCATCTAAAATTCAAAAACATTATATGTAGTTTTTAACATATCTCTTGTAACAAGTTAAATGCAAATCTCACTAATACTCAATAGCTACAAATCTTGGAGCAGCGAGAGCAACGTCAATCCGATATACATAGATTCTTTAGTAAGCCAGTAAGCCATGCCATATCCCTTATACATTTCAGCGCATTCCATGGAGAAATATTGCTTCCAAAACCAATGTTAAACGTAGTTCAGGTCTATTCATTCACAGTTCAACAACGAGTGCACAACCTGGGAACGGGAAGGAAAATCTGTGCTGCCCTTAAAACACACTTGCTGGAAGGAAGGAAAGAATGATTTAGATCAAGAGCTAGACGGGGTAAGATGGTTAGAAATCGGAAGTTGTAGGATGGCAGAGAGAAGGAGAAAGCGATATGTCAGTTTTATTTTCAACACTGAAAACCGGTATCATCCACTGCTAGGGTAGAGTATAGATGAGCGTGGGCCGGAAATGTGCGGCACACTTCAACAGCGATCAGAAAGTCTAGGAATATGGAAGGTGTTAGGAAGAAGGAAGTGCTGCTGTTAGGTAATAGCCGTGGGCGAGGTGAAGGTCCTTTGTTACAGGAAAATTTGGGAGCAGCATTCCAGGTCACTAGCATAGCGAGTAGAGCTGGCTCTAAGCACTATGGGACTTAACATCTGAGGTCATCAGTCCCCTAGACTTAGAACTAGTTAAACCTGACTAATCTAAGGACATAACACACACCCATGCCCGAGGCACGATTCGAAACTGCGACCGAAGAAGCCGCGTAGTTCTGGACTGAAGCGCCTAGAACCGAACGACCACAGCGGCCGGCCGAGCAGAGCGGGAAACAGTTCGAACAGGGAAGGGTGTGTATTGCATAGATGGCGACCTAATTCATAGCACTAGTGTACTCTTTGTCAAGAGATTCAGAAGTCGATATCGGTCACGCCCTGACGGTGCTGTGAGGTGCAGTAATGTGGCGTTAGAAAGGGCACTGATGGCTGCTGACTTCGCACATGTGTCAATTGTACCAATAGAACTATCGATAGATGAGGTTCCACTAGGCATTGTCTACACAAATACACGTCTGAGAATGGGGACTGGGCAGATGTTTCATGAAAGTGTATAAGACGGATCTCAGACAACACATGATCAAGTACCTGTTGTCATCAGTAGAAGCAAGTCTTTTTTTAGGCTCAATACAGACAACAGTATCTTCAGCAATTTAAAAAAATCATGTAAGAAGTAATCACAAGACAGATTCTAATATATCAAATGACACACGTACTACAGGTCATACAGAAAAAGAAACAAATGGGAAACGTAAAATGGATCATTTCATAAAGTTAACAATCCTTCATCAAAATAAGCAGTCAATAAAAAATAAAATACAGCAACGGGGAATTGAATTTCAATTTTTGAACGTTACTGTAGTTTCTGCCACTTTACAAGGGAACATTCTCATGTATCAATAAAAGATATAAATGATACTTGGTGGGTGTGTACAGGGGGAAAAATAATCCAATGCACATTCTTTTGTTTGTGTCCAAATTCACTTTTAAGGGGCAAGAAAACAACCAAAAGGTAATTTGGAATGTTAGGTTTAGAGGGAATATCTTTGACTCTATGAAATGTAAGTTAAAAAAGCATCCCCGTTTAATAAAGCTGGTCTCTGAAACACCATTTCTGGAGATTAAGCCGTACACAATCTGGTGTCTGAGTATTTTCAATATACCTAATTAAAATATCTAAACATTCATTACTGTTCTAATTATTTATTTCACTTGTATTTATTTTATATTGTAAACTATTATTTTATGTTTTACATGCTTCTTTTGTTTTTTAGTTTACAGTTTCACATATGTGTATGTCTTTAATATAAAATCATAACTAACTTATTGTTATAATAAAAATTATGACAATAATGATAATCTATAAAAAACTTAAAACAAAACAGTTTTTAACACCATAGACATAAAATGGAGGAACTTTCTTCTCGTAATATACACGACGGAGAAGACAATATAAAACAAAACTCATCAGGATTTCAAATTGTCACGGATGATCCTCTAAATACAATCTTATTTGTATTAGGCATATTTCGCTACATTGGTAAGCCTCGACGAAGAGAATTCATTCTGAAATAAGCCTGCAGCTTGATTGTATAATTTCTCAAGTGGAGAATGAAATGATAATCATGCAACAGAACAAAATCTGAATGTCTTCCCCGAAAGTCCTTCCATCGTCGATAGCTGTATACGGCCAACGGCTGTACCAGTGGCGTAGAGCCCTCTGGAATCACCAGATGAACAACTTCCTTGTGGGCAGGTACGTGCTCTAAACGGGTCTTTCACACTGATCACCGCAAGAACCTAACAGTAGTACAGCTATTTCTCCTTCATTGGGAAAGAAAACATTTCTCAAATGTCTTTTGACCTGGTCCGGTGTTTGTTTACCAGATTTCGATGCCGTCAAACTACATTTGGTACTTCTAAATGAGGTTCTCGCATTCTCGGTCCAAAATCGCGAAAAACTACACTATGAAAAAGCGAATGGTCAAGGAGGAAAAAAAAATGTTTCGAGCGCAGTACCGCAGGAGAAGAAGCATCAGGTGATCTCGAAGTGCTCGATGGTACAGGTACAGCCGTGAAACGTATACGTTTTTCGATGTTGGAAGAACATCGACGTCGGACTGAAAACGACTGGAAACATGTTGCCTGGTCGGACAAGTCTCGTCTGAAATTGCATCCAGCAGATGGATGTGTACGGGTATGCAGACAATCTCATGAAACCATGGACGCTGCATGTCAGCAAGGGACTGTTCACGGCTAGTGGAGACTCTGTAACGGTGTGGGGCGTGTGCAGTTGGAGTGATATGGGGCCCCTAATACGTGTAGATACGACTCTTGGCAGGTGACACGTACTTGAGCATCTTGTCTGGTCACCTGCATCCATCCATGTCCATTGTGCATTTCCATGGAGGGGGCTTTCACCAGTTGTTGTTTTGAGTGGTACTATCAAAGCGCGGGCCTACATTTATATTTTAAGCACCTTTTGCTTCCAACTCTTTAAGAGCAATTCGGGGATGGCGATTTCATCTTTCAACATGATTGAGCACTTGTTCATAACGCACGGCCTGTGGAAGAGTGATTACACGACAATAACATCCCTGAAATGGACTGGCCTGCGGTGAGTCCTGACTTGAATCCTATAGAACATCTTTGGGATGTTTTGGCACGCCGACTTCGTGCCAGGCCTCACCGAGCAACATCGATACCTCCCCTCTGTGAAGCACTACTTGAAGAACGGGCTGCCATTCCTCAAGAAGCATTCCAGCACCTAACTGAACGTATGCCAGCGAGAGTGGAAGCTGTCATCAAGGCTAAGGATGGGCCACCATCATACAGAATTCCAGCATTTCCGATGGAGGATGCCACGAACTTGTAAGTTATTTTCAGCCAGGTGTCCGGATACTTTTGATCACGTAGTTTAAACACTTTCGCTGGTCACTCGGCTCCCCAGATATGAACATTATTGAGCATATCTGGGATGCCTTGCAACATGCTGTCCATCCCCTCGCACTTTCACGGATTTAAGGACACCCCTGCAGGATTCATGGCGTCAGTTCCCTCCAGCACTACTTCAGACATTAGTCGAGTACATGCCACGTCATACTGCGGCACATCTGCATGCTCGCGAGGCCCTGCGTGAAATTAGGCAGTTGTACCAGTTTTTTGGCTCTTCTGTGTATGTGAAAGTCACTTTGAAATATGGGCTATTACATTAACAGCGATTAACATCAATAACAAATTAAGCATTCTGTGAGTGTATCGATCATCGTCAGAGCCCTGCCCAAGTGGACAGACCGGTTCCCGTCAGATCACCGAGGTTAGACACCGTCTGGCGTGGCCAGAACTTGGCTGGCTGCAGGCCCGTCAACACGTCCGCCCTGCTATCTTCAGCCCCGCGGTAGTGTTTACGTCGGCGCCCGCCGTGCTGTGGGTTCGTGGAGGCAACTTCCGTACAATATCAAGGGGAGGCCATGACGTTGGGATCACGGATTTACTTCAAACTCTGTACACCCTTAGTAGGCCATTCAAACAACATGATGTGCAAGTAGCAACGTGTACTGTCCTGGCATTTCCGAGAAAATTGCAATACAAGTTTTACTCGTCTACTATGAAACTGATGTATCTGTGCATATGTGCAGAGTTACCGTCATTGTGATCAAGCGGCGCCGACACAGTGGCTCAGCGTGTTCGGTCAGAGGGTTACCTGATCTCTGTAACAAAAAAACTAAGCGAACGGATCAGCGACGAACTTGAGCGGATGCGATAGACGTACGCCCAGAACAGACGCAACGAACACTGTAAGAGGTCCATGATTAAAGAATTTGTTGCTAGCGCACTCGAGCAGATGTAATTTCGATGTATTGCTCACGCGCTGCCTGCGATATGTAAGCTATAAGAGAAGCAGAGACCAAAGAGCAGGGTTGACTGCAGTAGAAACTGTGTGTTAGTTGGAGAGTAAGTAGTTGCTAGCAGTCTGGTGTATCGTGGTGTCTGGGCTGGTCGTGGTGGAGCGATGGCGGAGCCTGAGCGTTGTAGTATAAGGTAAAAGCAGCCTCGCGCATATGTAGTATTGTTATATCAAGTCCCATGTAAATGTTTAAAAAAATCTCTTAATAACAATCTTTCTCATAAAAAGTAACTTTTGACAATCATTCATTTTAATTTAAAGAATTTACTAATTTCTCCAATCCTTGGTCATCCCGATTATTGAAAAGAAAAATCAGTTGTTTCTTTTCACACATGACACTCCATATGTAACCTGTGGTGTCACCGCCAAACACCACACTTGCTAGGTGGTAGCCTTTAAATCGGCCGCGGTTGGGTAGTATACGTCGGACCCGCGTGTCGCCACTATCAGTGACTGCAGACCGAGCGCCGCCACACGGCAGGTCTAGAGAGACTTCCTAGCACTCGCCCCAGTTGTACAGCCGACTTTGCTAGCGATGTTTCACTGACAAATTACGCTCTCATTTGCCCAGACGATAGTTAGCATAGCCTTCAGCTACGTTATTTGCTACGACCTAGCAAGGCGCAAGTATCCGTACTATTGATATTGTGAATCATGTACCATAAAGAGCGACGTTCACCATTAATGGATTAAAGTTAAGTATTACACCAGCTACGTATGTTTTTTCTCAATTCTAATTCCCTTATCATGTTGCATACCTCACGCCAGCCTGCGTGAGCTGAAACGCGTGCTTTTCGGCCTCCTTTAGTAACGGTGTCGGCTCTCCTGCCAACCACAACATAACCTCCCCACAAAATAAAATAAATATGAATAATATTCACATTTAGTGTAACCTCAAAACAGAAAAATTCCTAAACCTCTCAACAGTAAAAAATATAATGATGTCGTTCACATTCAGTATAACCTACCAACAGAAAAATTGCGTAACCTATCAATAATAAAATGTGACTAATCTCTCAATAAAATTGCGACGCACTTAAATAACCTTTCAATAATTGACTGTGAATTTAAACTGGTAAATTGTGGACGTCAGCAGTGCTGCGTCATGCCCCTGAAAATTCATTATGAATAAATTGAAAAAGCTTCCCTCAATTAGGTCGCCGGATAACGCGTATATATCTGCTCCTATAAGAAAATTTTCTGGCGCACCTCAGTGCAATGCTGGCAGATAGATTTGTCATGTATAAAAAGAAACAAGTGATTTTTCTTTTCAATAATCGGGATGACCAAGGATTGGAGAAATTAGTAAATTCTTTAAATTAAAATGAATGATTGTCAAAAGTTACTTTTTGTGAGAAAGATTGTTATTAAGAGAATTTTTTTAAACATTTACATGGGACTTGATATAACAATACTACATATGCGCGAGGCTGCTTTTACCTTACACTACAACGCTCAGGCTCCGCCATCGCTCCACCACGACCGGCCCAGCCACCACGATACACCAGACTGCTAGCAACTACTTACTCTCCAACTAACACACAGTTTCTACTGCAGTCAACACTGCTCTTTGGTCTCAGCTTCTCTTATAGCTTACATATCGCAGGCAGCGCGTGAGCAATACATCGAAATTACATCTGCTCGAGTGCGCTAGCAACAAATTCTTTAATCATGGACCTCTTACAACTCTAATGAACGAAACGAGAAAAAAAAAGCGGTAAGCATTGGCAAGTACCAAGCGGTTCATCGACGACTCGACGCTTCGAATATTTTCACTACTTTCTTTCTTAAATCAATTTTTTTTTCATCATTGGTCACCTCATTCAGTTCATATGACATTTGGGAGGCAATACACTAGAGCCGTAATACTGTGTAGGGCCATCGTGAGCACACAGAAGTCCCGCAACACGACATGGCATGGACTCGACTAATGTCTGAAGTAGTGCTGGAGGGAACTGACACCTTGAATCCTGCAGGGCTGTCCATAAATCCGTAAGAGTACGGGGGGGGGGGGGGGGGGAGATCTCTTCTGAACAACACGGTGCAAGACATCTCAAACATAATAATGTCCATGTCTGGGGTGTTTGGTGGCCAGCGGTAGTGTTTAAACTCAAAAGAGAATTTCTGGAGCCACTGTGTAGCAATTCTAGACGTTTGGGATGTCGCATTGCCCTGCCCAAGTCCGTCAGAACGCACAATGGACATGTATGTTCAAATGTGTGTGAAATATTATGGGACTTAACTGCTAAGGCCATCAGCCCCTAAGATTACACATTACTTAACCTAAATTATCCTAAGGACAAACATACACACACACACACACACACACATGCCCGAGGAAGGACTCGAACCTCCGCCGGGACTGGCCGCACAGTCCGTGACTGCAGCGCCTTAGACCGCTCGGCTAATCCCGCGCGGCCAATGGACACGAATGGATTCAGGTGATCAAACAGGATGCCTAAGTACGTGTCACTTGTCACACTCGTATGTAGACGTATCAGATGCCCCATATCACTCCAACTGCACACTCCCCACACCACCACAGAGTCACATCAGGCTTGAACAGTCCCTTGCTTACATGCAGTATCCATAGATTCATGAGGTTGCCTCCATCCCTGTACACGTCCATCCGCTCGATACAGTTTGAAACGAGACTCGTCCGACTAGGCAACATGTTTCCAGTCATCAACAGTTCAATGTCGGTGTTGACTGGCCCAGGCGAGGCGTAAAACTTTGTGTCGCGCAGTCATCAAGAGAACATCTGTGGGAATTCGGTTCCCAAAGCCCATATCGACGATGTTTCGTTGAATGGTTCGCACGGTGACACTTGTTGATGGCCCAGCATTGAAATCGGCAGCTATTTTCGGAAGGGTTGCACTTCTGTCACGTTGAACGATTCTCTTCAGTCGTCTTTGGTCCCGTTCTTGCAGCATCTTCTACCGGCCGCAGCGGTACCGGAGATTTGGTGTTTTACCGGATTCCTGATATTCACGGTTAACTCGTTGAATGGTCGTACGGGAAAATCCCCACTTCATTGCTGCGATGCTGTGTCACCACTCACTTAAATCTTTATAATCTGTCATTATAGCAACAGGAAGCGATCTAACAATTGTGCCAGACTCTCGAAGCTTCAGGGCTAATTACTTGACCACCATTTTTTTTTCTTTTTTGCCTCTTTACCGCCCGTCCCCCGACTCCCGTCTCTTCTAGCTCATCCTTGAGCTCTTGATATTCGCATTAGTCGGCGTCGCCTTTACTGGATTTTGTTTGAGACCAAAACAGCCTTTTTCTTGATAGGATCGAAACAGATATTTTCTTTTGTGTCTTCTTCTATTTTCTTAACCTTTTCCATAAGTAAAAATAACAGTGCCACGTTAGTATGGCAAGTGATATCTGTCTTCCGGTAGATGCAAGTAATCTTCTGATGACGTAAAATGTTCTCCTTATGGAAACTAAAATTGGCTCCTTGCCAAATAAGGGAAAAAACATGAATAGTAATGATAACAACAAACGATACTTCTGTAAATTTTGCCAGTTTTTGCACGTTCTTGTGATAGATGAACATGAAGTGAGACATATGTCATCGACGCACAGATACAGAGGAGTGAAACCTCTCGTGCGATTTTCTCCGAGATGCGAGAGTAGTCCACCGTGCTACTTGCTCATTATGTCGTTTTAATGGCCTACTAAAGGAGTACCAAGTTTGAAGTAAATACAGTATGTGACCCAGCGTTGCGGCCTCCCCTTGTCAGTTGCGTTCGTGTTTGGTGACTTTTGCGAAAGTCCGTGAGTGGAATGGCTACAAAACCTTGAAGGAATTTTACGGAGCAATGCACTTTCGACATAAAAGTACAGAGACCAACGTGGTTCGAAATCAACGCTTGGAAACAATAAGTTTTCTTTTTGCCACGAGACGAATTAATTGAATTCAATGGCCGTTGTCTTGAAAGGAGGATAAAAGATTAACATCAAGAAAAGCAGAACAAGAATAATGGAATGTAGTCGAATTAAATATGGTGATTCTCAGGGAATTATGTTAGGAAACAAGGCACTCGAAGTAATAAAAGAGTTTTGCTATTTGGGCAGTAAGATAACTGATGACGGCTAAAGCAGAGGCTAAAAAAATGTAGAGTGGCAATAACAAGGCACTCGAAGTAATAAATGAGTTTTGCTATTTGGGCAGTAAGATAACTGATGACGGCTGAAGCAGAGAGGCTATAAAATGTAGAGTGGCAATAACCAGAAATGCATTTCCGAGGATGAGATATTTGTTAAAATTTAATCTATATTTAAGTGTTGGGATGTCTTTCCTGGTGTTGTATAGTGTGTAGCCATGTGTGCAAGTGAAACATGGACGACAAAGAGTTTAAAGAAAAAGAGAACAGAAGCTTTTGAAATGTGGAGCTACCGGAGAATGCTGAAGATCAGATGGGTAGACCACTTGAGTAATGAGGAGGTATTGAATAGAATAGGCGAGAAAATAAATATGTGGCTCATCCTGGCTAGAAGACGGCATCGGTTGACAGGACGTATTCTGAGACATCAATGAATCACATGTTTCGTACTGGAAGGAAGTATTGACGGGTAAGAATCGTAGAGGAAGACCGAGAGACGAAAACAGTAAGCAGATTCAGAGGGATGTAGGTTGCAGTAGTTACTCGGGGACGAAGAGGCTTGCATAGGATAGAGTAGCTTGGAGAGTTGCATCAAACCAGTCTACGGACTGAAGACCACAACAACAACAACAACAACAACTGTGCAGCACGCAAATTATGATGTTCGGACATTGCGAGTTCCTAACGTATCTTATGAAATCCGAACCGGGAAATAGCTAATGCTGAACATTCGTGAGGGCATGTTCTTAGTGTATAAAATTAAAAGTGTTCCAGTACGTATTACTATCTACTCGACGGCGGTGTTTGGTCTATTCGGTTTGATTTGTGCAAGCACATTCCGCCGCACTTGTTCATCGGCGGATGAAGGGCGTACACATCTGAGCAGTGGCGGGCTGGCGCCAGTCTTTTTTTGTTCGTGTATCGTTAAGATCGATTGTGGTTGAGGTAAGCTATCTTTGCTTTTCCCCGTCTTATCTTGAGGATTGCCAGGCTAACAGAATTGATTGTTAGCCTTCGACGGGTAACCATGGAGATCTCCTGACATTCGAGGGGAGACGAGTGTCAACGGCTGCCTAACGAGCGTAATGACCGTTACACGTTGTGGTGTGAAATTGGTCGGGCGCTTTGCCGACATGGGCAGCTTGGAGATGAAAGTTCTGTGACTTCGCTGGGAACAAAATTTGAAGGGAAACGGTGAAGCTATGGAACCCGCTCCCTCGTATTGTCTACCTGATATGGAGGAAGTCGTCGTAATGGTTTGTTCACCGACCCACTCAGAGATTTTAAACTTCATTATTATGGTGAGACTTTCATAGTCGAACTTTAAGACAGTGTGAAAGAGTTCGGTTTTCGTAGTTAAATGCTGACCGTTATTTGAAAATTTTCTCAGCACTTTCACTACTGCTTTGGGTCTCTTACAATCAAATGATTTTATGTTGCCGTTTTTTTAAAGCCTGCACCCTATTAATACAGTTGTCCATGTGTAAGTGAGTCAAACGTTCTTCCGAGTGTTTCTATGTTTCAGAGTTATTGGAATGTCTTTGTGATTCGGGCAGAAACTTTTGATTGTGCCAGTGCATTGCCGGGGAGTGAAATGTTATCCAAGGTCTAGGCCTGGCAATGTTTAAGAACCTGGCCACTACCGGAGTTTTTTACATATCGCCCTCCAAAGTTTAGTATTTTCTTCCTTCCGTCAAGGCGGGTTAAGCTGATATATAGGGTGTCTACACTGAGTCACAGCGCCAGAGATCCTCCACTGGGGCAGTGCTTGTTGAGAAGTTGCTGTAGGCAGTTGTAGTTCTGAGGTAGCCGTAGTTAGAGTACTAATTGTGAGCATGTCGTTGCAATTGTTCTGATGGGCTAGACAGCCGATGCTGTTCGATTGGGGATGTTGTAATGATCAGAGTGCATTTTTCGTCAATATATATGAGGTAATAGTAAACTTTTGTTTGTATTTCAAATTTCCTAAATAACGGCGCCTCTTGGTCACAGGATCAGTCAACAAAGCATCTGGCTTGTGTTCATGTATTAGAGTGTAATTCTGGTTTCTATGTGCAATCATAGTATTTCTGTTTTTTTTTTTAATTACTTCATTGTAAATGGCGTTTAAAGCATCTTGTCGTATTGAGGAAGAACCGTGCCAGATGTGAACGTTGAATCACTCTTCCACACAGAGAACAGTTACACTTATGCTTTCTTGTTTCGTAGCTTTTATAGTTGCTGGAGACTTAATTAATTATGTTAACGGAAATTTCCTTTCATTCTTTGTTGTTATTCAGGGCCAACCGGTTGCGAGACTGCGTAACCGGACAAACAGCGACTAAAATTAAAATTATTAGCATTATATTTAATGAAGCCCCCATTCACGTGGCGACCGCTGTGCGGATCGTCCCTTGGAATTCTTTTGATAGTTAAATAGCAGACAGTAGTATTGTTGTAGTAATCTGTAGTTTAGTAATTGTAGTCTATATTGCATGTGTAGATTTGGTAACTGAACATTTGTAGTTGTCTTGTCATTCTTTTAATGGTATTTTGGCAGAATTTAATTTTTGATGTCTTGTATACAGGTTTGAGAATTTTGTGCAACTATGATGATTTTAATTGTTCTTTAGGCGTGCTTGTCGGGAATCATTTCGTGTGAATGGTATTGTTGGTGATAAAGTGTTATATTTTGTGTAATTTTCGTACTGTGACGAATTTTGTATGTTTTGTAAATGATTACGCGATCGATGAATAAGGCAAAAATGATGAATAGGGAGAATGAAGAAAATGTTAACATGGCGAACTCGCCAACGCAGGAGAACAGTATGATGAATAATGAAGCAGAAAACAATTTAATAAGTCGGGAAAATAGTCCGGAACCAGTTCAAAATTTTTCATAATCAAAAAATTTTCAGAATATGAGATTAACGATAGAAGATTCTGAAACAGTATCGAATACAGATAGCTTTACGGCTATGCCGAAGGAAGTTAGTTTTACGGTAAAAGTCAGGGGCGAAAGGAATTTCGAACCAGTTAATATGGAGCAGTTGATGAGTGCAATATTAAACTTGGGATCACAAATAGGAACAATTAAAACTGGTATGGGAACAATGGAAACACAGTTAAGATCTGAATTAAAAACAGTCGGACCACAAACAGGAACAATTAAAACCGAGATGGAAACAATGGAAACACGGTTAGACTCACGAATAGGGGATGTTTTAAAAACATGAAAGATGAATTAAAGAAAGAAATTAGAGAAGAAGTACAACCGATTTTGAATGCTCACAATAATAGATTAATTTCAATACAAATCAGACAAAAGGAATAGGATAGAGAACAGGAAGAAATAGATCGCGTGATAGTACAAAAATTTTCAGAGTTAAATTTACAAGTGCACACGATAAGGAAGAAATATTTGAAAGAATCGAGGAATCTGTACCAAATGAAAGAATAAATAACCTAACACAACAGTATGAACAGTTAACTACAAAATGTGTCAATACTGAAACCCGAGTCGCGACACTTACGGAAGACGTAAATAAACAGAGAGAACAAATAGGTGACTTATCGGAAAGAGTTGAGGAGATTTCAGATAAATTGACAAATCTTAGTTTAAATGGGGACAGAGATTCAGATGATACAGCTCCATTGCCATTTGTAGAAACCGAAGAGTACCAGAACATAAATAAACACGTTGAAAATCAGGGAAAATTTAATGAACGCGTTAAAAGGGCATTTGAGGCGTTACGAAAGCAAGTCAAACAAATTGAAGGAGAAATCGTAGGAAAAGACAGCAGAAGAAATTTAGAATCACAGGTAGCAGAGGGCTTTGAAGAAAATAATTTATTTCATTTACGAGAAGCAACAAGAGAGCGCCAGGCGCGCGAACTTGACAATAATCAACATTGGGACGGAGACAGACGCGGTAGGTCTTTGTCGCCACGAGGCGAAATCTTTGACTATAAACACTTCTTACTGTTCGTAAATTTAACATCTTTCGCAATTCTAAGAATGACATACATCCATGTTCATGGTTAGATCAATTTATGTACGCACTTCCACCAAATTGGCCACCAAGTCACCAACTGGAATTTATGTGTGGATATTTAGAAAACGAACCGGCGACGCGGATGCACGCACTTATTAGAGATTGTGATAATTTAAATGATTTTTACCATGCATTTCTATCGGCATATTGGTCCGAAAACACGCAAGACAGAGTAAAACATAGTCTTATTATGCAGCGTAATTTTAAACAGTCTGAGTTCCGCACGCCGGCAGAATACTTTGAAGATATGATTCGAAAGAATCGGTTCCTTTCCAACCCTTATAGCCCGACTGAATTAATTCGCATTTGTTTAACTAAGCTGCCACAATCGATAAGACAAATTGCTTTAGCCGGAAGATGTACAGACGACACTGAGACATTTAAGACTTTGCTACAAGAGCTTGAGTATGACAACGACGACAGGACTTCTTGTAATTTTTTCAGTAACAGTAATCACAATAGATTTTCAGAGAGAAGGGATAATGATCGGAACGGACGTTATATGGGTAATTTTGAGAATGACAGACGAAACAGACTGGATAATAGATACCAGCCTTTTGCCAATAACAGACGTTCTAACAGAAATTACACAGACAATTATAATAACGGCAATTGCTACCGGAATGATCAATCATATGGAAACAGTAATCGGTATCATCAAGACAGAAATTATTCATACAATAATAGAAATTCTTACTACAGAAAGAACCAGGGCAGTAGATCTAACAGTAATTTCAGGAGTGACAGTCGAAATTACACAAGACGTAGTCATGCAGATAGCAAGGAAAACAGAAATTTTAATAACAGACACAACCAAGAATTTACATTTAACAGACAGTAGGGATCTAATTGGCATCCTCCGCGTGACATAAATTCGGAGAGGTAAGTGCAAGTCGTAGAAATTGATCCGCGAAATGACACGAATAATCAAAGACATGACGCAAACAATCGACAATGACTTGTAGCTTCGGCTTCTGGCAGCAATATAGACGGTTCAGAAAGCAATAACACTACGACTTTACACTACGTACGCCTGGAAGACATGCGAGACAGTTTGATAGACGAAAAGGAAAATAATGTAGACGCATTTTTACATCCTGTTATTGAAGTATGTGTGGATAAGAATAAGTTCACTGCAGTTTTAGATTCTGGGAGCCCACTGAATGTTATTAGTGAATCAGTTTTTCGTATATGTGTAAGAACTATTGATTGTCCTGTGTTACCTGTTCGTAAAACTACAATGCGATGAGCAATTTCTGGAAAAAGTGTGGAAGTCAAACAACAGACTAACTTAAATTTCATTTGTCAAGGATACGAATTTTCTGCTAATTTTATTATTGTTCCATTACTCAGTACACAAATTATATTAGGTATGGAGTTTCTTAACACACATAAGGCAATTTTAAACTTTAAGGTAGGAACTGTGAACTTCACTATTGCCGGAATGCCGAAATGTTTAAAAATTTTCGAGTGTTTAACAAAATCTGAATCAGACACAAAATGATTAAGGTGTCTTACTTCTGATGTTTTCTCTGAGCATTATGACGACAATGTGTTCATTCATGACAACGACAATAGATACAGAGAAACGATGTATGATATAATAAATAGCGAAGAATTAGTTAATGAATAGGTTAAGAAAGCTGAAGTGCCAGATAACGTTGCAAGAGAAGAATTGCACCAAATTTTGACTTCACATACTAAAGTATGTAGTCATCAAACAGGAACTATACAAGGCTTACAATATTTATTTAAAGTAAAAAAACACACACCATTTCGAGGAAAAACATATGCTATTCCTTTGGCTTATAGAGACAAGGTTAAGAGTGAACTTCAATGCATGTTAGATCAAGGCATTACTGAGCCAGCAGTCAGTCCTTATACCAGCCCATTATACGTCGTTCTTAAAAAGGATGGGTCAGTTCGTTTGGTTCTGGATTCCAGACAGGTAAATAATATCATCATTCCTGAAAGTGACCGCCCACAAAATTTAGATGAACTTCTTCAACTTTTCCATGGAATTAAAGTTTTATCCACTATTGATATGCGCGCAAGTTTTAGGCAAATAGAACTCCACCCTGATTGTAGAAAATACACTGCCTTTTTAGTCTTTGGTAACTGTTATCAATTTCGGAAATTACAGTTTGGACTTACTGTATCTTCAGCACCATTCATTCGTAGTTCAAACGAAATTTTACCTGTTTATCTTCGTGACAATATTAATTCATATGTTGACGATATTCTTATTGCTAAACGTTCTTGGAGTGAGGAAAACAAAATTTTGGATTCATTATTACGTATTTTTGCAAGAGTTACAGTGAACTTGGAAAAATCTGAATTTGGTCGTTCTAAGGAGAAATTTCTTGGTCATATTATTTCTACAGAAGGTATTCTTCCTGATCCAGAGAAACTAGATGCTATTCGTAGTTATGCCGTTCCTACTACAAAACGTGATGTTCGTAGTTTCCTTGGTGTCTGTAATTTTCTTTGACGCTTTATTAGAATGGACGATTTGGCCACAACTCGTTTATGTGAACTATCTGGAAAGAATTCTAATTGGTGTTGGGATGAGGAAGCTCAATCAGAATTTGAACAACTTCGTGATGATTTAGTTGCTGCTCCACTTCTTTCACATCCGGATTTATCTAAAGATTTTTGTTTGGCGACGGACTCATCGTACAAAGGCCTAAGTGCACTCTTATTTCAAGAGATAAAAGAAAACGGCTTTGTAGTACAGAAAACTATTGCATTTGCAAGTCGTGTCCTCTCTAAATCAGAAAAGAATTATTCGATTACGGAACTTGAGGCCTTGGCTGTTGTTTGGGCTTTCACAAAATTTCGCATCTTTTTGTATGGCAGACACACTAAGGTTTACACCGATCATCGAGCTCTGGAATTTCTTATGTCAGCGAAATTAACACATAGAAGATTGTCACGATGGGCGCTGTACCTACAGGAATTTGATTTTAGTATTGTTTAAATACAGGGTTCTTCAAATATTATTGCTGATGCTTTGTCACATGCACCTATGGGTTTAAAACAAAGTGCTGAGGAGGACTGCATAGAAAACAATTATTGTTTGATGTGTATTCAAGGTGTTGCGTTTGAAAATTTTATTTCGTCTTCTCTCCAGGACATCGCTAAGGAGCAAAACAAGGATCCAGTCTGGAAGGACATTAAGGAGAGGTGCAGGAGAAAGGAAAGTGCAGCGATTAGACAGTATTATTTAGTTCGCAGTGATATTCTTTTTAAATGAAAATCGGTCGACAACTTTGTTTCGTTAGTTTGCATTCCTGATGAGTGGCTTAATAGATTGATTTGATATACACATTTCAGTTATGCACATTTTGGTCCCAGAATATGCTTTCATAAATTACAAGAAAATTGCTACTTCAGTAATATGGAAAAACGTATTCGATCTGTTCTTGCCAAATGCAAACGATATAAAAAAAGGCTAAGCTGCCAATAATTTCTCACAGAGCACCGTTGTTTCCTCTCATTCCAGCGAAATTAAAGGACATGGCTGCAGTCGATTTGATCGGTCCAGTGGTTCGTTCTAATAATGGTTTTGCGTACATTTTGGTAGCACTGGAATTGACATCAAAATATGTGTGTTTTACACCTTTACGCAAAGCAACAGCTCGTTCAGTATCTAATGCTTTCATCAAACATTTCCTTAAAGAAGTGGGACATGTTGATAAGGTTATATCAGATAATGGATCACAGTTTCGCTCTAAAATTTGGCTTCGTACTCTACGGCGTCGTAAGATTAAACCAATTTTCATTTCACTTTTTCACCCTCTAACTAACGCTTCAGGGAGATGGATGAAGGAAATCAATAAATTGTGTCGGCTTTATTGTCATCAGAATCACAGAATGTGGGATCAGTATCTTCATATTTTTCAAAACGTTCTGAATGAACTCCCTAATGATTCAATTTCTTTACCGCCCATATTGATATTAAAAAATAAACCGACAAATCGCATTCCTGAAATCGTTCCTTTTCCGCCTTCACGGAAACTGCGGCATTCTGAAGTTGTCAACCAGGCTCTACAAAATATTGCATCTGCGGCTGCTAGAAGAGAAATATCAGCTAAACGTCCTGGTCGTTTAAAAACCTTGTCAGTTGGTCAAAAGGTGTTAATTAAGTCTCATCGTTTGTCTCACAAAGGAAAAGGCTTGTGTCGAAAATTTTTTCTCTTTTATAAAGGTCCATATAGGGTTCGCAAAATTATTCATAACACTGACGAAGTAGAAACTCTTAAATCACGGCGCTCTAAGGGAATACATCATATATCGAACTTAAAAATTTTTTGTGGAATGACATACTTTTGAGAAACAAACAGTTATACGTAAACACACGGAGAATACAAGGATACCGCGCCGTGTTCTGGCGGCGGCACATACTCAAAGCAACAGTCAAGTCTGCGCGCCGCACAAGGCAGTCGTTGACCGCAAACAATTACTTCCTACGTCACGCGTACCTACAGCTGATCGAGCGCTCAGTGCGAATGCACTGACAGCCGTAAAAAAATACACAGTCTAATTTCTCTGATTAAATTCAGTAGAAAGCTGTAGTGACTTGATAAATTATGTTATTAACGTTCAATTTTTTTCAGGATACAGTTGTATAAAATATTTAAGAACTTCAGGTAAATTCTGTGTGTGTCCGACGTTAAGAGGACTTGCTATCGAGAAAATTTCAGGAAGAATGTAATTTCGAGGAAGAAACTAATAAACTAAAAAGGTAACTATTAATTGAGTTTATTTTTCAGGTAACATATTTCCACTTAGGTACGTACTTTAGACGTAATTTGCTGCCAGCGATTACGTGATTTATACTTTGTGCTAAATTTTATGTTCCATGAATTTACTTGTGAAGCGACGTGCTTGCATACATTTACTGATTTTGACAATGTTTTATTAATGAACAGGGTTGTTGCTTGTGTATATTATGAATCGCTTTGCTGCTATGATTTTTCACTGATGTCACATTTTTTAATTGTGTGCCTGCTGTGATTATTTATTTAAATTAGAATTGTCACCTGATTAATTGTGCTGATATGGTTATGTATGTAAGTTATACTTGCGATTTATCTGCTTGCACCTTCATGTTTACTTATTAAGATTACATATGAACATTATTTGCTTATGCTGATATGTTGCTAATGACATGTTTATTATGTAAGATATATACTTGCTGCTTTGCGTATGGATTGTTTATTTACACATTTCTGTTTTGTTGTCATAACTACTTTTTAATTTGGAATATAGAAATGCTGATATGTGGTGTTAGAACATGGAGTTTGGGTCACACCATGGTATTAATTATAGATTGTTCGCTTGGCAGAGCCTCGTTATAGGGATTGTGCCACATCCACTTGTTAACCTTCTGTTCTCTACTGGTATATTTACTCGCTATTGCATGTTTTGCTTACGCTCAGTGCATTATATTTTAAGATAAGGAAATGAACTTCCATAATTCTACGAACGACATTAGTACACGAAACTTCATTGAAGTCACATGAGCTGGAGGTTTTATGGAAGCAGTATAAATTTAAGCTATAGAAAGGAAGCTAACGACATGACCTACCAACACTAGGTTTCGACAATTAACAGTTATTACACTCCATTCTTCGTGAGCAATTGAAATAGCAAGTGATACTTGTTTTGCCATGATTCTTGAAGTGGTGTACACACTGTGAAATATTACGATCATTCACACTCCGTACTCGTCCTTACTTACTGAAAGTTATTCAAACTAAAGGCTGTTAGAGGTAATGTATGCATTTCTTTTATTTAATGATGGACAAGGTAACCAAAATGTATTTTACAATTCATAATGAGTAGAAGATTTGGGTCAGATGGATTACACAGAGGTTGTGTGTGGACATTATGTCTTTGGATTGTATGAGATGATGAATTGAAGTTTGCACAAGGATTTTATCTGTACTTGTTCGAGGAGACTGACTAGAGGAAAAAGTTGTTATGGAAGTGAAATGATATTGGTATATATATCGACGTATTGAAGAGGTATTATTGAGGTAGTGAGATTGTGTGAAGCTGATGATTATTGGAGATTTGGTGGACAAGAGGTAAGGTAAATGATATTGATGACAAGGTTCATATCTATCAATGTAAGAGGTATTATTGCAGATTACGTGATGCTGATGATTATTGGAGTTTTGGTGGATAAGGGGTCAAGTAAGTGAGGAACATATTTTTTTTGTTGGTTTATATGGAACAAGGAGGACGAAGATGGCGGACTAGAACACTAGATGATAGTCTACACACACACACTTTGTTAATTTAATAAGCAGTATATACTTTTTTTTGGAGAAAGGAAGTATCTGCGTATCATGGCACACTGACAGTTGTTCAGAAAAAGTTGGCTTAGCAAACATTGGTCTTGAAATGATGACTATGACGTTGACCAAATATTATTGACTGTTATACACTGTACAACTACTACTTGATACACATATTGAGCATCAAATTTTGACAGAATTGCATTTACACAGTTAACACTATTCAATTACACAGTAGTACTTAAATGTGGATGAAATATGAGTGAGCGTGTTTTGTGTGTTTTCCTTTCCTAATCCCAAATAATTGGTACCGACCTATTTCCTAAATATTATTTCATTTGTTTGTTGTGGCCTTCACTGACACCGATAAATATTATAGGTTTACTGACATTTGTGTATTTGTAATAGTTAATATTACAATTATCTGATATCATTTGTGTGTTTATTATAATTTCTCTGTTTAGTGTAAGAGCATTGATAATGATTTTGTAAAAGCAATTGTGTGTTCATTCAAACTGTTGTTTGTGCTTACACGTATTGACATTGGTGGGTGCCACTTGGAAATGTTTAATTTCTGCTAATAAACTCTGATGAACTGTGTGATTAGTGATAGTGAATATTATGGACTGTTCCCTGCACTTGTTCAACATGATGGGTGCCACTTGGAAATGTGTAATTTCTGCTGATAAACTCTGATGAACTGTCTGATTATTGATAGTGAATATTATGGACTGTTACCTGAACTTGTTCAACATGATGGGTGCCACTTGGAAATGTTTAACTTCTGCTGATTAACTCTGATGAGCTGTCTAATTAGTGATAGTGAATATTATGGACTGTTTCTTGAACTTGTTCAACATTACTGGGTGCTGCTAATGGAACGGCTTCTACTGAGATAATGTCACTTGTTGCTGTCTGCACCTGCTCAACATTGCTCGGTGCCACTGATGTAACTCTTTCTAATGAAATGATGTCACCTGTTGGTGTCTGCACCTGCTCAACATTTCTGGTGCCACTGATGGAACTGCTTCTACTGAAATGATGTCACTTGTTGGTGTCTTCACCTGCTCAACATTGCTGGGTGTCACTAATGGAACTGCTTCTACTGAGATAATGTCACTTGATGTTGTCTGCGCCTGCTCGCCATTTTTGGGTGACACTGTTGGAGCTGTTTAAATACTGCTGATGAAATGTTATGAGACTGCTATTTGCACCTGTTGACCATTGCTGGGTGCTACTGCTGGAATTGTCAACTACCCTGAGGAGTCCTACTTGTTTATTGAACTATTGAAAAGATTTTATGTGAATATTTGTATAAACAGATTTTTTGTGTGTTTACTGTTTATGAAATGTTATGCGACTCTTACCTGCACCTATTCGTCATTGCTGACGCTATTGATTGAATTGTTTAACCACATGATACTTGTGTAAACTATTATGTAAAATCATATGTATGCAAGCATTTGTATTCCTTGCTGTATTTTATATATTAGGTTATTGAAGGCTCAGTGCAAAGCCAAAATTTATTTAGTAAAGTGATATTTACTTATTAATATTACTTTTTAATTATTGTCTGTAGTTTTTGGACGAATTTCGTGGTATTTTCACCACCAATGCTGGCAAAAATACCATCAAATTCTAACCCGTGGAGGAGGGGCATATGAAAGGTGGCTACACTGAGTCACAGCGCCAGAGATTGCGCCAAAGAGTATTATTCAGCCGCCTCCACTGGCAGTGCTGCTGTGGGCAGTGTTCTGAGGTAGCCGTAGCTGCAGTACTAGTTGTGAGCATGTCGTGTGCAGTTGTTCTGATGGGCTAGACAGCAAAATGCTGTTCGATTGGGGATGTTGTAATGATCAGAGTGTATACTTCGTCAATATACATCAGGTAATAGAAAAGAATTTTTCGTATTTCAAATTACCTAAATAACAATGCCTCTTGGTCACAGGCTCAGTCAACAAAGCATCTGGCTTGTGTTCATGTATTAGAGTGTAATTCTGGTTTCTATGTGAAATCATAGTATTTCTTTTTTAAAATTACTTCATTGTTAATGACGTTTAAAGCATCTTGTCGTATTGAGGTATAACCTTTCCAGATGTGAACGTTGAATCACACTTCCACACACAGAATAGCTACACTTATGCTTTCTTGTTTCGTAGCTTTTATAGTTGCTGGGGACTTAATTAATTAATAGTGTTAACGGAAATTTCCTTTCATTCTTTGTTGTCATTCTATGCAGTCAGATTGCGTACTAATGTTATTCAGGGCCAACCGGTTACGAGACTTCGTAGCCGGACATACAGCTACTAAAACTAAAAATATTTGCATTTTATTTAATCAAGCCCCCATGCAATATATATATATATATATATATATATATATATATATATATATATATATATATATATATATATATCGTATGTAACCTCTTTGTATATTAACCTGTTTCCTTAAATATTAGGGACTGGCAACTGGCTAAACCTCCTTAAACTGCATAGCATCTGTTGAGTTCCTTGGGCAGCTTTTTCTAGTAATTTTTTTATTAACACGTCTCAGCACGTGAACAATTATTTTTTAAATATCAGTGTTTCTGTTGTAGTTTTTTATTTAAGTGTTTCTATCGTGTTATGTAAAGGCATCTTAGCTTGGCACTACTGTTCAAGTGTTATTAAGTCACCCTTTACCTGAAATTGTTTTCAGGGAAGTCCTATATGGGAGTTTGAAGTTCTCAAGTTTGTCAGTAACCCTTTTCTTAATTTGGAATTGTTTGTTAAAGTACTGAGTACGTTGGGTTCGTAACTGTATTTGCAAAGCTTTATCTAGTGGCTCGTCCACAATATGTAATTGTAATTTTTTTTTAAAAAAGGGATAATACCAGTAAACTGTCTTAATTATAAATTGCGACTACCACGAATCAACATCTTTCAGAGGAAATGCGCAAACAAGCAGAATTTGTAGCTCGATAGACCACCTTCGGAACGGCTGTCCCAATTAGAGGCCAACGCTCTGTCCTATCACCGACGGAAAGTTCAGTTATCGGCAGAACTACGTCACAACTTTTGAGTGAGATAGTCCTGGACATTGCGAGACCACCTTCAGAAGGTGGGTTTTATTAGAACAAAAAAAAAATGTTCACAAAACGTCCGACAGATGGCGCTGGACATTAAAACATTAGTGACTGCGCATGACAATCGTGTATAAAAGGAGCTGTAATGAGAGAGAGAATCAGATGCGCCAGCAGTCGCAGCATGTTGACGTTACCTGAAAAGGCGCTTTTAGTAAAGCTGTATTATCTGAATGGGGAATGTGCTAGTTCAGCGTTACGATCCTATCGCCATAGGAAAGGGATTCGAACGGGTAAAGGTCCGTTGACAAATGCAGCTGTGGCGAGAATGATTTCGAAGTTCGAAGCCACGGGTTGTTTAGACGATAGACCCCGTAGTGGCCGAGCGAGGACAAGGCGCAATGCTGCTGAGACGGTTCAGGAACAAATGGAGACTGTAGCGGGTTCGTCTGTGCATGACGAAGTCAGCGCTTGTGGAGTCGCACGTCGCAACGGCATTCCATACACTACTGATTGGTTGGCACTGAGTGTACCCTCCGATGCTATCTGTACAAAATCCATCGGCATCATGAACTGTTACCTGGCGATTTAGTGAAGCGGAGGGCATTTGCGGTGTGGGCGTTTCAAAAGATGGCGGAAGATGACGATTGGTTGAGTAACGTGTTGTGGACCGACGAAGGTCATTTGACGCTCCGAGGGTCTGTCAACGCCCACAACTTCAGAATTTGGGCTACCGAAAATCCTACAACTGTCGTGGAAACTCCATTGTACGACGAGAAAGTCACGGTATTGGTAGGATTTACAACATCTACTATTATCGGGCCTTTTTTCTTCGAGGAAATGCGTGATTCTGGTTTTGTAACTGCTACCGTGACGGGTGATGGGTACGCTGGTATGTCACAGAATCGCATCATCCCCAGCCTGGCTGATAAACATCTGCTGGAACGTACGATGTTTATGCAGGATGGCGCTCCACCCCATATAGCTAGAAACGTGAGAGATCTCTTGCGCGCGTCGTTTGATGATGGACGTGTGCTCTGTCGCCACTTTCATCATTCTTGGCCTCCCAGGTCCCCAGACCTCAGTCCGTGCGATTAATGTCTTTGGGGTTACCAGAAGTCGGAAGTGTATCGTGATCGACCGACAATGGTTCAGATGGCTCTGAGCACTATGGGACTCAACTGCTGTGGTCATCGGTCCCCTAGAACTTAGAACTACTTAAACCTAAGGACATCACACACAGCCATGCCCGAGGCAGGATTCGAACCTGCGACCGTAGCAGTCGCACGGTTCCGGACTGCGCGCCTAGAACCGGTAGACACCGCGGCCGGCGAACGACCGTCATCTCTAGGGATGTTGAAAGATAACGTCCGACGCCAATGCCTCACCATAACTCCGGACATGCTTTACAGTGCTGTTCACAACATTATTCCTCGGCCACAGCTATTGTTGAGGAAAGCTGACCGGTGTGGCCGAGCGGTTCTAGGCGCTTCAGTCTGGAACTGCGCGACCGCTACGGTCGCAGGTTCGAATCCTGCCTCGGACATGAGAGTGTGTGATGTCCTTAGGTTGGTTAGGTTTAAGTAGTTCTAAGTTCTAGGACACTGATGACCTCAGATGTTAAGTCCCATAGTGCTCAGAGCTATTTGAACCATTTTTTTATTGTTGAGGAATGATGGTGGACATATTGAGCATTTCCTGTAAAGAACATCATCTTTGCTTTGTCTTACATTGTTATGCTAATTATTGCTATTCTGATCAGATGAAGTGCCATCTGTCGGACATTTTTTAACTTTTGAATTTTTTTGTTCTAATGAAACCCCATGTCATTCCAAGCATGTGTGTCAATTTGTACCTATCTATCTACATTATTTCGTGATTTATGCAGTTTTCAAATTTATATTGACTTTTTGATCACCCTGTACAATCGCGCAGGATGCTCGACGTGCGAGATGTCTATCAGAGGTAAAGCGTAAAGGCGACGACTGCGCGTCTGCCGTTTTCCAGCGCTCGCGCCAGCAATTGCGCAGAAAGGGCGCCCAGGATACTAAAACACAACCGGACGATGCAATCTCCGAAACAGAAAACCTCACAATCATGGACTGGGCAGAAGAAGTAGGTAGTGGGGAGGATCCAGAGCAGACGTTCAAATCTAACGTCACTTCCTCATCTTGTTCTACTTATGAATCCTAAAGCTCTTCAGAATGCTTTTGTTGTTACGACTTTCAAAATTAATAAAATGGAATACTCCCTTAGACTAAGGGCCTTAATAGCTTTTTTAAATACTTGTTAAACAGATACAGCACTTTTACAAGAAGACAGCGCTGCTGAAATCCAATACCTAACAGATTTAATACTGCTCTAAATCTTGACACAGAATCCACGTGCAGGACCTCAGTTTTAGTCAACTCGTGTCTGCCCATTACCTAACGGACGCGGCATTGCCTGTTTGTTTATGCTCCGTCAGGAAACTGCGTCATTATACCGGGGGGAGGGGGGTGTCACAGACGACACGGACCGACAGCTCGACGCCTAACAAGTGTCAATCGCTGTAGACGTTGGTAGATGCCCACAATTAAATAGACACTTGGAGACAGCGCCGTCAAACATACAAAGAGTTCACTAATTACTACACCACAGGACAGAGTCGAATTGAACGCATGTACGTGAGCAATTATACATCTGCTATTCTGGGCTCTGGGATACAAACCCTCGTATTCTCTGATCACTGTGCATATACGTGGTAAGTAAAGCTGACGCGTATAGTGGAACAGGAGGCGGCCTGAAATCTGGAGACTAAATGCGGGGGCTGTGCTAGAAGCTTTTAGCACATGAAGTCTGACGACAGTGGAAATACGAGGATAAGTCAGTTTAGTTATATTTTTGTTTATTTTGGTAGTACTGTCGTTTTACGTTGCTTACGCATGCATTGTTTATTTGTTGTTGTATCTTTGCAATTTTCAGGCTCCTAGGTTAGTTTCGTTATCGCTGCCGTGCTGTTTATCATGGCTGATCCGCAGTCTGTTTCCATCAAAGAAGAGTAGTGTTCAGTGTTCCGTTTTTGTGGTCGGAAGGCGTGTCAGGGGCCGAAATTCATCGAAGACTTTCGGTACAGTACAGGAACAGTGTTTTGTCACAACGGAGTGTCTAGGGATGGATTGAAAAATTCCGAAATGTTCGCACAAATGTTACGCATGATGGAGGAGCCGGACGACCGTTTACCGCCACAAATGAAGAAACCATTGAGAGTTCACTTGAAATGATTCTCTTAGACAGATGATTAATTATTGACGAAGTGGCACATCGTCTCCAAATTAGTCACGGTTCTGCCTACGAAATCATCCACAACAGACTTTGGTTTATAAAGATAGACTCCAAAACAACTCACAGAGTTGCATAAACAAACGCACTACGATGCTTTCTAAGTGACGAGAAGTTGGAGCTCTGGAAATTAGATGGTGGCCACTTTCTTCACTAAGACGCGTCATCTCACCTCCATTAGCTGGTACATACGTCACGCAGTCAGTGCTGACTGTTACGTGACTGAATATCTGCCGAAAGTCATCGCCGCATGGAAGTCACAGCACTCGAAGTCGAAAAGTGGGCACCTTCTTTTGCATCACGATAGAGCTCCAGCACATACGGCTGACAAAACAATGGATTTTTGTAGCAGGATAAATAGTTTTACCGCACCCACCCTATTCGCCTGACTTGGCACCGTGTATTCTTCCTGTTCAGTAGCGTTCGTCGTCCCATGATGACGATATCGCAGCGAACAAAAGTGCTCCAAGTGACTCCCGCAAAGAAGCTTGGACTGAGACATTTTCGAAGTGGTTTCAAGGGATAGAAAAACGTATAAGTGATCATGGAGAGTGTGTCCAAAAATTTGGAACAGTTATATTTTAAATAAAAAATTTTCCGAATTTCTGCTAAAAATTTTTGGCATAGCTCTCGTACTAAATACCTGCAGAAGGCCGTACATCAATTTGAGCTCCAGCAGATCTGGAATCAGTATCTCCAGAAACGCACTGACTTCCACAGCACCGCAGATTGGTGGACTGCTAGCGCAAAACAAGTTTTGAGATCGATCCTGAAAATCTATAGCACAGAGAGAGCGTTTCGGCGAAAGTCTGCCACTTAATTCTATCTTCAGCGCTAAAAGCGGTTCTCAGAAGCCCACCCAACTTTTCGTCGCTATTAAAATGCATCAAGAGCGAGCTTCTTCCGAATAAAAAGCTTAACCAGAAGGCACGACTGTCAACTGTCAACCAATCGGCAGTTTCTACAGGAAGAACCATTCGATCACCATATAACGCGGGAACATACGTGCACCACCAACTTTTTTTCTCTTCATACAGTTTTTCAGTCTCTTCATTATTTGCAGAGCTAGTTGGTGTATGAACTTGTACTATGCTGTAAGTACAATGATGTTACTACCAATCACAGAGCATGAAGTCAGTAAACTACACAAAACCTTAAAAAAATTAAAGTCGGCAGACTTATATGAAACACCATTGCGTAAGCTGAAACACAGAATATATACTACAAACGCTCCCTTAATAAACATAAAACAGTCATTCAGAAAAGGTAAATTTCTGCAGTACTTAAAACAGACAAGAATTATGCCTCTGGTAAAGAAAGGTAATGCAGAAGGCACAGAAAATTACTGGCCTGTCATCGTTCTAAAAAATAATAGAATAAGGAATGAAAGACAATTTAATGAATCACATTCATAAGTACAAACTTCTAAGTGAATCACAGACTGCTTTCTGAAGTAGGAAACGTACTGAATCGGCCATGATATAAGTCACAAAAGTGGTACTTATTTCTCTTGACAAGGATAAGAGTGTCATATGCAAGTTTCTAGATCTTTCTAAGACTTTTGATGACCATCAAATTATACTAAACAAGCAGGACTCATTAGGAATATGTGGTGTAGCTAATCACCGATTTCGATCATACCTAGCAGGTAGGCTACAAAGAGTAAAAATGACACAACCACGAATGCGGCTACAATTCTAGTGAAACACGTATCAGAACCAAAATACATTAACGTTGGAATTCTTCTTGGTACTATGTTAAGAACAATACCGTTTGTACTGCGTGGCTTGGAAACGGGAGACTATCTACTTCTGCGACGTTATGGCAAAGTACGTCACAGTATCAGACGTCACTTTGCCTTCAACCTGACACCCAGCTGCGTTGACACTCAGTCACAATATCCATTCAGTGCACCAGAAAACACATATAGATACACCGCAATCAATTTTACGGTGCTTCAAAATACCTGACTCTTAACATACGATTATATACTGTGTTCAGGATCCCAGAGACATTCATAGTAAAGTTAGCAGGCTGTGATAATTAATAAATTATCACACCTATTAGTTTTCTCTATTTAGATTATTCAGGGGATATTAGTACAGTTTCTTAGTTAGTAACAGATATGGTTAGCAGTCAGGCAAATGCGCAACATTCTATGAGGTGCGTTGCACATTAGATCATATCATATAATAAATATCTTACTCAGCATAGATCCTGTTTGAGAATGATAGGTAAGTAAAGAACTAACATCACTGCTTAACATTAAAAGACGCCTGTATCGGCGGAAATTGACTTACTTACGTGTTGTCTGACATAGTGTAAGAAATGCTGCAATCTTTTTTTTGTTTTAAAGAAGAAGACTGTATCAATCAACGATATACCTAGGCGTCAAGTCTGAGATAATCCACTACTGCACCTGAGAGTATCATTAGTTTTGATCAACAATAAAGATCTTTGTCTATTTATGTATTCTGGCGTTGTTTCATCTAACAGAGAGGTTATCCTCATAGATTTGCACGAATGTTTCCTTGTTTTAGTACTTCCTTCCATTATTTAAATGCATCTCCATCTTTAAATAATCTGTGCGTTTGTTGGCTGGTGATAAGATATGAAATTATCTTTGTTTGCATTAGATATCGTACACGAACGCGCTGAAATAAAGTACCGTCCACAATTATCCCTTTCTACTGAATAAAAAAGAAATTTTATCTCCTTTATCTCCTCTTATTTGTGAGCGTTGTCTAACAGTAAGAAAAGAGTTCTGTTGAAAGTTTGTGGAAGTACGAGGCCCAGAGTGTTTTCCTCATACTTTCTAAATCATTTCCGTCATTTCTGATGGCATTTTCATAAGACTGCTGTAGTTGTTATATTGTTTTATCAGTCAGCCGACCTCTAAGTAGCTTGCCATCAGACAGTGTGGCCCTACGAAGAGTTTATTTTCATTTTCTCAGATATGTGTCCAGCCTCTTTTGCACATGCCCAACGCAATCCAATTTCTTTATCACAATATTTTTAAATGGATTTGCTTCAGCAACACACTTACACGCTTAAGAATCTCCATCCCGTAGGTATTGTGTGTATCGGACACCCCTTTTCTGCAGTGATCCGCTAAACATTTTTATTGCGACTTCAGCTTCCATTCCTCCGCTGGCTTCTACATTATTTTTCTGACAGTTTTCATGTTCATTTTTTTTCACTTTTCTCACAGGAGCTACAGCAATGGTTTGCAAGTGCCTCAAAATCAGTTACTTTGCCTGTGTCTATGCTTGTGATTGTGGCTACGCTTCTGCCATGTCCTAGCAAACGCAACTCATACATCAATGCTACCTTCCTTCATTTCAATAGCTTCATTGGTTGCAGCCTACAGGAAAACTACAGCTTCAATCGTTTCTCCTACAAGATCAGTTTATCTCCGAATTTTTGTAGGTGAGAGCACAAACACAGGGCTGCACTAAGACCTTTTCCGGTAGCTCTCATGGCATAGAAAAGTCTTACATTAACCTCATACAGATTGTTCTTGCATTCATTTGACGTTAAAAATGACTTTCGGTGGTCACAGCCAATGCAAATAACTGCTGTTGTTGTAGAAGGACAATTATTGTAGAAAAATCTTCTTCAATAATTACTTTTCCGCCATAAATATTACAGCACAAGGAATCACACAACACCTGAGTTAAAACGGTTCGTATCACACAAAACATACACCAGACGAGAAGGGCTATTTTCTAAATTATCTTGCAGTAATCCCAGCTCCTCATATTGTTTATCTATTTTAGTTTTACTTGCACCGGGTGATGCCGCAGCTCTTTTGTTCTCTGGTCGGACACTGAGGTTTTTTTATTTTACACTGCTTGTGGTTTCCAATTCTTGAACAATACTCGCTTTTACACTGATAGTGTGTTGGTTACCTCCGAACTTACGTTTCTTGAAGAGACTAGCATTTCTAGGCATGTTTATATTACATCAGACTGCACCAGATTTCAGCGAAAGTCACTCTTTCACTCAAAACCAACAAACAATTGCCAAGCGACAGACAATACAGCAGTGTCACTGACATAGAGTGTCATGTATTTTCTATTCGTAGATGAAAATTACAGCCTTCTATAAAGTATAGTTTCCGAAATATTCACATATAAACAGATGCACGTCCGAAATTTGGTGACATCAGAATACGCATGTAAAACCAGAAAATTAGTAAAATACTTCTAAATGTCATAGAAGGGTAATTTATGAAACATTTTGTGGAGGAACGAATAAATAATATTCTAGGTCATATTTTGTAAACTGTCAAAAAATTTCCCGCAAACTCATGTGGCGTTATGACGTGTGCAGATGGCAGCCTACTTTGCACATGTTGGTCTGGTGACAATCAGGACTAATGATAGACGAAGTGGTAATTAAATTAAGATACTGATAGACGAGGATTCACTAGACATGATCTACACATCTGCAAGTCTGGGAAGGGAAGATTGGTGCAGCTGACTCATGCGAGTGTAGGGGGTGGATCTTGGAGTGCACATGGTCAAGTTTCTGTTATCGTGAATAGGTGATGCAGGTATTTTTAGGATAAACCCAAACAACAGTTTCCCGCGCCTAAAGTTTATTTCCAGCAGTGTATAAACCATGTGATAAGTACTCACAAGACAGACTCGAACACACCAAATGACTCACACACTTTATGTTGTAAAGAAAAAGAAACCACTGGAAAAAGTAACATGGGACATTTTACAGATTTAATCCTTCAGCATAACAAGCGATCAATAAGAAGTAAAATACACCAATTTGAAGTTTAGCTCCAGTCATTGAGCTGTACATTTGTTTGTGTCACTTAGCAATGGTGTAGGGGCAAGGAAATCAACCATGACACGTTATCGTTATATGAAAGGACAGACTTACACAGGGAGATTTCTTCAAAGTGTGGAAGATCAGCAATTTATGTCAGAAAAGGAACGTAGTTTAAATCAAGATATAACCGTAGTTCAGTAAGTGCTGAGACAGTTTGAAATATGAGCAGCTGAGTTAAGACAAACAGAGAATTAATTGTTTTGTTTTTATACCGCACACCTAGTGACTGTGTGGATCCTTTTTTCAATAAATTAACTGAAGGTATAGATAATGCCTCAACTACTAAGTCAATATAATTTTGTATACCACAAAAGTAACTTGCAGCACACTCATAAATATTCTTCAGAGATGTGGCATGTTCGTTTACTCAATAGCATAACTGGGGCTGTAACAATGGTTGTGTCAGTAATTGAAGTCATGAAGAGGGACAAGCGTAATGTACTTGTAGAAGTTCTTGGACGCCCAGATCACATCTGCCAAATGGCGACAGCAAAATCAGGTATTAAAAAAATCCCTAAAAGAAAGACCTACTAAAGACATTCATCAGAAATCATAGTACAAGCTTTTCCAAGAGAACCAGCAAACCAAAGTTGGTGTGAAGTGTTTAGAGAAAACAATAAATATGCAATCCTCTAAATTCTTAACATTATGTGAATTAAACTCGGAAAAGTCTGAAATTTGTCTCTTAAAACTATCAGCTACCAATTTCCAGTGTTTAACTGCTTATCAACACATGACCAGTTTTTGCTATGATAGCCCACTCATGTTTTACATGCTGGTCAACTCAAGAAGTGTTTTTGCTTTGATAACCAGTTATAATACTACCTCTACTATTGTAATTTAGTATGCTTTTACCTAAATAACAGAAAACTTTTCTCTGTGTTGTCACATATACTATACGACAACAGAACAAATAGTCCTGTTATGGAAAAAGCCATGAATAAACTTCATACTAAATTTAGTTTAGTTTCCAAATAATGTACACTATGGGAGGATAGTCCTGTTAATAGAAAAAACTGATCAATAGAGTTACCCTTTTTACCGGAATTGACCGTGTGTTGCGTCTAATGGATAAGTAAATCAGACTATTTAATTCTTTTCCTAAGATTTTACCCAGCGACCAGCGAAAAACAGAAACGCAATATGAATAATATTATACTGGACTTAGGACTACTCAGTTCCAAGTTCATTTAGTGGTTTAAAAGATGTACCAATGGTCGCCAGCCTATCCAGGCAATGAAATAGTGCAGTATTGGAAAAGCAGTATTATTGTTGCCTACTTTCTTACTACTGTTCAATTTGGTTCTTCAAATAAATATTCCTCCACGTAAACAATGTTGATGCAGACACTGGAATTTCTTTGTGACTACTACACCCTTATACATTACGTTTTTAAAAGAAAAAAAGCCCAGTAGATAAGTTAAGGGAAGCTAAAACAATTGAGCAGGGAAGATATATAGAGAATCATTTTCTATAATAATCAAACTTAAATAATAAAATACTTAGATAATAAAGCACACACTTTTCATACTGATCATTTTTACTTCAAGAAAACCTCTTTCTTACGGGAATTTACTTTCAGAAGCTATTATTCTTTGAACTAGCAACTTGACTGCACTCTGACTGAATTTTACGTAAGTAGACTTTTACTATAACGCTTTGCAATTGTTAATAAAATACAAAAACAATTTAAAGAGTGCCTCTTTATATTAACTTGGCATTTCATAACCCTGTAAAATAGGATACTCGGATTCATCAAACACCAGGAGGAACCCTATGTTGGAGTATGATTAGGATGAAATAATAGGGTGAATCACTTTGTTAACAGTTCAAGAATGGTCATCAAAACACAGTTTAAATTAATGATTCACGCTGTACAAAAGTCAATGTACTATAAAAGTCTTATCTGGTAGCTGCAGGCTTGGGTATGGAGAACGATTATGGCGGCTACACTACCCACAGTACGGCCTGCAAGTAACTTGTTGTATAGGCCTAATTTGGCTTAATGGCTTCGTCCAGTTGTACATGCAGTAGTCTGACAACACGTAGCTCTGCAGTAAGCCGTCTGCAGTCTCCATCTGAGGCATTTTGTGCGAATTTGCAGGCAAAGCTTTCCCTGCTCTACAAGTGTGTTGCCTCAATCACTGCTGCCTACAGACTGTGTGTCTTACTTGCTGTGCTTGTTCTAGGTTGCACGCAATTCGCTCTTGCCACCTTTTCCACTCCCCAGAGCCACTTTCATTTTAAACAAAAGCATACTGGCTTTTACATAAGACCTATTTCTTATACTGCTGCTAAGTGTAACCATTTCTTAAATTGTCAAATTTGTATTAACATGAACAATATATACACACAAATTATTTTTAAATATAAAAGGACATCAGAAAATTATTTAACATAATAAACAATTTACATAGTATTTTACTTACATTACTGACATCCAACACAAAGAACCTCAATTCCCAGTACCACACATTTTACTTTACATAGACAGAAAATTTGATATCAATGTGGAACAAAATTTAAAGCAAAAGAAATTATAAACAATTTAAATGAACCATAAACAAATATTTTATATATGCTCCTTTTTCAATTATACCTCCTTGCAGGTAAGTGTGACTGCAATATCCAAAAATAAGTTTAATTTGTTCATTTACATTAAAACATTGTCCTCCTGAATAGACACTATACACTTAAGTCTGTTACAAATTATATCATAAAAATACACGTTACACATAAACATTTAAAAATTAATAGTACAAAATTACTACACTTTAATAAAAAAAATTTCTCCCCCCTGTATGGGTATTATGGCAGTCCTTGACTCCTGTGAACCAATATCATGCCCTTTTCCTTTGGCTGCCTGTTTGTGAGATCAAAAACAGTCCATTTTACATTTTCTTTAAGAATGCATTCTTCCTAGTACGCTATTTTATTTTAACATAATTTATGGCAGTCCATTTTCGTCAAAAACCATGGGTTTGTTATGCCCCTTAGGCTGCAGTATTGCAGTTAATTGTCCTCTAAGTGACACATTAGTTTCAGTTTTCCATCACTGAACATTTATACAAAAGGATCTCAGAACCTGAAACTAGATAGATATTAATATGGTTGCAATAAAATTAATGCAAAATACATTTAATAATAATAATAATTACAAATTTTTGCACATTTCCAGCTACGCACTTCATTAGGTCAACAATGTTTCTATTTTCTAGTGGTTTTCTGGACTTAGGATAGAAAAGAAAGTATGCATTAGGGTGTGGTATTCCTTTAATTTCAGAAGGACCATAGTAAACGTACTAAAATTTTGAAATCTCTTGGTTTACCTCATTAGATTTCTTGTGAGCTTTAACAAGTACCAGTTCACCAACGTAAAATTTAGAAAATTTTACCTTTTCATCGTGTCTTTTGGGTCTTGCTTCTGCTGTTTGTCTACTGAGTTCTCTCACGATTTCCTTTTTCTTTACCGAATCTATTTCTTTATTGGGTGGATATTCTAACACTTTTTCAATCAAACTTTTAGTTTTATGGCCTAACATAATGTCTTCATGTGTGAAACCAGTGGTTTCATGTTGTAATGATTTCAAAATTACTTCAAATTTTGGAATAAATTTGCCCCAAGTTCTATGGTTTTAGTGACAGTCTGTCCTGCATAGTCTTCCTAGTTCTCGCATACAGCATTCCACTGGATTATTTGGTGGAAGGTAGGCTGAAATGTGTGTTACTTGTATTCCTTTTAGCTCCATTCCTTCTACCCATAATTTTGCAATAAATTGTGGACCATTGTGAGATAGTACTCTCCTTTGTATTCTTATCTCACTAAAGTATTCCAACATTTTATGGAAAACTGTTTTAGCTGTGTCTTTCCTTTTTGGATACAGTTTAATAAATTTTGAAAATACATCTAAAATAACTAGAATGTAGGTGCAATTTCCAGTGATTTTGCGTAGGGCTCATATGGATCCACAGACAATAGGTCTAAGCTATCTAATGGTCTGAGAATCTGCGTAGCACTTTTGTTGGTATTGTTGGCCACTGTAGCTCTTTGACAATCGTGAAACGTTCTGTAACCTTTTCCAAAGCATTACTCCCAATTTTGACAATACTTGACATTTTCTCATGGCAATTTTCGCCCCACAATGTCTGTATGCCAAATGGAAGTTATCAAATAATTCTATTTCTAACTGTGGTGGCCAAAAGACGTGCCATTCTTCACTATTTTCCCCTTTCTAGTATACAGTACCCCTTTAAATATTTTGTAAAATTTTGGTATTTGTGGACAATCATTACTGTCAAACTTGACCTTTACTGATTTCCATATTTTTACATATACTGGCTATTCTCTTACTACCAGCTCCCTCTTTTAAGTATAACATTTTAAAACTTCCATGCTCATTGGTTTCTGTCACTTTCACTTCCCTGTCCTCTTGTTCCTCCCTCAATAAGTCTTGGTCTGCCATTACATCTTCCCATGAAATGACATTTATCTCTTAACATTCTTAATCAGGTGGTTCCTTTTCGTTTACGATCGCAAACTCCTTCACGATCCTTAGTTCTTGCTGTTTACTAATCATTTCGTCCGGTGGTTCCTTATTCTTAGGACCCGTTATCTCTTCCGGAACCTGTATTGACATTACTGCTTCTTCCAAGATCTCGTCATTTATAGATTTTATTTCCGTTTTCTGTTTACTGTCCAGTTTCGGCAACTTTTCACAAGAAAAATTTTCATTCTCTGGTATTCTCATTCCTATCAGACAGCGTTTTTCAGTAAGCTTAGTTTCCTCCGATTCTGAATCACTAGATTGATAGATTTCATTTTCGTTTAAGTCGGCATCTTCGCCACCACTATCGGCTTCTGACATGAACGCCCTTCTTAATTTCTTTGAGAACTCTAGATCGTCACTAGTCTCGTAATTCATCTATTTCTGGATTCGTTCTATAGTGGCGAATTCCTTTTGTTTAACTTTTATAGCAGGCAGTTTGTTTTCATCAAAAAATGGTTCAAATGGCTCTTAGCACTATGGGACTTCACTACAGACGTCACCAGTCCCATAGAACTTAGAACTACTTGAACCTAACTAACCTAAGGACATCACATACTTCCACGCCCGAGGCAGGATTCGAACCTGCGACCGTAGAGGTGGCGCGGCTCCAGACTGTAGCGCCTAGAAGCGTTCGGTCAAACCGGCCGGCTTATTTTGATCTGTTGCTAATTCACTTCATCAGAACTGTCCCCCTTATCTTTCCTGACGTCGCCCTCTTGCACTCCATGAACATTATAATCTTTGTGCATTTCGATCAATCACAGAAATTCGTTTTCCTTCAAATCAGGCTTATAAATAACAAAAAAAAATTATCGGCAGATTCGTTGTCACAGATTGATTCTTCAGAAAAGCGTAAATCTGCATCTCCTCTTCTGCATCTACTTACGACCTCTTTATTTTCTGTAACATAAGCGGCACGTGTCCTCTGAGCGGTGCTTTTTGATTCAATGTATTGGCAGCTCGAGTACTCTGCGCGGTTCCCTATCTTCCTTTCCATCAATCTGCTACATTCCGCCATACACATTTCTCATCTGTATACGCCAATTATCAAATTCTGTACAAACTCTGCTCCATCTCAGTTACCGCACATTGTCTGTCCATAGCCTCTGCATTGGTTACAGCGGGCAATGCCCCGTATACTGGCTTACTCATAGCCTCGGCTGCTTGCCCCGTGACGTCACTCTCCGTCTGCCCTGCTATAGCGGTCCGCTGCAGCGACACGTTGGCGCAAAAAACGTTCGTTGCTAGCCGACTGTAACTCACCTGTAGTCCCATCTATCGCGGGAGGTCTAGTGCCCGGCCCCTCAACTGCACCTTACTGCAGCGTATCGAAGTTTCTGTGTCTATGATGAGAATATTTCTTGCGTTTGGGTCTCCTGTATCTTGTTCCAGCGTCCGTCCGACCCTCAACGTTCGCGTTATTTAGTTTAAATCCTCCCTATGGGAGTTATTTCGTGGCCTACGTCCTCTTCCTCCATGGTTAGAGGAAAATCTTCCCCTGACTCT
The DNA here is from genome assembly GCF_023897955.1 of Schistocerca gregaria. NCBI lineage: Eukaryota > Metazoa > Arthropoda > Insecta > Orthoptera > Acrididae > Schistocerca > Schistocerca gregaria. The sequence goes on along the minus strand of NC_064924.1, from coordinate 124,579,469 downwards.
TCCTCTTTGCACAGTATTAACGTGATACAAATTACCATTTTGCTCATAATTGCTATTCCGATGTGTCCGATGCTCCGATGATTCCGATAATTGTTATTCCGATGGTTCCTTTCATTCCGGTGGTTATTATTCTGAAGGAAATTGTTTTCTCGCCAGTGGTGTTCATCAATCACTTTTTCTAAAGATGCAGAAAAAGTACGGTGGTTACTGCCAACATATCTTCGGAATCTACTGGTAATTTCTTCAACACTTCCCATATGATTTCGGGACCACTCCTTCGAGTCCTTAAGTAAGACAATCTCCTATACCATGACTCACAAAATTCTTCCATGTTCATTAGGCCTGTACCTTCGAACATTCTCACGACTATAAATTCACGCCATAGGCTACTTTGTATCTGCTCGGACCAACGATCGTCCAAGAACTTCTGTCTAAATTCACGGAAGGTCATTGCTTTAGTGCTTAAGTTAATTTCCCATCGTTTAGCATCCCCTGCTAAATCACTAATTACGATATTAATTTTGTCTTGATCTGTGGTATTTTCAGGAAATAGCCTTCTGCAGTTCTTAATAAAATAAGAAGCCCATAATCCGCTGTGTTTTTGGTGAGTGTCGAATTTTTCTTCGCAGTCTTAGTACCTTGTACATTGGAGACTGTGTTATCATTTGTTCGCTTAGAATTGAAGTGTTCTTGTTTCGTACTATCAGTAATGCATAGAAATCAATCGGTTGTTGTTCATTTTATTGATTATTATCTACCCCCTTTTCTTTCTCCTCTGAATCTACTTCTTCCTTAATCTGCGATTGGCTTAACAGCATATAATCCGCATTCCCCAAATTAGTATTTTCTACCTGCTTTTTCACCGGGAAAAATCGAATCGTTTCAGTCCTGCTCTTGGTCACTGTTTACAGAAGTGGCATAACTCTTATCCTCCTGTTTTACTTCTCTATACTGCATATACTTACCTTTATCCATTTTTAACAATTTCTTAGAGCACATGTATAGTACTTTATACTGCTGTATCTTTCTCTTAATTGCTTTAACAAATTCGTGCCCCTAATAGCTTTATACTTCTTCCAAAACCCTCGTACCTGTCTGTAAAAGGTATACCTGTGCTTAACTACTTGTGGACTCTTAACTTCTATAAAATATCCTGTCACCAGGCGCCACGTATAACACTACCTCTACTATTGTAATTTAGAATGCTTTTACCTAAGTAACAAAAAAAACCTTTCTCTGTGTTACCATGTATACTATACCCCAGCAGAACAAATAGTCTTCTCACGGGAAAAGCCACATATAACCCTCTTAGTAGTTTAGTTTCCAAATAATGTATACTATGGAATGATAGTCCTGTTAATAGGAAAAGCGGATCAATACAGTTACCCTTTCTATAGGATTTGAGTGTGTGTTGTGTCTAATGGATAAGTAAATCAGACTATTCAATTCTTTTCCTAAGATTTTACCCTGTGGTTAAATAGAAACTTAGTATTAAAAATATTATACTGAAGCTAGGACCACTCAGTTCCAAGTTTATTTAGTGGTTTAAAACATGTACCAGCGGCCGCTAGCCTACCCAGCCTATTAAACAGTGAAGTACTGGAAAAGCAGAAGTATGAATTTTGCCTACTTTTTCCCTACTGTTTAATTTGGTTCTTCAAATAAATATTACTTCACGTAAACAATGTTGGTGCAGGCAGAAGAATTTCTTTTTTTCTACTACACCTTCATTCATTACGTTTTTAAAAGAGAAAAAGCCCAATAGATAGCTTCGGGGAAGCTAAAAAATAATTGAACAGGGGGGACATATAGAGAACCATTGTCTATAATAAACAAACTTAAATAATAAAATACTTAGATACTAAAGCACACACTTTTTATACTGATTATTTCACTTCGCGAAAACCTCTTTCTTACTGCAATTACTTTCAGAATCTATTATTCTTTGAACTAACTCTGTATAGTTATTTACCAGATTCTAGTAACTTTGCTACTTTCTCATTGAATTTTACATAAGTAAACTTGGGCTATAACACTTTGCAATTGTTAAGAAAACACAAAAAAATTAAATCGTGGCTCTTTATACTAACTTGGCACTTCATAAGTCTGTAAAATAGGATACTCGGAGTCATCAAAAACGGGTAGGAACCCTATATAGCGATATGATTAGGATGGAGTAACAGGGTGAACTACTTTGTTTAAAGTTCAAGAATGATTATTAAAACACAGTTTAAATTAATTATTCACGCTGCACAAGTATAAATATACTGTAAAAGTCTTACCTGGCAGCTGTAGGCTTGGATGTGGCGAATAATTATGGCGGCTACAGTACAGACAGTAGTGCCTGCAAGTCTCTTGCTCTATGGGCTTAATTGGTCTTCGTGGCGTCGTTCAGTTCTACGTACAGTAGCCCAACAACTCGCAGCTATGCCGTAAGACGTTTGCAGTCTCCATCCGAGGCATTTTGTGCGAATTTGCAAGCAAAGCTTCTCCTCTCCACAAAGGTGTTTTCTCAATCACTGCTGCTTACAGACCGTGTGTCTTACTTACCGCGCTTGCTCTAGGAAGCGCAATTCGCCCTTGCCACCTTTTCCAATCCCTAGAGCCACTTTCGTTTTAAACAAAAGCACGTTTTCTTTTGCTTAACACCTATTTCTTAATTGTTACTAAGCGTGACCATTTCTTAAATTGTCAGATTTACCTTAGCATGAACGATTTATACACACAAATATTTTTAAATATGAAAGGTCATCCGAAAATTATTAAACATAATAAACAATTTACGTAGTATTTTACTTACATTAGTCACATACAATACAAAGAACCTCAATCTCCATTATAAAACACTTCACGTTACATATACAGAAAATTTGGTACCTATCTTCAAAAAAAATTTAAAGCAAAAGAAATTATAAACAATTTAATGAACCATAAACAAATATTGTTATACCTTGCATCTGTGGAGTAACCACTCACAGCTCAGCTGTAGTGGTTTGTCTTAGCAACGATCTCTGGAGAAAGTAGTGGCTCAGCCAGGGTTGCCATTCTAGTGACGTAGTCCCTAGGACGTAGGTTGCAAGTGCTACTCTGAGGTGAAGAGGTTGGCAAAGGAGAGAAATTCGTGCTGGGGTTTATCAAACTAATCAGAAGACTGAAAAACAGAGATGAAAATCTAATAGTCATAGTTGACGGAATGCAGTTATAGGAGAAGGAGCAAGTGAAAAGGTTACATGAGAAAGGAGTAAGAATAATTGAGCTCTGTAATAAATTTCAGCAAGTAATAGCAAATACTCTGTTCAAGAATCACAAGAAGAGGAGATATATTTGGAAAAAGCCAGGTGTCATGGAAAGATTTGTTAGATTACATCATGGCCAGTCAGAGACTCCAAAGTCAGAAACTGGGTTGTAAGGCATGCCCAGGAGAAGATATAAACTCAGATCACAATATAGTAGTGATGAAGAGTAGGCTGAAGTTTAAGATGTTAGTCAGAAATAAGCAATACACAAAGAAGTGGGATATAGAAGTACTAAGAAATGACGAGATACACTTGTAGTTCTCGAAGACTATAGATACAGCAATAAGGAATACTTCGGTAAGCAATACAGTTAAAGAGGAATGAACATTTCTAAAAAGGGAAATCACAGAATTTGGAAAGAAAAAATAGGTAGAAAGAAGGTAATTGGGAAGAAAGCATGTGTAACAGAAGAAATACTTCAGTTGATCAATAAAAGAAGGAAATGCAGACATGTTAAGGGAATTCCGGAATACAGAAATACAAGTCTCTGAGGAATGAAATAAATAGAAAGTGCAGGGAAGGGAAGACGAAATGGCTGAATGAAAAACGTGAAGAAATCGAAAAAGAAATACTTGTCGGAAGAATTTACTCAGCCTATAGGAAAGTCAAAGCAGCCTCGGGTGAAATTTAAAGCAAGGGTGGTAACATTAAGCGTGCAACAGGAATTCCGCTGTTAAATGCGGAGGAGAGAGCAGATAGGTGGAAAGAGTACATTGAAGGCGTCTGTGAGGGGGAAGATTTGTCTAATATGATAGAATAAGAAACATGAGTTTATTTAGAAGAGATAGGGGATCCAGTATTGGAATCAGAATTTAAGATCTTTGGAGGACTTGTTATCAACTAAGGCAGAAGGACTGATAACATTCCATCAGAATTACTAATGTAATTGGGGGAAGTGGCAACAAAACCACTATTCACGTTGGTGTGTATAATGTATGAGTGGCGACATACCATCCGGCTTTCGGAAAAATATCTTCCACACAGTTCTGAAGACTGCAATAGCTGTACATCGAAGAAGCAATAATGAAAATAAATGAAAGGTTCAGGAGTGGGATTAAAATTCAAGGTCAAATGATATCAATGATACTATTCACTGATGGCATTGCTATCGCTTGTGAAAGTGAAGAAGAATTACATGATCTGCTGAGTGGAATGAACAGTCTAATAGTACAGAATATGGACTGAGATTAAATTAAAGACAGACAAAATTGCACATGAGAACAGTGACAAACTTAACGTCAGGATTGATGGTCACAAGGTAGATGAAGTTAAGCAAATCTCCTACCTAGGCAACAAAATAATCAATGACGGGCAGAGCAAGGGGGACGTCAAAAGCAGACTAGCACTGGCAAAAAGGGCATTCCTGGCCAAGAGAATTCTACTAATATCAGATACAGGCCCTAATTTGAAGAAGAAAGTTTTGAGAATGTACTCGAACGTTTGGGTCAAGGCATTATACGGCAATGAAACACAACTGTGGGAAAACTGGAACAGGGTAAGAATCGAAGTATTTGAGGAATGTTTAAAATTTTTGGTGGACTAATAAGGTAAGGAATGAGGAGCTTCTGCACTTTCTCGTAGAGGAAAGGAATACGTGGGAAACACGAACAAACAGAAGGGGAAAAATGATAGTACATCTGTTAAGGCATCAGGGAATGACTTCCATGGTACTAGAGGAAGCTGTAGAGGGCAAAAACCGGAGAGGAAGATAGAAGCTCGAATACATCCAGCAAATAATTGAGGATGTAGGTCGCTAGAGCTACTCTGAGATGAAGAGGTTGACATAGGAGAGGAATTCGTGGTGGGCCATGTCAATCCAGTCAGAAGACTGATGACTCGAAAAGCAAAAGGCTGTTGTAGTGGGGAAAAATATTATCGAATTTTGGGACAAACAAACGCAAGGTTTCTTAATTCACAATCTTTTAATGTGCACCTAAACAAACATAACTAAACAATTTTCATTATTAAATTCATGCCCTTATCCAATTATTAACTTCTGATACTGGTAACATCAGTATCAACTCAAACAGAACGTTGACTCCCCAGTACAAGCAGCATCCAATCAAGTAGTAACGAAACTCTACAAGGCAAAATTATACAGGCTTTTGTCAGCTGCAGCGACAGTAGCGCTCCAAGTGGCTGGACTGTAGTGACAAGTGAATGGCTTCAGGTAAGCCAAGAAACAGCTTGTGTCTGCATTGGAACATTACTGTTGGCACTAACTGGAAAATGTATTTAAAATTGTGTCCAGTTTTCCATTAATTTCAAGATATAATAATAAAGTCTCAGCACAATATAACATGCGCAATTCACAGTAGCAAAGGCATAGACCAAGAATCGGAAATGCTCTTACACAAGAAATGAATTATAACCTGACTTGTTTAAGTTTTACATTAGCCTATTACTTGCACATTCACATGACTGGCACATATTTCCCCATGCAACTGTAGTTTGTTTTGCAAGTTTCTTTGGCGATTTCAGACTCATGTCCACATTGTCAACTAGACACAACGTTTAATATTCATGGGGATTAGCTGCTACTTCCTCTTCTAAACGACCTTCTGGCCTTGCTCTTCTTCCTGTGCCTTGCTTTGCGAGGTGACAGTCCATTTTTATCGCCTTCCATGGGCGACATATAAGGTGAGTGTCCATTTTACCACCTCTCAGGGGCATCTCCTCAACGAGACCACTAGTATGATATGCAACATGCCATACTTTGGTGTAAGAGACTTAATTTTCATATAGAATGATAGTCAAAATGTGCTTGGCTGACTGGAATACAGTACTAAGTAATCCCTTTTCCTTTTTTACAAGTACATATATTTCAGTTTCAACGCACAATTGGAACACGAAAGACATCTGAACTTCACAGACCTTACATGAGCTTCATCCATAACGACAGGATGGATGATACAGTATGAGATCTTCAGAAAATAATAATTACATTATATGAACAAAAGGCAATTGCAGTTAATCTCATGTGCCAAAAACCAACAAAACAATCTCTACTAATATGGACCATTGGCATGGAACAAACATGTGAAAGTACAATGCATTTTGGAGACAAATCGAACAGCTGAACAGGTGGTTAATGATATCGTAAAACTCTCATTTAGTAAGAGAATGGCGAGTTTCAGCACATAAAGGGATAAGGACAGAACACTATGTTATACCTTTTGATGTAAATAAATCTGGGACTGAGGGTAAGTGGCTGCATGTCGTTAACAGGGCTAGGCTACGTCCCAGTAAGAAAAATGAAAATGTATTCACATCTAGCGAGATGGCGATTGGCTGAAGCCACACTTGGCGACGCAGACGTGACATGGTGGGGAGATCCCCATTATATAGAAACTTTTGAAACCTAAAATCCCTATTTCCCTTTCTCTTGTCTCAGGTAGACCGCACAAGTGTGTCAAAATAAGCAAAGATGTTGAGAGCTTGCTTTCTACGAAATGAGGACGATACGCTTTATGTATTGTGGCGACAGATAGCAAAGCAGTAATGAGGGCAAAAAAACTGTGCACATCGCTCCAATTCATAAAAGTGTGCAATAGCCATTATTTCGACTAGGGACAGATTAACGTTCTACAGAATGCAGGAAAGTTGCGACTGAGTGAATCCAGTCAAGGCAAGAGTAGGGAATTAGCGTTTCAGATACAGCATGGAGATGCCGCTTGGTAAAGTACCATCGCGCATTGGGCCACAGTAAATGTTGAGTCTATATTTTGTTCACTCCAACTTGCGTTCACTTTGACCATTGAATGTCAAAAGCTAGAATATTAACATATCCTCACGTTGAATAGATGAGCGATTTTTCATTGGTTCAAAAGGTAAATTTATTCTCAACCAACTCAGTGCATTGACCAGCTACAACAGCGTATATTTAAATGAGCTGATGAGGATTTTTAAAAATCATTCTTTCCTTTCATAAAAAGTTTTCATGTGTAGAGATAATGATTTTAGTAATCGTCATTTCAAGATGTCCAAGAATTAAATATTTTGTTATTGAGTGTCAAAAATAATTGAACAAGATTGTTGTGTATCACTTGACCCCTGAAACCGAGCTGATAAATTTTATGTAGAATAAAAAAGGGAATAACTGTTTTGTCTTCCTAGAATAGACCCCAAACTTTCACTTTTATTAATTCATGCATTGTAGTTAAATGACAGCAGCGTTTCTAATGATTTTTATAACGATCTGCATCTGATATTAGCTGCCTTACAGGGGCAGGGCCATATTTATCTAGAATGTCTGTTGGACACCCTGGGCTTGAGAAGACAGTACATATGTTTTGTCCATTTGCGTGCTAAGTGGTAAACTAAGTTTGCACACCTGAGTGCACTCACTGTGCAGATACAATGGTCGGACATACGACAATTCGAGAGGACGTGATGAGCCACATTACAACATATTTCTTTAAAAGTCACTTTCCAGGCATATGTCAAGGAATAGGCATGGATCTTAAACATCAAAACCGCAGGGGACACAGCACGGGTCTCCACAGAGCCATGTAGCTTGCTTCACCACATGGTGTGGATACAGTACACACACACACACACAGACACACAGAAAGTGATATCTCATTCCTGGAACAGTCTGAAAATTTCTAGGGAAGGGAGATTGCACCGATTATGTCACTTCAGTACAGAGGTGACGTTAGTAGATAACATGACTGTCAGTAATGTTTTGAGAGTGGGAGAAGGAATTACTGAATGTGGTAGTTTGGTTGGCCGACTCCACACAAGTAAAAAGAACAGAAGCTGCTGTAAGAAAGATGGAAAGACCATGAGGGAGAAGAAAGAAGACCTGAGCTAGAAGATTGAAAATTCGCTTTCCACAATCCACTCTTAAGATCTTTAAAGGCAAGTATGTCAAATTACCATGCAAAAACTTCAGAACACTTCAACTTAATGCTTATCCAATTGTTTGAACACTAGCACTGTGATCGTCAAATAGGAAACGGCAACATCGAACTGGTGCTGGTCTTCATACAATCGAAACGTGGCAGATTATCAAGAATGAGAGCCTATGATCTCCAGTGAAACTCTGATCAGTTACATCGCCAAACCAATGACCCTGGCAATACAATACAGCAATGAAAGTCATGCTGATATCGGTACAAACACACATCTAATTGCCAGCAATGCTCGTATCATATTCTACAGCTACTCTACAACTAGAACCATCATCATATGTCATTAGATAAATCTCTACAACGTCAAAACAAGACCCTGCAAGGTGTGACAAGTCACTTAAACTTCAGGAACTGTATAGTCCAGTCGACAAATAAGTGTAAGAGGGCAGTGAGAACTGTATAATGTAGAGTGCAACTGTAGTACTGGAAAAAATGTATTTCAGTACCAAGTCACCCAAGGAAAAAATTGTCCTCTGCAAGTGTCAACATTATCTCTATGTCGCTTGGATGTCAACGTATAATCTATTGTCTGATGTAATCCATACCTTGTAAACCTATAGTATTTTATGTGCATATAGTGGGTGGTCCACTGATAGTGACTGGGCCAAATATCTCACGAAATTAGAATCAAATTAAAAAATAAGAGGAGTGTAGGAGATCGCTCCCCACACCATGATGCCGGGTGTTGGCCCTGTGTGCCTCGGTCGTATGCAGTCCTGATTGTGGCGCTCACCTGCACGGCGCCAAACACGCATACGACGATCATTGGCACCAAGGCAGAAGCGACTCTCATCGCTGAAGACGACACGTCTCCATTCGTCCCTCCATTCACGCCTGTCGCGACACCACTGGAGGCGGGCTGCACGATGTTGGGGCGTGAGCGGAAGACGGCCTAACGGTGTGCGGGACCGTAGCCCAGCTTCATGGAGACGCGAATGGTCCTCGCCGATACCCCAGGAGCAACAGTGTCCCTAATTTGCTGGGAAGTGGCGGTGCGGTCCCCTACGGAACTGCGTAGGATCCTACGGTCTTGACGTGCATCCGTGCGTCGCTGCGGTCCGGTCCCAGGTCGACGGGCACGTGCAACTTCCGCCGACCACTGGCGACAACATCGATGTACTGTGGAGACCTCACGCCCCACGTGTTGAGCAATTCGGCGGTACGTCCACCCGGCCTCCCGCATGCCCACTATACGCCCTCGCTCAAAGTCCGTCAACTGCACATACGGTTCACGTCCACGCTGTCGCGGCATTCTACCAGTGTTAAAGACTGCGATGGAGCTCCGTATGCCACGGCAAACTGGCTGACACTGACGGCGACGGTGCACAAATGCTGCGCAGCTAGCGCCATTCGACGGCCAACACCGCGGTTCCTGGTGTGTCCGCTGTGCCGTGCGTGTGATCATTGCTTGTACAGCCCTCTCGCAGTGTCCGGAGCAAGTATGGTGGGTCTGACACACCGGTGTCAATGTGTTCTTTTTTCCATTTCCAGGAGTGTAGGTACCCCCATTTTTTATTACACATTCATATAGTACGTAAGTAAATATGAATGTTAGATTTGGAACTCTTGATTTGCTTTCTGATTGATGGCGCTGCATTATTCTCACAAAAGTAGCAACACACCCAATATCACTCAATTCATTACTTAAATGAGGTATGGTGGGACACTTTTCCAGTTTACAACAGTTATATGAAAGACATAATCTTGTTAACATGGAACGTTTAACAGTGGCAGGAAAGGTAGATACGGTATTTATTTATGGATATTGTGATCAAAATAGCCAACAAGCTATGCTGATCGTTATTCTGACAGAGAGCATCCAAGTATCTGGACCTTTCGTCGGATAGTTAAGTTATTTAAAGAAGCCGGAAGTATTCAGGCCAAGAAGAAGACGCAACTGAGAACTGCAACAAATGGAGATCCCCAAATATGAGTAAATGTGTTAGCTGCAGTAGAGGCAAATCCACACATCAGTACGAGACAAATTGACTGGGAATCGGGAATTTCTAAAACTTCGGTTTTGAGAATTGTACATCATACATTTTACCCTTACCATATTTCTAAGCACATGGAATTGCATGGCAATGATTCTGAATGTTGTTTAAATTTTTGCCACTGGGTACAAAAATTACGAGGCGATAACAGATTTTCAAGAGTTCTATTTAGTGACTTAACGTCATACACAAACACAGGTAACGTAAACAGGCATAATACGCACTATTGGGCAACGGAAAATTCACGATGGCTGCGACGAGTGGAACATCAGCGACCCCCACGAGTTAATGCATAGTGTGAATTATGGAAGGACATCTAATTGGCCCTTATTTTATCGATGGCGCAATGAATGCCGACTTGTTAATTAATGTTTTACCAATTCTACTACAATGGCAATATTCTTTCAACATGATGGATGTCCAACACATAGCATGTGTGCATTTGAACGGTATTAAATACAATACTTAATGACAGATGGCCTTTCACGTTCACCGGGCCTTACATCTCCGGACTTCTTTCTTTGGGGAAAATAGAAAGAAATTAAGAAATTTTTTATTGTGATCCCTTGACAGTGGCCGGCCGGTGTGGCCGAGCGATTCTAGGCGCTTCAGTCTGGAACCGCGCGAGCGCTACAATCGCAGGTTCGAATCCTGCCTCGTGCATGGATGTATGTGATGTCCTTAGGTTAGTTTGGTTTAAGTAGTTCTACGTTCTAGGGGACTCATGACCTCGGATGTTAAGTCCCATAGTGCTCTGAACCATTTGAACCATTTTTTTTAATAATGTATGTTGTGTTTACGACCAGCAAGGTTGAATTTAATAATATATTGTATGAAGGTATAGAGAGACAGATGTTTTAAATGCAAATGTAATGTGAAGGGTCGATTAGACAAAGGTTCCCTCAACTTCAGCCATACACATCATCATTACTGGTAAGCAGAATGAATGTGGACTTTTCTTTCACAAATTTGAAACATAATTAGACTAGTTAATGTATAAGTAAGATACGGATTCGAGTGTGAAAGAGGCAATCTAGTGTAATTACTTATAAAGAGTCATCAAAAAGCTAAACAACATCTGTGGACATCGAAAGGGTGCAAAAAAGGGCAGCTCGTTTTGTATTATCACGTAATAGGGGAGAGAGTGTGGCAGATATGATAATATGATACGCGAATTGGGATGGAAGTCATTACAGCAAAGACATTTTTCGTCGCGGCGAGATCTTTTTACGAAATTTGAGTCACCAACTTTATCTTCCGAATGCGAAAATATTTTGTTGAGCCCAACTTACATAGGTAGGAATGATCATCAAAATAAAATAAAAGAAATCAGAGCTCGAACAGAAAGGTTTAGGTGTTCGTTTTTCCCGCGCGCTGTTAGGGAGTGGAATAGTAGAGAGTTGGTATGATTGTGGTTCGATGAACCCTCTGCCAAGCACTTAAATGTGAATTGCTGAGTAATCATGTAGATGTAGATGTAATCCATGAACATATAATACTTCAGTATAGTAACGTTAAGGTACGCCAAAGGATGTTGCTAATAACTTCGTTGGTAGCTTTACATATTGAAGATAAATAATGTTGTAAGATGATTCACCCAAAAATAAAATTGAGACACTTTTGTAATTTTGCGCTGTTTTAGTCAATGCCACAGCCCTTGACTAAACCCAGTACTACCTAAACTAGAAGGGTGAGGTTATGTAAGGTGGCAGCCCATTTTTACCATCTTCCATGGGCAACAGATAGGTGACAGTCCATTTTACCAGCTTCCATGGGCACCTCCTCGACGTGTCGATTCGAATGATATCTCACACTGCCATACTTTGGGTGTAATAGACTTAATTTGCACATCAAATGATAATGAAAGCGTACTTGGCTCATTGGAATACGATACTAAATAATCCTTTTTCCCATGTGCATGTACAAATATTTCGGCAGCAACGCAGATCTGGAATGGAGTGGAGGTGATGACCCACGACACAAAATTTTTCTTTAAAAAGCCACTGTGCAGACCCATGTTGAGTGACAGGGATGTGTGATAATATATTACGGTCTCAAGGGACGCAGCGTGGGTTTTCGGAGAGTCATATGGCTTGTTTCGTCACAGGGGGCCGACAGCATGTTTACTGACTCAGGTATCCCAATGGTGAGGCGACAGCCAGTTCACAATACACAGTAACTGGATGAGCCACATTTTTCGAGGTAGAAAAGGAAATAGTTAAAAGAGAATGTGGCACTCACGTCAACAACAGTGCATGGTATCTACACACACACACACACACACACACACACACAAACACACACACACAGTAAATGCCTGAGCCTTTACATCAGTTCTTTATGGAGTCTGAAATGTGTTGATACACAGTGTGCTTAACGCTCTGTGGGGTGTGGGGAGAGAGAGAGAGAGAGAGAGAGAGAGAGAGAGAGAGAGAGAGAGAGAGAGAGAGAGAGATTTATTCCGTGGCAACTTTGATCAGAATGGACTCTAAATAGATCAGCGTTAAATGAACTGAAAGTCTTGTATATTCTCCAAGTCGCGAGGTCAAGAGGTGTCGTATTACTTAATACTTTCTTGCGACAACTGTGAGAGCATCACTTTACATATTAGTTCGCAGACCAAGCGATTGTACACAGCCATTATAGAGCGTGTAAGAACAAACAGTCTTCCACTTCACAGAGGAACTTGGTAAAAGTATATGACTGAAACTTCAGTCAAGACTAAGTAGTTTTATAGGATGACAGGCAGCACAGTGCAGATGCAGTCGTCTGAGGTCCCACATATCCAATGTCACACCATGAAGCAAAAGTAAATGACGCATAGCAGTCACGCACGGAGTACATCACACATGATGTCACAAGCATGCTCTTTGCCCAGTTCAGTGTTTAGTTTGGGGTAGTATACTAAACTCTCCTTCGTGTTGCATTCAGCCAAGTAAAATCTTAAAGTTGAAACTCAGGTATGAATGTTTCTCTTACTACGTTATTTGACATTTTTATGTATAATACATTGCAGAATCCGTTTCTACGGAGTTTACTTCTGTTCTCACTTGTTTGTTTTAACTTATGGGGTAGCAAACTATTGTCTTCTATAACTGTCTGATACCTGTATCAAGATTCATGTCTCTTTTTTTAATTTAATTATAAATAAATAATTTCTACCCTGAATAAGACTGTAAATAACACAATAATGGAAACATATAATAGAACAGGGAACAGGTGGTTCATCCTAAAAAGTGGACTACCTACTCTTGTTAAATGAAATCACCTGTTGGATGAACTCTTTGAGGAATCCGTAAATAACCGTTCTTCTGATATCTATCCAATTCCCTACCTGGCAGGGATAAAATATAAAGAACATAAACACTTCTACACACTCTCACAGCGATCCATGAGTGCTAAGTGTCGAGGAGTAGAGTGTAAGAAACGCCAGTATGTTAAAAGGTGAGCTTATCACATTTATCTAACCTGATTATCAGGTATCAAAATGTGTATGTCTTGAAGGATGTGTTTCCCAACTGTGGCATTTTGCCCTTCTGAAAGGACAGCTGTAACTCTTCCTTCTTATTTAGCCTATGTCCATTTCATAAATAACACTGGCACAAGTTACCATCTGAATAGCGAAAAACGCAATTGCTGTTCACTTTCGGCTATATACCATCACTTCATGCTAAGTCTTGTGCTAATTTTCTGTTCTTAACAAACATCAACAATCTTTTACTTCCTTAATTCCCTTCTCAGGAACTGGAACAGACTATCATGGCCATAACAAATGCGCAAAACGACGACCTCCCATTTCAATACATTTATTAATTCGTCCTTGGAATTCATGTACACAACTGAGACTCTTGCGTGGTGCAATGTTTGCGCAAGCACTTCTGACATGTTCTGTTGTGTTCTGTCGAGCAGTTGGTACATCTGCATACACTTTGTCTTTAAGATAACCCCCACGAGAAAAAAATCCGACCACGTAAGGTCGAGTGATCAGGCAGGTCACTTTACCAGACCACCTCTACCGACCCAGCGACCACTGAAATGTCGATGTAATGCTTCTTGAGTTACTGCGAAGTAGCACATTGGAAAAACATGATGTTGAAACCAGATGTTCTGTCACACTATGAGGGGTACATCTTCCAACAAACAGAAACTCATCTTGCAATAAGTTACGATATCTTTCTCTGTTCAGAGTGCCTTCCAGAAATAAGGGACAACTCAGTTTGTCGCCTGTGATACCACACTAACAGTTATCAGAAAAATGATGCCGATGTTGAGCCTCACGTTTCCAATGCGAATATTCCACGCACTAATATTGCATTTTATGACGATTAACTTCGGCAGATTTCAAAGTTGACTCGTCAGAGAACATTAAAAGACTAAAGAACTGCGTGTATCTTTGTAACTGCATGAGTGCCCTATTACAAAAAACCATTGGTAAGGTGGTCATGTCATTGGTTTTAGTAAGTTATCGATGTGCACGTCAGAGGGAAAGCAATTTACGTTACTGTTAAACGATCTTTGGTCTTGTAGTGGCACAGGTTTTGCCTCTGCGCAGTCTGATACATTCTTAGTTGAAGTGTGGTAAGTGGTGGACACGTTCTGTATTCCTGTGTTGACTTGTGATCGTATCTGTTAGGTGAAGAAAGATTGATTGTAAAGGACAGCAAAGATGAATAAGATTTATATATCAGAAAGCGAAGATAATATAAACTTTGAATGATGTTATTATTTTTTGAAGAGAAGACGTCTGAGGTAAGACTGCAGCACAGCGCAGCTAGCTGGCTTTGTACATTTGCTCAGAGCTGAGAGTAAGACCACCCCACTTCCCTGAATCATGCATTGACATATTGTTCACTTTCTACATCTACAGCCATACTCCGCAACCCATCTGACGTAGTGTGGCGGAGGGTACCTTCAGTACCTCTATCGGTTCTCCCTTCTGTTCCAGTCTCGTATTGTTCGTGGAAAGAAAGATTGTCAGTATGCCTCTGTGTGGGATCTAATCTCACTGATTTTATCCTCATGGTCTCTCCGCGAGATATACGTAGGGGCAAGCAGCAATATACTGCTTGACTCCTCGGTGAAGGTATGTTCTCCAAACTTCAACAAAAGCCCGTTTTGAGCTACTGAGCGTCTCTCTTGCAGAGTCTTCCGCTGGAGTTTATCTATCATCTCCGTAACGCTTTCGCGATTACTAAATGATCCTGTAATTAAGAGCGCTGTTCTCCGTTGGATGTTCTCTATCTCTTCTATCTCTTCTGTCAGTTGCTGACCTGCTATATTGTAGCTAAATGATAAAGGATTTTTCTTTCTATGTATTAGCAGCACATTACGCTTTTCTTCACTGAGAGTCAATTGCCATTCTCTGCACCAAGCGCCAATTCGCTGCAGATCCTCCTGCATTTCGGTACAATTTTCCATTGTTGCCACGTCTCGATATACTACAGCATCATCCGCGAAAAGCCTCAGTGAACTTCCGATGTTATCCACAAGGTCATTTATTTATATTGTGAATAGCAACGGTCCTACGACACTCCCCTGGGGCACACCTAAAATCACTCTTACTGCGGAATACTTCTCTCCACTGAGAATGACATGCTGCGTTCTGTTATCTAGGAACTCTTCAATCCAATCACACAATTGGTCTTATAGTCCATGTGCTCTTACTTTGTTCATTAAACGACGGTGGGGAACTGTATCAAACGCTTTGCGGAAGTCAAGAAACACAGCATCTACCTGGAAACCCGTGTCTATGGCCCTCTTAGTCTCGTGGACGAATAGCACGAGCTGTGTTTCACACGATCGCCTTTTTCGAAACCCATGATGATTCCTACAGAGTAGATTTCTAGTCTCCAGAAAAGTCATTGTACTCGGACACAATACGTGTTCCAAAATTCAACAACTGATTGACGTTAACCATAGTACTGTTCACACATCCGTTATGTGTGAAGATCAAGCGAAGTTTTGCTCTGTCCTTTTGAATATTTTCTTCATCCTAAAATTGTTGTCTTGGAATGTCATTTCATAGGAATAGTTTCCCTCCCCATCCTACTGTTCATCATGACACATCATCAAATCTCGGAGTTTGAATAGAGTCTGGAAATTTTATTTAGAAATACAAAACCAACTTAGCCGCTGCCTGCTTACTACCTCCTATTGTGTTTTCGAGAAGTCTGCAAGAATGTTGTCAAGACGCAAGGTATATTGAAATTTTTATTAGGGCCAGATAATTGTTTTATTCCAGCTGCCCATTTAATATAAGACAAGTTGCATCCAGATTAGTTACAGTTCAGTTTCAAATTACGTTCTCTTTAGTCGAAGGTTAGTATAAGAGTTTAAGTTGGATAACAGTTTATGAGGACATAGTTTTGGTAGTACGTAGATTTTATAGAGTGGGAGGAAGAGCTGTGCAGTATTTCAGTCAGAAACAAATATAGTGGGGAGCCTACACATTCAGTTCTGAAAGTCAGTCCCATGAAGTTAGTTTGTTGTTCTTGTTGTGGTCTTCAGTCCTGAGACTGGTTTGATGCAGCTCTCCATGCTACTCTATCCTGTGCAAGCTTCTTCATCTCCCAGTACCTACTGCAACCTACATCCTTCTGAATCTGCTTAGTGTATTCATCTCTTGGTCTCCCTCTACGATTTTTACCCTCTACGCTACTCTCCAATACTAAATTGTTGATCCCTTGGTGCCTCAGAACATGTCCTACCAACTGATCCCTTCTTCTGGTCAAGTTGTGCCACAAACTTCTCTTCTCCCCAATCCTATTCAATACTTCCTCATTAATTATGTGATCTACCCATCTAATCTTCAGCATTCTTCTGTAGCACCACATTTCGAAAGCTTCTATTCTCTTCTTGTCTAAACTATTTATCGCCCACGTTTCACTTCCATACATGGCTAGACTCCATACAAATACTTTCAGAAATGACTTCCTGACACTTAAATCTATACTCGATGTTAACAAATTTCTCTTCTTCAGAAACGCTTTCCTTGCCATTGCCATTCTACATTTTATATCCTCTCTACTTCGACCATCATCAGTTATTTTCCTCCCCAAATAGCAAAACTCATTTACTACTTTAAGTGTCTCATTTCCTAATCTAATTCCCTCAGCATCACCTGACTTAATTCGACTACATTCCATTATCCTCGTTTTGCTTTTGTTGATGTTCATCTTATATCCTCCTTTCAAGACACTGTCCATTCCATTCAACTGCTCTTCCAAGTCCTTTGCTGTCTCTGACAGAATTACAATGTCATCGGCGAACCTCAAAGTTTTTATTTCTTCTCCATGGATTTTAATACCTACTCCGAATTTTTCTTTGTTTCCTTCACTGCTTGCTCAATATATAGATTGAATAACATCGGGGAGAGGCTACAACCCTGTCTCTCTCCTCTCCCAACCACTGCTTCCTTTTCATGTCCCTCGACTCTCATAACTGCCATCTGGTTTCAGTTCAAATTGTAAATAGCTTTTCGCTCCCTGTATTTTACCCCTGCCACCTTTAGAATGTGAAAGAGAGTATTCCAGTCAGCATTGTCAGAAGCTGTCTCTAAGTCTACAAATGCTAGAAACGTAGGTTTGCCTTTCCTTAATCTTTATTCTAAGATAAGTCGTAAGGTCAGTATTGCCTCACGTGTTCCAGTATTTCTACGGAATCCAAACTGATCTTCCCCGAGGTCGGCTTCTACTATTTTTTCCATTCGTCTGTAAGGAATTCGTGTTAGTATTTTGCAGCTGTGGCTTATTAAACTGATAGTACGGTAATTTTCACATCTGTCAATACCTGCTTTCTTTGGTATTGGAATTAATATATTCTTCTTGAAGTCTGAGGGTATTTCGTCTGTCTCATACATCTTGCTCACCAGATGGTAGAGGTCTGTCAGGACTGGCTCTCCCAAGGCCGTCAGAAGTTCTAATGGAATGTTGTCTACTCCCGGGGCCTTGTTTCGACTCATGTCTTTCAGTGCTCTGTCAAACTCTTCACGCAGTATCGTATCTCCCATTTCATCTTCATCTACATCCTCTTCCATTTCCATAATATTGTCCTCAAGTACATCTCCCTTGTATAGACCCTCTATATACTCCTTCCACCTTTCTGCTTTCCCTTCTTTGCTTAGAACTGGGTTTCCATCTGAGCTCTTGATGTTCATACAAGTGGTTCTCTTATCTTCAAAGGTATTGATGTATGGAAATATGGTAGAGATGGTAGCGTGACGTTTTAGAATCGCAGTGTCAAGAGCATCAAGTACCATTGATGTGAATTCTACTATCATTGACTCTGTGCGTTTACTACTTCAGAAACCAATCTATGATTCACTTGTGGGTAATTGACTAATCTGTCATAAATAATTCTATTATTTTTAGAATGTTGACAGCAGAGAAGAGGTCAGTAATTTTCTGTGCCTTCAGAATTACATTTCTTTAGCAGATGCACAACTCTTGCCTGTTACAAATACTCTGCAAATTTACCTGGTGTGAATAACTGTTTATCATGTTTGATAAGGAAGTGGTATATTCTATATGCATTTTTTTTAGCAAACACAATGGTACTTCATCTCAGCCTATTGACGTTTTGTTTTTTGCATTTCGTACAGTTTCACTAACTTCACGCTCTGTGCGAACAGATTATTACTCGTGAAGTACTTCTTGGGTACTCAAATGTGGATTATGGCCACAGCAGGCAGTGCTGCAGTTTCATTATTGCTGTTCACTGTAACAGCTGCTCTTCGAGCTCTTTGTTAGGAGTCACATTCCGTTTCAGTTATAAACTGTTTCGCAGTACAGTCGTACCAGATCGTGCCCTATCAGCGAATCCTTCGGCATGAAGAGCAGCAACAGCATCCAACTTTCTATGAGACACACCATAAATTAAAAGTATTTTGATATTGTCTTCTCACACGAAACATTCGTTACTTCAACTGTGCCAGAAAAAGACTCCAGAGAGGAGTTGTACCGAGTCGTTCTGTGTTGATGTTAGTAAGGTCTTTGGCACTGTGAAGGTGGCACTGGTCTGTGGGTCGTATGTGTGGCAGGCCACTCCCTATGTGTGGATTCGTGGCAGGTGCGTCTAGCACTGTTCTCGTAAACATTTTTCCTTACAATGGCTGTAGACTGTATTCTTCCAGCAGCTACGTAGAGGCTGTATTGAGAGTTACGGTGGTTGCGCAGAAGAACGCAAAAATATCGGCCACCCTGATGGTGACGTTCCAGGGGACTCATCGAAATCAAGCATCCCGATGGCGTAGGGCTCACCAAGCTAACATGAAAGGGAACAGAAAAGTAAGTAACGTTAACTATAGCTTTTTGCTACACTTTTAAATGACTAAACAAGAAAGTTTTACTGCAAAATCTAATTTAAAAAACGAAACTAAATATTAACAAAAATATCGTTTGGAACAATAAAATGTACATTTTTATAGCAAAGTGCAATATACAGTCAAACGAGTATATTATTAGATTCAAAAATTTGAAAAGTTTAATTTTGTCGATTATAGCGCCATTTACCACAAATGGAAAATATTGTTTCATGTAAAGCCCAGGTATTTTTTGGCGTAGAATCCTAATCTGCAATAAACGACTTATGTGCCTTTTTAAAAAATTGCTTTTTCATCTGGAACCTTTTTTTCATTAGATGCATATTTTTCCAAGATAGTTAGTTCCTCCACGTTATAACAGACGCCCTGTATATCAATTCTGTCCAAGAAGGCAAGGGCCTATGGCCTTATATTATATTCAGTAATCGGTGCCCTTCTGCGGTACTTTGCCTCCAGTGTCGTTATTTGCTCGCTAAGAATTATTTCTCTTGCGAAGCATTTATTCAGTCATTGTAATGTTAACTGAAGTACTTTGACTACACTATTGGTCATTAAAATTGCTACCCCACGAAGATGACGTGCTACAGACGCGAAATTTAACCGACAGGAAGAAGATGCTGTGATATGCAAATGAATAGCTTTTCAGAGCATTCATACAAGGTTGGCGCCGGTGGCGACACCTACATCGTGCTCACAAGAGGAAAGTTTCCAACCGATTTCTAATACACAAACAACAGATAACCGGCGTTGCCTGGTGAAATGTTGTTGCGATGTCTCGTGTAATGAGGAGGAATACGCACCATCACCTTTCCAACTTTGATAAAGGTCGGATTGTAGCCTAGTGCGATTGCGGTTTATCGTATCGCGACATTGCTGCTCACGTTGGTCGAGATCCAATGACTGTTAGCAGGATATGGAATCGGTGGGTTGCGGAGGGTAATACACAACGCCGAGCTGGATCCCAAGGGTCTTGTATCACTAGGCATCTTATCCTCATGGCTGTAACGGATCGTGCAGCCACGTCTCGATCACTGAGTCAACAGATGGGTACGTTTGCAAGACAACAACCATCTGCACGAACAGTTCGACGACGTTTGCAGCAGCATGGACTATCTGCTCGGAGACCGTGGCTGCGGTTACCCTTGACGCTGCATCACAGACAGGAGCGCCTGCGATAGTGTATTCAACGACGAACCTGAATGCACGAATGGCAAAACGTCATTTTTTCGGATGAATCCAGGTTCTGTTTTCAGCAGCATGATGGTCGCATCCGTATTTGGCGACATAGCGGTGAACGCACAAGGGAAGCGTGTATTCGTCATCGCCATACTGGCTTATCACCCGGCGTGATGGTATGGGGTGCCATTGGTTACACGTCTCGGTCACCTCTTGTTCGCATTGACGGCACTTTGAACAGTGGACGTTACATTTCAGATGTGTTACGACCTGTTGCTCTACCCTTCATTCGATCCCTGCGAAACCCGACATTTCAGCACGATAATGCACGACCGCATGATGCAGTTCCAGTATGGGCCTTTCTGGATACAGAAAATGTTCGAATGCTGCCTTGGCCAGCATTTTCTGCAGATCTCTCACCAATTGAAAACGTCTGGTCAATGCTGGCTGAGCAACTGGGTCGTCTCAATACGCCAGTGACTACTCTTGATGAACTGTGGTATCGTGTTGAAGCTGCATGGGCAGCTGTACCTGTACACGCCATCCACGCTCTGTTTGACTCAATGTCCAGGCGAATCAAGGCCGTTAATACGACAAGATGTTGTTCTGGGTACTGATTTCTCAGGATCTATGTACCCAAATTGCGTGAAAATGTAATCACATGTCAGTTCTAGTATAATGTATTTGTCCAATGAATACCCGTTTATCATCTGCATTTCTTTTTGGTGTAGCATAGCAATTTTAATGGCCAGTAGTGTATTAGCCTTACAATTTCCAGAAGTTAAGTTTTCGTTCAGACCTACAGAACAGCACATGCTACATTATGTTCCAGAAAATATTGTTCGAATGTTTACTATTTGAGATTCTTGTACAGAGCTGTTTAGAATCACTTTTATGAGTCACACATGCTCATCGCACTTGGTTTGACTGTGTGCGGCGACATATTTTCTTGTTTGGAAATTTAATCATTAAAGTGAATTGAGGATCCGTGTGCCGAGTTTAAACGTTGTGCAAAGTAAGTTTGCCTGTGTCAGTTATTCTAGAAACGAGGCAAGATAGCGTTATACTAGTATTTTTAAGGCTGAATATTCACAGATTTAAACTGGGCATTTTAATCAGGACAAACTCTGTAGGCATTGCTACGTTATCACGGAATAAATTCAGAAGCAGCAGCCTACAAGACATTTCCTAAAGCATTCATACTAGTAAAATGCCTCATAAAAGTAACAAACATATGTAGGTGTGTTAAGCACCTCATTTCGATGAAAAAGAGTCAATATTAGCCATAGTTCTTAAATTTCTAGTTATAAAACTAGTGCAGATTTTTGCAGAAAAGTCATTTAATGACAAAATAACATGCACTACAGAGAATAAAAGCAAAGGAGTATGAGATATCATTAAACAGGGGACAGGGAGAGACCAGCGAAAGCATAACTATGCTAGAGAGTATTTTACAAATTACAGAGAAACTGCAACAAAAAATCCCAAAAACAAATGTAACACCTGTAAATAACTATCCACTAAGTAGAATGAACCACGGAGCGTGAAATCTGTGAGACTGTACGAAAAGCAAAAAACAAAATGTCAGTAGTCTCAGATGAAGTACCACTGTGTTTTGAAAAAATACATATAGAATATACAACTTCCTTAACAAACATAATAAAGAGTAAAGTAAATTTGCAGAGTATTTATAGCAGGCAAGAGTAGTGTTTCTGCGAAAGAAATGTAATTCAGAAGGCACAGAAAATTACTGACCTCTTCTCTGCTGTCATCATTCTCAAAAATAATAGAATTATTTGTGACACATTAATAAATTACCTATAAGTTAATCATACTTTGGTTTCCGAAGTAGGAAACACACAGGGTCAATCATAGTAGAATTAACGACAATTGTACTTGATGCTCTTGAAAAAGATAAGATTGTCCAGGGACGTTTTTAGATCTTTTTAGGACTTTTTTTACTGATGGCCATAAGTCCCAACATGAGGGTTTCCTTTTTTGCCTTATCTGTGTTCCATGTGTAACGTTTTCCCCACTTTTTGTTCCATAAGTAAGTGTAAGGGTCCTCTTACTTCCGGTTCAGAGTTTGGGTGGGAGTAACCCTTTGTCATCCTTGTTTTTCACTTCCATGTCCAGCCAGTTCTGATGACGACCCCCTATTGTGCCCTTTTAGTGTCATCATTGTGTCAAGAGATAGATTTATTTTGTCCGTTTTCTTAAAATATTTCACTGGACGCTTCTCCTCTGCATGTTCGAAAACGTTTTTTGGAGCAACTAATACTTTATACGATTTTGTGCTTCAGTAGACCAGAGACCAGTATATTCTAAGAAAAAACGTAAAATCGTCGTAAGACGTGCAGTTCCTTGACAATCTCTGGATGATTCCTGCTGTGATATCTTCAGTTTGAGCGCATATAAAGTCTAATATATACGCTAGTGGCCAATGTTCCGGTAAATCTACTTGGAAATGATTTATAAATGTCCGTGGATGCAATGTGTTTCCATCTTCTTTATACTGCTGAATCTTCCTGACTGTTAAGAAGCGGTAGTTATCAAAATTTGTTGTTCTACCATGTGGTGCTGACTCGACCATCATACCCCAATTTCTACCACCTGTTGTGTGTCTGTTGTTACACTCTGCTTGATGGACCGCTATCGGGTATTGCAGACTTTCTAGGCGCGTGCTCCACCGTCTTAAGTGTTACCTGTGTCTACTTGTCCTGCAGTCAGTCTCGGATCTACTATATTTCCGGACAGGGGCAAGAATTTGATAGTGCCCCCCCCCCCCCCCTTGCGTTTCGGATAGGACGTCAAGAATTTTTAAAAAATCGGTTTTTCAAAAATGTGTTCATTTTGTAGCGCACGTATTTCTGAAGAGCTTGATATATAAAACATAGATCTGTATAGTCGAGGAAATGTAAGACATGTTATTTGATCGTAGCTCTGTTGCGTCTTTTACTGCTTCCTGAGGGCGTCATTGATAACCCTGCGGACACAGCCAACATCTTGTCAGTTGGTGTTTGACGCGATATACACTGATTTTCAAGTGAGTTTTCCACTGATTTCTCAGTTAATTCAGTGTGACTTGTTTGTGCCTTCTCGCGCTTTAAAGGCAAGATCTCTAAGCATCTGGGAGTGAGAGCCTTCGCTTTTTTATGTTTTGAGACACGTTTTTAGCAGAATTTTCCTCATTTTTGCTTACAGTACTCAGTTCCCCTTCATGGCTATTCTCCTTAGCAGCAGAGCCTCATAGCTGTCATTGCTATCTCGTGCAGACTGGGATAGAGATTTCGCATCTAATGGCCGAGTGCACCAACCCTGGTCAAAAAGCATGATAACCAAGGTCCCGCAATCATGGTTAAAAGTAAATATCGTTTAAAATGTTTCTGCAGTGCACCAACGTTAATCGATAGTCAGCAAACCGTCGTCAGCCAACCGTGCATTTCACCGCGGTAAACTCTCTACATTGCAAAGGAACGAGCCCTGGCGACGCAAAGATGTTACTAAACATGAAATTGCACAGATAATCGCTGGTGCCACATTCTCGCTTTGCTGTTTTTTCCGTCGACAAGCAGACGTGTGTATACGTACCTCGGTACCTATTTTTGAGCTGTTCGTTTTTTGGAGAATAATGGAAAATAAAAGAACACTGAAGTTCTCGAAGTACGAGATACATATACTTCTTGAACGGGTGGGTGCAAATGCATGCGTTCTTGAAAATAAGAAAACCGACAGCTGCAGCTGAAAAGAAAAACAGGCAATGTGGTCCCATGTGGAGGCGCAATTTTAATTCTACTCCTTGTAAGTTTGTTGTTGTTGTGGTCTTCAGTCCTGAGACTGGTTTGATGCAGCTCTCCATGCTACTCTATCCTGTGCAAGCTTCTTCATCTCCCAGTACCTACTGCAATCTACATCCTACTGAATCTGCTTAGTGTAGTCATCTCTTGGTCTCTCTCTACGATTTTTACCCTCCACACTGCCCTCCAATACTAAATTGGTGATCCCTTGATGCCTCAGAACATGTCCTACCAACCGATCCCTTCTTCTGGTCAAGTTGTACCACAAACTTCTCTTCTCCCCAATCCTGTTCAATACTTCCTCATTAGTTATGTGATCTACCCATCTAATCTTCAGCATTCTTCTGTAGCACCACATATCGAAAGCTTCTATTCTCTTCTTGTCCAAACTATTTATCGTCCATGTTTCACTTCCATACATGGCTACACTCCATACAAATACTTTCAGAAATGACTTCCTGACACTTAAATCTATACTCGATGTTAACAAATTTCTCTTCTTCAGAAACGCTTTCCTTCCCATTGCCAGTCTACATTTTACATCCTCTCTATTTGTAAGTTTACTCATAAATTAATAAATTTTCTAGGTTCATCGTAAGCGTAGGATACGGGCACACTCTGGCTTTTAGTTTGAAATTTGAAAGTGTTATTGGCATACCACTGAAATACGTGATAGGGCTATGTACATTTATGGTTGGAACTGTTTTGTTAGTTTTAAATTTAAAATCCAATGTCGTGCTACTGATAACTAAATATTATGTGACTAACGGAAGCTTTCTTGTTGAAAATTGTGAACATACGTTTCTCACTTAGCCATGTGCCGTATTCTTCATATATGCCTATACCACTTTCTTTTTAATGAACTGATATGTAAACAACAGCCATATATAGATCTTAGATTTTTATTGCAGTTATAAGTTAAGGGCCTCACAATGCAAAATGGACTTATGAATGTAAACAATATAAGAATTAATTTATGGTACTACAAACTACAATATTTATTTAATTTCAGGTATGACAAAAAGATCCTGTGACAGGCTGAAAACCTGTTATGAAAACATGAAAAGAAGACTTCGAAATGACCTTGCAGAAGAAAAGGTGTAAGTGTATAAAACAAGTGGGGGGGGGGGGGGAAGCCTACCCAAAAAATCAAGATCCATGATCGGGCTAAACTGTTAGAAATTGTTGATTCCTCAATGAAACCGTTAACAAAAGCATACGATTCCGATGCACAGTTTAATATGATTTTGGATGTTGTCAACATGGAATGCAGTGTAGTGCAGTGCAGAGAGAACACGCCACCTGCTTCAATTGTGGAGTTAGCAGGGTGCACAGAACCTACCACTCCCCACACACCTGACATACTCGTAATACAAAGTAAAGAGAGATCAAAGAATGTTCTGGTGGATGTCACCCAGCTGCTTCTGTTTTGCAGTCTCCTGATCCAACCAATGAAACCATTTGCACGCCTAAAAATAGATGGCATCGTCGCAGGATGCCTGTAAAACCAGGCCACTAGGATCGGTAACAGTAATCGAAAATGTGTGCAAGAAGAGAGTAGAACTACTGTTGGCTCAGTTACATATGATGAAGGCAGAACACAAGAAAGAGCTGAGGATTAAAATTTTAAAGATTCTGGCCCTGAAAGAAAAACTAAAATACTGGAAGAAGAAAAATGCCAGTAACATGTGATTTTTTTCCATGTTACAGTAAATTTTTGTAATTTTTTTGTGCCGTGTTGTATTCTATTTAATGTATTAAAGTTGTCTCACAGTTCAACTTTTTTCTCTGTGTTTGTCCTGTTAGTGACGACTGCTGCTATTCTAGTTGTTGTCTGTCTAATATCTGCTTACAGCTTATTTGGTCGGGGCTAAGTTTCATCCAATCACTTAAAATTAGAATTACTTCTTGTATAAAAACAAGTTAGCAACACTGCAGTTTACATAAGTAAGCTACATGTCAGTTGCAGGCCTGCAACCGTAACGTCAGGTGTCAATTTCTACTTAAATGACATAACAATGAGGTAGGCTGTTAATGAAACAAAATAATAGTAATAAAGCATACTTGTTATTCTAATATTGTTTTGCACTATTTGTACCAGAAATATCCTAACATATTCAATTATTAGGGAAAGTGCTCCAAATCATAACTTTGTGGGTGCCATTTTCCTAGCAATACTCTGCATCTGGTAATGTTTATAATGGGAACCTATGACTTTTATGACAATACAATTTGAAGTTAGTCATTTTGAGAAATACATTGCTGTGATGGGCTCTCTTTTCAGAAAATGTAAGCATAGCATATGTGGCTTTCCTAGCCACACTACTTGGCAATGTGTGTGGTGGAAACCTGTAACATTTATCATCATAAATCATTTAGAGAAGCACTATTGAGTAATACATTGCTAATATGGGCATTCTTTTCTGCAGTAGCAGATAAGCATTGTGTGGCTTTTCTAGCAATACTCTGCACCCGTTAATGTTTATAATGTCAGCCCATAACTTTTATCACAACAGAATTTGTAGCAAGATATTTTCAATAACGCATTCCTATGATGAGGCACTGTTTTCTTCTATAGTAATCATACCATGTGTGCCTTTCTTGGCAATACTCTGCACCTGCTAATGCTTATGATGACAACCCATAACTTCACCACAACTGTATTTGTAGTGAGGCATTTTTCAGTGGAACTATGCAGTGACAATGAATTCCCTTCTGTAAACGTTAGCATTAAATATGTAAATAACTGCATCAGTATCAGTAACAGAGTGAGGGAGGGTGTTTTCCTCAGTAATAACTGAAAGTATGACACTTCTTATCGACAACCCACAGCATTACGGTTCCGCTTTCATATCTTCCGAAGTAGCACACTCCTTAACTAATTATTGCTCTTACATTGATCCCCAAAGTATTAGACATTGCTGACAAATTTCCATTGCCTTTTTTAGCAATGAGAACTTGTTTTTGGTGGCAATTTCTAAACACAATTTCATGTATTTTTTTGATGCCATACAGTAGTACATAATATTATGTAAAGTGCTGCTACACGCATGACTGGCTAGGCTAGGATTAACAATGTAATTCAATTCTTTGCACAAACATATGGCCACATGCAGTTATGTTTGAAGCAAATCATATTGCAAACAAAGAGAAGTAATTAATATGGAAACAATTTAACAAATAAACTATCCCAAACTGAGATTTTATGTTATTACACAAATGATTGTTTATTTTGTGCCTATGTGTTTACTGCATATTCACAAGTTTAAGCTAATCTAGGTGATAAGACTGCATTATAGTGAGCAGAAGTGCAGTAAAATAATCTCTTATCCGAAAGGTTCTAATAATAAACAATGTGCTCTTTTAATATTGCAAAACTGTTGGACATTCACGTATTTGTTGTTACAGTAGAAAATTTAAGAGATGTTTAGGATCTATAGTAAACATAATACAGAACTATTCATTATATTTTATTCCACTCGCGTTTACTCTCACACTCTCTAAATGTAATGGAGTCATTTGTTCTCAAATTTAAGTACATAACCAGAAACTGAACATGTATATAAATAACGGAGAAATGCATTGCTTTCACAACCAATGTGAAACAAGAAATATATCTTTAATAATTAATTATCAGCAGTTCCACACTAAAAAAATATCTCAGAAAAGCAGCAGCTGGGTAATTGTCTGTAGGCAGCACATCCTGTACCTGGCACGCCACAACCTCAAATGTCTTACCACACACCCAGTTCAGTGAGTACTTTTATGTTCCCTAGATAGCAGAAAAAATAGATTAAATGCTGAAATAATCGGAAAAATTAAAAATACGACGAAATCCTGTAACTATAATCGTAATTTTTCATTCTGAACTATGTCTGAATTTATGTTACCTTATCGGAAATGTTCATTAATTATAGCACAGCGAACTGCTCTTCCAGGTAATGTGTCATCACGATACATCTGATGTCCAGGTAGCACAAGTTCGTTATCTTCAATGTCGGGGCCTCTCTCATCACATAAGTGATTTAAAAGTCGAGAAATATCTGGATCTTCTGGTGGTTCTTCACTGCTTGTACTCCTCGCAATATTATGCAAGACAGCCGTACCCACAATTATTGACATTGCTTTCTGTTGATACATCTTATTCCTACAGATAACACGGGAAATCGTCTCTTCCACATACGATATCTTCTCTCAACAGTGTTCCTAGTTTTAATATGAATCCTGTTATGTCGATGCTCTGCTTCATCTTGAGGATTTAAAAGTGGAGTTAACAAGTAGGTTCTACATGCATAACCATTGTCCCCCAATAAGTGATCTTGTGGTATTTCTCCGTTTTCAAATTGAGCTCTGCCAGCGCTGTTGATAAATATGGTACTGTCGTGCACAGAGACTGGCCATCGAGCGACTATATCTCTTATTAACAAACTGTGATCACTAATGGTTTGACAGTTAAAGGAAAAATGTGATTTCCTATTACGGAAAACTTCTGCATTATGTACTCCAGGAGACTGAATTCTTATATAGGTACAATCCAAGGTGCCAAGAACGCCAGGATATCGGCCCAACTGACTAAAACCATACATAACAGAGCGCACTTCTTCTCCTGTAGTAAATTTTATAAAGCGAGGAGACATGGATGCTATGATGTCTGATACATCACTGATGGTTCGTTGTGCTGCTGTACGATGTACATTACTGTTGTCCCCAATAAGAATGTTGAATGCACCTGCTGCATATGCCCCTAAAGAAATCAAAAGTTTGTTTGTCGGCGAAATAGGGTTATTCCGATCAGTAGGAAATTCTAACCTATCATTAATTTGGTTTAATAACCACCACACTGTTTCTTTTGACAGACTAAAACTCTGTTCAAACTTCTTGTCACCATAATCTTTAAAAGGGTTTCCCCTTTCCATAATCACTCCAACACGGTTTCTGTCACGATTTAAATGGTCAAGGTTTAACAATTCTTCCTCAATACCACCTATAACATCAAAACGCGTAGCCATCTTAATGGCGTATGCTTCTAAAACCGCGGTTATGTCGAGAAAACCGGAATAGAGCCCCGGTTATATATAACACCGGTCGATTCCCTCGATTATCTTAGATCGATGTTGGTGCACCAGCATTTTGCGTTCAACAGGATTATACAGAGTGTTACAAAAAGCTACGGCCAAACTTTCAGGAAACATTCCTCACACACAAATAAAGAAAAGATGTTATGTGGACATGTGTGCGGAAACGCTTAATTTCAATGTTAGAGCTCATTTTAGTTTCGTCAGTATGAACTGTACTTCCTCGATTCACCGCCAGTTGGTCCAATTGAAGGAAGGTAATGTTGACTTCGATGCTTGTGTTGACATGCGACTCATTGCTCTACAGTTCTAGCATCAAGCACATCAGTACGTAGCATCAACAGCTTAATGTTCATCACGAACGTGGTTTTGCAGTCAGTGCAATGATTACAAATGCGGAGTTGGCAGATGCCCCTTTGATGTATGGATTAGCACGGGGCAATAGCCGTGGTGCTGCAAGTTTGATTCGAGACCGATTTCCAGAACGAAGGTGCCCGACAGGAAGACATTCCGAGCGATTGATAGGCGTCTTAGGGAGCACGGAACATTCCAGCCTACGATCCGCACCTTGGGAAGACCTAGAACGACGAGGACACCTGCAATGGACGAGGAAATTCTTCGTGCAGTTGACGATAACCTTAATGTCAGCGTCAGACAAGTTGCTGCTGTACAAGGTAACGTTGACCACGTCACTGTATGGAAAGTGCTACAGAAGAACCAGTTGCTTCTGTACCATGTACAGCGTGTGCAGGCACTATCAGCAACTGATTGGCCTGCACGGGTACGCCTCTGCGAATGGTTCATCCAACAATGTGTCAATTCTCATTTCAATGCAAATGTTCTCTTTACGGATGAGGCTTCATTCCAACGTGATCAAATTGTAAATTTTCACAATCAACATGTGTTGGCTGCACGCAATTGTGCAATCTCGTCATCAACACAGATTTTCTGTGAACGTTTGGGCAGGCATTGTTGGTGATGTCTTGATTGGGCCCCATGTTCTACCTCCTACGCTCAATGGAGCACGTCATCATGATTTCATACGGGATACTCTACCTGTGCTGCTGGAACATGTGCCTTTACAAGTACGACACAACATGTGGTTCATGCACGATGGAGCTCCTGCACTTTTCAGTCGAAGTGTTCGTACGCTTCTCAACAACAGATTTGGTGACCTATGGATTGGTAGAGGCGGACCGATTCCACGGCCTCCACGCTCTCCTGACCTCAGCCCTCTTGACTTTCATTTATGGGGACATTTGAAAGCTCTTGTCTACGCAACCCCGGTACCAAACGTAGAGACTCTTCGTGCTCGTATTGTGGACTGCTGTGATACAATACGACATTCTCCAGGGCTGCATCAGCGCATCAGGGATTCCATGCGACGGAGGGTGGATGCATGTATCCTCGGTAACGGAGGACATTTTGAACATTTCCTGTGTTTGAAGTCACGCTGGTACGTTCTGTTGCTGTGTGTTTCCATTCCATGATTATTGTGATTTGAAGAGAAGTAATAAAATGAACTATAACATGGAAAGTAAGCGTTTCCGGACACATCTCCACATAACATACTTTCTTTCTTTGTGTGTGAGGAATGTGTCCTGAAAGTTTGGCCATACCTTTTTGTAACACCCTGTATACCGCCTTAACCGCGGTTAACTGTTAATCAAGATTGGTACACTCGGCCGTGAGTCTTTTGGCTGTGTTTCGGCTAAAGTCAGTTCCCGTTTAAAATTGTTTTCCTTTAGTGCACTCTTGTCTCTGGTATTGCCATTAGCGGTCATTTCTGTAACAGCAATTGCTGGCTGTTGTGCAATACTATGGTCCGATTAAAAGTACTTGATAGTTGACGTCTGTCACTTGCTGCTACAGTGTTGCAACATCAGCTGACGGCTACCGCTCGGTTATAGGCGACACACAAACACGGCGGGTCACTCCATAAAAAGCTGTTACTGTGTAACGCGGAGCAATGTTGGATGCGATCGCAGAGAGGTATGACGGAAATAAAACATGCTGTGTCGACAGCTGGTTTTAAATGAACAATGACTGAACTTCGGCATACGACACGCTTTGTAGCCGTGATTTAAACTCATGTGCTAAACTAACCACAACCTCATGATGTGTGGTGTATTCGAGAAAACGGCCCTCAACCATCCGCACTAGAGCTAAAATAACGATCGCTTTGTTCATGGCGTTTAAGGCTAGCCTCTGCGAGCAAACTCAAGACAGAAAAATTTCGTAATACGTTTGTTCGAATAGGCATCTTCCGCAGCAAAATTTCAGTTTCAGCAGTAAAAACAGACCAATTTCTCGCTGGCGCTGGTGACCTAAAACTGTCCTTACTTTGGCTCACCGAGCGAGGTGGCGCAGTGGTTAGCACACTGGACTCGCATTCGGGAGGACGACGGTTCAATCGCGTCTCCGGCCATCCTGATTTAGGTTTTCCGTGATTTCCCTAAATCGTTTCAGGCAAATGCCGGGATGGTTCCTTTTAAAGGGCACGGCCGATTTCCTTCCCAATTCTTCCCTAACCCGAGCTTGCGCTCCGTCTCTAATGACCTCGTTGTCGACGGGACCTTAAACACTAACCACCACCACCACCACCACTTCTCTGGCTCACACGGGATACCACTTTACCAATCGACGAGCAATCCAGGTTTGCACTTGGTTGTTGATTATAGGCGGCACAAGCAGATTCCTAACAAAAAAGAACGATAGGAATAAAAATAAGAGCAAAGAGGTAGTCAATATGATGATGCAAATGACGTGAGAAAGTATTACAAATAAAAAATAAGTTTAAACTATTTAATTGTGTGATACTGATAATCGCCTTTTGATTACATTTAGAAAAAAATAATTCCAGGCAATTGACGAGATTCGAACCTACGATTTCCTTTGCACGAGGCATATACGCTACCCGCTACCCTATTTTTTTTAAATGTCACTATGTTCCATTCATTTCTTCGGTGTGTGAGTCCCATGACAGAGAGCAGCTAACCCGTTGATCAAACACGCTGAGTTACCGTGACGGCAGCTATAACTCTCTACTGCGCTTGATCTGCATGTACGTGGATACTCTGCAAATCACATTCAAGTGCCTGGCAGAGGGTTCATCGAACCACCTTCACAATTCTCTATTATTCCAATCTCGTACAGCGCGCGCCAAGAATGAACACCTGTATTTCTCCGTACGAGCTCTGATTCCCCTTACTTGATCGTGGTGATCGTACATCCCTATGTAGGTCGGTGTCAAGAAAATATTTTCGCATTCGGAGGAGGAAGTTGGTGATTGGAATTTCGTGAGAAGATTCCGTCGCAACGAAAAACGCCTTTCTTTGATGCCCAGCCC
The DNA here is from genome assembly GCF_023897955.1 of Schistocerca gregaria. Classification (NCBI taxonomy): domain Eukaryota; kingdom Metazoa; phylum Arthropoda; class Insecta; order Orthoptera; family Acrididae; genus Schistocerca; species Schistocerca gregaria. The sequence continues at coordinate 124,546,547 of NC_064924.1, read as the reverse complement.
AAATCCTGTATCATTTCTGTGGCACTCTCTCCCATATTTCACGATGATACAAAACGTGCTGCCTTTCTTTGAAGTTTTTCGATGTACTCCGTCAGTCCTGTCTGGTAAGGATCCCACACCGCGCAGCAGTATTCTAAAAGAGGACGGAGAAGCGTAGTGTAGGCATTCTCCTTAGTAGGTCTGTTACATTTTCTAAGTGTCCTGCCAATAAAACGCAATCTTTGGTTAGCCTTCACCACCACATTTTCTATGTGTTCCTTCCAATTTAAGTTGTTCGTAACTCTAACACCAATGTCTTTAGTTGAATTTACAGCTTTTAGATTAGACTGATTTATCGTGTAACCGAAGTTTAACAAGTTCATTTTCGCACTCATATGGATAACCTCACACTTTTCATTATTTAGCGTCTACGATTCTCGGACTACGATTCTCGTGATCCAATGACAACGGTTGACTGCAGTCTTGAAATATTCGGCTTTACTCAAGTGTTGTGAGAAGCTTCAACAGAATCCACGAAGCTATCCAGGCGCTGCATTTTGTCCTCTTGTTTTGTGACACGTCGTTCTGTATCCCGTCAACGTTCAACAGTGACAAATGCAAAAATGCTGAATTTGTATTGTGTGTCGATATTTTGAAAATGATCGTTTTTCATGTTTACACGATACTTTTCACTATGTTTCGTTTGAGACTACGTCTGTGATATAAAGCAATGGACATAGTCCAAATAAAGAGTACTTGATTTTTCGTTTTTGCTCTAAAAAGTAAATTGTTATGTTTTCTTAATGTAAGCAACCTTTATTGACAATCTTTCATAAAATATCGATAATTAATAACTTACATTTCAAATGAAAACAGGAATTTTGCACGCAATATTCCAGTAGAAACAAGACGATGTGCGTTGTTCATAAAATGATTATAAATTTTACAATTTCGAGAGGTTGGTATTTCAATTAAAACGAAAAATAAAGATGACTAAGGCTACTACGCTAACGATTCCGCTATACATCCCATGTGTGCTACTGTCACAACTGTGTCGAAAACACTGCCTCGGTAGAACAACCTACTTCTAGTCACTTTTTACCCGTAATTCACAGGCATGTTTCACTATGGAACGGGAAGCAGCCTCAGCCATTTTCATATTGCGTATTAACAGCGCAACAATCGGAGCACAACAGAGCATAGATTGTGACTGTACACGATTATTGAAATAAAAACTTCGTAGTTAAAGAGTGATTAAGAAAAACTTCAATTGCTGTTAATACATTTAGAATATGTTTCATTTAACGTTACTTAGTAATAATATGTGTAATACGTAGGTAGGACCTACTTCCAAGAGCGTAACAAAACCAGTGCACGTGTGCACTGACCAGTCATCGCATTTGTGTTTGATCACATCAGTTCCTTCTTATGATGAACCGAGTATAGGGCACATATTATGCTGACAACATATCGTGGCAAACTTCGGCAGGGAGTGTTTCGAACTGTAATCACATAAGATACCGGCAGAGGTCGGACATGAACTACTAATGCCAACCGCAGCAAAAAATTGCGCTGCAGCACCTACTCCAGTTTGCTTTGTGTTGTGGACTGCTTTCTATTTTTAGAAATTAATTAAAAGAGTAACCCTCGTGCGTAAAGGGACCTGAATGCGACTCTCACCACAAAAAAAAGAATCAACGATCCCTATGGCAGTTGTGTCAGTTCTGCTTTCGTGGAAGTGGACGTAGGGTGGCAGCCCTTCAAGAAGGAGGCGCGGCTTATTCCCCCGCGTCGCTCTTCTCCTCGGGCAGTCCAAGTTCTCATTTGCTTATGGTCCCGATCGACTGCAAAGATCTACTGCCCGTATATAGTAAGAGCTGCAGGCCATTGGACCTCGCAGTCTGCAGGCAACTGGGTAAGGGGGCCTCTGAAAACACGGGCAGCACACGTCGACCGTTGAGCCGCAAGCCTCTCAGTTGCGAGAAAAAGAGATGGGCCTTGCGAAGTTTCTATCAAATGTAAACCTCAATATATCCAATTTAACAGATTCCGACATCATTGTCTCATCTATCGAAACCTTTATGAAACTCCGAAAGTACGGCCACAAATTGCAGTAGTGCACAGACTCACTGAGCGCGAGCAGAATAGGCCGCCGCAGACGTCCGAGCAGTGCTGCACGAGGACTGTTGGTATGATATCGATAGATCAAAATTTATCGAAAATGTTTCAAGACAGTAAGGTGATGTTTCATCCCGTCATACATCGATGTGTATCGATGTATATCGAATCTGAATTATCGAGTGCCGATATTTTTATTTTGTATTATATTTATTCGTACTTTTCCGTTTGAATTGTTCTTTTGAAATTGTAATAGTACATAATTTTACTTCAGCTGTGTGAAGGAGTCGTTCTTCTTTTTGAGCTTTCATCACGTTTAACTGTGGGAAGCAAGCGTAGGTGGCACAAAAGAATACGTCCGATTGTGCAGGGAGGTGATGCTATTTCTTCACATTGCTATTCTTCAAAAACAGTTCCTAAAATGATCAACAAAAATCTAAATGACAAGATTGGTCTTTGCGGTGAATGGAGACGTGTGATGAGAAATGCTGACGCGATCGGCGTCGCTCTTTCTATATCACAATCAGTGTCTACTACCTTCCTGTCTCAGCATCAAAGTGCGCGAATACTTTTGAATGCCAAAATTTTGGGGATTTTTTTTTAAGTTTCTGAGGACAGTAGACCGTGTCACCTCGTATCCCACTTTTCAATCTGAATCTTTTAAGTAAACAGGAATATATTCGCATTTTTTGAGTTCTGATACGACTATTTTGCCGCTTGTTCCTTTCTTTTCCCTGCCGCAGCGGGGTACGTCAGTCATTTGTAAAGAAACATATTGTTCAGTAAAATTTTGGTAGTTCACTTACGTGAAATTGAAATAACGCAAAACTAATTTAAGCCCTAAACCGGATTTTGAGGACAAAAAAAAATGTATGTACTTATGGTATTAGAACATAGGTGTCCCAGACCCCTTCTCATGTTAGGGGACACACTTAACAACATACTTCTCTGTGCTACGTCACTTTACAAACTACGTGTGTATTTTATGTGAACAAATAGGATAACATTGACCTTTGTATCTCGGGTACGAGTGAAGATACACAGAAAATTTCCAAGGCTGATCGAGATCGGGATGATAGGAATACATTGTAAAAATTAGAGCCACTTGCTTTGTGTAGCCGTTTTGAAGTCCGCGGCTAGGTTTTGGTACAAAAAGCAAGTATTTGGGACGTTTATCGATAACGGATAAGGATTTTTGCAAACAGGAAGATGGTACTTCTAGGTAAGTGCATAGAAAAGATACCGTTAAGGTCTGATCAGTTTTCTTTTTGTGATTTCTTATTTAAGATATCACCTCATACGCGATTTTACGTATAGAGATACGGTAATTTTGAGAATGTGTATCTTGGAAACGGATAAAGATATCAAGAAAATATTAAGGACCGTTCGATAACTGCATCTTAGAAATATATCGTAAGACTTTCAGTCATTTGCCGTGCATAGCTGTCTTGAACTCCGCGGCCAGTTTTAGTACGAAAAAATGTTAAAAATAGCCTTCTTTTATGTTTTCTAAGAAACCGCCCATGAACTAACGGAGCCTTCATAAAGTTCTTAAGGTCCACCGTAGATCAAATCCAAAAAGAATTAACCGATTTACTCCATTTGCATAAGCTGAAGGAAGTATGTAACATTCATCTTTTGATCCGGCACTTTGTGATACTAACCCTAAGACTGTCCTTGTGCTGGTTATAAAAACGGTCCCTAGCCCAAGGGCTGTGCAAAACCTTAACTGTGTATCACCAATACAGTCCATTTTTATGAGATGCATATTGAAACATATTGTCGAATATGTTTTGAATACGTACCGATATTGCGACAAAAGTTTGCAAAAGTAAATATAACACCTGTAAATAATCACGCACTATGTTCGATTACGTTACAACCAGCCACATAGCATGAAGTCAGTAAAACTAGAGGAAATCTAAAAAAAATAGTCAGCTGTCGTGGATGAAACACCAATGTATAAGCTGAAACACCGTATACGAGAGCATAAACGAAACGAACCAAGCATGGTAAAGAGTCATTCAGAAAAGTCAATTTCTAGAGCATTTAAAACAGGCAAGAGCTAATAATGGCTGGTTCCTGTCATACCTAGCAGATAGGGTACAAAGAGTAGATATAACACACGCCTCAAATAAGGCTAAACGTCTACCGTTAAGGAGGGAACTCTTCAGGGCACTATCTTAGGGACAACAGTGTTTGTACAGCGTGGCGTGAAAACCGGAGAACTATCTACTTCTGCGACGTTACGGCAAAGTACGTCACAGTATCAGGCGTCACATTGCCTTGAACTTGACACCATGTTGCGTTGCTACTCAGGCACAACATCTATTCAGTGCACCAGAAATTATAAATCATTATACTGTAATAATACTATAGAAATGGAAAATGTCTTACCAGCTAACAGCATGCCAACCTAAGATTTTAAAAACCTTTTAAAGTACTTTAAGAGTCTCTTTTATCATCAATCCTCACTGGTTTTCTCATTCCTAATTGAACTTGATTTACCAAACTAACATTATCTTTAGTCCTCTATCCTTGCTAGGTACCTTTTACCTTTTTACAGTTATTTATTTTTCTGGTGACAAATACGTCTATCTAGAGCGTACTGATAATGGTGCTACAGTGTATGCTTTAGGCATTATGGAGACGGAGTGTTTAAGGTAATATGTATGCACTCTGTCTTCAAGCCAGAAGTGGCCCTTCGGGACCATCCGACCGCCGTGTCATCCTCACTGAGGATGCAGACAGGAGGGGCGTGTGGTCAGCACCCCTCTCTCCCAGTCCTTACGACGGTTTTCTTTGACCGGAGACATTTGATGTATATCAAGTAAATGCTCATCTCAAGAAATCAACCACACAGCAAGCTTAAAACTTAAAATTCCCACAAACGGTAAGGAGGTATAAAAAATTAAACACAAATCCTACATGCCAACACCTCATAAACCATGAAAGTTAGACAATCATACAAGGCTCAACCTCTTCAGGCATTGGCCTTCCGTTGCCCACTACAGATGACTAATTGATAATGGTCACTTGACGTTGTTAGTAAACTGAGTCGAAGTTTTGCTACGTGTTGTCAGTCTTAATCGTTCCGTGTATATGGAGTTTACTCTACATCCCGGTCACGGATACAATCAGAGTGAATATATGAGGACGAAATCAGAATCGTGAAGCTGAGTAGTTTTCATTATAAACTCTCAGGACCAAAACAAATCTTTGCACTATGCACTCGAGGCGTTATAAAAACCAACTACGTCCCAGAAAAGAAAAGCAACAGCCCAATTAGCTCTGGGCGTGGTATCACCTAACTAGCAGTATATTGACTTAAAGGATAATCTTCTGATGGTATGTATGGATTCATTCCCTCTCACTAATACTCGGCTCCGAATGCTTTCCCAACATTATCTATCAACCACAAATAATTACTTCGGCTACCCGTAATTTACAAAAGATTTTTCTTGACTGGTCAAAACGAATTATGAAGCGAAAAACACTACCAGTGGAACATGCCGACAGTGGACTGTAGATGACGGAAACATGTTGCTTTGTCGGACGACTCTCGTTTTAAATTGTACCGAGAGGATGGATGTGTATGGGTATGGAAACAGCCTCATGAAAACATGGACCCTGCATGTCAGCAGGGGACTGTTCAAGCTGGTGGAGTCTCTGCAATGGTATGGGTCGTGTGAAGCTGGAGTGATATTGGACCCCTCATACGTCTAGATACGACTGACAGGTGACACGTACGTAAGCATCCTTCATGTCCATTGTGCATTAAGACGAATTTGGGCGGGACAATACGATACCCCACACGTCCAGAATTGCTACTGAGTGACTCCAGAAACACTCTTCTGAGTTTAAACACTTCCGCTGGCCATCAGACTCCGCAGACATGAACGTTATTGAGAATATCTGGGATGCCTTGCATCTTGCTGTTCAGAAGACGAATTTGGGCGGGACAATACGATACCCCACACGTCCAGAATTGCTACTGAGTGACTCCAGAAACACTCTTCTGAGTTTAAACACTTCCGCTGGCCATCAAACTCCGCAGACATGAACGTTATTGAGAATATCTGGGATGCCTTGCATCTTGCTGTTCAGAAGACGAATTTGGGCGGGACAATACGATACCCCACACGTCCAGAATTGCTACTGAGTGACTCCAGAAACACTCTTCTGAGTTTAAACACTTCCGCTGGCCATCAAACTCCGCAGACATGAACGTTATTGAGAATATCTGGGATGCCTTGCATCTTGCTGTTCAGAAGACGAATTTGGGCGGGACAATACGATACCCCACACGTCCAGAATTGCTACAGAGTGACTCCAGAAACACTCTTCTGAGTTTAAACACTTCCGCTGGCCATCAAACTCCGCAGACATGAACGTTATTGAGAATATCTGGGATGCCTTGCATCTTGCTGTTCAGAAGACGAATTTGGGCGGGACAATACGATACCCCACACGTCCAGAATTGCTACAGAGTGACTCCAGAAACACTCTTCTGAGTTTAAACACTTCCGCTGGCCATCAGACTCCGCAGACATGAACGTTATTGAGAATATCTGGGATGCCTTGCATCTTGCTGTTCAGAAGACGAATTTGGGCGGGACAATACGATACCCCACACGTCCAGAATTGCTACAGAGTGACTCCAGAAACACTCTTCTGAGTTTAAACACTTCCGCTGGCCATCAAACTCCGCAGACATGAACGTTATTGAGAATATCTGGGATGCCTTGCATCTTGCTGTTCAGAAGACGAATTTGGGCGGGACAATACGATACCCCACACGTCCAGAATTGCTACAGAGTGACTCCAGAAACACTCTTCTGAGTTTAAACACTTCCGCTGGCCATCAAACTCAGCAGACATGAACGTTATTGAGAATACCTGGGATGCCTTGCATCTTGCTGTTCAGAAGACGAATTTGGGCGGGACAATACGATACCCCACACGTCCAGAATTGCTACAGAGTGACTCCAGAAACACTCTTCTGAGTTTAAACACTTCCGCTGGCCATCAAACTCCGCAGACATGAACGTTATTGAGAATATCTGGGATGCCTTGCATCTTGCTGTTCAGAAGACGAATTTGGGCGGGACAATACGATACCCCACACGTCCAGAATTGCTACAGAGTGACTCCAGAAACACTCTTCTGAGTTTAAACACTTCCGCTGGCCATCAAACTCCGCAGACATGAACGTTATTGAGAATATCTGGGATGCCTTGCATCTTGCTGTTCAGAAGACGAATTTGGGCGGGACAATACGATACCCCACACGTCCAGAATTGCTACAGAGTGACTCCAGAAACACTCTTCTGAGTTTAAACACTTCCGCTGGCCATCAAACTCCGCAGACATGAACGTTATTGAGAATATCTGGGATGCCTTGCATCTTGCTGTTCAGAAGACGAATTTGGGCGGGACAATACGATACCCCACACGTCCAGAATTGCTACTGAGTGACTCCAGAAACACTCTTCTGAGTTTAAACACTTCCGCTGGCCATCAAACTCCGCAGACATGAACGTTATTGAGAATATCTGGGATGCCTTGCATCTTGCTGTTCAGAAGACGAATTTGGGCGGGACAATACGATACCCCACACGTCCAGAATTGCTACAGAGTGACTCCAGAAACACTCTTCTGAGTTTAAACACTTCCGCTGGCCATCAAACTCCGCAGACATGAACGTTATTGAGAATATCTGGGATGCCTTGCATCTTGCTGTTCAGAAGACGAATTTGGGCGGGACAATACGATACCCCACACGTCCAGAATTGCTACAGAGTGACTCCAGAAACACTCTTCTGAGTTTAAACACTTCCGCTGGCCATCAGACTCCGCAGACATGAACGTTATTGAGAATATCTGGGATGCCTTGCATCTTGCTGTTCAGAAGACGAATTTGGGCGGGACAATACGATACCCCACACGTCCAGAATTGCTACAGAGTGACTCCAGAAACACTCTTCTGAGTTTAAACACTTCCGCTGGCCATCAAACTCCGCAGACATGAACGTTATTGAGAATATCTGGGATGCCTTGCATCTTGCTGTTCAGAAGACGAATTTGGGCGGGACAATACGATACCCCACACGTCCAGAATTGCTACAGAGTGACTCCAGAAACACTCTTCTGAGTTTAAACACTTCCGCTGGCCATCAAACTCAGCAGACATGAACGTTATTGAGAATACCTGGGATGCCTTGCATCTTGCTGTTCAGAAGACGAATTTGGGCGGGACAATACGATACCCCACACGTCCAGAATTGCTACAGAGTGACTCCAGAAACACTCTTCTGAGTTTAAACACTTCCGCTGGCCATCAAACTCCGCAGACATGAACGTTATTGAGAATATCTGGGATGCCTTGCATCTTGCTGTTCAGAAGACGAATTTGGGCGGGACAATACGATACCCCACACGTCCAGAATTGCTACAGAGTGACTCCAGAAACACTCTTCTGAGTTTAAACACTTCCGCTGGCCATCAAACTCCGCAGACATGAACGTTATTGAGAATATCTGGGATGCCTTGCATCTTGCTGTTCAGAAGACGAATTTGGGCGGGACAATACGATACCCCACACGTCCAGAATTGCTACTGAGTGACTCCAGAAACACTCTTCTGAGTTTAAACACTTCCGCTGGCCATCAAACTCCGCAGACATGAACGTTATTGAGAATATCTGGGATGCCTTGCATCTTGCTGTTCAGAAGACGAATTTGGGCGGGACAATACGATACCCCACACGTCCAGAATTGCTACTGAGTGACTCCAGAAACACTCTTCTGAGTTTAAACACTTCCGCTGGCCATCAAACTCCGCAGACATGAACGTTATTGAGAATATCTGGGATGCCTTGCATCTTGCTGTTCAGAAGACGAATTTGGGCGGGACAATACGATACCCCACACGTCCAGAATTGCTACTGAGTGACTCCAGAAACACTCTTCTGAGTTTAAACACTTCCGCTGGCCATCAAACTCCGCAGACATGAACGTTATTGAGAATATCTGGGATGCCTTGCATCTTGCTGTTCAGAAGACGAATTTGGGCGGGACAATACGATACCCCACACGTCCAGAATTGCTACAGAGTGACTCCAGAAACACTCTTCTGAGTTTAAACACTTCCGCTGGCCATCAAACTCCGCAGACATGAACGTTATTGAGAATATCTGGGATGCCTTGCATCTTGCTGTTCAGAAGACGAATTTGGGCGGGACAATACGATACCCCACACGTCCAGAATTGCTACAGAGTGACTCCAGAAACACTCTTCTGAGTTTAAACACTTCCGCTGGCCATCAAACTCCGCAGACATGAACGTTATTGAGAATATCTGGGATGCCTTGCATCTTGCTGTTCAGAAGACGAATTTGGGCGGGACAATACGATACCCCACACGTCCAGAATTGCTACAGAGTGACTCCAGAAACACTCTTCTGAGTTTAAACACTTCCGCTGGCCATCAAACTCCGCAGACATGAACGTTATTGAGAATATCTGGGATGCCTTGCATCTTGCTGTTCAGAAGACGAATTTGGGCGGGACAATACGATACCCCACACGTCCAGAATTGCTACAGAGTGACTCCAGAAACACTCTTCTGAGTTTAAACACTTCCGCTGGCCATCAAACTCCGCAGACATGAACGTTATTGAGAATATCTGGGATGCCTTGCATCTTGCTGTTCAGAAGACGAATTTGGGCGGGACAATACGATACCCCACACGTCCAGAATTGCTACAGAGTGACTCCAGAAACACTCTTCTGAGTTTAAACACTTCCGCTGGCCATCAAACTCAGCAGACATGAACGTTATTGAGAATACCTGGGATGCCTTGCATCTTGCTGTTCAGAAGACGAATTTGGGCGGGACAATACGATACCCCACACGTCCAGAATTGCTACAGAGTGACTCCAGAAACACTCTTCTGAGTTTAAACACTTCCGCTGGCCATCAAACTCCGCAGACATGAACGTTATTGAGAATATCTGGGATGCCTTGCATCTTGCTGTTCAGAAGACGAATTTGGGCGGGACAATACGATACCCCACACGTCCAGAATTGCTACAGAGTGACTCCAGAAACACTCTTCTGAGTTTAAACACTTCCGCTGGCCATCAAACTCAGCAGACATGAACGTTATTGAGAATACCTGGGATGCCTTGCATCTTGCTGTTCAGAAGACGAATTTGGGCGGGACAATACGATACCCCACACGTCCAGAATTGCTACAGAGTGACTCCAGAAACACTCTTCTGAGTTTAAACACTTCCGCTGGCCATCAAACTCCGCAGACATGAACGTTATTGAGAATATCTGGGATGCCTTGCATCTTGCTGTTCAGAAGACGAATTTGGGCGGGACAATACGATACCCCACACGTCCAGAATTGCTACTGAGTGACTCCAGAAACACTCTTCTGAGTTTAAACACTTCCGCTGGCCATCAAACTCCGCAGACATGAACGTTATTGAGAATATCTGGGATGCCTTGCATCTTGCTGTTCAGAAGACGAATTTGGGCGGGACAATACGATACCCCACACGTCCAGAATTGCTACAGAGTGACTCCAGAAGCACTCTTCTGAGTTTAAACACTTCCGCTGGCCATCAGACTCCGCAGACATGAACGTTATTGAGAATATCTGGGATGCCTTGCATCTTGCTGTTCAGAAGACGAATTTGGGCGGGACAATACGATACCCCACACGTCCAGAATTGCTACAGAGTGACTCCAGAAACACTCTTCTGAGTTTAAACACTTCCGCTGGCCATCAGACTCCGCAGACATGAACGTTATTGAGAATATCTGGGATGCCTTGCATCTTGCTGTTCAGAAGACGAATTTGGGCGGGACAATACGATACCCCACACGTCCAGAATTGCTACTGAGTGACTCCAGAAACACTCTTCTGAGTTTAAACACTTCCGCTGGCCATCAAACTCCGCAGACATGAACGTTATTGAGAATATCTGGGATGCCTTGCATCTTGCTGTTCAGAAGACGAATTTGGGCGGGACAATACGATACCCCACACGTCCAGAATTGCTACAGAGTGACTCCAGAAACACTCTTCTGAGTTTAAACACTTCCGCTGGCCATCAAACTCAGCAGACATGAACGTTATTGAGAATACCTGGGATGCCTTGCATCTTGCTGTTCAGAAGACGAATTTGGGCGGGACAATACGATACCCCACACGTCCAGAATTGCTACAGAGTGACTCCAGAAACACTCTTCTGAGTTTAAACACTTCCGCTGGCCATCAAACTCCGCAGACATGAACGTTATTGAGAATATCTGGGATGCCTTGCATCTTGCTGTTCAGAAGACGAATTTGGGCGGGACAATACGATACCCCACACGTCCAGAATTGCTACAGAGTGACTCCAGAAACACTCTTCTGAGTTTAAACACTTCCGCTGGCCATCAAACTCCGCAGACATGAACGTTATTGAGAATATCTGGGATGCCTTGCATCTTGCTGTTCAGAAGACGAATTTGGGCGGGACAATACGATACCCCACACGTCCAGAATTGCTACTGAGTGACTCCAGAAACACTCTTCTGAGTTTAAACACTTCCGCTGGCCATCAAACTCCGCAGACATGAACGTTATTGAGAATATCTGGGATGCCTTGCATCTTGCTGTTCAGAAGACGAATTTGGGCGGGACAATACGATACCCCACACGTCCAGAATTGCTACAGAGTGACTCCAGAAGCACTCTTCTGAGTTTAAACACTTCCGCTGGCCATCAAACTCAGCAGACATGAACGTTATTGAGAATACCTGGGATGCCTTGCATCTTGCTGTTCAGAAGACGAATTTGGGCGGGACAATACGATACCCCACACGTCCAGAATTGCTACAGAGTGACTCCAGAAACACTCTTCTGAGTTTAAACACTTCCGCTGGCCATCAGACTCCGCAGACATGAACGTTATTGAGAATATCTGGGATGCCTTGCATCTTGCTGTTCAGAAGACGAATTTGGGCGGGACAATACGATACCCCACACGTCCAGAATTGCTACTGAGTGACTCCAGAAACACTCTTCTGAGTTTAAACACTTCCGCTGGCCATCAAACTCCGCAGACATGAACGTTATTGAGAATATCTGGGATGCCTTGCATCTTGCTGTTCAGAAGACGAATTTGGGCGGGACAATACGATACCCCACACGTCCAGAATTGCTACAGAGTGACTCCAGAAACACTCTTCTGAGTTTAAACACTTCCGCTGGCCATCAAACTCAGCAGACATGAACGTTATTGAGAATACCTGGGATGCCTTGCATCTTGCTGTTCAGAAGACGAATTTGGGCGGGACAATACGATACCCCACACGTCCAGAATTGCTACAGAGTGACTCCAGAAACACTCTTCTGAGTTTAAACACTTCCGCTGGCCATCAAACTCCGCAGACATGAACGTTATTGAGAATATCTGGGATGCCTTGCATCTTGCTGTTCAGAAGACGAATTTGGGCGGGACAATACGATACCCCACACGTCCAGAATTGCTACAGAGTGACTCCAGAAACACTCTTCTGAGTTTAAACACTTCCGCTGGCCATCAAACTCCGCAGACATGAACGTTATTGAGAATATCTGGGATGCCTTGCATCTTGCTGTTCAGAAGACGAATTTGGGCGGGACAATACGATACCCCACACGTCCAGAATTGCTACAGAGTGACTCCAGAAACACTCTTCTGAGTTTAAACACTTCCGCTGGCCATCAAACTCCGCAGACATGAACGTTATTGAGAATATCTGGGATGCCTTGCATCTTGCTGTTCAGAAGACGAATTTGGGCGGGACAATACGATACCCCACACGTCCAGAATTGCTACAGAGTGACTCCAGAAACACTCTTCTGAGTTTAAACACTTCCGCTGGCCATCAAACTCAGCAGACATGAACGTTATTGAGAATACCTGGGATGCCTTGCATCTTGCTGTTCAGAAGACGAATTTGGGCGGGACAATACGATACCCCACACGTCCAGAATTGCTACAGAGTGACTCCAGAAACACTCTTCTGAGTTTAAACACTTCCGCTGGCCATCAAACTCCGCAGACATGAACGTTATTGAGAATATCTGGGATGCCTTGCATCTTGCTGTTCAGAAGACGAATTTGGGCGGGACAATACGATACCCCACACGTCCAGAATTGCTACAGAGTGACTCCAGAAACACTCTTCTGAGTTTAAACACTTCCGCTGGCCATCAGACTCCGCAGACATGAACGTTATTGAGAATATCTGGGATGCCTTGCATCTTGCTGTTCAGAAGACGAATTTGGGCGGGACAATACGATACCCCACACGTCCAGAATTGCTACAGAGTGACTCCAGAAACACTCTTCTGAGTTTAAACACTTCCGCTGGCCATCAGACTCCGCAGACATGAACGTTATTGAGAATATCTGGGATGCCTTGCATCTTGCTGTTCAGAAGACGAATTTGGGCGGGACAATACGATACCCCACACGTCCAGAATTGCTACAGAGTGACTCCAGAAACACTCTTCTGAGTTTAAACACTTCCGCTGGCCATCAAACTCCGCAGACATGAACGTTATTGAGAATATCTGGGATGCCTTGCATCTTGCTGTTCAGAAGACGAATTTGGGCGGGACAATACGATACCCCACACGTCCAGAATTGCTACAGAGTGACTCCAGAAACACTCTTCTGAGTTTAAACACTTCCGCTGGCCATCAAACTCCGCAGACATGAACGTTATTGAGAATATCTGGGATGCCTTGCATCTTGCTGTTCAGAAGACGAATTTGGGCGGGACAATACGATACCCCACACGTCCAGAATTGCTACAGAGTGACTCCAGAAACACTCTTCTGAGTTTAAACACTTCCACTGGCCATCAAACTCCGCAGACATGAACGTTATTGAGAATATCTGGGATGCCTTGCATCTTGCTGTTCAGAAGACGAATTTGGGCGGGACAATACGATACCCCACACGTCCAGAATTGCTACAGAGTGACTCCAGAAACACTCTTCTGAGTTTAAACACTTCCGCTGGCCATCAAACTCCGCAGACATGAACGTTATTGAGAATATCTGGGATGCCTTGCATCTTGCTGTTCAGAAGACGAATTTGGGCGGGACAATACGATACCCCACACGTCCAGAATTGCTACAGAGTGACTCCAGAAACACTCTTCTGAGTTTAAACACTTCCGCTGGCCATCAGACTCCGCAGACATGAACGTTATTGAGAATATCTGGGATGCCTTGCATCTTGCTGTTCAGAAGACGAATTTGGGCGGGACAATACGATACCCCACACGTCCAGAATTGCTACAGAGTGACTCCAGAAACACTCTTCTGAGTTTAAACACTTCCGCTGGCCATCAAACTCCGCAGACATGAACGTTATTGAGAATATCTGGGATGCCTTGCATCTTGCTGTTCAGAAGACGAATTTGGGCGGGACAATACGATACCCCACACGTCCAGAATTGCTACAGAGTGACTCCAGAAACACTCTTCTGAGTTTAAACACTTCCGCTGGCCATCAAACTCCGCAGACATGAACGTTATTGAGAATATCTGGGATGCCTTGCATCTTGCTGTTCAGAAGACGAATTTGGGCGGGACAATACGATACCCCACACGTCCAGAATTGCTACAGAGTGACTCCAGAAACACTCTTCTGAGTTTAAACACTTCCGCTGGCCATCAAACTCCGCAGACATGAACGTTATTGAGAATATCTGGGATGCCTTGCATCTTGCTGTTCAGAAGACGAATTTGGGCGGGACAATACGATACCCCACACGTCCAGAATTGCTACAGAGTGACTCCAGAAACACTCTTCTGAGTTTAAACACTTCCGCTGGCCATCAAACTCCGCAGACATGAACGTTATTGAGAATATCTGGGATGCCTTGCATCTTGCTGTTCAGAAGACGAATTTGGGCGGGACAATACGATACCCCACACGTCCAGAATTGCTACAGAGTGACTCCAGAAACACTCTTCTGAGTTTAAACACTTCCGCTGGCCATCAGACTCCGCAGACATGAACGTTATTGAGAATATCTGGGATGCCTTGCATCTTGCTGTTCAGAAGACGAATTTGGGCGGGACAATACGATACCCCACACGTCCAGAATTGCTACAGAGTGACTCCAGAAACACTCTTCTGAGTTTAAACACTTCCGCTGGCCATCAAACTCAGCAGACATGAACGTTATTGAGAATACCTGGGATGCCTTGCATCTTGCTGTTCAGAAGACGAATTTGGGCGGGACAATACGATACCCCACACGTCCAGAATTGCTACAGAGTGACTCCAGAAACACTCTTCTGAGTTTAAACACTTCCGCTGGCCATCAAACTCCGCAGACATGAACGTTATTGAGAATATCTGGGATGCCTTGCATCTTGCTGTTCAGAAGACGAATTTGGGCGGGACAATACGATACCCCACACGTCCAGAATTGCTACAGAGTGACTCCAGAAACACTCTTCTGAGTTTAAACACTTCCGCTGGCCATCAAACTCCGCAGACATGAACGTTATTGAGAATATCTGGGATGCCTTGCATCTTGCTGTTCAGAAGACGAATTTGGGCGGGACAATACGATACCCCACACGTCCAGAATTGCTACAGAGTGACTCCAGAAACACTCTTCTGAGTTTAAACACTTCCGCTGGCCATCAGACTCCGCAGACATGAACGTTATTGAGAATATCTGGGATGCCTTGCATCTTGCTGTTCAGAAGAGGTCTCTACCCCCTAGTACAGCTTTATGGATAGCCGTGAGGGATTCATGCTATCAGTTCCCTCCAGCACACTTCAGACATTAGTCGAGTCCATGCCACGTCGTGTTGCGGCAGTTCTGCTTGCTCTCGCGGGTCCTACACAATATCAGACTGGTGTACCAGTTTCTTTGGCTCTTCAGTGTATATGAACACATTAGGTCTTAGATCTGTCTTGAGGGTCACCTGGCCGAAGTTAACGGTAGTCACTTCTTCGAACTTGGCTTTGTACTCCGTAAGTCTGCTCACGAAAATGTCTGGCCTCACTAGACACCGACTATACCCTCCAACAAGACTTGCTACGACCTATCCTTTACACCTGAACTGATTCTTACAATTACTGGAAATCGACTGTCTATCTGTCTCATGTAGAAGCTGATGGGAATACTCTGCTGAAGCATGTAGCGGCACCTCGACTCTCGACGAATGCGTCACTGTCTGTGTCGGCCTGCGGTAAACTTGTGCGGTGGCCGTCAGCTCCGTGGGCAGTTTTATCACTGATTTCTGCGATGAGCAGTGGCTGCCTGATTTAAGCGATGCATGCGTCAACTTGTTTGTTACTTCACATGGCTAGTATACCTCCAACATATTTAGAACTACATATATAAGAGATGGTACACATAAACTTCTTCGCATAACCCTTGAAACCTCCCCTTGGAAAATTTATGAATGACTGTGCTAGTAAAAAAAGACAGCTGAGTAAAACTGAACGTATTCAGAGAGTTCTCTCTTTACTTATTCTGATCATCACTAAACTGACACACAATATTTTTTAGCGCAACGCAATCTGACTTTCAACACTCCATACAAAGGAATGGCCCTGATTAACAATAACCTATACATTTCATGAATCACTTACCTCACAAAAATCTTCGTTGCTGGAATTACTGTAATACAGCGAGCGCCAATACTGCCAGCTAAATAAAAGAAAAATAACTACTAAATAAATTACTAAATTAAAGAAAAATAACTACAGAAGGAACTAACTACTGATAGGCATAGTTAGCAAATGAAAGATTTTGATAGAGAACAAACAATGTATTTACCTTAATAATGTTCAAAAGTCATCATATGTATATCTATCAATTCAGGACATCCATCTTTACAAATTTCCTTTTTCTGGCGGACAGACATCCAGATCGTCCGCTTGTAGTAACCTCTCAAAACTCTGGCATCTCTCTCTCCACATCCACCACTGCTGGCGGGTCACCTCCAACTGCCCAACGCTACGCGCTGTTCACATCCAACTTCCCAACACTACAGAAGCGAATATTCTAACAATGAGTCCAACCAGTTACAAACTGCACACAGTCAGTGATTTTCATACTGAGCGTTACGTGGCGTTACCAACATAAAAACCTAAACAGCCTACTTACACCCTTGTTTCAATATTTATATATAACCGGATACCGAGTAAGACTGAAAGTTAATTAAAATTTGTGCCACTGATTCATCACACTGATTCATGGCACCAACGTACGCTTTGTCGATCTATCTTGGCGTCATAATCTCCCGCGTCTTAATGGAGTTGTGAGGAAAATTAATCTAGCGTTGGAAAGGTCACTGATAGCGGCCGGCTTTGCACATGTTGCTCTGATACCGATAAATGAGGTTTCACTTGGCAAGGACTGCACACGCACGGCTAATTCATGTGACTATAGGGAATGGATCTTGCATCAGGCGTAGTCAAGTACCTGTTGTCATGAGTAGGAAAAGTAGGTATTTCTTAGGATAAACCCATACCACAGGTTCCTCCTCTTAAAGATAATTTGCAGCAGTTTATCAATTCTGTAATAAGTACTCGCAAGATAGATTCTAGTACCGTGGAACATTTCACAGATTTAACTATCCATCATCAAATCAAGCCACCAATAAACAATAAAATACAGCAATTTCATGTTAAGAGCGCCAATCTTTCAACTGTATAGTTGTTTGTCACTGAGCACTGCTGTAGGGGCACAGAAATGAAGCATGAAGTATTATCGTTACATGAATGGAGAAACCCTCACAGAGTAACTATTTCAAAGAGCAGAAGATCATGCATTTACATCAGAAAAGAAACTAAATCAAGAAATAATCTTGGTGCAGACAAACATCTTGAAATACCTGATACTGAATTAACACCAACAAATTAATCATTCTGTTTCTATATTGATCACTCAGTGGTTGTGTGGACAAAAATGGTTCAAATGGCTCTGAGCACTATTGGACGTAAATTCTGAGGTCATCAGTCCCCTAGAACTTAGAACTACTTAAACCTAACTAACCTAAGGACATCGCACACATCCATACCCGAGGCAGGATTCGAACCTGCGTCCGTAGCAGTCGCGCGGTTCCAATCTGTAGCGCCTAGAACCGCTCGGCTTTGTGTGGACACTCCTTTGAATAAATTAACGAAAGTTATAGGTAATGTCTCAACTACTGAAGTCAAAATAATTTTTCATCGACTCATAAAATGAACATACTTATGAAGGAAAGTTGTAGCACAGTCATAAACGTAATTCAGAGTTTTTCCATGTTCTCGTTGTCAACAGTGCAACGAGCACTACTACAGTGACTGTATCAGCGATCGAAAATGTGACCAAAAATATGGACAGGAAAAATGTGATGTGGCTATAAAAGGTGCGGACGCTCAGATCATTTCTGCCAAATAGACAGTAAAATTAGGTACGGAAAAACATCGGTAAAATAAATACCTACATTCATCAGAAATCAGAACACAAGAATTCTCAATAGAACTAGCTAGTAATACCAGGGGTGAATACAGGGTGTTACAAAAAGGTACGGCTAAGCTTTCAGGAAACATTCCTCATACACAAAGAAAGAAAATATGTTATGTAGACATGTGTCCGGAAACGCTTACTTTCCATGTTAGAGCTCATTTTATTACTTCTCTTCAAATCACAATAATCATGGAATGGAAACACACAGCAACAGAACGTACCAGCGTGACTTCAAACACTTTGTTACAGGAAATGTTCAAAATGTCCTTCTTTAGCGAAAATACATGCATCCACCCTCCGTCGCATGGAATCCCTGATGCGCTGATGCAGTCCTGGAGAATGGCATATTGTATCACAGCCGTCCACAATACGAACACGAAGAGTCTCTACATTTGGTACCGGGGTAGCGTAGACAAGAGCTTTCAAAGGCCCCGTAAATGAAAGTCAAGAGGGTTGAGCTCAGGAGAGCGTGGAGGCCATGGAGTTGGTACACCTCTACCAATCCATCGGTCACCGAATGAGATGCGTACGAACACTTCGACTGAAATGTGTAGGAGCTCCATAGTGCGTGAACCACATGTTCCGTCGTACTTGTAAAAGCACATGTTCTAGCAGCACAGGTAGAGTATCCTGTATGAAATCATGGCGGTGAATCGAGGAAGTACAGTACATACTGACGAAACTAAAATGAGCTCTAACACGGAAATTAAGCGTTTCCGGACACAAGACCACATAACATCTTTTCTTTATTTGTGTGTGAGGAACGTTTCCTGAAAGTTTGGCCTTACCTTTTTGTAACACTCTGTAGTATAGAGAAAACAATGTAAATACAAATTTCTTTAAATTCCCAACATTATATAAATTCAATTTTGAAAAGCAGAAAGTTTCCTGTTGAAACAGTCAACATCCAGCTTATAGTGTTTTACATGCTTGTCAACTCACGTGCAATTTTTGCTATGGTAAACCTATGCCACTAGTCAATGTCTATCGAGTAATAAGTCCTGGCTCAGCTCCAGTGGTTTGTCTTAGTGACGCTCTTTGGAGCGTGTAGCGGCTCAGCCAATAACATTTTAATGCCAACAGTGAGAGAAGTATGGCCTGTGTTTCTGGATAAGGAACAGAGGCTGTAGTCAGTTTTTGACGTCCTTACCTGTGCTGCAGTGTGGTCGCAAGGATGAAGTGTGGTTGCTCTGTTATATGTCTATAGACAAAAAAAAGTGGTGGGTTTGTACATGAAAGTTTTGAAAATTTCCAATGAAATTTGAAGCCCGCAATTCTCTGCGCACGAGTGCCGGAAGGTGAAGTAAAAATTTCTGCAAATTCAACGCTAGGTGTTCACATCTGTTCTGAGCCATTCTGACTAATATCGCGAAACATGCAGTTTGGATTAGTGGGGTGTAGAATCTCTTTCTCTGGGCGGTGCATTTGATATTTGATTTGTAATCTAGCTGTATAAAATCGATTCTTCATTCACCTAACGATTGATTGCATTTGAGTGATTTTCATAAATATTTTGTGAGTAAAAAGTCTTTATATTGCCGTGGTACGACCTCCACATGGTTCTTGTAACATTAATTAAGTAATTTCATATGTAATGATCCTACTTTTCGGTCGCAGTATATGAGATCTTCCTATATTTACTGCCGCACCTTCCCATCATTTGAGAATGCATGTACACAGGGTGTTTGTTGTAACTCAGAACAATTAAGGATCTCGAAACCTACGCGTGGTTCGAAGAAAATGTTCAAAGTGAAAAGTTGATATTTTCAAAGGGGACATCTGCCGGTAATAAAACATTTTATTTTCAAATGAGAGCCCCTTATTTTCATTTGAGATTTGGGTTCTGTGGCAAAATTACCTAAGGATTATCATGAACATTTTTTTCATCGAGGTTAGATGTCACTGTAATCGAGGAAATTCAGTTTTTACGATTTTTGCAATTACGAATCAACTCATTTGATTGTATACTAACATGCGATAAAAGTGTAAACTTTAAAAAAGTTAATTTAATTTTGCAAGGCTGATGGTACAGTGAAATTTTCGCGGTTAGATATTTAAATGTATGGTTAATGAATTACTTTTAGCGTGATCCAGGAACAATGATGTGATCTAACAGTTATCTTTTCTCATCGGTATCCTTTAGTTCGGTAAGGTTTCTTGTCTCTCACCATAAGTCTTATTATCAACAAATGCTCAAAATAACGGACCTCCAATTCAACACATTTATTGATTCGTCCTTAGAATTCAAGTACACAAGCTAAAATTGTCTCTGGTGTATTGTTCGCACAAACATTTCTGACACACTCTGTCGTGTTGTGTCGTGTAGTTGGTATATTTGCAGAAACTTTGTCTTTATGGTCGGGTGATCTGGCAGGCCACTTTACGTGACCACGTCTACCAATCCAGCGACCATTAAAATGGCGATTTGATGCTTCTTTAGCTACTGCGAAGTAACGTACTAGACAAATAGATGTTCTGTCGCACTACGTGAAGTAGATCTTCCAACGGAAACGGAAACTCAACTTGCAATAAGTTCCGCTATCTTTCTCCGTTCAGTGTGTCTTCCAGAAATGAGGAGCAGCTTAGTTTGTTGCTTATGATACCAAACTAAAAGTTAACAGACCAAGGACGGTGATGATCAGCCTCACGTATCCAGTGCGGGTACTCCACACCCCAATAACGCATATTATGAAGACTTACTTTGGCTAAGTTCATAAGAGTTCTCACAGATCATTACTTGACAAAAGAATGGAGGTCTCTTTGTAGTTGCATGAGTGTCCAATAGCAAAACCCCGTTCAATTCTGAAAATCGTTCTCATGAAGTTGAAGATGTAGTAGGGATCGTATTTATGACGTTTTAGGATCGCCCAAGCACTAGTATGAGTAATTCCTGACAGGGGAGTCACTTCTTGTGTATCCACGTGTGAATTATGAGTCACTACAGCTCGTACTGCAGTTTCATTACAGCTGTTTCCGATAAGACATGATCTACAAGTTATTTTACTGGGCGCCACTGTTTCGGTAGTAAATGGTTCTACAACACGATAAGTAGTCATACTCGGAGCTCGAATATCAGACAAACTTTCGGCGTTAAGAGCAGCAGAAGCGTCCAAATTTCTATCAAATTAAAATGTTTCGATTTTGTCTTCACAGATAAAACATCCATTAATTCAACTGTGCCAGAAAGGACTCCAGATAGGGCCGGCCAGGGTGACCTAGCGGTTCTAGGCGCTACAGTCTGGAACCGCGCGACCGCTACGGTTCCAGCCTCGGTCATGAATGGGTGTGATGTCCTTAAGTTAGTTACGTGTAAGTAGCTCTAAGTTCTAGGGAACTGATGACCTCAGCAGTTAAGTCCCATAGCGCTCAGAGCCATTTGAACCATTTGTCCTCCAGAGAGGAGTTGTACTGAGCCATTCGGTGTTCATGTTTGTAAAGTCTTCGGCATCGCAGGAAGAGGCGCCGTGTGGTGTGGCACTGAACCGTGGGACGTGCGAATGGGAGTTCACTCGCTATGTGTGGATTCGTGGCAGGTGCGCCTATCAATGTTATCACGAGCACTTTTCTGTACTGTGGCTGTTCACTGTATTCCTCCAGTAGCCACGTAGAGGCTGCATCGAGAATTGCGGTGGTTGCAAGAAGAAAAAGAAGTAATCAGTCTCCCTTATGGCGAGATTCGAAGGGACTCACCGAAATCAAGGCTCCCCAAAATCAATCCCTCAGCGAACAGAAATCTACGTTACGTTAAATGTAACCTTTTACCATACTTTTAAATGTCTAAGCATAATAGTTTTACTCTACAATCTAGTTTACAAAAGTAAGCTAAATTTTTAACATTAATATCAACTGCTTAGAGGCAAAAAGTTAACATTTTTGCCGCAAATGCAATTTAGAAATACATGAGTTGATTCTTAATTCCAAAAAACTGGAAGAATTAGATTTTGTCGATTACAGCACCGCCTACCATGGATATAAAAAATTGTGTGGTATAAACCCTACATATTTTTGTCGTAGAATCGTAATCTGTAATAAAAATGGGGGTGCCCGTTTGAAAACAGGAAGTTAGACCCGTCCCATGAGTGCAGGGAGGTTAGGGATTTGCCAGTTCTTAGCGCAGGTACATGTCCCATTTGAAAATATGAACTTTTCATCTGGAACATTTTTTTCCATACGATGCATACATATTTTTCGAGATATGTTACTTTTCCAGGTTACAATAAAAACCCTAATAACAGTTCTCTTCAAGAAGGCAAGACCCTATGGTGTTATTCACTAATAGGTATCCTTCAGTGATCAACTGCCTTCAGTGCGGATATTTGCTCACTAAGAATTAGTTTTCTTGAGGAGCATTCATTCAGTCAATGAAACATCACTTGCAGCATTTTATTAATAAACTCACACGTTCCAGACGGTTAGGTTTCGTCAAGATCAACGGAGCAGCACATGCTGTGTTACGTTTGCAGACAATATTCTTCAAATGTTCTTTATTTTCATCTTCTTGTAGTACACTGCAGAGCCAAAGAAACTGGTACTCATCCCGCAAGCACGCAGAAGTGCCGCAGCACGACGTGACATGGACTCGACTAATGATCCTGCACGACTGTCCATAAATCCGTAAGAGTACGAGGGGCTGGAGATAACCTTCTGAACAGCACGTTGCAAGGCATCCCAGATATACTCGTATCTCGGGAGTTTGGTGGCCAGCGGAAGTGTTTAAACTCATCAGAGTGTTCCTGGGGCCACTCTGTAGCAATTCTGGACCTATGGAGTGTCGCATTGTCCGGCTGGAATTGCCCTAGTCCATCGGAATGCACAATGGACATGAATGGATGCAGTTGATCACACAGGACACTTACGTACGTGTCACCTGTAAGGGCCGTATCTAGACGTATCAGGGGTCTCACATTATTACATCTGCACATGCTCCACACCATTGCAAAGCACCCATCAGCTTGAACAGTCCCCTGCTGACATGCAGGGTCCATGGAATCATGAGGTTGTCTCCATACCTGTACACGACCATCCGCTCGATACAATCTGAAACGCGAATCGTCTGACCAGGCAACACTTCAGTCATGAACAGTCCAGTTTCGGAGTTGATGGGCCCAGGCCAGGCGTAAAGCTTTGTGTCGTGCCGTCATCACGGGTATACGAGTGGGCCTTCGGCTCCGAAAGCCCATATCAATGATGTTCCGTTGAATGATTCGCACGCTAACACTTGTTGATTGCCTAGCACTCACGTCTGCAGCAATTTGCGCAAGGGTTTCACTTCTGCGTGTTGATCGATTCTTTTCAGTCGTCGTTGATCCGGTTCTTGCTGGATGTTTCAGGCAGTAGCGATGTCGGAGATTTGATGTTTTACCCGATTCCTGATATTCATGGCACACCCGTGAAATGGTCGTAAAGGAAAATTCCCACTTCATCGCTCCCTCGGAGACGCTGTGTGCCATCGCTCTTGCGCCGACTGTAACACTACGTACAAACTCATTTAAATCTTGATAATCTGCCACTGTAGCAGCAGTAACCGATCTAACAAGTGCGTAAGACACTTGGTGTCTTATATAGATGTTGCCGACCGCAGCATCGTATTCTGCCTGTTCACCTATCTCTGTATTTGAATACGCTTGCCTAGACCAGTTTCTTTGGCGCTTCAATGGATTTTCAGTCACATTTATGACGCGCATGCTCGTGCACTTGTTTTGCTTTGCGTTGGCAGCGGGAGCGTAAAGGAGGGCTGAGCCAAGGACTGTAGCAGAAAACCCGTCAAACGTTCTAGGGGTTGCACCACAACTTATGGGCGAGATGACAGTGCCATCACTCTGCCGAGAACGACTACAAGGCCTTTACGTCCTCTGCCGGAGGAACTGTCAGTGACTCATAACTCATTTTGAAGAGCATGCCAGTACTTCTTTAGGCTCCAGATGCCACTAACAGGCATAGAGCCGTTAGTGAGAACGGCATTGGAAATACATGCTCTACATGTGGAATGCGTGATGCAAAGTGAAACGTCCCCTTTGAAAAATTTATACAAGACTGTGCTTAATCTGACACACAATATTTTTAGCGCAACGCAATCTGACTTTCAATAATCCCTACAAAAGAATGGCCCTGACTAACATTAACCTATACCTTTCACAAATCACTTACCTCACAAAAATCTTCGTTACTCAAGCTACTGCAATACAGCGAGCGCCTCTACTGCCAGCTAAATAAAAGATTCAAACTACTGAAGGCACTAACTACTGATAGGCACAGTTAGCAAATGAAAGATTTTAATAGAGAACAAACAATGTATTTACCTTTATAGTCATAATATATATATCAGTTCATGACATCCAGTCTTACAAATTACAAAACTCCGCCATCTCTCTCCCCACGTCCACCACTGCTGGCGGCTCACCTCCAACTGCGCAACGCTACACGCTGTTAGCATCCAGCTGCCACTGCTCAACACTACAATGGCAGACAACAATGCAGACTAAACACAGACTGCACACGGCACAGCCAGTGATTTTTTCATACCGAGCGCTATGTGGCGTTACCAATAAGAAAACCTAAACAGCCTACTTACAAAAGCAACTATTGAAGAAGTGCGTGCTTTGAAGAATGCCGAGCAGCCGCAGACGCAGGGTGTCGATCTTGGCCAGCATTCGTTGTAACAAGAGGCGGTAGCTAAGGCCGCAGTGCGCGGTATGTCGTCGCCGTCATTCTCTGCTCCAGAGTCTCTGAAAGTACGACTAAGCAGTTGGGGATCGACACACGCTGGGTCAACCCGTCTCCTGTGTTTATTGC
Organism: Schistocerca gregaria; assembly: GCF_023897955.1. NCBI lineage: Eukaryota > Metazoa > Arthropoda > Insecta > Orthoptera > Acrididae > Schistocerca > Schistocerca gregaria. The sequence continues at coordinate 124,521,113 of NC_064924.1, read as the reverse complement.
GACCGATTTGGTGACACTGCGACAGCTGTCGGAAGCCACACACAATGTGTCAATCCATGCCTTGATTACATCGTCACCGTTGGGGACCACGAGCACCAGGTCGTCTGCGTATAGTGTACGGCGAAATGTGATGCCACGTAACGTTAGTCCGGTGAGAAGTTGACGGCGACCGCAGAGGAGCGGTCCCAGTGCAATGACGCAAAATAAGGTTGACAGGGGGCAGCATTGATGTCCCCAGTCTGCAGATTGGCAAGGACTGCGTGAGACGCCTGCTGACAAGCTCCTTTGAGGTCGCCTCTCGGAGGAGGCGCATCACGACGTCTGTGCGTAGTTCATAGACTACTTATTGCTGTGGGTACTGCATGTATTGGAGAACGGACGTCAGGTGCACATCATCTACCCAATAAAAACTGAAATAATCTCCCCCCGAACAGGCCATGAAGGACCAACAGTACCCACCAACTGCCGCGTCATCCTCAGCCGATAGGTGTCACTGTATGCGGATATAGAGCGGCATATGCTTCAACCCAGGATTTTTTTGTAACCATATATACTTATTTAAATATATTAACGATACATTAAAAAAACACTTTATTCTATTAACCTATTATAGTCCTAGAGTTGGTTAACATTACTGGCATTTTATAGGTTTTCGTTTTTATATACTTTTCTTTTTCGTTTTTCTCTTATTGTTGATTCCTTGAACCCTTTTACATGGCCATTTATGATCTTTTTTTTGGGTAAAACATTGCAGGACAGGCATAACAATTTATATGCAGCATCGACACATTGATTATGAGTTCATGTTTCTGTATGTGATGCATTTGTGATGCCACAGGCACATTGTGTATTCTGGTTTGATCTTTTCCTCTAGTTTGCACTGTTAGGTGGGACAGTATGAGGGGAGCATCGGGATCATAGATGGAGCAGATTAAACATAAATTGAAGAAGAGAGAAAATTTTGCCATATTGTATAAGGGAAGCAGAAAGGAAAGTGTGAGTAAACAATATAAATTTTATGGGGTACATAGTAAAGGAAATAATTTTAAAAAAATATGAGTAGTTGGCACTTCCCACTAAGTAATGCTTAGTATAGCACAAATAATGAAAAAAAACTTGTAGTACTACTGGGCATACTTTTCACACTGATTTGGCTGCGAATATGACAAATGTTTGGTGAGAAGCACTTTGTATCACTGATTTCACTAAGAAGAAACACTTTATACTGCTGAACCCTCGACCTCCTGCATGCTAACCCAAAACTCTATACATTGCACCAACCGTACAGCACAGCTACAAAGTGTTGTCAGAGCTAGTTACTATACATGTCGTTACAATGTCTTCAGACTGCCGCTTTCTAACGTCCTTTTTCTGACGGACGTACTCCTCGGACGAAATTTTGACAGATATTTTTTATCGCTGGCATGTTAGGAATCGCGCTCCGAAGCTTGAGTGCGCGAATTTCACTTCACCCTGTCTAACGGAACTAACGCAAAAGGACGGTTGTAGAGAAGACGAATGGACGGTTTCGGTCTGTCAAGAGAATTTCACGAAAGTGTGGTTCGCCACTAAAGGATACGTCATGTAGAACAGTAGTGTTGAGGCGGGCTGCTAGGTCTGTTACCGGTCAGTTCCATCAACATGTGAGTGTTATGGAGATCCTTCGTAAACTCAAATAGGGAGCCTTGGAGAGACGACAACGACGTTTTCGCGTAACACTATTGAGAAAATGCAGCGACTCAGCACTTGAAACCGACTGCTGAACGATTCTATTGTTGCGCAAAGGCCACGGAGCTAAGAAGAATTAGGACTCATCGGGAAGCATATAGACAGCTGTCTTTCCCTCATTCTACAGCGAAGGAAATGATTATTCGTTGTACACGGTCCCCCGCTATGCACCTTATGGTGGCTTGTGGAGTATGTTTGCAGATGTAGATGTACGATTGCTGTGTTTAATACACTACTGGCCATTAAAATTGCTACACCACGAAGATGACGTGCTACAGACGCAAAATTTAACCGACAGCAAATGGCGCTGTGATATGCAAATGATTACGTTTTCAGAGCATCCACATAAGGTTGGCGCCGACAACTACAACGTGCTGACATGAGGAAAGTTTCCAACCGATTTCTCATACACAAACAGCAGTTGACAGGCGTTGCATGGTGGAAGTTGTCGTGATGTCTCGTGTAAGGAGAAGAAATGAGTACTATCACGTTTCGGACTTCGATAAAGGTCGGGTTGTAGCCTATAGCGATTGCGGTTTATCGTATGGCGACATTGCTCCTCGCGTTGGTCGAGATCCACTCACTGTTTGCAGAATATGGAATCCGTGGGTTCAGGAGGGTAATAAGGAACGTCGTGCTGGATCCCAACGGCCTCGTATCACTAGCAGTCGAGATGACAGGCATCTTATCCTCATGGCTGTAACGGATCGTGGAGCCACGTCTCGATCCCTGAGTCAACAGATGGGGACGTTTGCAAGACAACAACCATCTGCACGAACAGTTCGACGACGCTTGCAGCAACGTGGACTATCAGCTCGGAGATCTTATCTGCGGTTACCCTTGACACTGCATCACACACAGCAGCGCCTGCGATGGTCTAAACGACGAACCTGGGTACACGAAGGGTAAAACGTCACTTTTTCAGATGAATCCAGGTTTTGCTTACAGCATCATGAAGGTCGCATCCGTGTTTGGCGACATCATGATGAACGCACATTGGCATCGTGTATTCGTCATCGCCATACTGGCGTATCACCCGGCGTGATGGTATGGGGTGCCATTGGTTGCACGTGTCGGTCACCTCTTCTCCGCATTGACGGCACTTTGAATAGAGGACGTTACATTTCAGATGTGTTACAACCCATAGCTCTACCCTTCATTCGATCCCTGCGAAACCCTACATTTCAGCAGCATAATGCACGACCGAATGTTGCAGGTCTTGTACGGGCCTTTCAGGATAAAGAAAATGTTCGATTGCTGCACTGGCCAGCACATTCTCCAGATCTCTCACCAATTGAAAACGTCTGGTCAGTGGTGGCCGACCAACTGGCTCGTCACAATACGCCACTCACTACTCTTGATGAATTGTGGTATCGGGTTGAAGCTGTATGGGCAGCTGTACCTGTACACGCCATCCAAGCTCTGTTTGACTCAATGCCCAGGCGGCCAGAGGTGGTTGCTCTGGGTACTGATTTCTCAGGATCTATGCACCCAAATTGCGTGAAAATGTAATTACATGTCATTTCTAGTATAATATATTTGTCCAATGAATTCCCGTTTATCATCTGCATTTCTTCTTCGTGTAGCAACTTTAATGGCCAGTATTGTACGTTGAAATATCGAAAAGCACGAGTTCCTTATAAGGTGTAACATACAATTTTAGCTAACTTCGTGTTCATTTGAGGATAGCCAACTGCGCGTCGCGCTACAAGAGTTTCTGTTTCCAATATACTGGCAGATAGGCTGACGTACCGACATTCCAAAAGTCACAGTACGACCCCACCTCCATGCATGTTCGTTTCACATGAATTTGCAGTACTCGAAGAATTTGGCGAATACCGTAAGCAGTGGCAAAACTTGACACAGCAGGACTCGCAGCTGTTTCAACCATATCTGGCTCCACATGGCCAGTACACGCGCAGAACACGTGCTGCCAAATGTGCGGCCGTCATTATCAGCTGGTGAGTTTATTCTCCACGCTGTCAGCAACGTGACTGACCGCAGCCCATTCCTTTTTATCACTGAACGGGGCTCCGGCTGGGCCAATGACATACTGGCTTTTAGTATGAGTGCAAAAAGAACGAGACGCTGGAATTTTGCGTCGTTCCGATACACACTGTAGCAGGCTCCATCTCTTGGCTGCTCTCCAGCGATCTAGCTTGCGCGCTATTTTTTAAAGTGAAACTAATTAATTCAAAGACGAATGTGTATTATCTATAATTTAATTTCCTGAAAAAAATGTTTGTATCGTTTTAGAGAACAATATTTCTTGATAAATACAGACATGTACATGCAAATAAATCATAAATAAAGGAAAAGATTGCAAGAGTAAATGACATTTGGTTGGAGCTTTTCAAACTGATGGTAGTAATTGGGAGAAATATGAGGACAAAAAGTTTTATTAAGTCAAAATCTGTTCCATATTAGATAAATAGGGGTTGCTCGTCACATATTCGCATGTACTTCACTATAAAGATTCGCGATACATATTGCTGGTAAACACATTATTCCCCCTACATCGGTATAAATGCGTAGCTTTCTGTGTCGACACAGAACCAATGATCTTTCAAAGAGTTTTCGAACGGTTCACTTACATTTTCTGTTTGTAGTCTGATTTAAGTAAAATGCGCTATATAAATGCGTCTGACACGACAGATCCTCTTCCAGGCTTTCACTTTCCGTCAGAGTCTGTATTTTGGTTATAGCGGACAATGACTGCGGTCTCCCTGTGCCCGATTCACAATCTCGTACAGAAATAGAAAGCTCAGCATTGGTTACTGCTCGTTTAACGGTCATTTTATGCAATTTACACGCTGTTTCTCAGAAGCGCTAAGTGGGTGGAATACTTCTACACTCATTTCAGGCATACGAGTGCAAACTACATTTGTTCTCTTCCCTTCCCCTGACCTCTCAAATTCCGGTGATTGTAAAGTTAAATGATAAATAACTGAAACCCTCAGCTGCCAACAGGTGTTGTTGATATACCTCGATGGAGACAGCTGAAATTTGTGCCTCGACCGCGACTCGAACCCGGGATCTCCTGCTTACATGGCAGGCGCTCTATCCATGTAAGAGGAGACAGATGCATAGCGCGACTGCAGAGACTTATCCCGTGTACGCTTCCCGTGAGACCCACATTCCCAGCTGTTCACAGTCTACATACATAATGTTCCTAGTAGATATTTGCCCATCCACTATTAGGAACATTCCGTATATAGATTGTGGACAGTTGGGAATGTGGGTCTCACGGGAAGCGTACACGGGATAAGTCTCTGCAGTCGCGCTATGCATCTGTCTCCTCGGAGGCTCAGGTGAACAGAGCGTCTGCCATGTAGGCAGGAGATCCCGGGTTCGAGTCCCGGTCGAGGCACACATTTTCAGCTGTCCCCATCGAAGTATATCAACAACGCCTGTCGGCAACTGAGGGTTTCAGTTAACTATAATTTATTCTAGAGTAGCTGCACGGTCATCAATGGTGTCTGTTCTTTCGGGAACAGTTACTATCTTCGCCGGCCAGTGTGGCCAAGCGGTTAAAGGCGCTACAATCTGGAACCGCGGGACCGCTACGGTCGCAGGTTCGAATCCCTCCTCGGGCATGGATGTGTGTGATGTCCTTAGGTTAGTTAGGTTTAAGAAGTTCTAAGTTCTAGGGGACTGATGACCTCAGAAGCTAAGTCCTATAGTGCTCAGGGCCATTTGAAACAAGTTACTACTATCTTCATACACTCCTGGAAATGGAAAAAAGAACACATTGACACCGGTGTGTCAGACCCACCATACTTGCTCCGGACACTGCGAGAGGGCTGTACAAGCAATGATCACACGCACGGCACAGCGGACACACCAGGAACCGCGGTGTTGGCCGTCGAATGGCGCTAGCTGCGCAGCATTTGTGCACCGCCGCCGTCAGTGTCAGCCAGTTTGCCGTGGCATACGGAGCTCCATCGCAGTCTTTAACACTGGTAGCATGCCGTGACAGCGTGGACGTGAACCGTATGTGCAGTTGACGGACTTTGAGCGAGGGCGTCTAGTGGGCATGAGAGAGGCCGGATGGACGTACCGCCGAATTGCTCAACACGTGGGGCGTGAGGTCTCCACAGTACATCGATGTTGTCGCCAGTGGTCGGCGGAAGGTGCACGTGCCCGTCGACCTGGGACCGGACGGCAGTGAGCACGGATGCACGCCGAGACCGTAGGATCCTACGCAGTGCCGTAGGGGACCGCACCGCCACTTCCCAGCAAATTAGGGACACTGTTGCTCCTGGGGTATCGGCGAGGACCATTCGCAACCGTCTCCATGAAGCTGGGCTACGGTCCCGCACACCGTTAGGCCGTCTTCCGCTCACGCCCCAACATCGTGCAGCCCGCCTCCAGTGGTGTCGCGACAGGCGTGAATGGAGGGACGAATGGAGACGTGTCGTCTTCAGCGATGAGAGTCGCTTCTGCCTTGGTGCCAATGATGGTCGTATGCGTGTTTGGCGCTGTGCAGGTGAGCGCCACAATCAGGACTGCATACGACCCAGGCACACAGGGCCAACACCCGGCATCATGGTGTGGGGAGCGATCTCCTACACTGGCCGTACACCTCTGGTGATCGTCGAGGGGACACTGAATAGTGCACGGTACATCCAAACCGTCATCGAACCCATCGTTCTACCATTCCTAGACCGGCAAGGGAACTTGCTGTTCCAACAGGACAATGGACGTCCGCATGTATCCCGTGCCACCCAACGTGCTCTAGAAGGTGTAAGTCAACTACCCTGGCCAGCAAGATCTCCGGATCTGTCCCCGATTGAGCATGTTTCGGACTGGATGAAGCGTCGTCTAACGCGGTCTGCACGTCCAGCACGAACGCTGGTCCAACTGAGGCGCCAGGTGGAAATGGCATGGCAAGCCGTTCCACAGGACTACATCCAGCATCTCTACGATCGTCTCCATGGAAGAATAGCAGCCCGCATTGCTGCGAAAGGTGGATATACACTGTACTAGTGCCGACATTGTGCATGCTCTGTTGCCTGTGTCTATGTGCCTGTGGTTTTGTCAGTGTGATCATGTGATGTATCTGACCCCAGGAATGTGTCAATAATGTTTCCTCTTCCTGGGACAATGAATTCACGGTGTTCTTATTTCAATTTCCAGGAGTGAATATAGATTGTAAGGTTGTCGAATATATCCGTCGTATCGCATGTCTAACCACATAAATTACCATCGCCCTTACAGGCCTTGAAGACCCAACGGTACCAACCACTCGCCGTGTCATCCTCAGCCCTTATGCGTCACGGGATGCGGATACGGAGGGCCACGTGGTCAGCACACCGCTCTCCCGGTTGTTGTCAGTTTACGTAACCGGTGTCGCAACTTCTCAATCGAGTAGCTCCTCAATTTGCCTCACAAGGGCTGAGTGAACCCGCTTACCAACAGCACTCGGCATACCAGACGGTGAACCATCCAAGTGCTAGACAAACCCGACAGCGCTGAACTTCGGTGATCTGACGGGAATCAGTGTCAGCATTGCGGCGAGACAGTTGACTTCTCTAACCACTTGAGTTAATTAAATTCCTTCAAATACATAAGGGAAGTTGTTTCATTCGATTTTTTTAGAAAATATGGAGCGAATATTGGGGTTTCAATAACTAATGTTCCAATATACACAATGCAATAACAGTGATGCAACTTTTCAGTTTAAGTACCAACACCACATTCATTGTAGAAGCCTAGATATTATCATTTAATTAATGATTTGCTAAGCCTGGTAAGATTAGAGATATCTCTCACTTCCAACCAGGCGTTCTACATATGTTGCTTTGTAATCATTATGATAAGTACACCAGTTAGAACACTACGACCACCTCCCTGCTAGCCGACAGGTCCACCTCTCACCAGATAACGACGACGACGCGTCGTGGCATGGAAGCAATGAGGCCTTGGTAGGTCACTGGAGGGAGTTGACACAGATCTGCACACACCAGTCACCTAATTCCCGCAAATTCCGATGAGTGGCGTGATGAGTTCTGACGCCGCATTCAATCATATCCCGGATGTGTTCGATCGGATTCAGATCTGGTGAATTGGAGGTCAGCACATCAACTGGAACTCGCCACTGTGTTCCTCGAACCACTCCATCACACTGTTGGCCTTGTGAATGACGCATTACCTTCTTGAATAATGCTACTTCCGTCGGGAAACATGATCCCCTTGAATGGGTGTATGTGGTCCGCAACCAGTGTACGATACTTCTTGGCCGTCATTGTGCCTTGCAGGAGCTCTTTTGCACACGTGGAGGCCCAAGCGAATGTTCCGCAGAGCATAATAGAGGAGCCGCTAGCATGTGTCCGTCCCGTAGTACAGTTGTCAAGGAGAAGACGACTGATTCACGCCCTCCCATCGGCACGATGAAGAAGGTATCGGGATTCGTCAGACCATGCAACGCTCTGGCAATGCGCCAACGTCCAATGACGATAGTGACGTGCCCATTTCAGTCGTAGTTGCCAATGTCGTGCAATTACCATTGCTGCCAATGTCGTGTTGTTACCATTGCTGCCAATGTCGTGTTGTTACCATTGCTGCATACATGGGTCGTTGGTTTCAGAGGCCCATTGTTAGGAGTGTTCGGTGCACTGTGTGTTCAGGCACAATTGTACTCTGCCCAGCATTAAAGTCTGACGTTAGTTCCGCCACAGGTCGGCGGCTGTCCTGTTTCACCAGTCTGCCCAGCCTACTAAGTTAGACATCTGTAATGAGGGCTGGACGCCCAATGCCAAGCCGTCTGGACATGTTCAAGACACTCACCACAGTACTTCTCGAAAACCCGACAAGTCGTGCAGTTTCCGAAATGCTCGTGCCGAGCTTCCAGGCCATCACAATCTGCCCTCGGTCAAACTCAGATAGATCGCGCGCCTTTGTCATTCTACACACGGACAACACGCTCACTGATACTAAATGCACCGTGCGTGTGTCTGACTAGCAGTCAGGTGACGTTGCTATCGCCTTGACGAGTTCATATCGATAGTAATTCGTTGGTCATTACGTTATTGCTGATCAGTGTGTGTTACATCTGATACACAACATTGTTAAACATTTAATAATTACTATAGTCCAGGAAGAGAAAAAAATAAAACGCAGTTTACATTCGATTCACGAGAAGAACATTAACAGCGACAAGTTCCAGGAAGGTAGATTTAAACTGTGAGAGCTAGGAACAATGGACTTAAGAGAAGGGCTGCAAGAGGGGGAGACCGATGAATTTCATAAAACACACTTAATGAAGACTGTGGAAAAGACAGAGACCTGGCTGAGGAACGAAAAGAAAGAGAAGCCTGATTGGGTGAAGATGGAAGCATTTGAGGAAACTGCCCATACACAATGGTTTATGGAGAAACGTTACGACGGCGACAAAAGGTTCGACTTTTGCCCAGATTACAGAGTGGCATGTTTCCACGGCCGATAGCAGTAGCAGGGAAACATGAAAACTACTCAGTAAAAGTTTTACAGTAGTCTTACGACTTACGCACTAACTTTCAATTCTCTTTTGAATATCTGATTTATCTACCATTTTGACTGTCTTCTGCAGTTCCTCTCTGTTCCCTGAACGTTCTTTCTCTGAACTAACTTTTAACTTTCCAGAACCTTTCTCTAAACCTTACAACAATGCTAAATGATTCGAAGTCCTGAACTAAAGCAGCCTGAATAGGCGTAGTAACATTTTAAAAATGCAGTAGGTAAGTACTAAGTCCACATTTTAAAAATGCAGTAGGTAAGTACTAAGTCCACATTTTAAAAATGCAGTAGGTAAGTACTAAGTCCACATTTTAAAAATGCAGTAGGTAAGTACTAAGTCCACATTTTTAAAATGTGACTATGCCTATTCAGGCTGCTTTAGTTTTATTTCTAGACCATTCCCTCTTAGAAAAATTATAGACTCGGCTATATCTTCTAAAAAAGGCTCATTTATTGGGGCTGAAACTTAGGTAAAGGTTGGTTTCATTACCGCAATCGAGGCTGATAGTTTCTGATATATTAGATTATCACGACCGCTGATTGGGCTGCAATGTTGAAAGTGCAAAAACACACAAAATATACTGACGAAAAAAAACTGAAGGAACAAAAAATAAATAAAGTAATGAAATTTCGGGAGTACATTTGTCTAGGCAACAAATTTAAGTGATTAACACTGCAAGATCACAAATTAACGTAAGCACGAGATAGGCCACTGAAGACGTGCAAATTCTGGTACATTAACAACCGGTGTAACGGCTAGAATGTTGAATGCAATCATGGAATCGTGCTGGCATGGTGTTATACAGGTGCCAGAAGTCAGTTTGACGGATGAACGTCCATGACTGTTGCACTTGGTAGGTCAATACAGGGATGGCTACTGCTGTTTGTGGATGATGCTGGAGTTGTCGTCCAATGACGTCCCATGTATGCTCGATTGCAGACAGATCTGGTGATCGAGCAAGGTAAGGCAACATATCGACACTCTGTGCAGCATGTCGGGTTACAACAGCGGCATGTGGGCAAGCGTTATCGTATTGGATAACACCCTCTGGAATACTATTCATGAATGGCAGCTCAACAGGTCGAATCACGTGACTGACGTAAAAATTTGCCGTCTGGGTGCGCGGGATTACCACGAGAGTGCTCCGGCTGTCATACGAAATCACTCCCAACTGTAGATCCAGTGTGTGTATCGCGCAGAAAGATGGGCTACAGGCCTTCACCGGCCTCTTTCCAACCAATGCACGGCCATGACTGGCACCGAGGCAGAGCTAGCGTCCACCCTGTCCTCCAGTGAGCTCTCGCTCGACACTACTGAAGCGGCCAATGGCGGTGGTTTGGGGTCAGTGAAACACACACTCCAGGGCGTCTAACTAGGAGCTGTACTTGGAGTATCCGATTTCTAACAGTTCGTTGAGTCACTTTGATGCCAACTGCTGCTCAAACTGCTGCAGATGCAGCACGATACGACAGAGCCAAACGCCAAACTTGATGGTCTTCCCTCTTGGCAGTGCCAGGTGGCCATCCAGAGCCCGGTCCACTTACGACAGTATATTCTCGTAACCACCGCTGCCAGCAATCGCTTGCAGTGGCTACTTTTCTGCCAAATATTTCTGAAATATTACCGAAGGGACATCCAGCTTCTCGTACCCCTATTACAAGACCTCGTTCACACTCAATGAGGTGTTCATAACGGCGTCTTCGTCCCCTTCAAGGAATTCTTGACTAACACCAACTTTATCACGTCCAATCTCCAAGTTAACCACCTGCTTAGCTGGGTGATAATGTGCTCGTCTCCCATGCACGCGGGCCCGGGTTCGATTCCTGGCCAGGTTAGAGATTTTCTCCGTTCGTGGACTGGGCGTTTTGTTGTCCTCACTCATCACCGGCGCGCAAGTCGCCCAGTGTGGCGTCGAATGAAATAAGACTTGCACTTGGCGGACGAAGTTCCCTGAATAGGGGCCTCCCCGCCATCGATGCCATATGCTAATTTCCAATTTTTTTCCCAAAGTAACTAACACAACCCTGATTTGCATCCTCATAGCTACACTACTAGCGCGTCTGTTATCCGACTACCGCGAAATTTGAATAGACGTCACCTTTCAGACGTAGAAACAAGCCTACACACTATCATTTACGTCGCACAACTTCTTCTTGAAGTAGCGATTTTCTTGTCAGTGTATTTGATTATATTTCTATCCTGCAGATTATTATAACGTTATTGATTCTTGTAACTGAGTCTAATTGACTTGCAGATCATTTTTGCGAATGAGAGGAGACCAGAATGTACTTTAGTATCTTTCTATCAATGTTGAAGTCAGATTTCACCGAAAATTGAGGAAGACTCACACATCTTTACGCTAAAAGTCAGTAAGTGCACATTCCAGAAATGTTACTGTTACTAATTATCCGAAACTCTCCCTACATCTGTCTACATCTCCATATATACTCTGCAAGCGGGGAGTACCTTGAGTACCTCTATCGGTTCTCCCTTCTATTCCTGTCTCGTATTGTTCGTGGAAAGAAAGATTGTCGATATGCCTCTGGGTGGGCTCTAATCTGATTTTATCCTCATGGTCTCTTCGCGAGATATACTAGGAGGGAGCAATATACTGCTTCACTCCTCGATGAAGGTATGTTCTCGAAACTTCAACAAAAGCGCGAACCGAGCTACTGAGCGTCTGTCTTGCAGGGTCTTCCACTGGAATTCATCTATCATCTCCGAAACGCTTTCGCCATTACTAAATGATCCTATAACGAAGCGCGCTGCTCTCCGTTGGATCTTCTCTATCTCTTGTATCAACCCTATCTGGTACGGATCCCACGCCGGTGAACTGTATTCAAGCAGTGGGCGAACAAGTGTACTGTAATCTACTTCCTTTGTTTTCGGACTGCATTTCCTTAGGATTCTTCCAATGAATCTCAGTCTGGCATCTGTTTTACCGACGATTAATTTTATATGGTCATTCCATTTTGTATCACTACTCCCAGATAATACATGGAATTAACTGCTTCCGGTTGCTGACCTGCTATATTGTAGCTAAATGATAAAGGATCTTTCTTTCTGTGTATTCGCAGCACATTGCACTTGTCTACATTGAGATTCAATCGCCATTCCCTGCACCATGCGTCAATTCGTTGCAGATCCTCCTGCATTTCAGTACAATTTTCCATTGTTACAACTTCTCGATATAGTACAGCATCATCCGTAAAAAGCTTCAGTGAACTTCTGATGTTATCCACAAGGTCATTTATACATATATTGTGAATAGCAACGGTCCTACGACACTCCCTTGCGGCACACATGATATCATTCTTACTTCGGAAGACTTCTCTCCATTGAGAATGATATACTGCGTTCTGTTATCTAGGAACTCTTCAATACAATCACACAACTGGTCTGATAGTCCATATGCTCTCACTCTGTTCATTAAACGACTGTGGTGGAACTGTATCAAACGCCTTGCGGAAGTCAAGAAACACGGCATCTCCCTGGGAGACAGCCCTCTTAGTCTCGTGGGCGGATAGCGCAAGCTGGGTTTCACACGACCGTCTTTTTCGGAACCTATGCTGATTTCTACAGAGTAGATTTCTAGTCTCCAGAAAAGTCATTATACTCAAACATACTACGTGTTCCAAAATTCTACAATTGATCGTCGTTAGAGATATAGCCCTATCGTTCTGCACATCTGTTCGACGTCCCTTCTTGAAAACGGGGATGACCTGTGCCCTTTTCCAATATTTTGGAACGCTACGCACTTCTGGAGACCTACGATACACCGCTGCAAGAAGAGGGGCAACTGGGCTGTTTGCAGGATATTTCAGTGACTGCGTAGCATCTCAAATAGAACTGATATTTCTGTTTCTGACTATGTTTACAGCTAATGCGACGGCTTGCATGCAACTGGACTTCTGAATACTGAATTTCAAAGACATCGGTATTTCTTAATCTATCTAATACTTTCGAACAAAAGTTCAAATTTCATTCATTTCAGTCATTGTTAAATACCGAACACAAAAGAATAGTTATTCGTATTTCACGCCATGTTCACTTCAGCTAACATTCTTTAATGATCATATGCCGTCTCGCTAATACTGCCATCTAGTGTTTAACACAGAATTGTTGTAATACGTCGTTACACATGTATGACTGACGTACACGACACCAAGTATGATTCACACACCTTTCAATACACACCGTCCGACTTTAACGAGATCTGATGCAGAAGTGATGCAAAATTAGCGTTCTTTTATTTTCTTTCATGATACAATAATGTTGCACTATATTTAATGACAATTTAACCCAGTTATTTACTCTTCCTGTCACCGGCCGTCGGATATCCTCGTATAGTGGCCTGTACTGTCACTCGCCGCGTCGGAAGATCACCACTGGACCATTTTGTCATGAAATCGTTATTTCGACGTGCAAAAGACAATGAAAAATACAAAACAGCAAATAAATCCAGAGTACTCGAGGTCGCACAGGCGAGAAAAAGGCTCCGTTGTTCCACTCTATAAAACTGAAACGCTAAGAAGCCTGCAGTGACAAGACATAGAAAATCATTGTTTTGATTAGTTTAATAGCAGCTACGCTTTGCCGAATGAAGTTGATAAACCACTTTATTATTGCTAGTCTTAGAGTTGAATAAAGTAGTACGCAATCGTAAATTAAATGAAGAGTAAAAATTGTATATTGTGAAATGTATAGTTGTTATATTTTGCCCAGGCATCGCGAATGATGATGTGATTGTAAGTCAGTGTATTGAGTAGCGTTGTGGTTAGCTTGTAAACACAAGTGCAGAGCAAGGTTCAGGGTCGCTTGCCGGGAATTAAAGGCTTGGTAAGGGCTTTGGAAGGATTGTACGGTAAGAGTTCCGCTGGGGTCTAAGTGTATGACAGCTGACTGCTGTTGCCCTTGTAAGGTAATGACATTAGCTTGTTGTTCCCTTGCATTAGCCTCTTTCTTTCGGTTAACACCTTGGCACTGATTTCCATTCTCATCTCTTATTTCTCACCTACTTCTGTAGTATTTGCTCTGTTTCCGTCCTCTATTTCCTCTCCTATAGATGCAGCCAGTCTGTTGAAAACGTTTTGAGTTCGGAACTAAATTAACAGTCCATTGTTCAACTTGAACATGGTAACCAGTAGGACCTGCAAAACCATCGACCACAACCTCACAACTACGAGTGGATTCATGCGGGAAGGCTGATGCAAATTCGTCTACTACTACACTCACAGTCATATTACTAGCCTCTTGAGATACAAAATTAACACTGCTAGCCTCAACATTTGACTAACAGACATACAAACTGAACCACTGTAATCCACACATTCATCATCTTCAGCACAAACTGTAGACAAATCTTGCCCAGAATCAGACTGCTCCACCATTCTACACCACTCGTTCCTATCCTGACAGCTTCCAATTGTACCTGTTCTGGTCATCATGGGCTTCCCTGTTATGAAATGAACGTCGAGAGCTTCAGTGAATGAGCAACTCCCTCAAAGTAACACACAAGTTCAAGAAAATGAAATCGCGAGTTCAGCCACTAGTCAAACACTAAAATAAACCTCCAATAAATTTCCAGAATCTCTCTACGAAACAACACAATAGTAACACACAATACCGTAATGCTCAAACTTCTTGTCAATAAATAAACTGGAAGCAGTCTTGATCGGTCAACTTGTCAATAGTTCACACTACGCCAAACATGAAAAAAAGTCAAGTAAAAGCAACATGACATTAAAACATTCAAAATTCTCTACTAACAACTTAAAAAATCATTCCATAAATGTTAAATATTCATCAGGAAATGTAACGGAATGATCCAAGAAATATGTCTCAGCTTAGAGCACACTATGGTCAGTAGCAACGTAAGTCAGTTCCGGTCATTTATGTTTTCAAAGACCAAAGTAACCGCTAACGAAAATTAAATAAATTATGAGAACGAAAACAATGGCTTATCTCAATGTACTCAACAAATTCTCCACCTCTGAAAGTGGCTCCACTCTCAGCATTCCTCCAAGTCTCAATGTATCCGTTCACAGGGGAGAGGGTGTGAAATGAATCATGAAAGAAATGAAATCATCTCTGGTAATATCCCATATGAACTTCAATCATTCCAATCAAGTGCATCTGAATCACTGACTTGTATCTGGTGTATTGCAAAGCAATACTACACACAGAAAACGTAATTAAAATGAGCAAGAAATAAGACTTTGTAATGTAGATCTCAAATAGTTAAATATTAGTACATAAAGCAAGAATACCATACTCCAAAGACAAAAGAGTTTGACACAAAACACTGGCACGGACACTTCATCTCATTTCAAAATAAAAAACGTTCACCACGTTAGCACTGCCTGAAACCCAAAGAAAGTAATGTTACCTTCACTGTGTAAAAGCGTGAAATTAATCTCACTCTATCAGAAAACAAATCACAAGCATATGATTTCAGAAAAGGAAAAACTGTACACTGCACAATAGAGTTTCTACCAAATCTTAACATTTCACAATTCTTAAACATTTCACTAAGCCAAAAACACTATAAAGCTCTTGCCGACAATATCCCACCATAATGCAATCCGAAATGCTTCAATATACTTCCAGACACAACCGTTACCAGAATACCATAAAAAAGAAATTCTTTCAATTTCAATTCCTACACAACAGGCACATCAACAAGACTTAAAAGCCAAAAACAAATTCGATATAAGAACTATAGAGGAAAAAATTTGTTAAAAGAGATACACACTGCAAATAAATTACTTACTAGTCCAGCTTCAGCAAATCTTATAATATTAACAAAACGCTAGCTTCCACAGAACCATGAAATACTGGCATATTCTAAGAAATGTGTGTGTTGGGTAATAGTTGTAGCACTTAGCAGGAGGCAGGATTGTAATTTTGTGTACAGCATATATAACAATGGATACGATATTTAGGAACCAGGTTTTACATTGTAAGACATTTCCAGGGGCAGATGTGGACTCTGACCACAATCTATTGGTTGTAACCTGTAGATTAAAACTGAAGAAACAGCAAAAAAGTGGGAACTTAAGGAGATGAGACCTGGATAAACTGAAAGTACCTGAGGTTGTACAGAGCTTCAGGGAGAGCATAAGGGAACAATTGACCGGAATGGGGGAAAGAAATACAGTAGAATGCGAATGGGTAGCTTTGAGGGATGAAGTAGTGAAGGCAGCAGAGGATCAAGTAGGTAAAAAGACGAGGGCTAGTAGAAATCCTTGGGTAACAGAAGAAATATTGAATTTAATTGATGAAAGGAAAACATATAAAAATGCAGTAAATGAAAAAGACAAAAAGGAATACAAACGTCTCAAAAATGAGATAGACAGGAAGTGCAAAATGGCTAAGCAGGCATGGCTAGAGGACAAATGTAAGGATGTAGAGGTTTATCTCACTAAGGGTAAGATAGATACTGCCTACAGGAAAATTAAAGAGACCTTTGGACAAAAGAGAGCCACTTGTATGAATATCAAGAGCTTTGATGGAAACCCAGTTCTAAGCTAAAAAGGGAAAGTAGAAAGGTGGAAGGAGTATATAGAGGGTCTATACAAGGGAGATGTACTTGAGGACAATATTATGGAAATGGAAGAGGATGTAGACGAAGATGAAATGGGAGATACGATACTGCGTGAAGAGTTTGACAGAGCACTGAAAGACCTGAGTCGAAACAAGGCCCCCGGAGTAGACAACAATTCATTAGAACTACTGACGGCCTTCGGAGAGCCAATCCTGACAAAACTCTACCACCTGGTGAGCAAGATGTATGAGACAGGCGGAGTACCCTCAGACTTCAAGAAGAATATAATAATTCCAATCACAAAGGAAGCAGGTGTTGACAGATGAAAAAATTACCGAACAATCAGTTTAATAAGCCACAGCTGCAAAATACTAACACGAATTCTTTATAGACGAATGGAAAAACTGGTAGAAGCCGACCTCGGGGCAGATCAGTTTGGATTCCGTAGAAATGTTGGAACACGTGAGGCAATACTGACCTTACGACTTATCTTAGAAAATAGATTAAGGAAAGGCCAATCTACGTTTCTAGCATTTGTAGTCTTAGAGAAAGCTTTTCACAATCTTGTTTGGAATACTCTCGTTCAAATTCTAAAGGTGGCAGGGGTAAAATACAGGGATCGAAAGGCTATTTGCAATTTGTACAGAAACCAGATGGCAGTTATAAGAGTCGAGTGACATGAAAGGGAAGCAGTGGTTGGGAAAGGAGTGAGACAGGGTTGTAGCCTCTCACCGACGTTATTCAATCTGGATATTGAGCAAGCAGTAAAGGAAACAAAAGAAAAATTCGGAGTAGGTATTAAAATCCATGGAGAAGAAATAAAAACTTTGAGGTTCGCCGATGACATTGTAATTCTGTCGGAGACAGCAAAGGACTTGGAAGAGCAGTTGAAGGAATGGATAACGTCTGGAAAAGAGGATATAAGATGAACATCAACAAAAACAAAACGAGGATAATGGAATGTAGTCGAATTAAGTCGGGTGATGCTGAGGGAATTAGATTAGGAAATGAGACACTTATAGTAGTAAAGGAGTTTTGCTATTTGGGGAGCAAAATAACTGATGACGGTCGAAGTAGAGAGGATATAAAATGTAGATTGGCAACGGCAAGGAAAGCATTTCTGAAGAAGAGAAATTTGTTAACATCGAGTATAGATTTAAGTGTCAGGAAGTCATTTCTGAAAGTATTTGTTTGGAGTGTAGCCATGTATTGAAGTGAAACATGGACGATAAATAGTTTGGACAAGAAGAGAACAGAAGCTTTCGAAATGTGGTGCTACAGAAGAATGCTGAAGATTAGATAGGTAGATCACATAACTAATGAGGAAGTATTGAATAGGATTGGGGAGAAGAGAAGTTTGTGGCACAACTTGACCAGAAGAAGGGGTCGGTTGGTAGGACATGTTCTGAGGCATCAAGGGATCACCAGTTTAGTATTGGAGGGCATCGTAGAGGGTAAAAATCGTAGAGGGAGAGCAAGAGATGAATACACTAAGCAGATTCAGAAGGATGTAGGTTGCAGTAAGTACTGGGAGATGAAGAAGCTTGCACGGGATAGAATAGCATGGAGAGCTGCATCAAACCAGTCTCAGGACTGAAGACGACAACAACAACAACAACAACATACGTGTGTAGTTTCCGGTGCAAAACAACCGCTGCAGAAAGTACTTTTAACAACAAAATAATCTCAGATAATGTTAGTACAGTGCAGCCTTCGAGACGAATTAACTGTACACTCATGTACATTTTAGACAAGAATAGCAACATTGTAAGTGTGGTGCTAAGGAAGAATGCTGAAGGCTGGATGGACAGATCATGTAATTAATGAGGAGATACTGAATGGAATTGGCGGAAAGAGAAATTTGTGGTACAGTCTGTCTAGAAGAAGGGATCGGTTGATAGGATATATTCTGAGGCATCAAGCGATTAACCATTTAGTACCTGAAGAGACCTTGGGGGTAAAAATCGTAGAGGGAGACTAAGGGATGAATACATTACACGGATTCAGGAGGATGGGGGTTGCAGTAGTTATTAGGAGATGAAGACATGATAGAGTACCATGGAGAGCTGCATCAAACCGAAGACCAAAACAACAATACTCTTGTACTAGAATTATCTCCACTCGTCACTTGAGTTCCCAAAACATTACTATTTTTTTAATTGCTCACTCCAAAAGTGAAAAGAAATCGTGGAATAACGTAAAGTCTTCTCTCATAAGAAGTAACTCTCCCACACACACAACAAGATGGGGAGGATTTGTCTGGTGACGTGATGAAAGGAGAAATCGAAGTCCGTATGGAAGGCACGGTATCCAGTATTAGAGGCAGAGTTTAACAGAGCTTCCGAAGATTTGAGATTAAATAGGACAGACGGGACAGACAGCATTCCTGAAGTCACTGTGAAAAGTGGCAATCAAACTGCTATTTAAATTGTTGTGTAGAGCGTAAGACTCCAGTCACATACGACTTTTGGGAAAACGTCATCGACAATCCGTAAGACATCAAGTGCAAGTAAGTGTGAGAGTTATCGTACAATCAGCTTAATATCTCACGTTATATGTTATATGACGATCAGATTGGCTTTAGGAAGGTCAAGGCACCAGAGGCAGTTCTGAGGTTACTCTTGAGAATGGAAGCAAGACTTAGGAAAAATCTAGATACATTCATGGAACTGGTCCACTTGGAAAAAGTGTTAGACAAGATCCAAGAGAGAACAATAAGAATGGAAGACCAAGAACGAAGTGCTCGGATTAGAAAAGATGTCGGAAGGGACAGAATCTTTCATCCCTAATGTTCAGTATATACATCGAAGAAGCAATGACGGAAACAACGGGAAGATTGAAGAATGGGATTAAAATTCAGGGTAAAAGGATAAAGCAGACGACGTGAAGGAATTATGTTACACTGAAGCAAAATATCATATGATACACAAACCAAGGAGGATATAAAAAACAGACTAATAAATGCAAAGAGAGCATTCTTGGCCAAGAGAATCTACCAGTACCTAACCTGAGGAAGAAATTTCTGAGAATGTAGGTATGGAGCGTAGCGTTGTGTGGTGACGAATCCTGGAGTATTGGAATACCGGAACAAACTAGAATGGAATTTGGTGAACTAATAAGATAAGAAATGAGAAGGCCTCCGCAGAATCTGCAAGGAAACTAACATGTGGAAATCATTGACAAGAAGAAGGCATAGAATCACAGGACACGTATTAAGATGTCGCGGTATAACTTCCACGGACAGAGCGAGGTGTTGGGGAGTAAGACAGAGATTGGAATATATCCAGCAAACAGCTGAGAATGTTCGCTGGAACTGCTACTCTCGGATGAAGTAGTTGCCACAAGAGAGGGAAACGAAATTGTCGTTTGGCATTATTGGTCAGAATACCCTGTCTGTGGTAGTTCGGTGGCCTAGTGCAAGGTTTTTCTATTTTGACGCCCTTCAAGGTAGTTAGATTTTATGACTGCTGTACATCGGCCACTCTTGAAATCTGCCCCATAATACGGTCAATGTATGAAAGTAGAAGTATGCCTGTTAGTTGGCTAAGAAGAATGATACTGGGAGGAAAACAATTTAATCGGATAGTGAATGACTTCCGACTTCAGCAGAAGACTTCGTTTTGGTTGATCACTTGTCCATTTTTGCCCTCTAACTGGAATATCGATGAGACAGCGCATTGGAAGGGGAACAAGGGGGTGTTGCATTACACAACACACTGAAAAAAAGGGTGCAATATTAATTTCCGACTGTTTGCTAAAGACAAGAATATCGTCGAAAATCGGACTATTTTTAGATGAATCTCAATTACTATCTCATACAGAAGAAAAGGAAATGGTCTGGTTATCTGATGAGAATGAAGTACGGATGTGGTACGTAAGAGGCGCGTTCAGTAGGCAATGCAATACGTTTTTTCTCGACCAATTTCGGTTGAAAACATGCAGAATTTGTGGGAAGTCGTGGAATATTTGCGCTTCAGCCCCTATAGTTTCATGAAATTCCACAGGTGGCGACTCTGTACGAAGCCTTCAAAATGGCGTCTGTAACAGAGAGGCATTCCAAGCAGAGAGCTGAACAGTTTCTTTTGGCGGGAAATCAAAGCATCGTAGATATTCACAGGCGCTTGCAGAGTGTCTACGGAGACCGGGTACTGAATAAAAGAAAGGGGAGTCGTTGGGCGATGCGTCTTTCATCGTCGCAACAAGATCGCACAATCCCGTCCGACCTCGCTCTTGTCGGGCCGCAGCACAGAGCTGTGAATCCTCGAATGTTGGAACGTGCGGACACACTCACTGGAGGTGATCGGCGGATCACAAACACCTCGCTGCTCAACTGGACGTCTCTGCTGGCTGTTCTCACACGCTCGCCCACCAGTTGGGGAACTCAAAAGTGTTTGCGAGCTTGGTTCCTTGCCACCTAACAGAATGCTGGTCGTGACAATTTATATCAAACACTGTCACGGAGGCAAAACGACAATCCCTGGAGTGGCGCCACACCCCCCGTCTCCGAATACAAATGTTAAAACTCTTATCCTGAGCTGGTAAAACCATGACGATGATCTTCTGAAGTGATTACTCTGTTTGATGTCCTCCTTCGCGGCACAATGTCGATTTTGGAAGTGTATTGTGCCACCCTCAGGAAACTTAAGAAACGAGAACATCGTGGTCATTGCCATAGAAATGCAAACGAACTTCTCATGCTCCATGACAAGACCTCAGAGAAGTGTGTGGGCCGTTTTGGCCGAGCGGTTCTAGGCGCTTCAGTCCGGAACCACTCTGCTGCTACGGTCGCAGGTTCGAATGCTGCCTGGGGCATGGATGTGTGTGATGTCCTTAGGTTGGTTAGGTCTAAGTACTTCTAAGTATAGGAGGCTGATGACTTCAGATGTTAAGTCCCACAGTGCTTAGAGCCATCTGAACCATTTTGAACAAGTCTCTGCACTCGACAGGAGCTCAGACTTCGTTGGACTGTTCTTCCTCATCCACCCCACAGCCCAGATCTCGGAACATCTGACTTCCATCAGTTTGGCCCATGAAAGACGCACTCCGCGGGTAGCAGTACGTGGATGATGGGGAAGTTATTGATGCTGCAAGACGTTGCCTCCGACGTCGACCAGTGTAGAGTTGCAACATGAGGGCATTGAGGCTCTCGCAGTAAGGTGCCGTATCTTATTGAACTGATATTATGCTGAAGCACAGAGTTTCCTAGCGAATTGAGTGGGGAATAATATTCTTTATTGGAATCCTGAATGATACCAAAACGCAAAAAATGTGTTGCATTACTTACTGAACGCATCTCATATAAATCATAAACTTCGTAAATTCTGATACCTAGAACAGCACACCTTCATTTAAAAGCATAAGAAGGTCATCTGAAACATAATTTTGTTTTTCCAAAAACGGCACAAACGTACAAACGTCCCTGTACTACTCTACTACTCTTAACAGACAATGGATCAAGTATACGGCCATTTTTCAGAAATATATAGTGGAAGTTTGAAGAATGTCGACAGAAAAGAAGAGAACCGACCTGAACTGTAAATACATTCAGTAAGTAAACGCGCCTCAGACTAATCCACGCTATGTGCATCTGAAGCAGTGTTGAAGTAAACTGTCTGGAACAATGGCCACGCATTCAGTCCGCCGAGGAAGAAGGCAAACTACAGCATTTGTGATCCATCTTTACATGGAGAAATTTGAACAATCAGCCCTAGACAAAGCTAATAGCAAACCATTTCATTGGTATCGATATGTAGATGACGCATTTGTGGTTTGGTCTCATCGCAGAAAGGCCTTGGACGATTTCTTTGATTATCTAAATAAAATTCACCCAAAAATATAGTTTACCATGGAAATAGAAAAGGATAACAGAATATCTTTCTTGGATGTCTTAGTTATGGGACGGTCCGATAGGAACTTGGAATATAATGTTTTTCCGAAGGCAACACATACGGACAGATATTTACATAAAAATTCTAATCATCAACCACAACAAAATAAAGTCTTGTCGATCGAGCGGAACGGATATGTACACCTGAACATTTGGATGCTGAAGTGAAACATCTGAAGCAAGCTTTTGAAAAAAACGGCTACTCAAGAAAAGAGATAAATAGAATTTTGAGTCCAAGGAACAGAAGACCAAAAGATAAGAATAAACCACAACGACAGAAAAATGCAGTAGATCTCCCTTTTATTAAATAAGTAACAGATCGAATCGGTAATCTTTTACGAAAACATGACATAAAACCGGTCTTTAAGCCAACAAAGAAAATAAGTCAAGTACTACGATCCGTGAAGGATAAACGCCCTCCTCTGTCGACATGTGGTGTGTATTAAATTCCATGTACCTGTGGTAAAGTTTATATTGGTACTACCAAAAGAAGCGTAAATACGCGACTGAAAGAGCATAAAAGTCTTTGTCGACTTGGAAAAATAGAAAAATCAGCTGTAGCGGAACATGCTCTTCAACCAGGCAACCACCAAGTTAAGTTTTCGGATACCGAAGTTTTATCTACAACGTTAAATTACTATCCACAGTTATATAGAGAAGCTATTGAAATTTATAAACATCACGATAATTTTAATAGGAAAGAGGAGGCTATGAAACTTAGCGATATATCGACAGTGGCTCTACAAAATTGCTAACAACTTTTATCTTTGACAAGGTGGTAATCGATAGTCAACCTTATCTTTACTATGGATCATCACTGCTCATCACGTGTCTCCTGAACCACGCCCCCCTTTCTCGCAATATATAAGTCGCTCTGAGACACCCGACCAGTCAGTCGGCAAGACTCAGCGGAGCAGCGCCTCTGAGGAAGTCCAGCACAGTCCTGGACGAAACGTAAGGAACAGAAAAGTTCTTGGACCACGACCCCACATCCCGGAAAGTATATCGATAGCCATTTGTGATTGTGGCTCTGGAACAGGTTGCTGCGACACATTAAATTAGATATTAATTTATCCTTAGAGCGTTGTTAATATTCTCACCTATTCAAACATTTATCCACTAAACTTGTACGTTTTTATACTTAAAAAATGCGTGGAAAGGATGGTTTCGTAATGGGCCACCAATTACAGTACAATAATTCTCGTAGGTGATCAATGGAGAACAATATGAACGATATGTTAAGCCTGTAATTTCTGTGACTTCTATTGTATACTAAATACAGGTTTCGGCGTAGCAGCCAAGTAAAAAATGGCTCTGAGCACTATGGTACTTAACTTCTGAGGTCATCAGTCCCCTAGAAAATAAAACTAATTAAACCTAACTAACCTAAGCACATCACACAGATCCATGCCCGAGGCAGGATTCGAACCTGCGACCTTAGCGGTCGAGCAGCCAAGTAACTAACACAGTACTTGCTAACACGTCGGAACTAGACCTGCTAATATTTTCAGGAACATCGGGAAGCCAATGTATCGATATTCAAAAATGTCGTTATGCGAGCTCGATATATCAAGAAATTTATCGATGTATACAAAGCCCACGGAAAAGTAACGACGTACAGGCAAAAGAAATGGTATATATCGACTGCACAGTGTAAACATACTGGCCGTTTTGGAGCTGTATATTTAAGTATTGATTTATTATTAGTTCTTCTGCTCATCAGCAACCTAGCAGCTTGCTTATCCCCTTTACATCAAGACCGAAAGGAAAACGATGCACGTTCATGCTTGGCGATAGTCACTTCGCTAAGAACGGGAACTGCATGTAAGCGGCACAATGAAAGGCGTCCCGTGGATTTGTCTTTCGGTTTCGTCACATATCGCATTTGTCTAAACCACTTCATGTCGACTTCACTGTTTTTTCATGTCTGAAAACGCCAGTGAACTAGCAGTTGCAGTGTCAAAATTGCGTGGTGAAGCTAACCGTTGCAGTTTCTGTTGGTAGCGCCGAGCGCCAATTATGTCAGCATTTTACACGTCTCCTTCCACCACAAAGACGAGTCTTGCCATTTAGATTTTTGTTCAACAGTTTCAGCAACTGTTTTTCAAGAGTGCCTATATGAAGAAATAGCACTCACGTTAAAAATAATTTTTAAAGCCAATGCTGAGCTATTTCCTCACATCGGATATCTTGTTATTCCATTCACACTGCTACCCACCATTGCACTCAGACTTCTTTGCGCCATCTACACTTGCTTCAAACAGTGAAAGAGGAGACTGGACATGATGAAATATCCCGCACACAGTGAATGTAAAATTATGTTCTACTGCAATTCCAAAACACAATTTCAAATATCTTTCAAATTCTGAAAATGACAGGGGTAAAATACAGGGAGCGAAAGGCTATTTACAATTTGTACAGAAACCAGATGGCAGTTATAAGAGTCGAGGGACATGAAAGGGAATCAGTGGTTGGGAAGGGAGTGAGACAGGGTTGTAGTCTCTCCTCGATGTTATTCAATCTGTATATTGAGCAAACAATAAAGGAAACAAAAGAAAAGTTCGGAGTAGGTATTAAAATCCACGGAGAATGAATAACAATTTTGAGGTTTGCCGATGACATTGTAATTCTGTCAGGGACAGCAAAGGACTTGGAAGAGCAGTTGAACGGAATGGACAGTGTCTTGAAAGGAGGGTGTAACATGAACATCAACAAAAGCAAAACGAGGATAATGGAATGTAGTCGAATTAAATCGGGTAATGCTGAGAGAATTAGATTAGGAAATTAGACACTTAAAATAGTAAAGTAGTTTTGCTATTTGGGGATCAAAATAACTAATGATGGTCGAAGTAGAGAGGATATAAAATGTAGACTGGCAATGGCAAGGAAAGCGCGTCTGAAGAAGAGAAATTTGTTAACATCGAGTATAGATTTAAGTGTCAGGAAGTCATTTCTGAAAGTATTTGTATGGAGTGTAGCCATGTACGGAAGTGAATCATGGACGATAAATAGTTTGGACAAGAAGAGAATAGAAGCTTTCGAAATGTGGTGCTACAGGTGAATGCTGCAGATTAGATGGGTAGATCAGATAACTAACGAGGAAGTATTGAATCGGATTGGAGAGAAGAGAAGTTTGTGGCACAACTTGACTAGAAGAAGGGAGCGGTTGGTTGGACATGTTCTGAGGCATCAAGGGATCACCAATTTGGAACTGGACGTCAGCGTGGAGGGTAAAAATCGTAGAGGGAAACCAAGAGATGAATACACTAAGCAGATTCAGAAGGATGTAGGCTGCAGATCTCCCAGATGAAGAAGCTTGCACAGGATAGAGTAGCATGGAGAGCTGTATCACACCAGTCTACGGGCTGAAGACTACAACATCAACAACAGAAAATTTGAAAAAAAAACCTTATATAAAATAAAAATATCGGCGATCTATATTGCAATTTCTATATCGATGTATCCGCTAAGAACATACAGCTGTTACAAACCGTTGCTTTCTGTAAAGAGTCTCGTCGTATCGACATATCGATACTTTATCAGTAGGTCTAGTAGAAACAGCTCCCACCGCTGAAATATGAGGTTTTTGGTTTGGTGACCTCTCGTTTCGCAGGCGGACATCGACTCTGCAAATGTCGCCGACCGACGCTATACTGGTGCTCTAAAAATTTTCCATTACGCGTTTGATACCGCGATACGGATAAACCGCCGCAACGCATTTACGCACAATGTTGTCAACAAAGCAGCACTGTGAGCGGCACTAACTTCTAGTCGCTTTCCTTTAATACCGTGCCGCTCTGAGTGACATAAATGAAGTACACCAACTGTCTGTAAAAGCTGGTTCGCACTAGGCGAGTAATTTAGTCGATCAGCGATTGATTCAGTAGCTCGCCTTGACGGCTAAACGGCAAGAAAGCAAGTTTGCGTTTACCCACGGTTTAGTTGGCAGTCAAGTGTCGCCACTGTAACATGATTCGGAGAGCGAAAGCTAACGAAGCAATACAGGGTGTTTTTTTTTTCAAAAGGACTTTATAACTTTAAAAATTCATATAACTTTATTGAAAGTAGATACAGAGCTGCGTTTGGCGTTATTTTGTAGGGAAACAAATGGTTCAAATGGCTGTGAGTACTGTGGGACTTAACATATATGGTCATCAGTCCCCTAGAACTTAGAACTACTTAAATCTAACTAACCTAAGGACATCACACAATACCCAGTCATCACGAGGCAGAGGAAATCCCTGACCCCGCCGGGAATCGAACCCGGGAACTCGGACGTGCGAAGCGAGAACGCTACCGCACGACCGCGAGCTCCGGACTGTAGGGAAACACATCAAGTTTTTACTTTAAGCTAAAAATGTTGCATGTGGCTCCCGTTGGTTATCGTCCACACACCTGATCAAAAGCAAATTTCTTCCTAAACTTGCTCAGTGCCTGCGTAAATTCTTGCTCCAAGTTCAGGTAGAGAAGCCGGCACAGGAGGTCCAAACACGATATCCTTATTGAAAGCCCATAAAAAATTCGAGTGCATTCAGGTTTGGGGCCATGCAATTGGCGCATCACGGCCAATTCATTGACCTGAAAATCGGTCACTAAGAAAATCCCGGCCGTCAGCCAGGTATTGGGATCGTGCACCATCTTGAATGAAGTAAACATTTCGTTCTAGGTCATCCTCGTCGATCTGTGGTATCAAGAATTGTATCACATATCCAGGAACACTATCTCGTTTATTGTTCTCTCATGGAATAAAAAGGTGCTGTACACTTTGTTCCTGCTCAATCCACAAAAACGTTTATTTTAGCGCTATCACGAATATGTTGCAATGTTTGATGTAGATTTTCACTGCCCAAAATCCTACAGTTATGAGAGTTAATCTTGTCACTTAAGTGAAGAGTCGACTCGTCAGAAAAGGCGCTTTTGTTCATCAAATGTTCATCTTCGTGTGTTCATTTTAACATGTCTGAACAGAAGTTCTTGCAAGCACTTTTATCAATATTCTATTGTTTGTACGATCGTCAATCTTTACTGTTTCATTGCTTTTGAATACATTATGGGAGAGGCAGTGATCAATGGCTTACAAATATTTACTTTTAAAAACAGTCTTGATCACGATTTATTTATCAAGTTGACAGTAGTGGTCGAAACCGGTCACCTTGATAAATAAATCGTGATCAAGACTGTTTTTTATAGTAAATATTTGCACTGTTTCAAATGCAAACTGTTTTCAGCACAGGCCAAACAGTCGTATGTGGTATTTGCAGTTGGTGAGATGCACCCCAGGTTAATTTTGGATGGCTGTTGACAAAACGTTGTTCACTCGCCTAACGATGTCGTCAGATGTGCGTGAACAACCTGATGATTTCCCATGTCTTACCGATCACCCTGTTTCTACAAAACATTTACGCGACTCATAAACTGTAGGCCTGCTAGGAGGATCTCTAGCGTACGTCGTATGGAAATTACGCTGAACTGTTGTCGCTGACTTCGAAGATGTCGCCGACTTGGAAGAAGACACTGAAATTGCAGAGAAGCAAAAAGAAAATGGATACGAAAGTAGATTGGCCAAAGAGATTTGCATGGAGCATCCATTGTGCTTCTGAAAGAATTTGGAAGGGAAGTCCCAAAAGAACACTTTTCAACACTGAGAATGTCAGAAAGATGCTTCATTTTGCTATCAGAAAATTAGAGTGCAGTGTACTGATGCACATCTAAGAATATCCATATGTGCAGAAAGTAAACTCCAGGTATTGTTGCATTTCCTTGTTACTGCGCATAATTTAAGAACCCTGATTCACTTCTCTCAATTAGGGAAGTCAAACATTTCTTTCCCAGAATAAAAATTCTTCTATCAAAGCACAATAAAGGCAAATGACCCGCGGTCAGAGTTATGGATGTAAAAGATGTGAACTAGCTTTTCGACTTATCTGACAGCTTCCAATACATTTAAATCAAACCATTTTGAGATGCATCGATTTCGAAATGGCAAAATTGAGTAGAGATATTTTATACTTTTTTCGCAATTTTCGGTAAATATTTGAAATTGTTCTTTTGAAAGTATAGTAGAACATAATTCTATTTTCACTTTGTGAAGGAGTCTTACTATTTTTTGGGCTTTTATCATGTTCAGTCTTTCTCTTTGACTGTGTGAAGCAAGGATAGAGGGCACAAAGTAGTCCGATTGCACTAGGGGTTTTCGGAGTGAATGGAATAACAAGACATTCGGCGTGAAGAAACAGCATACCAGTGTGGTTCTTCAAAAATAGTTGTTGAAACTGATCGACAAAAGTCTAAGTGACGAGATTGGTCTTTGCGGTGGGCAAATGCTGACGTACCAACATAAACTGCCACGTACAAGATCACAACGTAATTTTGACACAACATCTGCTAGGTCGCTGGCGCTTACGGGAATGAAACAACGGAGAAGTCGATGTGAAGTGTTCCAGACAAATCAGACATGTGATGAAACCGAACGACGGACCCATCGGACACTTTATTGTGCCTCTTACATGTAGTTAGCATAGCGCATATCGCCAAACATGAACGTGCATCATTTCGCTTACAATTCTTGCTCTAACGGGGACGAATATGGTGCTAGCTTGTTGACGTACAGAATATCTAAATGATAAATCATGACTTCAATATACAGCTCTAAAATTGACAGTATACTTTTTTGGCCTGTCAGACGATACTTTTTTCGTCGATATACACATACAGCGATTAGTTATTCGTTTTATCGACGCGATTTTTTATGTATCGATATATCGGATACCCGATATTTTTAAAAATATCAACAGTTCTCATCCCACGTCTCCCTGTTAATGCCGCACCACGCGTCTTCGAACAGTGTCATTCGAACAGTGAAACGAACATCACTAGTACAACAGTGAAGTCTGCGGACGCCACAATGGCTTGTCTAAATTATTCTGCTCCACAACGAATATTTATTTACAATTCGGTGAACAGAAGTTTCCACGTAAACGAAGTCTAAACGAAGGCGCACAGTGCTCATAGCTCATCTCTATGACATTGCATACCGTGTCTAAAATTCCCCTAAAAAGTCTCTCAGACGTCTTTCACAACAAACGCAAATTTATTTCACCTCTGTACTAAGAGCTGCTTGACACCTAAACCTCCAGATGTCAGACACTGAGATTAGCACCAAACATTGTGTCTCAATAGAGTTTCAACCAAAACACCGTTTTACTTCGTGCTGTGTCCTGTCGTACAGTATTACATGTGTGAACGATAATTAAAAGTAACACCAGAGCTATGGAGCATCGGAAAACTTCGTCTGTAGTGATAGTATTGCAAGTCTCACATAGGTGTAAACGTGGTCATCGTACCAAACGCCCATGCCAATTTTTATTTACCGTATACACGTGAAACTGTAATATGGGTGAACATTTTCCTGACACGTAGTTGGTAGCAGTGCTCTTTTGGCAGTTTGCTTTCACTTCGGTAGTTGACAGTCATGTACTTTTATTGATCCCATTATTTTGTTTATTATTATTATTATTACCTCCGCATAAGGCAACGGCCTTGCCGCAGTGGTTACACCGGTTCCCGTGAGATAATAGAAGTTAAGCGCTGTCGGGCGTGGTCGGCACTTGGATAGGTAACCGTCCAGACCGTCATGCGCTGTTGCCATTTTTCAGGGTGCACGGTGCACTCAGCCTCGTGATGCCAATTGAGGAGTTACTCGACCGATTAGTAGCGGCTTCGGTCAAGAATACCATCATAACGACCGGGAGAGCAGTGTGCTGACCCCACGCCCCTCCTATCCGCATCCTCCCTCAGGATGACACGGCGGTCGGATGGTCCCGGTAGGCCACTCGTGGCCTGAAGATGGAGTGCTTTTTTATACTTCCGCATGTGTGATGCAATTGTTTCTTTATTTTTCTGTTCTGATTGCATATTCTGTGTAACTACACATGTATATATAGGTTTACTACTTTCAAAGAACGGAAGCGGAATCAGACTGCCAAGAGAACATTGCCGTGAACTCAAAATAGCTCTTTTGCATGTCGTAAAGAAGTTGTCTCATATCAGACTTTCAAGCAAAATACAGTAACAAAAAATTCTCGTAGTTTCCGTTTTAGTGTGAGGATCTAACGTTCTACCAACTTCCCCACGGAAGTAATTTCATTTATTCATAGCTATGTTTTTAATGTGCCCATATTTCTCTTAATTAACGTTTACGCCCGTTCGCTGGATAACAGCACATAGTACGAACTAAATCGGAGTTTTAGTTGATACTCTATCGACATACAATCTTGTGATCCCATTCGTAAGGTTAGGATTTGCGAATGGGTTTTAAACAAGTGTGTGACGGTGAAATAGAACCTCACGTCATTCTATTTTCAGACGAGGGTTGGTTCCACTTACACGTGTTTCTTAATTACCAGAACTGTCGACAGTGAAGCGCCGGTAGACCTATTCTGCTTCATGAGAAACCCCTTCACGATCAGAAGGTAGGAGTATGGTGAGCAGTTAATGGTGACAAAATAATAAGCCCAATATTTTTAATGACGCAGTTAACGGTGAAAGACATATGAAAAACATTTTGCAATCTTTTTTTAACGATTTGTGTGAAAGTATGCTTCACGTTTTTTCAGCAGGAATCAGCAAGGGTCATAGGTCAATGTTTCTTTGCACGCAGATCACAATATCTGGTCCGCATGAAGTCGAGGCTAAACTCTGCGCAATTTCCATCGGTTGTGAGCACTAAAGGATAAAGTATGCACAGCAAATCCGCGCACGTTAGAAAACTACCAAGATAATAACCACGCGCCCCTTAATCCAATTTCTTAAAGAGAATTACATCGTGTGATGAATATTTTCTTGAGCAGATGACAGAAATGCGTGGAAAACAATGGCAGCCAGTTACAGTATCTCCTTGCTCGATATGGAAGAGGACAAAATTTATATGCACATACCTGAAATTTAGTAGACCCTACTGCGGCAGTAGACGGACAACGTGGTTCCGATTCACGGTGCAACGGAGCGCTTATTACCCGCCACCAACTGCGTCATGCGTGCAGTCATGACATCCTGTATTTAAAACAAATTCTCATTTTTCCTAGACAATTTCACATCTCTCAATGTCCATGAACTCATAATACCTTAAACAAATTGTAGTCCTCAGCAACATGCAAAAACGGGTCTAAAATTAAAACTACACTGCTCCATTGGTTTCATCTCCAAACTACTCAGAAAAGCAGTACAAACTTAAATTTCCGTTAGAATAACTTTAGATGTACTTTCTTTCACTGTCAATGATCTCAGTATGGCAGCTATATAAAAAAAAAAAAAAAAAAAAAAAAAAAAAAAAAAAAAAACAGCATGCCACGCTCTCTTTAGTCACGTAAGGCAATCACCGAGCTGACTTAATTTGAAAGTGTTGCAATACACTACATTTGTAGCATTGTATACTATGCCACTAGATGTCTCTGTCTTGGAACAGCATCGGTGGTTTCATGCTAAAGGCAATGGTACTTCGAAAATAAAATTGTGGTTTCGGACAGAAACTGGTGCTAGTCTACTCAAAGGATTAAAGGAACGGAAAAAGACGTTTGGAAATGGAATTAAAATTGAGAGAGAGAGGAAATTGTAATGCTGCCACACGCCGCAAAGGACCTGGAGAGCAGCTGAACGGAATATCTGGTCACTTGGAAGGAGATTATAAGATCAACAAAATAATAATAATAATAATAATAATAATAATAATAATAATAATAATAATAATAAAACAAGGGTAATGGTGTGCTCTGGAATAAAAACAGGCGATTCTGAGGGAACTGTATTAGGAAATTAGACACTAAATACAGCAGAAGAATTCTGATATTTGGGCAGAACAATAAATGAAACTTGAAAATGGTTCAAATGGCTCTGAGCACTATGCGACTTAACATCTGTGGTCATCAGTCCCCTAGAACTTAGAAATACTTAAACCTAACTAACCTAAGGACATCACACACATCCATGCCCAAGGCAGGATACGAACCTGCGACCGTAGCGGTCACGCGCTTTCAGACTGAAGCGCCTAGAACCGCACGGCCGCACCGTCCGGCTAACTGAAACTTCCTGGCAGGTTAAAATTGTATCCCTGATCGAGACTTGAACTCGGGATTTGCCGGCGAAAGGCAATTGGTCCCGAGGTCGAGTCGCGATCAGGCACACAGTTTAAATCTGCCAGGAAGTGTCTCATAAGCGCACACTCCGCCGGTGAGTGAAAAACCTCATACTCGAAAAATAAACTTACTATGAGTAAAGTAGAGAAGATGTAAAGTCACACTGGCAACAGCAAGAAAAGCATTTCTGAGAAAGAGAAATCTGTAACATCATCTCTTCTTCTCTTCTCTATATAGAACCTACAAATTGAAGTCTCTTACTCTCTTGCGTTTGTATATTCTAGCTCATCGCAAGAGATATCGCAGTGGTTTTGATTAGCTTGGGTCAATGACTTACGAAGGAAGTTCGTCTGTACAACGTGTACATATTTCCTGTAAACTGCCTGAATTGCGATTAATGGAAGTTCCTCCCGCTGTCAAAACGGTGCCATTGCCACGTAGCGTTACAACCGCCACGACTGTAGAAAGCAACAGCGACTTGAGGTAGTTGCAAACCTTGACCACATTTCTTACCGGCACTCGTGGTCTAGCAGTGAAGTGCCGTGTGGCCTGAGGAGGGCAAGACTGCGAGATCGAATCCTGTGGCGGATTAAATTTGAGAAATATATAGGAGCCTTGCGGAACAATACTAGTAAAAGATACACCTAAGATATTCGTGGAATGCAACACAGAATAGATCTCCCAAAAACTTTGATTCTCAGATTTAAGGGCGCCGATTTATATCGCCCCAGAAAGCAAATTTTGCATATATATATATACGTCTACTCCATACAAACAAGCTACTTAGGAAATGGCACACAGAGACAGTTCTCAGCAATAGTCTGCCAGCAAGTAATCCAATACACACATTCTGTGGCAATCCAATATCGTCACACGAAAAATGTCCAGGCAAAGATTTTACCCACAGATATAAGTGCTTGGTGGCTTGACGTTTATACCGAAACCTACCTACCTTTTGGTAAGAAACAGGTGACTTGCGTAACTGTAGAAAATAAAATTAGTATGTGGAATTGGCCAAGAGAAAAGGTCTTCATTATCACGAGAACTGCAGTAAACAAAGTTAACTGTTCCATTCGTCGGTTCTTGGTAGAACAACATTACAAAAAATGAAAAGCACTATGCACTGATAAGCCAGAACATTATGACCACCTACCTAATAGGCCGTATGTCTACCATTGGCACGGACAACAGCGGCGACGCGCCGTGGCATGGAACTATCGAGGCTTTGGTAGGTGGCTGGAGGGAATTGGTACCATATCTGCACACACAAGTCACCTAACTCCCGTAAATTCCTGAGAGGGGGGCTATGAGCTCTGACGCTACGTTCAGTCACATCCCAGATGTGTTCGATCGGTTTCAGATCTGGCGAATTGGGGGTAGCACATCAACTGGAACTCACACTGTGTTCCTCGAACCACCCCATAACACTTGTGGCCTTATGACATGGCACATTATCTTGTTGAAAAATGCCACTGCTGTTGCGAAGCATGTCGTCATAAAGGGGTATACATGGTCTGCAACCAGTTAACGATATTCATTGACCGTCATGGTGCCTTGTACACGCTTGACTGGACCCATTATGTCCATGTGAATGTTTCTCAGAACATGGATCGTCGATTGTGGAAGACCATCGTTAGGAGTGTTCAGCGCACTGCGTGTTCTAACACACTTGTACTCTTCCAGCATTAAAGTCTGATGTTAGTTTCGCCACAGTTCGCCGCCTGTCCTGTTTTACCAGTCTTCTCAACCTACGACGTCCAACATCTGTAATGAGGGGCGGCCAAGCAACCGTTCGACGCGTCGTCTGAACGTGGTTTAAACTTGGTTTCGCCAGATATTGAAGACATCAACACACCACTCCTCGGACACCCAACCAGCCGTGCAGTTTCGGAAATGCTCGTTCCAAACCTCTGGACCACCACAATCTACCCTAACTCAATCTCCGAAACATCATGTGATCAAAAGTATCCGGACACCCCAAAAAACATACGTTTTTCATATGAGGTGCATTGTCCTGCCACCTACTGCCAGGCACTCCATATTATGGACCTCAGTGGTCATTAGACAGAGCAGAATGGGACGCTCCGCTGAACTCACGGACTTCGAACGTTGTCAGGTGATTGGGCGCCACTTGTGTCATACGTCTATACGCGAGATTTCACACTCCTAAACATCTCTTGGTCCACTGTTTCCGATGTGATATTGAAGTGGAAACGTGAAGGGACTCGTACAGCACAAAAGCGTACAGGCCAACCTCGTCAGTAGACTGACAGAGTCCGCTGACTGTTGAAGGGGGTCGTAATGTGTAACAGGCAGACTCTATCCAGACCATCGTACAGGAATTCCAAACAGCATCACGATCCACTGCAAGTACTATGACAATTAGGCGGCAGGTGAGAAATCTTGGATTTCATGATCGAGCGGCTGCTCATAAGCCACGCATCACGCGAGTAAATGAAAATTTCTGGTAAGATTTTATGGGACCAAACTGCTATGGTCATGGGCCCCTAAGCTTACGCATTACTTAATCTAACTTAAACTAACTTTCGCTAAAGACAACACACACACCCATGCCCGAGGGAGGGCTCGAACCTCCGAGGGGAGAGCAGCTCGGACCGTGACAAGACGCCTGAGACCACGCGGGTACGCCATGTGGTGCCGGTAAATGCCAAACGACTCCTCGCTCGGTGTAAAGAGCGTAAGCATTGGACGACTGAACAGTGGGAAAAGGTTGTGTACAGTGACGAATCACGGTACAGAACGTGGCCATCCGATGGCAGGGTGTGGGTATGGTGAATGCCCGGTGAACGTCATCTGCCAGCCTGTGTAGTGCCAACAGTAAAATTCGCAGACAGCGGTGTTATGGTATGGTCGTGTTTTACACGGAGGGGGCTTGCAGGTCTTGTTGTTTTGCGTGGCACTATCACAGCACAGGCTTACACTGATGTTTTAAGCACCTTCTTGGTTCTCACTGTTGAAGAGCAATTCGGGAACGCGATTGCATCTTTGAACACGATCGAGCACTTGTTCATAACGCGTGGCCTGTGGCGGAGTGGTTGCACGAGAATAACATCCCTCTAATGGACTGGCCTGCACAGAGTCCTGAGCTGAATCCTACAGAACACCTTTGGGATGTTTTGGAACAGTGACTTCGTGCCAGGCCTCATCGACCGACACCGATACCCCTCCTCAGTGCAGCCATTCCCCAAGAAGCCTTCCAGAACGTATGACTCCGAGAGTGGAAGCTGTCATCAAGGCTAATGGTGGGCCGACACCATATTGACTTCCAGCATTATTGATGGAGGGCGCCACGAACTTGTACGTCATTTTCAGCCAGGTGTCCGCATACTTTTCAGTACGCAGTGTGTAAATGGCGCGCCTTCCCCATTCTACACACGGACAGCTCGCTCACTGATACTACATGCACAGTGCGTGACTAGCAGTCATTCCTCGTCTGGTGACGCTTCTATCGGCTGGGTAGGTCGGTGGTCATAATGTTGTGGTTGTTCAATTTATTACTTACGAGTATGTTCTACATGTTTAATTTATTGAGTTACCCGGTTTTCTGCTTACAAAGCAATCATCAGACTTTAACTTACATTAGCCGCCAAAGATGTTACGTTTGATGTAGTTCCTGTAGGCTAACAACAGTACGAGGGTCAGTTCAAAAATTCCGCTCACCATAGAATTTTAGTTCAAAAACTACTGTTCCACTAAATGAACTGACAGGACTTCAATGTAATCACCATTCTTGTCAATAACAGTGGCCAAGCGTTTAGGCAGGTCCTGAATTCCCATTAGGACGCCATCTTTGATCAAAAATGGTTCAAATGGCTCTGAGCATTATAGGATTTAACTTCTGAGGTCATCAGTCCCCTAGAACTTAGAACTACTTAAAATTAACTAACCTAAGGACATCACACACATCCATGCCCGAGGCAGGATTCGAACCTGCGACCCTAGTGGTCGCACGGTTCGGGCTGCAGCGCCTAGAACCGCTCGGCCACAGCGGCCTGCCCATCTTTGTTGATCGGTCAAATAACTCGAGTCACTGCATGAACAGGGTACTCAATAGTTTGAAAACGTTTTCGCCGCATTGGTTCCTTGAGATCTGGCAAGAAATCAAAATATTGAAAGGATGGGAATAGATTTCCCATGCACAATTCTCCAAAGCTCTGCGTACTGCTTCGGCAATATGAGGTTGTGCGTTATCATCCGGAATCACATCTCCATCAGCGAGAGGTTGGATTTCTTTGCAGACTCTTCAGCCGCAAAACATTTCGCGGATACTCCATATACAGGGTGTTACAAAAAGGTACGGCGAAACTTTCAGGAAACATTCCTCACACACAAAGAAAGAAAATATGTTATGTGGACATGTGTCCGGAAACGCTTAGTTTCCATTCTCTTCAAATCACATTAATCATGGAATGGAAACACACAGCAACAGAACGTACCAGCGTGACTTCAAACGCTTTGTTACAGGAAACGTTCAAAATGTCCTCCGTTAGCGAGGATACATGCCTCCACCCTCAGTCCCATTGAATCCCTGATGCGCTCATGCAGCCCTGGAGAATGGCGTATTGTATCACAGCCGTCCACAATACGAGCACGAAGAATCTCTACATTTGGTACCGGGGTTGTGTAGACAAGAGCTTTCAAATTCCCCCATAAATGAAAGTCAAGAGGGTTTAGGTTAGGGGAGCATGTAAGCCATGGAATTGGTCCGCCTCTACCAATCCATCGGTCACCTAATCTGTTGTTGAGAAGCGTACGAACACTTCGACTGAAATGTGTAGGAGCTCCATCGTGCATGAACCACATTTTGTGTCGTACTTGTAAAGGCACATGTTCTAGCAGCACAGGTAGAGAAAATGATAACGTGCTCCATTGAGTGTAGTTGGAAGAACATGGGGCCCAATCAAGACATCACCAACAACGCCTGCCCAGACGTTCACAGAAAATCTGTGTTGCTGACGTGATTGCACAATTGCATGCGGATTCTCGTCAGCCTGTTGATTGTGAAAAAAATTTACAGTTTGATCACTTTGGAATGAAGCCTCATCTGTGAAAAGAACATTTGCGCTGTAATGAGGATTGACACATTGTTGGATGAACCATTCGCAGAAGTGTACCCGTGGAGGCCAATCAGCTGCTGATAGTGCCTGCACACGCTGTACATGGTACAGAAACAACTGGTTCTCCCGTTGCGCTCTCCATACAGTGACGTGGTCAACGTTACCTTGTTCAGCAGCAACTTCTATGACGCTGACATCAGGGTTATCGTCAACTGCACGAAGAATTGCCTCGTCCATTGCAGGTCTCCTCGTCGTTCTAGGTCTTCCCCAGTCGCGGGTCGTAGGCTGGAATGTTCCGTGCTCCCTAAGACGCCTATCAATAGCCCCGAACGTCTTCCTGTCGGGACACCTTCGTTCTGGAAATCTGTCTCGATACAAACGTACAGCGCCACGGCTAGTGCCCCGTGCTATTCCATACATCAAATGTGCATCAGCCAACTCCGCATTTGTAAACATTGCACTGACTGCAAAACCACGTTCGTGATGAACACTAACCTGTTGATGCTACGTACTGATGTGCTTGATGCTAGTACTGTAGAGAAATGAGTCGCATGTCAACACCAGCACCGAAGTCAACATTACCTTCCTTCAATTGGGCCAACTGGCGGTGAGGAAGTACAGTACATACTGACGAAACTAAAATGAGCTCTAACATGGAAATCAAGCGTTTCCGGACACATGTACACATAACATCTTTTCTTTATTTGTGTGTGAGGAATGGTTCCTGAAAGTTTGGCCGCACCTTTTTGTAACACTCTGTAGTATAGCCCCGTCACAGTAGTTTTGTGGAACACTATCTGCTCCTATCACTCTATACTTCTCACAAACCACGAGGGACAGCAGCTTGAATTTGAACCTTTGACGAAGACATTTTTTTGGCCGAAATGAGTCACGATATTTTCACTATAAGGCTGGGATTTCAAATCTGGCTCTAAATCACAAGTCTTATTTTAAAACGGATCCTCCCCTAACACGTAGCGCGAATGCAACTGTATGATTCTCCAGCGATGTGCTTTTTGCACGTAACTGAGATAGCGAGGAGCCTGTTCTGCAGCGACTTTTCTGTAGTTTCTCGAGTATAGGTCTAAACACTGAAGAAACACACACATTTCGAATTTCGTCGCTTGTTTTGCGTCGATCTTGACAGTGGAGCTGTAATCGTTGCACTTACCGCCCGCCACTTTCTTTGGTTGTCTTCGGTACTTGTCCCGTCTTCGCAGAAACGGGAAGCCAACCTTGACATTGCTTCTATCCAGTGCACTAGTCCTGCAAACCTCAACGGGAGCGTTGTTAATTTCGGTAGGTGTTCTCCCCCGCTATCTTTCAATTTTTATCCAATACTGTTAGTCACTACGCTATGGTTCTGCCTCCATTTCAAATCAGAATGTCTCACTGAAAACGCACGTTATCATAGCACTGAAAACACTTGGCGGCAGTAGACAGCCAGGCTCACAACTCACGCTTCTCGCACTGGTATCGTTCCACGTTACAGACGCGTATGCGCTCTGTGCGGAAGTTTTAAAATGGCTCCCATGTAAGTGTTTCTCGTGGAACTCACTTCGTCATTATTAGGCCATGCAGTATGTCAAAGTGATAAGCGAACATTCGTCCACTGCATAAGTTCAAAATGACTCTTATACCAACAAGACCGTATTTTGCTCCGGTGAGGATGCTAACTCTTACTATAGATCAGGCCTGGCCAAGCGGTGCGCTCTC
Organism: Schistocerca gregaria; assembly: GCF_023897955.1. Classification (NCBI taxonomy): domain Eukaryota; kingdom Metazoa; phylum Arthropoda; class Insecta; order Orthoptera; family Acrididae; genus Schistocerca; species Schistocerca gregaria. The sequence continues at coordinate 124,481,530 of NC_064924.1, read as the reverse complement.
ACAGCGAGCGCAACCGAGTCTGCTCAGTACTCCAGTCTCTCCCCCCCCCCCCACACACACTACGCCAATCTGAGCATGTATGTGATTAATGTATGCTGAAGGCTAGGGAAGACGTAATTGTGGTACAGTGGACGTACTTCTAAGAGGAGAATACTGCAGCATATATTTATAAGCCAGATTTTATCACTAGTGTAATCTGGTTTCGCAGGATACAGCAGATCAGGTTATGGTTGTGGAAAGAGGCTGTAATGAGTTACTGTTTGTTACACAAACACACAAACCGTTATTTTCCTAAGAATGGCTTAATCACACATTGCCTTAAAAGGATCAGATTAAGGCAATACAGCTGAAGGCCTAGTTAAGAACACTTACGATACCTCCTAGGCTGAAGGCCCAAAACCACTCCAAAACAAGAACGGCTGAAGGCCTGAACACATGTTATTAAAAATTGCTTTAAAGAATACACGCAGCTGAAGGCCTTTAAAAGGACATTGAATAACTCAGGACTTAGGGCCTGGATAGCAAGAATTTTTTCAAAAAAATTGTTTTTAAAGACATTAATTTTCAAATTTTAATTTAAGATGGCTGAAGGCCTTATTTTAAAATCAAAACAAACTGAATTAATAGACGGCTGAAGACCTCACACAGTACTTCAGACTAAAATGGAAATCACAATCTAAAACAAACAGAACAGTGGTGATCAGTAGTGTTCCAAGGGTCGGTCTGAGGAGGTAGCTCTAACGTAAGGTGAGGCGAGACAGGCAGCTAAAAGTAAGGTTAAACAATCGGATGGCTACCCGATCCAGGGGCGGCTGAATGACCGACCAACAATCTAATCAATTCCCTTCCACCCGACCAACGGCACGGCAACGGAAAGTATCAGCCGAGGACATAGATGCCAGCAGCACTACGTCTTCAAAAATTGGCGTCTAACAGCCGAGGCACAATAACCACTCTAAGAAAAAAATGTGAACAAACAACTAAAAAGCTGTCGAACTACACGCTGTGCCAGACAACATCTGCACGGAGAGGAAAAACACACTGCCGGAAAACTATACTAACTACCAGGGCAGGTAACTGGGCCATTAACGGCCACAAGGCAGAAAATACCGCTGGTGCACTTCACCTGATATGTTACAACCAGTTCAATAGTTAGAGGCCATACAGGAAGACGGCTGCAAAATTTCGCCGACTCCAACACACCATACGCTTCTGCTAGCCGCAACGGCCCAGGAGGCAACAACCCGCAATGAACAGAGAGACGTCACAGCAGTTGAGGTTTCCTAACAGGTTAACTGATCGCTCAACTTCAGTGTCCAGGTTCGGTGTTCAACGAACTTTGTAGCTCTCGCAGCTAGCGCCTCACAATCCGACCGTGCGTGCACGCAGCCAGCGGTCCCGGCCTGATCATGTGCCGCAAAGACTTTCTCGCTGCTCTGTCCCAACCGACCGACTACCACATGCAGGACGCAGACGGCATTAAAATGGCTGCTCAGTCTCAAAACCACACAAGCTACACACGGTTTCATGAAACACTTCCACGCCCGCATCTCGTGGTCGTGCGGTAGCGTTCTCGCTTCCCACGCCCGGGTACCCAGGTTCGATTCCTGGCGGGGTCAGGGATTTTATCTGCCTCGTGATAGCTGGGTGTTGTGTGATGTCCTTAGGTTAGTTAGGTTTCAGTAGTTCTAAGTTCTAGGGGACTGATGGCCATAGATGTTAAGTCCCATAGTGCTCAGAGCCATTTGAACCAACACTTCCACAAACAACTCGAACGGTACTAAAACCAGTCACTGATGAACAACAAGGACGAATCACAACTCGACACACACAAAGAACCCAGAAGTGGTCGGCGACCAAATACACGTCGTCCGATGAGACGACCGACCGAACGACGAACCAAGGTCGTCCCCAGTCAAGTCATGTGTGTCGGCAACGATGGGGCCAGTCATAGCTGTCCGGACGTCACTCCTGCTCCGTCCCGACTCAACTCCCGACACACGATGACCCGGAAATACTATCGGTCGCTCCAAAGATAGTACGACTGTGCTCTTATCGATAAGCGCTGCTGTACATACATGCTTGTAACATTAAGTTGTAATGTTAATAAATTTATACACATTTCGATTTTAGAAATCATACTAATATTACAAATAAGAGAATAATTCTGTCTGTTAAGCTTTCAGGAGCAAACCGATGAACAGGTTTCGATTAAATCTGGTTGGATGTAGCTTGAATAATGAGGAAGAACATGGTCTTCTTTCGGAAATAAAAAAGAAAGATCGACCGCCTAACGGGGTGAATTAGTGAATGGAAGATATTTTGTTGTCGGTGAACATAAACCATGGTAAAAAAAACTATTAAATTTTATGCATATGCGCCCTTTGTACAATGTGTAGCTTCCTAAGCGCCACTACTCGCACCACTTTGCAAGTGAGTCGTCGTCGTGTGTTGCGACAGTTGGGGCAGGGTGCACACCAGGAGCTATGCTTACCCAAAGAGGGAGATGTAAGGCCAGCTGACGTTGTTGCTCGTACAATAGCTTGCTTACAAATACTCATAATCACATAAGTACTGATATGGAAGCAGAGCTGCAGGTAATAGGCAGTATGTAATACATCTGGAACTAAGGCTAGTGATGTAATCAAACATAAGGAGGTACGAAACTTCCTGGCAGATTAAAACTGTGTGCCGGACCGAGACTCGAACTGGGGATCTTTGCCTTTCGCGGACATGTGTTCTACGGGGCGTGAGTCGTGCTTGGATAGCTCAGTTGGTAGAGCACTTGCCCGCGAAAGGCAAAGGTCCCGAATTCGAGTCTCGGTCCGGCACACAGTTTAAATCTGCCAGGAAGTTTCGTATCAGCGCGCACTCTGCTGCAGAGGGAAAATCTCATTCTGGATAATGAGGTATGCAGATTAAAATCTGGTAAACCCAAGCATTGGAGGGATGATGACAGTTTCATAACAGAAAAAAAATGTTGGCACGTATTTGTTGAACTAAACGTTGAAATTATTTTAGGAGCTTGTCCTTGCAGTCAAGGATGTGGTTCTTGTGATAACATTTTATAAGAGTCTGGTAATTTATTGGATTGCACAAACAGATCATTCAGCTGTGTGCTGCATTGTACGTCTACCAGCTAAAGTTGGAACTAATGAAGAGAGTCAGCATCTACAAGCCATAGCGGTCTGACAAATAAAGTCGAAACAGTCTTCAGTCCTGCAAAGGCTGGCGTATCTTCGAGGACTCTTGATGAAATATTTCAATTACTGAAACTTGTTCAGTCATCTCTACTTGACAAATGACTGTCATGATTCTAGGAAATGCTCCATGTCATGAACTTGAACTTGATTTCTCCACATGGTTCATTTTTGTTTGACAGCATCAATCTTGTCCACCATATCTGTTATCGGACGATTCTCTCCTTGCATTAACATACTCTCACTGCTCTGTTTACCCTTACCTCGGTTCTTTCCCTAATGAACGTCTTCGGTACAGCTAACAGTCACTCTCCTTCGTCAGAAGACAAGTGCATCACTTTATCTCTGTTACTGGTGTTGTAATGACGATCCAATGAGTGTTTTTCCACCTCCCCATAGTTCGATTACATATTAGGCACTTTATATGTCCTTCAAACGATCCACCAACGGCGGATTAAAAGTCATAATTTAAAAGAAGAATAAAGGTTCCTGATCATAAACTCATGAATTATCTCACACTTTCACTCTTGTCGTGAAAGACGACTTGGAGATCAGAATGGAAAACGATAATTTCAATCTGGTAAGCGATTGTAACGTTAGTGGTACATGGAAGTGGCACTCGATGTAGATAGACGACAAAGAAATTCACCAAGTTTCTAACACCTAACGGGTGCATCATAGACATGAACATGATCTGCGTCAGCATCATGTCATGATGAAAGTCGACCAATCAAGAGCCGATTACAAAGAAAATAATAATTACAAATGTCAGTTGTTCATGGAAAAGTTGGTGAAGCTTAACATCGAACGCTCAAGCTCTCATTCTTTAAATGTTGCAAGTACATTGAGAAAATTATATACAAGATAATGTAAGAAACTTCATTCCCATATGTATACCCACAAACTTTATACAACACTAGCACAAGAAACTTCATTGTCATACCTATATCAATAAATTATATAAAAGCTGTAAGTCTTTTTTTTACCTTCATGGCATGAACATGAACTTGATTTCTCCACAGGGTTAATTTTTGTTTGACAGCATTTTGTATTATCCTCTATTTTGAGCGTATTTGTTTGAAGTGTAGCTTTGAAAAGAAGTGAAATGTGGATGATAAGCAGCTCACACCAGAAGAACACAGGAGCTTCTAGCGAAGGATTGTGTGAACCATGTAGTATAACGTATTGATAACACCCGATGGGCATAAAAGGTGGCAATGGCGTAGCAAGTTTCTGTCAGGTGCGATAGCGGTCGTGCGGTGTCCAGCCAACCCAATGACACCCGCCCGCTGAGCCACAGTTCTGGCGGCTCAGGACAACTAGTGCCCTCTGCTACCGCAATATAGTGTAAGTAGGCTGTTTAGGTTTTCTTATTGGTAACGCCACGTAGCGCTCTGTATAAAAATCACTGGCTGTGCTGTGTGCAGTCTGTGGCTAGTTTGCATTGTTGTCTGCCATTGTAGTGTTGGGCAGTTGGCTGTTAACAACGCGTAGCGTTGCGCAGTTGGAGCTGAGCCGCCAGCAGTGGTGGATGTGGGGAAGTGAGATGGCGGATTTTTGAGAATTGATAATCGGGAGGTGTGTTCATCAGAAACAGTACATTTGTAAGAATGGATGTCATGAAATGATATATATATATATATATATATATATATATATATATATATATATATATATATATATATATATATATATTATGACTATTAAGGTAAATACATTGTTTTCTATCAAAATCTTTCATTTGCTAACTATGCTTATCAGTAGTTAGTGCCTTCAGTAGTTTGAATCTTTTATTTAGCTGGCAGTAGTGGCGCTCGCTGTGTTGCAGTAGTTCGAGTAACAAAGTTTTTGTGAGGTAAGTGATTTGTGAAAGGTATAGGTTAATGTTAGTCAGGGCCATTCTTTTGTAGGGATTATTGAAAGTCAGATTGCATTTCGCTAAAAAAAGTATTGTGTGTCAGTTTAAGCACAGTCATGTATAATTTTTCTAAGGAGACGTTTCACATGTCGACCCTTAGCCGAGGATACCTCACTGGAATCTTCTGATTTTTTTCTTGTATCTTGTGTAATTAGAGTAGCTATTGTTTATTGACAGCGCTCAATTGTAGAGAGAATCTCCTTTGTAGTTGCAGTCTTTCATTGTTGTACTGTAAAACAGTTGTGGCATGCATGTAAATTTGCACCAAGTTTTTCCCAGCTGCACTTCCAATTAACTAGATATTATTTTCAGTGCTATGTTAATGTGTTCTCTTATTTTTGCTCTTCAATGTGTGCTTTTCTGTGTTATCGTGTGAAATATTGTGACAATAGTGGCGTATGAAAAACGTAACACTAGGCTCCAAAGTAAGCTGAGAAAAAATAGTGACCGAGCGAGGTGGCGCAGTGGTTAGCACACTGGACTCGCAGTCGGGAGGACGACGGTTCAATCCCGTCTCCACCCATCCTGTTTTAGGTTTTTCGTGATTTCCCTAAATCGTTTCAGGCAAATGCTGGGATGGTTCCTTTGAAAGGGCACGGCCGATTTCCTTCCCAATCCTTCCCTAACCCGAGCTTCTGCTCCGTCTCTAATGACCTCGTTGTCTACGGGACGTTAAACACTAACCACCACCACCACCAAATAATAGTGATAACGAGTGTAGCTTATCAGCACCACTGTGTAATGAATTAACAGACATTCGAAGTAGTAATTTGGTAATTGTGCATAGGGAAATGGAGCGTGCGGCAAATAATGGTCTAGGCAATGAAACAAGTAGTGAACAGGGAAGCATTATCGATCGATCGGTCGGAAACAGCTCGCCTCAGGAATCCGAAATGACAGAAAACAATATTGCAAATACTTTAGACTCAGGTTTTGGGTCCTCACCGTTTTCTCAAATGAGCCAAGACACATTTTCTACTTGACAAAATGTGAATGTTTTCGGTGAAAATGCACTGCCAAAAAGCATACAGAAACACATTCCAGACACTACTACATTATTATTGCAACTAATGCAACAAATGGAACACAATCGGAGACAAACACTGCAAAAGCTTCAAACGTTAGACACAATGGAACAAAATCAGACACAAACACAGCAAAAGCTTCAAAAGTTAGACACCGTGCTTGAACAAACACGTGAAGATTTAACTACTGAGTTACATAAAATCGAATCGAAATGTCAAAAAGTCTGTAATGACGTAAAAACACAAATTTGTGAGCATTTCCTACCTATTTTTTCGCTGAACGAAAATGCATTACAGAATCACGATGCAGCCATAAAAGAACTGCAAACAATTGTTTATGAAAATCATGAGACCTTGCAAGCTAAAATTGACTGAGTTGCATCTACCGATTCGGTTACGCTACTTGCAAAAACTCAAGAAAACCTAAAGGACACAGTAGATATTCCGAAAATTGGTTCAGAAAGACACATGGAGGAAATTAGTTCATTATCAGAGAAAGTAGTTGAACTTTCGGATCAGCTAAATAATTTATCTACGAAGGTAGATAATAATCTGAATGACACAAAACCGGTAGTCTTTAATGACACAGAAGAGTGCGAACAAATTAGGAAATTCAAACAAAATCAGAATCAAATTAATACGCAACACCAAAGAGGAATCCGGGAAGTACAAGATCAGCTGACACAGGTAATACAAGAATTATGTATTTCAGAGGACACTCGCGCTCCAATATGGGAAGAGGGACATGGAAATACGGAACAGCCACAAAATAATAACATGGGGTACTTCGGAAATTATGCAAGAAATTGGCAAGGTACATCGAATTTTGAGATGGAACCGCCAACACGACTCGCCAACATGATGATTGTGACTATAAGCTGTTTGTTACTAGATGTAAATTCAAAACATTTAAGAATTCCGGCAACGACATTAATCCACAAGCGTGGCTTCATCAATTATCTCATTGTTTTCCTCTCAACTGGTCATTAGAGCACAGATTAGAATTTATGTGTGGCTATTTAGAGAATGAACCAGCTGTAAGAATGCGATCGGTCATTCACGATTGCCACAGTGAAGGAGAATTTTATCATGCCTTCCTCTCAGCATATTGGTCTCAAGCTACACAAGACCGAGTAAAAGATAGTATCATAGTGATGAAACATTTCGAACAATCTGAATTTTCCAGTCCTGTGAAATATTTTGAAGACATGTTGCACAAGAATCAGTACCTGTCAAACCCATGCAGCGCCTCAGAACTCATCCGCATTTGCTTAATCAAATTACCTGAACATTTACGACATATTATTTTGGCAGGGCGTTGCAAAGACGAGATTGAAGCTTTTCAGGGACTAAAGAATGAGAAATTGACACTGACAATCGCGGAATGCGAAAACAGGAACACAACAATTACAGGTATCAAACATTGCAATTCCGCGATGAAAGAAATAATAACTGGACACGACAAGGCTATTCTCACAACACAAATCGTGACCAAAACAGACACCACCCATATGACAACCGTTGGCAGAGTAGTAATAATTACAGGGAAAGATCACCTCTCCGCTGTAGTGACTATCACAGAGACAATCAGAGAAACAGACAATATGGGAACCAAAATAAATATTATCAAGGGAGACAGAATAACTTTAGACGCAACGGTCCAGCGCGCAGTTACGATTCGGGGAGAAATTCCCCTCCACGTGACCGTCAAGAAAGAAACTATGGAATAAACCGACATGACGACAGACGATAGGATCGTAACGACAGACATGAATTGCATCAGAACTAGCGGGATTCAAACAGGGCACGGCCTTTTCGACAAAGTGAATTTGTAGAGGTTAGGCCTCCATATCCCAATAACGACGCGCGCCAACAAAGACACAATAGGCAATGACTGATACCGCTGGCAGCCATAAAACGTACTTCTGAAACTCACGACGCAGCTGCCGTAGCTAGTAATTACATAAAAATGGAAGACATTAGGGACATCTTACTCCAGGAACACGACGTAAAACATAACAACATTGTGATTCACATTACGGTAAATGACGTAAAATTTGCGGCAGTACTTGACTTTGGCAGTCCCATTTCAGTAATTAGTGGAACAGCCTTTAGCAAATGCAACAAATCCAACGATTGCCCCACACTTCCGTTACGTAAGATTAAATTACAAGGTGCAATCTTTGGAAAAAGTGTAGATGTACGCCAACAAACCAACTTAGAATTCTTTCGTCAAAGCCACAGCTTTTCTGTTAACTTTCTTATTGTTCCATTATTGTTGACGGAGTAGACATTTTTATTGAATACAAAGCAATCTTAAGCTTTCACGATGCTGAAATAAGTTTAGAGAAAGAAGGCAAGTCAATAGCTTTGAAATTTGAAGATTGGCTCTCAAACCATGATGAGGAAATTAATCGGCTTTACCTTCTGTTAGACAACAGTTCGGAAGTTTGTACGGAACTAGACACTAACAATCACTCTGCAAGTACTGACTGGGATGATATCGACGGCGCACATGATACTAATGAGTTAATTCAGAATAAAATTCAAACAATTGAGAATTGTAATAACACTGATAGGCAAGACCTTTTTGAAATTTTACAAGCACATTCCACAGTTTTTTACTCACAAAACAGGAACAATCAAGAGATTTCAATACCAATTTCGTGTTCGTGAGCATACTAAATTTTGTGTTAGACCATACGTAATTCCGGCACATTATAGGGACCGTGTTAGAACAGAAATACAATCTATGCTTGACGAGGGCATTATTGAGCCTGCAGTAAGCTCATACAACAATCCATTACATGTTGTTGAGAAGAAAAATGGATCGATCAGGCTTGTCTTAGATTTGAGACAAATCAATACTATCATTATTTCTGAAACAGACAGGCCGCAAACGTTGGAAGAACTTCTTCAAAATTTTAATGGTGTAAAAGTGTTTTCTTCTATTGATCTCAGATCCAGCTTTTATCAGATCGAACTTCATCCAGAATGTAGAAAATACACAGCTTTACTTTGTTTCGGTATTTGTTATCAGTTTAGGAAACTTCCTTTTGGTTTGAACATTTCTTCGGCAGCATTCATTCACGGGCTAAATTCCATATTACCTGAATTCTTAAAATGTCACATCACCTTATATGTGGACGATATTCTGATAGCAGAAGCCTCATGGGAACAACATAATCGCATCCTCAACAGCATGTTGCATATTTTTGCAGAATCTGGAGTTACAGTTAACTTGGAAAAGTCCGAATTTGGTAAGACAAAGGTGAAGTTTTTGGGACATATTATTTCTTCTGAAGGCATTCACCCGGATTCTGAAAAGTTAGAATCAATCAGAGGCATTCCAGTTCCATCCACAAAAAAACAAGTCCGCAGTTTTCTAGGTCTCGTAAATATTTACCGTCGTTTTCTGAATATGCAAATTCTAGTTACACCAAAACTTAGTTCTCTCACTGGAAAAAATACTGTTTGGAACTGGGACGAACAAGCACAGTTGGAACTCAATTCTTTGAAAGAATCGCTACTTAACGCGCCAATACTAGCTCATCCAGACCTGTCACAAGATTTCTGCCTTAGCACGGATTCTTCTAAAGTCGGTCTTGGTGCCCATTTATTCCAAGAAGCCACAGAAAATGACACTACTGTTCAGAAAACCATTGCTTTTGCTAGCCGAGTGCTAACAAAATCTGAAAAAAAGTATTCCCTTACTGAATTAGAAGCTTTAGCCATCGTTTGGGCATTTAACAAATTCTCTTTCTTTCTTTCTGGTAAGCACATAAAAGTATACAGTGATCATCGTGCATTACAATTTATTAAGTCATCCAAATTAAATCATGACAGATTAAAACGTTGGGCATTGTTTCTGCAACAATTCCACTTCACAATAGTCTACATTCCCGGCAAGGAGAACATTGTTGCGGACGCACTGTCACGCGCACCGGCTGGGCTTGAGAAAAGTCACACAGAAGGCAACCTCGAGAAAAATTTCAGTATTCTTTACATTCAGAAAGTCGCGTTTGAAAACATCTTTAACGGACATTGCTTATGAACAAGATAAAGATGCGATTTGGAAAGACATCAAGTAAATGGCATGAAAAGACACACACTCAGATTCGGCGTTATTATCTGGTTAGAAACAACATACTCTTCAAACGCTGCACTGTTGATGACAAGCAATGGGTACTATGCATTCCAGGTGATTTTGTTAATAAGCTCATATGGTACATTCATTTCAGCTACGTACATTTTGGTCCACAAAAATGTTATCATATTCTTCGAACGACTTGTTATTTTAACAATATGGAAAAGAGAATTCGAAGAGTCTTGTCTGTTTGTAAACTTTGTCAAAAGGCGAAACCATCTACTATCTCATATCGTGCTCCGTTGTTTCCTATCATTCCTTCTAAGTTAAAAGAATTTGCTGCTTTGATCTCTTGGGACCCCTTGTCAGAACATGGAATGGATTTTCGTACGTTCTAGACGCTGTTGAACTTACTTCAAAATTTGTTTCTTTCACTCCGTTATGTAAAGCCACTGGACTGTCTGCATCCAACGCCTTTGTTAAAAATTTCTTACGTGAAGTTGGCCACGTTGCTAAAGTCATTTCAGATAACGAACCGCAATTCAGATCTGCTGTTTCGTTCCGCATGCTTTGGAATCATAAAATCAAACCTGTTTTTATTTCATTGTACTCACCACATTGTAACCCGTCTGAACGGATTATGAAAGAAAACCCGTCTGGACGAATTATGAAAGAAATCAATAAGCTTTGCAGACTTTATTGTCACAGAAAGCATCATCATTGGGACAGATATTTACACTTATTTCAAAACGTGCTGAATGAAATGCCTCGACTCCACTGCTTTACCACCTACTCTTGTACTGAAGATAATCTGCTTTTTAACTTTGTCTTTGCCATAAAACAATACCCAGCCAAGAACCAAGAGAACATATTTAGACAGTAACTACGAATGCATTTTTATTGTGTGTGTACATTCTTGTTTGTTAGTTGCACGATTACGTATCGACTATTAGGCTTACATACTTAGAACTTATACTGCTAATGGGATTTTAATGCAACATTTTGGTTACTTGAAAAGACATTCTTTATTTAAAGTACTTTCTGAGAGATACCAGACGACACAATGGCTAGTTCATTTGATAGCTACGCGATTATATCACGACGCTACTAATTTGTGACACAATTTACATTGTTGCTTTTGCGGTGTATCTGTTTTATTTGTGCACATTTTTATATATTATTCTGGAAAGTAAAACATGTTTTAGTAGTAACTTTGTGGTATAGCTACAATGAGACAGCCTTTTCTGTAGCACAACAATACGTTACAGTATAGTACTTACTTCATCACGGCAATAAGCGTAACAACTACGATATCTATATGCATAGCAATTCACTTTGTGTATTACGAGGTAAGTACATTGACTTCTACAGAACTTTGCTTAAGGACGACGATAATTACGACACTTGGCACATTTTTTACCCTTAAGTAATGACAGAGATTGTCTTACAACAAGACGCACGGTTTAGCGCTACAGTACACATATTTGAGTGATTGATTTTGTACTTAAAACAGTTATGTTTAAAGATTTTTTGAATTACAAAAGTTTTCTGTGATGCATTTCATTCCATTGCTGTAATCTGTAACACCTGAGGGTTTAATTACATTAATCCTCAGGGGGTACACGCCTACTTTGTGTACCATGTGTTTGGCAAGCACAAGGAGCCCTAGCTAATATGGTATTTGCTTATACAACTTTGCATATCGGTACCATATTTCTTTGACACAGAATTGCACAGCTATGTGATCATTTAACTGAGAGAGACAAATATTTATTTTACTACATCAGTGACAGATATTTACGTAATTACACAGTTGGGTAACTTCACACGTATGAAATTGTATTTTGTCTGTATTTTGTGAAATGTTCATATTTTTTCAGAAGCATTGTGATACTATGAGAGCTTTGAATGATGTATTTGGTATGGGATCATGATTTTTAAAATGCGATTGAGGTAGATGACACTTTTGACATGAGCAGAGAATTTTTTTTAAGTTTGAAATTCTTGGAGGAAGCTACGACGATTTTGAGATTTGGCTGAGGTTTTATGATGTTATTAGTATAACGACAATGTGTATTATGGTGTTGAGGAATGTTTATTATTGTATGTAGTTATTATGATGAAATACTCACGAAGTGTCGGAGAATATGTATATGTGTAATATGGTAATGAATAATGAGTAGTGGTTAGCGACTCTCGTTTGTGAAACAGGATGTTGAAAACCAAGAATCGTACTTTAAGAGTTATGAAATGTGTGTATATGCATAATGTATCACAATGCCGACGAATATTATTTGGACACTGTTATATTTACAGGATTTTGTTTCTACACATTTGTAACGCAAATTCTCAACCTGTCATTTTTTTTTTTTTTTGTATGAGACTGCCACTGTAGCGGAAACTGCTGTCGTAAATATTTCGGTAAGAAAGGTAAGTGACCTTGATGTAACGCGTTTTGGGCGCCCAGCTGAGAGATAGTCGTCTGACAAAAGAAAGCCATTAGGTGGAGAAAAAAAGGAGGCCATTATCCTCGCTATTGACATTCCTTTCTACAAAGCATCGCAAATACGACACGCTCAAACTTGAAAACATATGATTACATTGTGTAGCTCTTAATTTATGATATTTACTAAAATGCCTAATGAAATGATGAGAAACATTTTTACATCTATTGTCTTTCTAGTTGAGAGATTGCTCAATATGTTTAATATCTAGTTTCTAGCTCCACTGCAGCATTGGTTAAAATAAAATTTAATAGATGTACTAATATAAATATTTTCTGTCTACAGATCCATAAATAATAATTTTATGATATACTTCCAAAAAAATGAGGGAGCACAAAAATATTTCCCTTCACAGAAACTACATACATAATTTTCTTTTCAAGTACTTCGTAACTTATTTTGTAGAATAAGTTGTGGTGCACCACTTTAATTACATAGACATTAAGGTATGAATATACATTTCCCTTATCTGCATCGTTGTCTTTAGTGTAATATTTTTCTGCTTGAGCTTTGTCATGTTTAGGTATGTTGTTGTTGTTGTTGTGGTCTTCAGTCCTGAGACTGGTTTGATGCAGCTCTCCATGGTACTCTATCCTGTGCAAGTTTCTTCATCTCCCAGTACCTACTGCAACCTACATCCTTCTGAATCTGCTTAGTGTAGTCATCTCTTGGTCTCCCTCTACAATTTTTACCCTCCACCCTGTCCTCCAATACATAATTGCTGATCCCTTGATGCCTCAGAACATGTCCTACCAACCGATCCCTTATTCTGGTCAAGTTGTGCCACAAACGTCTCTTCTCCCCAATCCGATTCAATACTTCCTCATTAGTTATGTGATCTACCCATCTAATCTTCAGCATTCTTCTGTAGCACCACATTTCGAAAGCTTCTATTCTCTTCTTGTCCAAACTATTTATCGTCCATGAGTCACTTCCGTATATGACTTCCTGACACTTATATCTATACCCGATGTTAACAAATTTCTCTTCTTCAGAAACGCTTTCCCTGCCATTGCCAGTCTACATTTTACATCCTCTCTACTTCAACCATCATCAGTTATTTTGCTCCCCAAATAGCGAAACTCCTTAACTACTTTAAGTGTCTCGTTTCCTAATCTAATTCCCTCAGCATCACCCGACTTAATTCGACTACATTCCATTATCCTCGTTTTGCTTTTGTTGATGTTCATCTTATATCCTCCTTTCAAGGCACTATCCATTCCGTTGAACTGCTCTTCCAAGTCCTTTGCTGTCTCTGACAGAATTACAATGTCATCGGCAAACCTCAAAGTTTTTATTTCTTCTCCGTGAATTTTAATACCTACTCCGAACTTTTCTTTTGTTTCCTTTATTGCTTGCTCAATATCCAGATTGAATAGCATCGGGGAGAGGCTACATCCCTGTCTCACTCCCTTCCCAACCACTGCTTCCCTTTCATGTCCCTCGACTCTTATAACTGCCATCTGCTTTCTGTACAATTTGTAAATAGCCTTTCGCTCCATGTATTTTACCCGTGCCACCTTCAGAATTTAAAAGAGAGTATTCCAGTCAACATTGTCAAAAGTTTTCTCTAAGTCTACAACTGCTAGAAACGTAGGTTTCCCCTTCCTTAATCTAGCTTCTAAGATAAGCCGTAGGGTCTGTATTGCCTCACGTGTTCCAACATTTCTACGGAATCTAAACTGATCTTCCCCGAGGTCGGCTTCTACTAGTTTTTCCATTCATCTATAAAGAATTCGCGTTAGTATTTTACAGCTGTGACTTATTAAACTGATAGTTCGGTAATTTTCACATCCGTCAACACCTGCTTTCTTTGGGATTGGAATTATTATATTATTCTTGAAGTCTGAGGATATTTCGCCTGTCTCATACATCTTGCTCTCCAGATGGTAGAGTTTTGTCAGGACTGGCTCTCCCAAGATCGTCAGTAGTTCCAATGGAATGTTTTCTACTCCGGGGGCCTTGTTTCGACTCAGGTCTTTCAGTGCTCTGTCAGACTCTTCACACAGTATCGTATCTCCCATTTCATCTTGGTCTACATCCTCTTCCATTTCCATAATATTGTCCTCAAGTACATCGCCCTCGTATAGACCCTCTACATACTCCTTCCACCTTTCTGCTTTCCCTTCTTTGCTTAGAACTGGGTTTCCATCTGAGCTCTTGATTTTCATACAAGTTGTTCTCTTATCTCCAAAGGTATCTTTAATTTTCCTGTAGGCAGTATCTATCTTACCCCTGGTGAGAGAAGCCTCTACATCCTTACATTTGTCCTCTAGCCATCCCTGCTTACCCATCTTGCACTTCCTGTCGATCTCATTTTTGAGACGTTTGTATTCCTTTTTGCCTGCTTCATTTACTGCATGATTATGTTTTCTTCTTTCGTTAATTAAATTCAATATTTCTTTTGTTACCCAAGGATTTCTACTAGCCCTCGTCTTTTTACCTACTTGATCCTCTGCTGCCTTCTCTACTTCATCCCTCAAACCTACCCATTCTTCTTCTACTGTATTTCTTTCCCCCATTCCTGTCAATTGCTCCCTTATGCTCTCCCTGAAACTCTGTACAACCTCTGGTTCTTTTAGTTTATCCAGGTCCCATCTCCTTAAATTCCCACCTTTTTGCAGTTTCTTCAGTTTTAATCTACAGGTCATAACCAATAGATTGTGGTCAGAGTCCACATCTGCCCCTGGAAATGTCTTACAATTTAAAACCTGGTTCCTGAATCTCTGTCTTACCAGTATATAATCTGAAATCGTACAGTATCTCGAGGCATCTTCTATGTACACAGCCTTCTTTTATGATTCTTGAACGAAGTGTTAGCTATGATTAAGTTGTGCTCTGTGCAAAATTCTACCAGGCGGTTTCCTCTTTCATTCCTTTGCCCCAGTCCATATTCACCTACTACGTTTCCTTCTCTCCCTTTTCCTACTACTGAATTCCAGTCACCCATGACTATTAAATTTTCGTCACCCTTCACTATCTGAATAATTTCTTTTATTTCATCATACATCTCTTCAATTTCTTCGTCATCTGCAGAGCTAATTGGCATATAAACTTCTACTACTGTAGTAGGGATGGGCTTCGTATCTATCTTGGCCACAATAATACGTTCACTATCCTGTTTGTGGTAGCTTAACCACATTCCTATTTTCCTATTAATGATTAAACCTACTCCTGCATTACCCCTATTTGATTTTGTGTTTATAACCCTGTATTCACCTAACCAAAAGTGTTGTTCCTCCTGCCAGCGAACTTCACTAATTCCCACTATATGTAACTTTAACCTATCCATTTCCCTTTTTAAATTTTCTAACCTACCTGCCCGATTAAGGGATATGACATTCCACGCTCCGATCCATAGAACGCCAGTTTTCTTTCTCCTGATAACGACATCCTCTTGAGTAGTCCCCACCCAGAGATCCGAATGGGGGACTATTTTACCTCCGGAATATTTTACCCAAGAGGACACCATCATCATTTAATCATACAGTAAAGCTGCATGCCCTCGGGAATAATTTCAGCTGTAGTTTCCCCTTGCTTTCAGCCGTTCGCAGTACCAGCACAGCAAGGCCGTTTTGGTTATTGTTACAAGGCCAGATCAGTCAATCATCCAGACTGTTGCCCCTGCAACTACTGAAAAGGCTGCTGCCCCTCTTCAGGAACCACACGTTTGTCTGGCCTCTCAACAGATACCCCTCCGTTGTGGTTGCACCTACAGTACGGCTATCTGTATCGCTGAGGCACGCAAGCCTCCCCACCAACGGCAAGGTCCATGGTTCATGGGGGGAGGATGTTTAGGTATAAGTTAACGCATTTGCTGCTGCTTGCCAGGCATAGTGCTATTAAATTTCACTTTGTAATACTCTGTTAACCCAGTTTTTATTTTTCTTGATGCTGCACATTGGCTCATATTAGTTGTAATGTTTGGTAATTTAGATATACTGCTGCTTGTTTTGCCAATTTCCATTTTTTTGTCATTGCTGTTTGTGTTACTTGTTTGGTGCTGCATTACCTCATCCCTTATTTTAGCATCTGAACTCAGTAGATTTAAGTTAGCTTAAAATGGGGTAGGCTATATGAGAGAACGAGTTGTGATGAATTGGAAGAAATACAATAAGAAGCTATAAGAAAATGGTTTGACCAAAAAGGTACTTTGAAAGAGGATATGATATAAAAGTAGGGTTTAGGGACAACAGGTTTAGGTAGGATTTTCTTGGAAATAAATCATGAGGTAAGATCATGGAAAATAAATAATGAGGTAAGAAATATGTGAACATATAAATACAGAAAGCATGTTTGGATAGGATATTTTTGGTGGAAACAAATGTTGAAATAAGACGAAAGATCTATGGAGTGAAGTTTTGGGTTGGAGAGCAGTACCAAATTTTACACTGAAAACAAACCCTGCCCTTTCCTCTTGTGTTATTCGGCTATGTGTTTGTGTACTCTTGTGTATTTGTGTTTTTCCTGTCTTTATGTGTTACGCTACTAAGATTTATGTTGCAGAATTTTTCTAGTATTAAGATATATTCACTATGATGAGGAATACTGTTATCCTCAAATATAATTTGCATTAATAATATGTTATTTACTTTGTAAAGATGTTTAGACATTATTAATTCTGTTCTGTTTCAATGGTCATATGCGAAATTAATATTTCGAAAACTATTCTCATTATTTTATTATACTTATGTCATAATTCCTGTAGCACTGATGTATATTTCTATTCTTTTGTAAACCCTGTATTACTACAAATGTTATCTGTATTATTATGTTTTTAATGATGTTTTCTGTATCTTTGTAATTGTATTCTCGTGTTATAAAATTGTAATGGACACCAGTTCAGCAAATTAAGTAACTTGTAACCCTTCATTACACTGCACATATTTGTGTTGGTCATAGTATATGCACAATATATGGAAAAAAAGGACTGTTAGTGTTTGAACGTGTGTTAATAATTCAGCAGAGGACTGGATAACAGCATTGCTGGTTCTAAGGACAATTCCAAAAACTTTGTGAGTGCACAAGTGGTGGTTTATGGATTTGTTATATTCTCCGCAAGACTCTTCGATGGTGATTGTGCACCTGCACAGTCGGAACAGATGGCTGCTGGCCTTCTCTACAAGGACTGAAGTGGGTCTACACCTTTGATGTTCCACCAATACCATTATTTCTACAATGGCTGCAGTGGGTCCGCATTTCTGGTGATCCACCAATACCATAATCTCTACCAGGACTACAGTGAGTCTGCTCTGTGATGACCTACCTACCAATATTCTTCAACTTCGACTGACTCTGCTGTGGGTTTGCTCTGTTGTGGCCCATTACCTGTCTGCATGTCAAGAGTCAGCACTGTCTTTCCATTGGAAGGACAACACTGCTGCTTCAAGACTACATGGAAAATCCACAACTTCTGTGTGCAATTTCTTTTACTGGACAGACTTTGAGAAAACCACTGCTATTTTACTGTGATGGACGATCAGGACTGTCTTTATGGACTGTGAGAAAATGTTAGCTTCTGACCAACATTGTATCAATAAGTGTGTGCATTTGATTTCTTTGTTATTGTAATTGTGAAAAAATCTTAACAAATATGTATTGGCCAGTGCGCAGAACAATTTTTAAAAACTTTTGTGGGGAGCATGGGGGCTATGTAAGTAGGCTGTTTAGGTTTTCTTATTGGTAACGCCACAAAGCGCTCTGTATGAAAATCAATGGCTGTGCTGTGTGCAGTCTGTGGCTAGTTTGCATTGTTGTCTGCCATTGTAGTGTTGGGCAGCTGGATGTTATCAGCGCGTAGCGTTGCGCAGTTGGAGGTGAGCCGCCAGCAGTGGTGGATGTGGGGAAGTGAGATGGCGGATTTTTGAGAATGGATAATCTGGAGGTGTGTCCATCAGAAACAGTACATTTGTAAGAATGGATGTCATGAATTGCTATATATATATATATATATATATATATATATATATATATATATATATATATATATATATATATATATATATATATAATGACTATTAAGGTAAATACATTGTTCTCTATCAAAATCTTTCATTTGCTAAGTATGCCTATCAGTAGTTAGTGCCTTCAGTAGTTTGAATCTTTTATTTAGCTGGCGCTCGCTGTATTGCAGTAGTTCGAGTAACGAAGATTTTTGTGAGTTAATTGATTTGTGAAAGGTATAGGTTAATGTTAGTCAGGGCCATTCTTTTGTAGGTATTATTGAAAGACAGATCGCGTTGCGCTAAAAAAATATTGTGTGTCAGTTTAAGCACAGTCATGTACAATTTTTCTTAGGGGACGTTTCAATTGTACGGCCGGCGGCAACCACATATCCCACTCTCGCTTGGAGCCTTTTTACTACACGTTGCTACGAGTGTCGTTCAATGAGTAACGCCCCACATTTTTTAAAAAAGCCATTAATATACATAGACGACTATCCTTGTTTATGTTTCAGATTTGATGTTTGTTCTGTGCGCTGGTGAAGTTTCGAACCGTTCCGGCAGATGGCAGAGCCGTAGTACAGCGTCAAAATGGCATCTACATGCGACTCGCATTAGAGGTGGTGTGTTCTTACTGAATTCTTGCGTGCATAAAAAGAAACCGTGGTGAACATCCATAAACCTTTGTGTGCAGTCTATGGCGAAGCTGCATTTGCTAGGAGTACAGTTGGGCGATGGGTAAAGAAAGTTACAGCCTCAGGAAATGCAGAAAAAGAGCTCCATGATCAGCCATTCTCGGGACGTCCTGTCACAACCATTGCTCCAGACACTCTGAAAAGTGCGGATGCCATTATTCATACCGACCAGAGTATCACAACTCGACAATTGGTTCGGTCAGCATTAGAAGTGTGTCTACAGTTATTGAGACTCTGTAAAATTCAAAGAGGTTCTCGTGATGAGTCCTACGAATGCTCACAGCGGACCACAAGATTCAAGAAAAGACCATGTGATCTGAATTGATGGAGCATTTTGAGGCCGATGGAGAGGCTTTTCTAACACAGATCGTTACAGGGGACGAAAGCTGGGTGCACGACTTTGCACCCGAAACAAAAGGCCGCCCGTGGAGTGGCATCATCCTTATTCACCATGAAAGAGGAAATTCAAGACAACCACTTCTGCTGGAAAGCTATGATGACAGTCTTCTGTGATTGTGATGGCGTCATTCTCGTGGATGTCCTGCCTAGAGGGTCAACCATCAATTCAGAAGCATATGCAAAGACTCTGAAAAAGCTCAAGAACCGTTTCCGACGCGTTCTATCGGACCAGAAGCTAGCAGAAATCTTGCTTCAGAACAATAATGCACGCCCACACACGAGTCTGACAGCCCGGGAACACATCGCCAAAATGAGTTGGACATCATTACCTCATTCACCATACAATCCACACCTGGCACCCTCGGACTTCCATCTCTATGGGCCGCTTAAAGATTCTCCACGGAAACACATTGAAGATGATGAGAGTGCAGTGAAAACATGGCTACGCCTGCAGGACAAGAGCTTTCACCAGCCGGGAATAGAACGTTGGAGTACGACCGAGAACGTAATGGAGACTACGTAGAAAAACAGGACATGGACAAGACGTTTTGTTGTGTATTGTCACCGAATTCTAACTCTTAACAATAAATATGTCATGAGAAAGAAAATATGGGGCATTACGTATTGAACGACCGTCGTACATAGACGCCACTTCGTCACGGCTCCGATACTACCGTTCGTGTCTTGGTTCAGCGAGCCTCTTCCTTGTTGACTCCGAGAGCTGCACGCTATTGCTTCCTACATTATTCGTAATGAGTTGACTGACAAGACTGTAAACTGTGTTACTTCTTCGGTAATAACTTCTGTTCCTGTCGATCTTTCCTGTGATCCTATGATGACAGTTGCCACACAACCCTGTAAAACGTCATACACAATAAAATACTAGGGTTGGAACTTGAATAGTGGCAACTATTTATTCACAACCGATACAAAAGAGTTACATGTTTGCACCTGTTACTGTCCTTCAGAGTAGTCACCAGCGTTGTGTAGACCCCGTTGGCAACGATGTGGAAGGCGTAGTATACCGTTAGCAGAGCCTGTTCTGTTGATGGTGCGAATGGAGCGGTCTGCTGCCTGTCGAATCTATGGAACAGTTCTGAAGCGAAGGCCACGCAGTTATTCCTTCATCTGTGTGGCCGAGAGATTCTAGGCGCTTCAGTCCGGAACCGCGCCACCGCTACGGTCGCAGGTTCGAATCCTGACTCGGGCATGGATGTGTGTGATGTCCTTAGGTTAGTTAGGTTTAAGTAGTTCTAAGTTCTAGGGGACTGGTTACCTCAGATGTTAAGCCCCATAGTGCTCAGAGCCATTTGAATTTACAATCATGTCAATAGATAAATAGATCTTAGACAGTCGTCTACATAATGCATTCTAAGACACAAAGAGTGACGCACCTTTAAGGAATTATCCAAATAGGACGGAAATCGTTCCATGTGATGCACACGTACACACAAATACCTAATTACAATTTCATAAAAATTGGATGATTTATTCAAGAGAACGAGTTTCATAAATTGAGCAAGTAAATAACACGTTGGTTCATCTCTGGCGCTTATGCAAGCAACTATTCAGCTTGACATCGATTGTCAGAGGCCTTGGATATCTTCGTAACGGCTAGTGTTTCAAATTATGTCACTATTGGAGCGTTGGATTTTCAAAATTCCGAGCTCGTTTGAGGACCGTTACTACGATGCTTCAAACGTTCTTAATTGTGGCCGAGGAGGGTTTGGCAGGCATGAAGACAAGCAGTAGAAACTCTCGCTGTGTGTGCGGATTGGGCATTATGTATCTGTAATGTAAGCCCAGGATGACTTGCCATAAAGGGAAAAAAATGGGGTTGTAGAATGTCGTCTACGTGCCGCTATGCTGTAAGGCTGCTACAGATGACAACCGAAGTGTTCTTGGTACAAAAAGAAACGGCACCGTAAATCACCATTCTTGGTAGTTGGAGAGTACGAGCGGCGACAGTCAGGTTGGTACACCATCGCTAACCGGTGTTGCGTCTCCAGACACGTCTTCGTTGGTCGCTGGGGTTCAGTTCGAAGCATGAGGAGCCGTGCGCGCCTCGCTGTCGTACCGTTTATTGCTCGTCATCTTGTTTTTATGGTTCTGTCGCCTCGTTTTCTTTTAATCCGATTTACTGGCGTCAGCAGTGGCAGCAGCAGCGCTTATCGATAACTGCACTGTCGCACTATCTCTGGACGGACCGTTAGTATTTCCGGGTCGTCGTCTGTCGGGAGTTCTGTCGGGGACAGAGCGCCAGTGAGGTGCGGACATACAGTGGTCGCCGACCGCTGGCGACACACATGATCTGTCCGACTGAAGGAGATTGGAGCGAGACGACCGTAGGTTGGGCGTTCGGTTGATCGTCTCATCTGGCGACGTCCGTTTGGTATTTTGACCGTTTCTGGGCCTCATCAGTTGGTCTCCTTACCGGACGTGGGTCGGTTCCTTCCTTGTTCAGAGATGTCGTGGCCAATGGGCCTCTGTATGTTTGGGTCCGAGCCAGTGTGGCCGGGTCGCCGTGTCTCCGAGTTCCGAACGGACGCGGAGTTGTGTCGCGTTGAAACTGCAATCAGCTACCGACGGCCAAGACTCGCCCGACCGTTGCCGACACACGTAACTTGAGTGGGAACCACCTGAGTTGATCGTTCGGTCGGTCGTCTCACCGGACGACGTGTATTTGGTCGCCGACATCTTGTGGAAACTGTGGTGTCACCGCCAGACACCACACTTGCTAGGTGGTAGCCTTTAAATCGGCCGCCGTCCGCTAGTATACGTGTGACCCGCTTGTCGCCACTATCAGTGGTTGCAGACCGAGCGCCGCCACACGGCAGGTCTAGAGAGACTTCCTAGCACTCGCCCAGTTGTACAACCGACTTTGCTAGCGATGGTTCACTGATAAAATTCGCTCTCATTTGCCGAGACGATAGTTAGCATAGCCTACAGCTACGTTATTTGCTACGACCTAGCAAGGCGCCATTTTCAGTTATTATTGGTATTGAATCATGTACCGTCAAGACCGACGTTAATCATTAATGGATTATAGTTAAGTATTCAAAACCAGCTACGTCCGTTTTTCTGAAGTCTAATTTCCTTGTCCTGTTCCATACCTCACGCCAGCCTGCGTGAGCTAAAACGCGTGCCTTTCGGCCTCCTCTAGTAACACGGTGTTGCCTCTCCTTCCAACCACAACAGAAACCCTTTGTGTGTCGAACTGATTCGTCCTTGTTGTTCCACAGTGTTTGCTTTTACGATTGTTCGAGTTCTTGTGCAAGAGTGCTTACGTGGAACTAGTGTAGCTTCGGTGATTTCCACTGAGAGATGATTGCTCTCTGCATACTGGAGTAGGCAGTTGGTCGCTGGCGACAGAGGGAATTGATTAGGTTGTTGGTTGGTTCTTCAGCCGTCCCTAGGTCGTGTTGCCGCCCGATTATTTAGTGTTACGCTTGGCTGCCTGTCTCACCTAAACTGTTGTTAGAGTTTCCTCCCCAGGCCGACCTTTGGAACACTTCTGAGCACTACTGTCTGTTGTTTGTGATTCTGATTCTATTTGGTATTAATATTGTCTGTTTTATTTTTAGTATATGGCCTTTAGCCGAACTTCATAGCAACTTTAAGATTAGGCCTTCCATTGTGTTTCATTTGAAACTGTTTTTCTCTGTATTTATGCCTTTAGCCGTGCTTGTTTCAGAATATGTGACTTTAATATGAAAAGCCTTGTCTACAAGGTTTCTCGTTAATTATCTAGAATTCTTTAAATAGCCTTGAACCGTGTTCTGTAAATGTTTATCTTAAGGTTGTCTTTAATTATTCTTGAGTAATTGTTCGGGCCTTCAGCCGACAAGATACTTCAAGTTTTCTTAAGATTTAATTATGTTGTACTGTGTAAAGGCTTATCTTTAAAGTCTCTCTTTTGTTATGTAAAGAAAAATTTTTTAATTGGGCCTTCAACCGAAGAATTAACTTCGATTTTCCTTAATATGGCCTTTAGACAGGATTTGTAAATGCTTGTCTTTTAAATAATTTCCTTAGCTGATCTGAAATATTATTTCGCCTTTTAGCACAGAAGATATTGTAATTTTACTTAAGGAAGGCCTTAAGCAGTTTCTCTAAATCCTTGTATTTTAAAAGGAATTATTTAAACCTTTTACTAGGGCCGTCAGCCATGAATTGATCCTTGTTGTTTTAAAGATAAAACTGGGCATTGTGTTTTCGAGGAATAAAGTTCTGTGTTCTTGTGTAACTAACAGTAACTGATCCTGGCCCCTTTCCACAACCTGATCCGCTCTGTCCTGCGAAACCAGATTTCACGTGACTCATCACTGAAGACCTGATCCAGACAATGAAAATCTAGGCCAAAGACTTGTCTGGAGACGCCCCGACATGGCTGATTGTCAGGAGTGATGGTCTGAGGTGACATTTCTTATCGTAGGAGGACCTCTTTGGTTTTCATACGCGGCAACGTTACATTAATGTACGCTACGACGACATCATATACCAACAGGTCCAGACAGCTGATACAACGAAGCTTATAGAATACATATGATTAATATACACTGGCGTCTGAGAAAACATATGTTTCCTGCCGAGAGGATGTACGCCGCTTGGCCTCTGACACATATCTTCGTCAGTTAACGATACCTGTTGAACGACCGTGAATCACCACAGGTTTGGTGTGCTGTGCTAACTTCCAAGACGTGTCCCCGCGGACAGGACAGCCAAAGAGAGATGCTAGCAGAAGGAAGTCGCATTGTCCTTTACCCTTAAGTTTTTCACGACAGAGTTAAAACTCGCGACAGAGGACGGCGAAGACGAGGAAAAGGTTAGTATTTAACGCCCCGTCGACAACGAGATTATTAAAGACGAAAACTCGAGACAACCAGGTTGCTTCACATACAGCGTGCCACACAGAAACTGCCGACGGTTCGCTAGCCTGTAGACACGAGCATCACTAACGGAATCTCCAGTATTGCACACTTGAATACGACGGACACACTGCCTGCCGCTCCTGTACTCGTGTGTCAGGGCAAAGCGTGCCATCACTTAGCCTCCCAGCAGACGGTGCTATAGGCAGTTAATTACACATCATCATTTGCGGCGTTGGCGGATTAACTCTTCAGCCATTATTTCGACAATATCAACGTGTATGTCAAAATGTGGATTATTGCCGACAAATTACGATATGATTCAGACTGAAAACTGGACGTTTATGATTCTGCTGTGTGCATGCGCGATCTCTTGAGTCTGATATGTTATTATAGCGAATAGTAGCGTGCGAGCTGTTCTCGAGGTGAGTCGGAAGTGGTGCGACTGGAGAGAATCCGCCCGACATGAGAGGTCGTAGCCTGCCGTGATCGTGCTGGTAGCGCCGGAGGAGACTTCGGCATTAACTGAGGATTTTTTGGTAATTTGCCATCTGCACGTAGTCGTTGGTTGCTAGCGCACTGGATGGATTTTGTCAGATTTGTTTATGGATACACTCAGAGCAATATTCGTGGCCAAAACGTGTTTGTTGAGCATAGACATTGTGGAATATTAAAAGTCTGTGCAAAGTTTGTCAGCACTGAAATCATCAGATTTCTGAATACAGTAAATTGAAGGTTTTAGTGGGTTTCTTTCATTTTTCTTCACATCGGTTAAGGTTGGGTGACCAAACCCTCCTGATCATTTAATTTCTATGTGTAAAAGTATGGCAGTACTGGTTGCAATCAGTCCATGCATTACACTCTGCGAGGATCGCAGTACTGGTTTTTGAAATATTTTAGCCGGCCGCGGTGGCCGTGCAGTTCTAGGCGCTCCAGTCCGGAGCCGCGCTGCTGCTACGGTCGCAGTTTCGAATCCTGCCTCGGGCATGGGTGTGTGTGATGTCCTTAGGTTAGTTAGGTTTAAGTAGTTCTAAGTTCAAGGGACTGATGACCACAGCAGTTGAGTCCCCTAGTGCTCAGAGCCATTTGAACCATTTTTTGAAATATTTTAGCGTGTTGCTGATCACGCAGTTGCAGCGGCAAGACGAGGTAAGTTGTCTGATGCGTGCAGGAGCATTGCAGAACCGTTGTTGGGAGACGTTAAGGGGTGTTTTTAAAACTCGCAGTCAGATGGTTGAGTACTGATTTCTTTTTATGATTCTTCAATTTTTTTTCCGGCGTATTTCCTGCTCGAACAGTCAATGGATGTACTGCCGGTCTGCAGTACCCAACGGGCACAATATTTCAGCGATCAGACATGTCGCCATTGTCAGGTACGCTGACGAACTGGATTACCAGCGTCTTGACACAGACACCTAAATACTGAGACAGTGTCGTTAGGCTATCGAAATTAGTACCAGGGATGGACTCATCAACCGATATTGCGGCTACAACCCCAGCAGAGCTTGGGAACCAGCACTGACTCTAATTAAAAAGACGCTCAGCAAAGGAAACGAACGGGCGACTAGGGTGGACGAGGCAGTTAACACCGACGCCACCACAGACACCGACACCGACGCCAGCGCCTCAGCGACGCGTGGCTGCGGGCGCGGACCGCGGAGAGAACGCCTCGCGAGGGGAGGGGATTTAAAACGACTGCCCGCCCTCAGCGGCTCAGATCGCCAGCGTACCTCACGATGGCGACATGTCTGATCGCCGAAATATTGTGCCCCTTGGACACTGTTTACCGGTAGTACAACCATGGACTGTTAGAGTGATTTCTTTTTAATTCGAGGGACGGGTAATTAATTTTCCTGTTCAAATTTCTTTTCATTTTTCTTCTCCGTTAGAATACTATCATTGTCAGTACATATTTCTGTTTATGTCTTTTAAAATAATTACGATCGCGTTTCAAAACGTTGGGCCTATGAGAACTGTCCTCACCAACTGCGCATCTAATAATTACGTTATTAGCGTTATTAATATTCCGGATAAATGTAGCAACACGTGTGGCAGCACTGGTAGTAGGATTTACCTTGAGCCAGCCGGAGTGGCCGTGCGGTTCAAGATGCTACAGTCTAGAACCGAGCGACCGCTATGGTCGCATGTTCGAATCCTGCCCCGGCCATGGATGTGTGCAATGTCCTTAAGTTATTTAGGTTTAATTAGTTCTAAGTTCTAGGAGACTGATGACCTCAGAAGTTAAGTCGCAGAGTACTCACATCCATTTGAACCATTTTTGATTTACCTTGGTCCGAAAGTTGAAGAATGGCGAACCTACATATCTAATATTTGTAGAGTTCGAAAAGCATTAGAAAATTTGGACAACTACTTCAATTTCGGAAGGACGCAGTTACAAATTGCTGTGAACAAAAGATTATCTACAACATATACGGAACCCAAATTGCGGTTGTAGAAGCTAAAGAATAAGGAAGAGAAGCGGTGGTTGAAAGGGTAGGGAGTCAGAGTTGTCGTGTTATTCGGTCTATACATTGAGCAAACATGAAAGGAACCGAAGAAGAAATGTACAAATCGAATTAAAGTTAAAGGAGAGGAAAGAAAAACGCTGAGATCTGCTGACGTCAGAGGCGGCAAAGGACTTGGAAGAGCAGTTGAACTGAATAGTTTATCTGTTGAAAAGAGGTTATAAGATGAGAAACACTAAAAGTAAAACTAGGGTAATGAAATGTATTTGAATTAAATCACGTGGTACTGAACTGAATTAGGAAATTATACAGTAAAAACAGCAAATGTGTTTTGATATTTGGGCCGAAGTATGGAGTATATAAAATCAGACTAACAATAGCAAGAAATGCATTTCTGAAAAACGGAGCTTTGTAACATCTTCTATTTGTCTTGTCTTCTGTCTATATATAAACTGAATCGCTTATTACTGAAAGGGATAACACCTTAAAAATTTGAAACGCAGCCTTTGTCAGCTTCGGTTTCTTGAGACATCGATTTTGCCTAAAATGCGGTGTCGTCATTGCCTTGTCCCTTGTAGAGAGCGGATTTAATTCCGCTATTGTTCCTAATAGGGTCCAGTCTCAGGAACTGTCTCGTTGTAGACATAAACGTTTGGTAGCCCGAGGATTATGCTGAACAGATCGCTGGTTTTTGTTACAAACGTTGATGAACTATTCCACATATAAGATTAACAGCTCAGAATGTTAATGATGAAGACACAAGGAAACGAATGAAAGGTAAGCTTGATTTCTTTTTATTATGCAGAAGGTTTTTAATTTTGAGATGCACAGTATGAAAACACATGAAGGTATATTTATTATTGTCATTAGTGCTAATGTAGGAAAGATCCTAATGAAGCGTCCATCTTTTTATGTCATTCTTTTTATATCATTACATTGAGTGATAATTACTTCCGTTCAAAACAGATTGTGCTTTGAAAAAAAATACCACTATTTCCACATTCGAGAGCACTCTTGTCTACCATCCAAACACGCCTCAAGTGCTCAAGTGTTGTGAAAATAAGTCTATGAGTCTATGCCATAACCCCCCCCCCCCCCCCCCCGCCCTCCCGTCGTCGGAGGTTCGGGTCCTCCCTTGGGCAAGGTTGTGTGTGTTGCCCCTACCGTAAGTTAGTTTAAGTTAGATTAAGTAGTGTGTAAGCCTAGGAACCGATGACCTCACCAGGTTTGGTCCCATAGTAACTTACCACAAATTTCATACACCACCGCATCCAGTTGCTGTGGTCCCTATGAAGTTGATGCAGCCAAAACATGGTGAATCACTTTATACGAAATTGTTGTCATCTCTGCCCGAACAATGGGAAGAGGCACTAGGAAATACGACAATGTATCGTTTCCTCCCCAGTAGCTTCTGTACTATCAGTACTGTACAGAACAGGAAGAGCAACTAATTGTTATGTTGTATATCGAAGAATTCGTAAGTCCGTAACTTTACACAGTTGAAAGACACGCCATATTTTCCAAACAAGAACACTGGACTTCCTCAGACAGACGTATGTTATAAGAAAGTTATCACGAAAAGAAAAAAGAAAGATGATTTGAGAAGCTGCTGAAGCATATTGCAGATCAACAGTATTAAAACTTTTACAATCAGCTGAAGAGGTGGACTGCCACAGAAGTAGCTAAACATGACTGAAGTGTGATTAGAAGTAATTATATTTTGTAACACGTTTTGTATTCATTTTTGTACTCACTTATAGCAATTCTGTGAACATTTAGCTATAAAAATAATACTAAACATTTTAGCTGAAGAAGCACTGAGTAACAGTAATTTATTTATTAATGATTTAAATGTACTTCATACCATGATTATGTATGGCCATGAAGCATTTTTATGCGTAATGGTATTCGCTCAAGACAGAAATATTTACTTTATATTTCAGCTATTGCGCTGAAATACCGTCATACATGATTTGTAAGTTCTTATTTTCATGTAATTTAAATAAGCGCCTTAAAATATGTTTGTTTCCTCACTTCTTTCTGTATGGGGAGAAGTCCAGGTGACAAAAATCACCATAGCAACTACAAATATTTTTAAATCTACCTAATATTAGCTTTACACATGCCAGATAGATATTTGACGTGCCAGAAATAAAGAAATCATTAAATTATCAAACAAGGCTGTGACTGTTTCTTCTTCCTCCTAAATAATTTATCAATCGTGAGTTGTCCACTTTTAGAATAAAGCTATTCAACTGAAGTCGCCTGCTCGCTTCTATCTGTGTATTATAGCGAATCTCAGGAACTACTGAAGGGATTTTCATTAGCTTCGATACACTGATTCACAAGGAAGATTACTGCATATAACGTATAAATATTTAGCGGAAACTGTATGAATTGTGATGAATGGAATTTCTCGATAACTGTGGAAACGGTGCCATTGCCACGTAGCGTTACAGCTGCTACAACTGTAGAAAGCAGCAGCGACTAGAGATAGCTGCAAACCTTGACCACATTTCATACCAGCTCTCGTGGTCTAGCGGTGATGTGCGTCCCTGTGGAAGGGTAAGGTTGTGGGATCGAATCCAACGGCGGATTAGGTTTGAAAAACACCTGCCAGCGTTACGACACGAAACTCGTAAAACATTACACGCAATATACTCAGGGGAGGCCTAGAATGCACCACAGAAAAGATCGCCCAAACGCTTTAATACTCGCATTTAAGGTCGCCAATTTATATCGATCCAGAGCGCAAAATCTACACAAATGTCTATACGTATTGCTTAGAAACGAGCTGCTTAGGAGAGGACACATTGAAACAATACTCAGCATACAATTAATCCAACGCCCATTATCGCACTCTGTGGCAATCAAAAATCCACACACAAAATGGACACGAGGTTGGAGAAATGTCCAGGCAAAGATTTTACTCACGAATACACGTTCCATGTCGCTAGACGTCATCACCGATGCCTACCCAGCTCTTGCTCAAGAAATGTAATATCTGACTGACCCCCTCAGTGTCATGCACAGCGTGCAGCACTGACCCGTCCAGAAAACACATATATCTGTCTGAGAAAACGATTAGCATTTCGAACTGAATTACGAAAATGGCCTCCATTATCACAAGGACAGCGATAAATACGAGGAGCGTTTGAACAGTCCGTGCGAAAATAAAAACTAGTCATGTGTTTGGGGTAAACCTTTTATATTTCTCGACATAGTCTCCTTTTAGACTTATACACTTCGTCCACCGCCGTTCTAATTTGTTGATCCCTTCCGAATAATAGGAACTGTCCAAGTCTGCAAAATAGCTATTAGCTGCTGCAATCACCTCCTCGGTTGAACAAAATCTTCGTCGCACCAGCCATTTTTTCAAACTGGAGAGCAAATAGCAGTCTGAGGGAGCCAATTCTGGAGAACAGAGGGGATGTGAAACGAGTTGGAATCCTATTTCAATTAACTTTGCTACAACAACTGCTAAGGAGTGTGCTCGTGCATTGTAGTCATGGAAAAGGACTTTTTTGCGGTTCAATCGCCCGTGTTTCCCTTGGATCTGGGTTTTAAAACGGTCCAATATAGATGAATTCTATGCACCTGTAATAGTTTTACCCTTTTCCAGATAGTCGATGAGGATTATCCCTTGCGAATCCTAAAAGACAGTCGCTATAACCTTTCCGGCCGAAGGACTGGTCTTCATCTTTTTTGGTGCAGATTCTCCCTTGGTAACCCATAGTTTAGATTGTTGTTAGGTCTCAGGAGTATAGTAATGTATCCATGTTTCATTCACAGTGACGAAACGACGCTTGAATTCGTGCAGATTCTTCCTGAACAGCTGCAAACAATCCTTGCAACACTTCATGCAATTCCATGTTTGGTCCATCGTGAGCAATCGCGGAACCCATATTGCGGATAGCTATCTCAAGTCCAAATGTTTATGCATAATATTACATACCCGTTCATTTGAGATGTCCGCAGCGCTAGCAATCTGACGCACCTTAACTTTTCTATTATCCATCACCATATCATGGATTTTATCAATGATTTCTGGAGTCGTAACATCCACAGAGCTCCAACGTTCAGCATCACTTGTGCCTACATGGCCACTCAGAAATTTTTTAAACCACTTATAAACTGTTCTAATCGAAGTTGCAGAGTCACCGTAATGTTTATCGAGCTTCTGTTTAGTTTCCTGAGGCGTTTTGCCTTTCATAAAATAACGTTTAAATACTGAACGAAATTCTTCTTCTTCCGTTTTCTGACAATCACTCGACTTCCTTGAGTCACACGAATGCCAAACACAAAGAAATAGACCAATATGACCGAAACTTTTTGTCCATTCTTTCCAAAGATGCTACTAACTAAACATGTCCTCGATACGCGCCGGTGGTGCCGTATCTCGAACTTTGTACGGACTTTTCAAACGCCCCGTGAGAAAATTCATGGGATACCTCCTAGTATTTTGGATCTCATTTTGTCCGGCGTAGTGTAGCAACTCGACGTGGAATGGGCTCTTACCAGTCGTTCAAAGTCCGCTGCATAAATTTTTAGACCTGTTGCCTCTATAGCCGATCATAATAGCGAAAATGTTGCCGGTGCACGATTTCATCTCTAGATTACGTCCCATAAAAGTTCGATGGGACTAACGTCGGGCTACCTGGTTGGCCAAATCCTTCGCGCGAGTTCTCCTAAATGTTCTTCAAACGTTGCGAACAGTTCTGGCCCAGTGATGTCATCCATAAAAATTCAGAATTTTGTTTGGGAACATGAAGTCCGTGAATGGCTGAAAATGCTCTTCAAGTAGCCGGACATAACATTTTCCTGTCACTGATCGATTAGGGCTCTCGCATCGGTCATCTGCCGCCATAGCACATTAACGCCAAATTTCGCCGCACTGTCCTAACGGATCCGTTCGTCTTACGTCCCACATTGATTTCTGCGGTTATTTCACGCAGTGTTACTTGTCTGTTAGCACTGATAACTCTCCGCGAACAGCGCTGCTCTCGGTCGTTAAGTGAAGGCCGTCGGCAACTGCGTTGAGCGCAGTTAGAGCTAACGCCGGAAATTTGGTGTTCTCGGCACACTCTTGACACTGTGGATCTCGGAATGTTGAATTCCCAAGCTCCAGTTAGCACTGAGCATTCAAAGTCTGTTAATTCCCGTTGTGTGGCCATAAACAACAACGAGAACTAACTGCGTTGCCCTCTTCTAATTTGTGTACCCGATACTGCCGCCATGTCTATGTGTGCATTTCACTGTCTCATGACTTTTGTCACCTCGGTTTAAGACAACCGTTGACGTGACTGGAAATTTTTCTCTGCCGCTTAACACAGTGTGTTTGCCGGTCTTGTTTAATATTTGACATTATTTCTCGACAGACGCAAGGGTACTGACCTACAGGAATTTATCGGCTATTTGTCATTGACACATTGGAGCCTTAATTTACATCTAGGAACCAGACATGGAACGTCAGTATTCAATTACCTGCCTGCGATTCTCGAGACAGGTTAAGAAAGGACGACGAAATACACACATACAGGCGGTGGTAGTATCGTGTACACAGAGTAGGAAAGGGCAATGCATTGGCCAAGTTCTTGTTTCACTTAGGTGATTCGAGACGGAAATTAACAGACTTTGAACGCTGAGTGGTTACTGGAGCATCGGAGATTCGATTTCGGAAATCATTAGAGAATTCAGTATTCCACTTTGACAAGAGTGTGCCGAGAATGCAAAATTCCAGGCATTCCTTCTCACCAAGGTCAACGCAGTGGCCGACTACCTTCACTTAACGACCAAGGGCAGTGGAATTTGCTTCGTAACTAGTCACCTGATGGGGTAAGACGTTTGAAAAAATCTTTTTAAGTCACAAAGTAAAAGAACAGAAGTGCAGACTGTTTTGATACCATCCTGAGAATGCAACACAGAGAAAGTTATCTTTAGTGTAATTTTGCATTCTTTTTTTCTTTCTCAAAAATTGTATCGCTGTTATTGTAAGTGCTACAAAAGAAAATAATATGCATGAACATTTGAAAATTTTTGTAATTCTCTTTTTAGTTCAAAAAACAATACCGCGCGGTCTTCTTTTCTTCCACAGTACCTTTTAACCTAGCATTCACCTCTCATTGATGTGGAGATTTCCCAGATACGAAAAGGGGTTCGGATTCCACGTTATACTATATAGTATGTCCCCTTTCTATGGTTGGACAATTGGTCAGCAAACACGCAAGGTCCTCTAAGTGACGTTCAATTGACTGAAAGCGTTTCAGAATAACTGTATAGCGAAAAAACTGTGAATCCTGAATCTGTGGTTTGGCCTTTTTTATGCAAATAATAAAAAGTTTTCACAAAACTATTATAGCATAGGATGCAGCTTTGCTTCGTTTGCATAAAGACAGTTTTCAGCAACACCGCAGGTGGCTCAACCTTCAGCTTTCTTCTTTCTTTGAATCAAACATAGATGTTCTACTGATTTTTGTTTATTTCGAACTAGTTTTCAGCTCATTGGTCCATCTTCAGGAAACAACCCTCTAGCGTCTGGAAGGGCCACTGATTCTTAGGTAACCAAACATCGCAGGCGAATACACACTCTCTTGCACAGTTTTCTGCATCAAACTTGTTTCTCAGTGTACAAATTACACAAAACGCAATGGATTTTTACTCGTCATTTGTGTTGTGCAACAAACATATTTTTTAACTCTAGCCAATGTCTAGGCACTCAGTCCGGAGCCGCGCGACTGCTACGGTCGCAGGTTCGAATCCTGCCTCTTGCATTGACGTGCGTGATGTCCTTAGGTTAGTTAGGTTTAAGTAGTTCTAAGTTCTAGGGGACTGATGACCTCCGAAGTTAAGTCCCATAGTGCTCAGAGCCATTTGAACCTAGCCAATGGACAGTGCTATATACAATAATTAAAATACATAGTTTTACATTATTACAATACACATGGTTATGATGTCATAGTTTGTGAGGTCCTGAAATCGATCTAACTGACCATTAGCAACTTATATTAAGAAACAAACATGTTTTACATTGTAAATTAGTGATTGTATCTTCGCCTACAATTGTTCCTTAATTTACGCCTATGGTCACAAACTATTTTTTAACATATTACCGGTTTCGGTCTGTAATGACCATCATCAGATCTGCACCAAAAAATAGGAAAAAAGGTAAATACACTCGCAGATTGTCTACAGCTTAAAAACGATAAATAGACCATAATGAAAAGTACTACTGACATATATAGGCATTTGTGCGCTTTAAATATGAAGAGGCATAACTGTTTTATAAAAACAATGTCCTAATGTACTACATTATTCTGAGCAGTATCAAAGGTGTTTATTACTTCTGGCATTATCTAGAATATTGGCACTTCAGCATATGTCAACTACTGTCTCTTAACTCTTTCTCTTTTTAAGAATCTGACTTTTGTCGTGTTCTATTTCATCGCTTTTTATTACTGTAATGCCTTTTACACGTTATAAGCTCATAACAAAAAATGGTTCAAATGGCTCTGAGCAGTATGCGACTTAACTTCTGAGGTCATCGGTCGCCTAGAAATTAGAACTAATTAAACCTAACTAACCTAAGGACATCACTCACATCCATGCCGGAGGCAGGATTCGAACTTGCGACTGTAGTGGTCGCTCGGTTCCAGACTGTAGCGCCTAGAACCGCACGCCCTCTAAGGCCGGCCAGCTCATTACCGACTTCAACTATTGTATCCCCCTTTATTTTACGCTGTTCAATTAATCATTGAAAACTAGTGTATGCCTACATTAGCGACATCTGGTGAACTTACAACACAAACATTTTGTGGCTACTGTACGGCAGCTTGTTTTGGACAGTAGTGTTACTGACAACGTAACTCGTGCATATGATATTTATATATATTTGACGATGCTGGTGCTGATTTTGCATTTAACATTTGACGTGCCACTATGGTTGCACTACATAAGGACTTTGTTTTTATAAAACAGGTATGCCTCTTCACACTTAAAGCACATAAATGCATATATACGTCAGTAGTACTTCTCATTATGGTCTATTTATTATTTTTAAGCTGTAGACAATCTGCGTGTGTATTTATGTTTTTCCCATCTATTGGTACAGATCTGATGATAGTCATTATACACCGCAACCAGTAATCAGTTAACAAAAAGTTTGTGACCATAGACGTAAATTAAAGGAAACTTACTATATATATGGGACATTTATTTATTCGCGACAATGCCGCAGCTTGTGAAGTTAGTTCGCCTATAATGTTTGGTTACCTAAGAACTGCCAGCCGGTGTGGCCGTGCGATTGTAGGCGCTTCAGTTTGGAACCGCGTGACCGCTACAGTCGCAGGTTCGAATCCTGCCTCGGGCATGGGTGTGTGTGATGTCCTTAGGTTAGTTAGGTTTAAGTAGTTCTAAGTTCTAATGGACTGATGACCACAGATGTTAAGTCCCATAGCGCTCAGAGCCATTTGAACCATTTGCAACTTAAGAACCAGTGATCCTTCCCGACGCTAGTCAGTTGTTCCACGAAGATGGCCTAATGAGCCGAAAACTAGTTCGAAATAAATAAATATCGGTAGAACAAAAACAGTGTACTTGTTATTCAGCCATAAATATGCAACTGTTCTATCAAGATGAAACGGAAGAACCGATAAATAAGATGTAAACACGAGTCTTTGCGTGGTCTGTCATGAAATGTCTGCGACAAAGAACTATGCCAATGCGTCTCAGCAATTAATCAGTGCACACTAAACTTCATAACATGAATGCCCTCGCGGGATACATAGTACATCAAGCGTATATGTTCTTTTGTTTTACCTCCAGAAATAATCCACTCAGTCAGCCTCGGACACATAACATGTCACAAATTAAAATATGCATGCAATCACCCACACATTTACACGCATCATTCGCACAGAACATTTAGAATTGTAGTAAACTTATTAATTAAATCCTGATGTGCTCCCACATTTGCCAAGAGAATTTCCTGGGGTGTAGTTCTTAAACCGTTTAAGATATTTGACAGCGACGATATTCTGTTAACTAACGTTTTTCCGCGAATTTCATGCACAACTCTACTCAGCGTCCAGTAAACAAATTTACTTTTACGGCAGGTAAGTCGACCAACTGTAGACAATTTGAGCTACCCATGCGAAGACCCGGTGGGTCGCTACCAGAATATAAATATACACTTTGTGATCAGAAGTATCCGGACACCCCCAAAAAACATACGTTTTTCATATTAGGCGCATTGTGCTGCCACCTACTGCCAAGTACTCCATATCAGCTACCTGAGTAGTCATTAGACATCATGAGCGAGCAGAATGGGGCGCTCCGAGCAACTCACAGACATCGAACGTGGTCAGCTGATTGAGTGTCACTTGTGTCAAACGCCAGTACGCGAGATTTCCACACACCTAAACATCCCTAGGTCCACTGTTTCAGATGTGACAGTGGAGTGGAAACCTGCAGGGACACTTGGAGCACAAAAGCTTACAGGTCGATTTCGTCTGTTAACTGACAGAGACCGCCGACAGTTGAACCCACACAACACGCAAATGGCAAACTACGCCCCGCGTGGTGTAAGGAGAGTAAACATTGGACGATTGAACAGTGGAAAAACGCTGTGTGGAGTGACATAGCACGGCACACGATGTGGCGATCCGATGGCAGGGTGTAGGTATGGCGAATTCCCGGTGAACGTCATCTGCTAACAGTAAAATTCGGAGGCGGTAGAGGGGGATTGCACCCCTTGTTGTTTTGCTTGGCACTATCAACGCACAGGCCTACACTGATATTTTAAGCACCTTGTTGATTTCCACTGTTCAGTAGCAATTCGGGGATGGTGATTGCATCTTTCAACATGATGAAACACCTCCTCAAAATGCACGGCCTTTGGCGGAGTGGTTACAAGAAAATAACATCCCTGTAATGGACTGGCCTGCACAGAGTCCTGATCTGAATCCTATAGAACACCTTTGGGATGTTTTGGAACGCCGACGTCGTGGCAGGCCTCACCGACAGACATCGATACCTCTTCTCAGTGCAGCTCTCGGTGAAGAATAAGCTGACATTCCCCAAGAAACCTTCCAACACCTGATTGAACGTATGCCTGAGAGGGTGGAAGCTGTCATCAAAGCTAAGGGTGGGCCAACACCATTTTCAATTCCAGCACTACCGATGGAGGGCGCCACGAACTTGTAAGTCATTTTCAGCCAGGTGTCCGGATACATTTGATCACATAGTGTTAGCGTTATGAAGTCTTACTAGAGGTATCTGTCTGGTGTGTAGCCTTCTACGGAAGTGAAGCGTGAGGGATTAACTGTTCAGACCTGAAGAATATGATTAATAATTAAATAATTAAGGAAGAAAAATTTCGATGCACTGATTGAATGGCTAATCAGGAGGCACTAAATCGAAAAGGGGTGGAAGGGAATTTGTGGCACAATTTACTACAAGATGATGTAAAACAAATTGCGACCTCAGCCGCAATCGGGTGTTGAAATACATCCAATGGAAACAAATGAAAATTTGTGGCTAACCGGGACTCGAACCCGGATTTCCTCGTTTACACGAGCAGTGGCCTTAACCACTTCGCCTGTCCGATGACACTTTCCGTTCAACGGAAGTTCTCAGCTTGTCGCACACTACAAATGTAGTGTCCATTATCTTCATTGCTCTAAGCTACACCTGATTCCTGCACGTGTGCACCCTCTGTGATAAAGTTTTTTTAAAGGATTGATACTGAATTCCACTAAAAGAATATTACAGACATTAATCAGTCCCAAAGCATATTTCTTAGTTCTACTACGTGCTGAACAATGTCCTACTGTTTTTCTGTTTTCTCCTTAGCCTGTTTGTGCACTGAAGTCACCTAATAATACTATAACATTTAGTTCTGGTATTTTAGATCCTCCATTTTCTTTAAGATCCCAGGAGAGTGAAACGTAACAGCTAGGACCTTCCCCACTTCTTCAAAGTTTACGACCACCAGGATGTCGCTCACAGTTGTTTAACTGAAAAGCTAATTACGTGTCAGCATTAATTCTAAGCGTAGCCAGATTGGGCGATATGGATAAAACTACACGTAGGAAAGTGTTATGAAGAAATAATCTCGTACAATGTATTCCTTATACCTCAAGCGGGCGCTGTTATTGTTATGAATGTCTGAAATCATGCTATTTG
The DNA here is from genome assembly GCF_023897955.1 of Schistocerca gregaria. NCBI lineage: Eukaryota > Metazoa > Arthropoda > Insecta > Orthoptera > Acrididae > Schistocerca > Schistocerca gregaria. Next base: position 124,443,246 of record NC_064924.1, on the reverse strand, counting down.
CTTAAAATCAATAAGATATGTATAGACTACAATTAATGTCTGTTACACATATTTTAAATCCGATGATCTTTGTAACTAAAAAACCGAATTACATTAAAATATGAGTCTTACTATATAATTGCAAAGCATTCTTCTGCCTGTGTGAAATGTAATTATTGTGTTATTGACCAAAAAGCTAATTAAAATTCATAAACAGACTAATTCAAAGTTAGGTCCCATAGTGCTCAGAGCCATTTGAACCTGCACTAATTCAAGAAACTTCGACTGTTTTTTGGAAGACTGTTATTACTGAAATGAATTAAATTTTTATTGAAGCTAGGAAACATGCTAGGAAGAAATTACATTCGATATTTTTCATGTAATGCACTGAAATGCCATATGTATTGTTATATATACATATCTATTTTCATTGTGAATGAGGCAGTTCTGTAACACATTCATTTACTGTATGATGACAATTTATTTTACGTTTAATACTATATCAATTTCTACTCGGATAGAAGTACTATTTCATTGGACAGCATTAATTTTCTTTTTTTAACACTCATCGACATGTATCAAAATGTATATAAGGCCCATGCAGGATCAAAGTCGTAAGCCAGTTATGCACGAGCTTTCAAGATGGCCACTATGCCAGTCTGTTTTGCAACCATGCAACACCTCTTCGAAGTACATATTGTGCCAGTTCAGGTCGTTATCTGAACGAGCTGGAGACTGAAATAAATTATTTCGAAATTCAAAAACATGTGTGACGCAGATTAGTGCTCGCAAAATGGTTCAAATGGTTCTAAGCACTATAGGACTTAACATCTGAGGTCATCAGTCCCCTAGACGTAGAACTATTTAAACCTAACTAACCTAAGGACATCACACACACCCATGCCCGAGGCCGGATTCGAACCTGCGACTGTAGCAGCAGCGAGATTACGCACTGAAACGCCTAGAACCTCTCGGCCACAGTGGCCGGCTCAATTTTCTCGGTGTGGTGAGTTATTACACCTGGATTTGGACTTTCTGTTCTACAACAGCGGTAGATCATCTACTCCAGGCAGATTTCTCAAGCGTATATTCAACGAGTTCAATCGCTGCTTCACTTTCTGATTGTATTGGTATTTTACTGAATAACTTGAAGAATTTTGATTACAGCATTATATCCAGGTAATTCAGTAACTTTATAAAGTTCAGTGCAGTAAATGACTTGCAAGTATTTGATCCCATCCAGTTTCAATTACTTTAAAGACATTAATATATTTTTTGTTAATCACGGAAACTTTGAAACAAACCTATTTACACTCCTGGAAATTGAAATAAGAACACCGTGAATTCATTGTCCCAGGAAGGGGAAACATTATTGACACATTCCTGGGGTCAGATACATCACATGATCACACTGACAGAACCACAGGCACATAGACACACGCAACAGAGCATGCACAATGTCGGCACTAGTACAGTGTATATCCACCTTTCGCAGCAATGCAGGCTGCTATTCTCCCATGGAGACAATCGTAGAGATGCTGGATGTAGTCCTGTTGAACGGCTTGCCATGCCATTTCCACCTGGCGCCTCAGTTGGACCAGCGTTCGTGCTGGACGTGCAGACCGCGTGAGACGACGCTTCATCCAGTCCCAAACATGCTCAATGGGGGACAGATCCGGAGATCTTGCTGGCCAGGGTAGTTGACTTACACCTTCTAGAGCACGTTGGGTGGCACGGGATACATGCGGACGTGCATTGTCCTGTTGGTACAGCAAGTTCCCTTGCCGGTCTAGGAATGGTAGAACGATGGGTTCGATGACGGTTTGGATGTACCGTGCACTATTCAGTGTCCCCTCGACGATCACCAGAGGTGTACGGCCAGTGTAGGACATCGCTCCCCACACCATGTTGCTGGGTGTTGGCCCTGTGTGCCTCGGTCGTATGCAGTCCTGATTGTGGCGCTCACCTGCACGGCGCCAAACACGCATACGACCATCATTAGCACCAAGGCAGAAGCGACTCTCATCGCTGAAGACGACACGTCTCCATTCGTCCCTCCATTCACGCCTGTCGCGACAGCACTGGAGGCGGGCTGCACGATGTTGGGGCGTGAGCGGAAGACGGCCTAACGGTGTGCGGGACCGTAGCCCAGCTTCATGGAGACGGTTGCGAATGGTCCTCGCCGATACCCCAGGAGCAACAGTGTCCCTAATTTGCTGGGAAGTGGCGGTGCGGTCCCCTACGGCACTGCGTAGGATCCTACGGTCTTGGCATGCATCCGTGCGTCGCTGCGGTCCGATCCCAGGTCGACGGGCACGTGCACCTTCCGCCGACCACTGGCGACAACATCGATGTTCTGTAGAGACCTCACGGCCCACGTGTTGAGCAATTCGGCGGTACGTCCATCCTGCCTCCCGCATGCCCACTATACGCCCTCGCTCAAAGTCCGTCAACTGCACATACGGTTCACGTCCACGCTGTCGCGGCATGCTACCAGTGTTAAAGACTGCGATGGAGCTCCGTATGCCACGGCAAACTGGCTGACACTGACGGCGGCGGTGCACAAATGCTGCGCAGCTAGCGCCATTCGACGGCCAACACCGCGGTTCCTGGTGTGTCCGCTGTGCCGTGCGTGTGATCATTGCTTGTACAGCCCTCTCGCAGTGTCCGGAGCAAGTATGATGGGTCTGACACACCGGTGTCAATGTGTTCTTTTTTCCATTTCCAGGAGTGTATTTGTATTCTTCCTATCTATTTCATCTATTGCTGCGTGACAGCTAATACATGTATATTATCTGCTTTTGCATTTACCTGAGAGAAGACGTATTTAAACCCTGTAGCAGTGTCGGTAATTTCTTTGGATTTAAAGTGCTATACCTTATAACGGTATTCCTTTCGTAATTCTTATTGCTGCTTTATCGATAAACTTTCTCTCATTTTCTGTACCTATTACTGTTGAATCTAGAACTCTGATTTCTAGTATTGCTAAAACAAGGATTTCATTTTTATCCTCAAGCACATCTATTTTTTACTGTTTCTGGGCCTTTCGTGTGGAGCGCCCATTTGAAGAATATTAAAAGAATTTCTTTTAAAATTTAAGCGTCGACTGATTACTAGAATAGGCTGACTCATGCTGAGTGCACATGTTCGGAACTCCTCAGACCTGCGTATCCCGACGCATTTCACCTCCTCTGAGTTACAGCCTCGGCGGCAGATGCTCGATTAATTATAGCTGTACTGCCTGGATGGGGAATTCCTGTTTTGGGGCACAGGACTCCTGCATGCCTGGGGATCAATGTCGTCAGAATCTTCCGACATATTTCAGTATGGAAAAAACTGTTCTATCAGTCTGTACGTGATTAAGGATTATTTTTGGTTTCAAACGTTATGTCATTGAGTGCAGCACTAACTGAGGCAGAAAGGAAGCAGAGCCCCAGAAGTTTGTCACACTCATACGATGACTGTCATATAAGTAGAATAATTCCATATTTCACACAAGATAAGAAGTTCAAACAAGCTCTTTATTTTTATTTATGGAACACTCACCTACAGAATTTTCCCTGACAAAGACAATTCAAACTTAACCTATTCATTTATTACCCACAATGTACAAGGCCAATGGAATCCGACTGCTATATATTGACAACATGACTTCAAATAATTAACACAAAAGAATGGCCCTGAATTGCAAGAAATCCTAACTATAATACAAACCCAAAAAATATTAAATTACAGAAATATGAAACTACCTCCAAATCTGATAACTGACTAAACTCATCTCAATCACGAATCCTAATAGGGGAACCCCATTTTTTTCGTAAGTCACTAACGCTACAGAAAATCTTCATAACACGAACTACAACAATTACACTAAATAGCAACCACGGCCAGTTAAATAAAAAGATTCTAACTACTGTGGACTCTAACTACTAGGAGGCATATGGTTAGCAAAAAAGAAAGTTTCTGTTGAAGAGCAAACAATGCATGTAGAAAGTTTTACCTTGTTCATGTGACATTCAGTTCCAGAAATTACGTAGTGTCAGTATTTCCACTGCCCAAACATTCATACTCATACATTTCCTTGCGTATTTTCCTACGAACACATCATTTCATCTCACTTTGAAATGCATGTCCTACCAACACAGAGTCTCCACTAAGAAAATCATGTCCATACAAGTCTCTATCCACTCGCTAACTGCTAGTTCGTCCAATCACAGAATCTCTTGCCGAGGGCGCAGAGTGCTGTCAGCGATATTAACACAGTCTATAGCGCTGCCAACATACAGACAGGCTACTTGCAAAGCGTACTGTGGTTTTGTTCCTCCAAATAGTAAGAAGAAAGTGTGATGAAGTTGTTAATTTAAAGTCGTAAAGGTGTGTTTACTGTGTGTGTTAAGCAGGAAATTGACAAGCATTTGCGACACCATTCGCAACACCTGTTTTCAGTCATCTTGTGCATGTAGCCTACGCATGTTGTCCAAATACATGACGTGTAATCTCAGAAGTCCATATTTTCCTCCCAAAAAGTCTATATTTATGTACTGTTTAGAGAAACGTATTGTCACATTTATAGTGCGTGTATCTGTGGCACTGAGTGGTAACATGAAATACTGCTGGACAATGCGTCACTTAGAGTTGAGAAGTGGTCAAATAAATCTTTATATTTGAAAGATGTCAGCGATAAAATTTACAATCTATCATACGAACTTTATTTCTGTGTCATTATTAATATCTGTTTGAATTTTGATTGTCTTCTTTTAAAATACTGGACAGGGCAAAAACCGTCTTCTTCCTTCTTCATGCTTGGACCTCGCTACTAGAAGGTCAAGTATTGCATCCGTTCTGTACATTCTAGTAAAATAACAATTAATTTTATGTTAAATATGTTTTAATTTCATACTACTGTATCTGTTCCTTTCCACATCTAATGATTCAACTTTTTGTATTTTTTTCACTCTCTTAAATACGTTGAGTGTGGGCGATTTGGTACCGCCATAAACACGCTATCGTTGCCGCATTTCAATGTTTGCAAGTCGAGGCTGCAATCCATGGCTTTAACGAAGACCGATGATCGTTATTCTTACTAAGAAAACCATTTTTCTGCATTGAACTTTGACAATACGATGGTTTTGTGTGGCCGAGCTTCCCGCTTACTAGCGACGAATTCTCAGCCTGATGCTTTGACAACATATTAAAAAAGGTATCTCGTGAGAATGAATTAATCACGCAGCATGAAAATTTAATAAAAATTCCATTCATCGAATCTCAAGTCTTCATTTATAAATATGTTTTTGCTATTCTCTTCGTTAACGTTTCACATTCTTTCTTGAAAATTAACTTAAAATTCACATTCCGTATTTGGAAGCAGGTACCGTCTCAGTGAATGCCCTTGCACCTGCGTATATCAGCTTACGCTTAAGGAATACTTCATAATTCATCCGCAATTTGTATCATCAGTTGTGGCATGTATGAGCAAACGATATCATCTTCTCCACTGTTATCGGCACTTTATTTTGCAAATTACGCTAACACGACACCTAATTTATTAATAATAGTGCATTTCATTGGGTTGCTTTGATCGCAAATGAAATGAATGGGTGAAACTGAAGTGAAAGCAAATTCCTTTAAACGATGCAGCAGAACTATCACAGTTTTTTCTGTTAGCTTACAATGGTTCATTTACTTATTCCCCGGAAACCTCTACAACATGTGTAATTGCTGCAGGCTTAGAAAGTATTTTCCCTTGAGTTCTAGTTACGTTTCGCTCCGTTCATAACTATAACCCAGAGACCACTAACTGTGAAGGTCTTATATCAGAACGCTCACGCAGCTGCAGTTCGACATCGGGCCTAGTGAAAGAAAACAGAATTATGCAGTGCTGCATCTGGAAGATTTCTGCAGCTGCTGTCGTACAGTTTTGCCAACGGTACTACACCTCGTCGTTGAGTCTGCTTGGAGTACTGCAGGTGGCTTTGTTGGCAGCGATTACCGTGTCATCATACATGTGTTGAGTAGTGAGCTGAATGAATGAACTGATAAAAATGTCAGTGCATGTGATTCGTTTTCTTCCAACGATCTTACGTAACGTCAAACTGCATCGTTTCAAGCTGTGGTGATGTTATCAGTTACTGGTACGTGTGTCGCCTCGTTCTGTATGCAGTTTCATTAATGAGATACTCCTATAGCGGGTGAATTTATAGTTTGATCTAAATCAGTCAACGAGTCTTGATCCAAAATTTGGTTATCAATTACGTAGATACACTACGACAGGAATGCAATCCAGGGTGAGTCAAAGAGGACTTTACTAATAGTCTTCACGGGTTTGCAGCCGAATGGCGTTGAGGAAATTCTACAATATTTCCTCGGAGCAACTGTCCTACAGCTTTAGGTGGTTGAACGTTGGTGGTGGGTAGGTACGACTGACGGTATCCACTCGTCGACGCCCCGTATATATTTGCATATCTGCAAGTCATTCCGCATCCGTGATTTTCGTGCCTACGCACTCTTCGCGCGCGTGTTATATGTACAGGGTGGTCCATATGACGTATTAGTTAAGATTACCTCGAAAACTATACATTGGGTAAAAACAGTTGGTAAGACAAGTTTGTAAGCTCAAAGGGGGACATCAAATGATACTATACGTGACCCCCAGCCCCCGCCCCCTTGAGGAAACCCCCATTTTTTATTGCAGATTCGGATTCTCCATAAAAAAGTATTCAAGTTTGGTCTGAAACATTGTTTTAAACCACTGACAGACGACGCTGAAATCGAGAAAAATTATAAATGGGGAAGAACTCCGATTTATTTAGAATGATCCGAGAAGGGTGCATCAAATCGATAAAAAATGTGCACCTGTTATTTCATTACGCCAAATTAAGCAATTTTTTTTTTACAAAATATATCCTACCAGCCACATTTTTTGATGGTGGGAGGCGGACTGGTATTAAATTCTCGCTAGGGAACTTTACAATTGCATCGCTCACCCGACTGTGGAGCTACCGTGGCCAAACTGCGACCTATCGCTCAGTATAAAGGTCGGTGCAATGCGATCACATGTCATGCTTATGAGACGATTTGGCAGGACAAACACCCATCCCTGACATCTACGTTAAGACCGTGGATGATTTCCTTCACCAGAGGACCTTCCTCGTTGCTCAGCGGGGAAAGTGCTTCTGTGTACGCGACATGTCAATGCGTACCCCTCAGGGCTCTGTGCTGGCCCCTCTTCTTTTTAATGCCCATGTCAATGGCATGCCCGCCATCCGTCACTGCCATTTGGCGCAATACGCAGATGTACTGCGCTTCATACCACCGGCCGCAACCCTGATCAACTTATTGCTCGCCTCCAAAGGCATATGGACGCAACAGTGACCTGGTGTCGCTCCCATAAAATGGCCCTCATGGCGCCAAAACCATGGCTGTGTATTTCACTAAACGGCGCCCTATACTCCGCCACAACATCTCAGTCGGGGGGCGTCCGGGTGCCGTGGGCCGAAGATACCAAGTATCTCGGGGTCTGTTTGGATAAAAAACTTTTCTTCCACCGCCACGCAGAATACGTCACCCATAAAGGGCTAAAGTTTACAAAGGCCTTCTACCCGCTCTTCTCCAGCCGAGTGCTGAATTAAGATACCAAACTCCAGCTGTATCACTCCGTTGTCCTACACTCACTAACGTATGGTTCCTCTGTGTGGGCCACGATTAGTAAGTTCCGGATGCTGACGCCCAGCGCCCGACGTTCTAAAGTGGATTCTTCAGGCCCCTCCGCTCACCAGGATTGTCGCTCTGCACGAGGAGACAAATGCAGCCCTTCTCAAGACGACCATTAGCCATAAGGCTCGCCAACTGTACAGAAAAGTGGACGTCCTCCGTGAGACAATCGATGGACTACAAAACATCGGCACTACATTGCTGCCACCGACACCCCGTTCCGCTCCCCATCCTGGAGGACTCGGAGTTGGGCTCTGACTGACGACAGTCCCAAAACGACCACGTTTTTCTGTCCGCTTCGTACAGTCACTAGCAGAGGCCTGTTCTCGCCCAGCCACTTTTCGCGTTGACCATAGCGTTGGTGCATTACTGCACCCGCCCTCTGTGCTTCCGCCGTCTGAGGGTGGCACTGATCTTAAAGTTCCACGGCCACACATTCAAAATGCTATGCTCGGCTGTTATTCAACCGTTGCTTTGAGTCTCTCCTCATTTGTCCACCGAGACAGTTGGACCGGATGTGCACCGGTGACGCCGTGTATTAGTAACCATAAAAAAAAATCAGATGTCACTTGTCTTTCAGATTGTGAACTGTAAACATCAACTGACGAAAGTAAATTATTCTTTAGCGAGACATGGCTCACTACCCTTCTACAGAGATTGTCGATGTGATGTTAATTTTAGGTGAATGCCTGAATAATTACGCTGCAGCTGCAGCGTAATATTTAATATCATTGCACTCTGCAGCTGATTATTCCGTTGTTACATACATCACCAATGGCAAATAAAGTTAATATAAGACAGACAGACTGAATCTAGCATAGGTGTATACTTGCAGTCGAGTCACAACTCACATATCGATATGAGGCCGCAATGACAAAGACCTTCACAGCATCGTTGACTTTGAAACAGTTGTGGTAGTACCACCTTGAGTACCACATTGAGTATACATGGTTTGTACAGTTGTTTTAAAGCTTTTAATTGATATTTTATACAATATTTAAGTAGTTACATGGTTATACAGAGATAGTTTATACACAATTATTTTTATGTTAATATTGTACTTTGTTTTTTTTTACGTTTTGACGATTATGTGAACCCGATTTTACACTGATTGGCTGACGTGAAGTAGAGAGAGAAGAGGTAGGCGGAGCATCTTCGTATTTAAGCGTATGCCCGTCACTTGCTGGCACCTGCAGCTGAGAAGAGTGCTCCACTTACCATCTTCGAAGGAGGCCATGGGTATAAGAAGTCTTATTGTATTTTATCCTTATAAGCATTTTGACATATTTTATGGTCAGTCTAGTAAGGTTTCTATTACTTTCTAAATTAAATTACAGGTCTGACGATGGTCATGTGATATGACCGAAACCGGTCACCTATGTTCTTGTAGCATACGTGGTGCGACCAAGACTAAATTTTAAAAAGAAAAAATTTTTAGCGTAAAGGAACCATCATGAAATTCTATAAAGTAACGGCGATTCCGGTGTTATCCCATAGATGTGGAAGCTGGGTTACCGCAAAAAAGTCAAGAAAATGAAATTCTAATAGCACAGATGGGGTTCCTAAGAAAGACGAAGAGCTGCACAAGAGGCGATATGAGCAGAAACGAAGATATTAGAACATAATTAAATATTTTCAGCACTAATGGAAAAAAATTAAAAAATATCGCGAAGACTGGAAACAATATCTCATGAGAATGCCATGTCACAGAATTCCTCAGAAGATCCTGAACAACAAGCCGAAAGGGAAAAGAGATATCTGAAAGCCTAGAAAATGTTGAGAATAATTTTGTTTGTGAGTTAGAAACAGGTAACAGCCTAATCCTTGGAAGGGAGAAGAAGATGATGATGATCATGCCTTACTTTATTGCTATTTAATAGGCTTATTTTATGTCCATAACAGACATTTTCGCGTCTTATTATTAACCCCTTGCAACCTGTAACGCCACACTTCTGTGTGTTTCCGTCTCTTCTTCATAACTTAATCATGGTTTTTGTATATTTTTAATGAATTACAATTTAGCCACAACATGTTTTAAATGACAATACACGAGGGCTATACAGCAAGTAACAGATGTTTGATCTATTGCGACGGTGGGTGAGGCTAAAGCTGCCATTATGGTTCAATGACATTCCTACATTCAGTACGCATTCAGTGGTGGCAGCATGTTATCTGTCTCTTTGCTACTCTGCGTTCTGCGGCGTGTGAAAATGTGCACTGCAATCGAAAATCCCGCCACTAGCGAGGTGCGTTCTGTGAATAGGTTTTGGTTGACTAAAAACTGCAAGCCAACAGAAATTTATCACGGCTTTTGTGATTTATAAAACAAAAGGAGTAATGAGTGAAAGACGAGGAAGCCAATGGTGCATTGATTTATAAAATGTCCGTACCAACGTTGACGGTGAAGATCGCATGGTAGGCTTAGCCTTGGTGACTGACGAACTGGTGGGGAAAATTAGCGACAAGATTCGTGAAAATCTTCGTTTCACGGTTACGGAACTTTCGCAGCTACCATATCTTCCCTGCAATGAAAACATTGCTCGCCACACAACACTTTGATACTGAGGCAAGTATAAACCAATGGTTGCAGTCGCAAGCGATAGATTTCTACAGAGACTGTATTGAAAACTTTTACCATAATATGATACGTGGCTCAGTTTGAATGGCGATAATGTAAAAAAAAAAAATAGCTTAAGAGTGTACCTTTAAAATGTATACAATAACATTTGTTTTTCCCACAGCGTTAATTTTTTATTTCAATACGTGTGTTACTTTCTGGAGAGCTCCTGTACAATGAAACATGGGTATAGAAGTTTAAATGATAATTAATTGAAACCCTCAGCTGCCGACAGGTGTTACTGATAGTGTGCCAGTAGTGTCAGTCTCGTCGTAACTGCCGTCTGCTTCACGTCTGCTGTGAAGCGAGCTACGTTAATTTAAGTATTAACTGTATTTTTCTTACTTGTCACTTCTTCTACAGCGTGTTTTTGCTTTTAGGAAGCTTTAATTGTCGAGTGCTAGTAATAGTGTTCCATAGATTTCGTGTTTGTTTTGAATACAGTCCAGAGACAGGTAGTGCTATTTTCATTGTTTTCTACAAGAAGTGTCTAGTAACCACAGTTTAGTCAACTATCAGCCGCCTTTAGGGAATTAGCAAGGAGCTGGCCACTGTTCGCGAACAGCTGAACGTGCTGATGGCCGCGGTCAGCCGTCTTCAGGCTGCTGCCTCGGAGTGTAGCGGCAGTGGGGAGTCTGGTGCGTCGCAGGGTACACCTCAGGTGTTACATGCTTCACCCAGTGTCCGTGTTGTCGAGACATCTTCGCGGGTTCCGGGCGCGGTTGGGCCACCCTCTCCCCAAGGGGAGTGGCGGGTTCAGCGGCGTTCGCGGCGCGCGAGGCGGAGGGTCAATGTGGAGGCTGGCCGTGTGGCATCGCCCGCTCTGCCTGTGAGTGGACATGTGGGACATGTGGCCGCTCCTTCAGCAAGGTCCGAGCAGGCACACGGGGGGAAGGGTTTATTAGTTATTGGGAGCTGCAACGTTAGGCGGGTGATGGAGCCCCTTTGGGAAATAGCGGAAAGGTCGGGGAAGAAGGCCAGTGTTCACTCTGTCTGCTGGCCGTGGGGTCTCATCCGAGATGTGGAGGAGGCCCTGCCGGCGACGATAGAGAGCACTCGGTGCACCCAACTGCAAATTGTTGCTCATGTCGGCACCAAAGACTCCTGCCGTCTGGGTTCAGAGGTCATCCTCAGTTCATACAGGCGGTTGGCTGAGTTGGGGTGGAATCAGAGCTAACTATTTGTAGTATCGTTCCCAGAACCGATCGCGGTCCTCTGGTTGGGAGCCGAGTGGAAGGCTTAAACCAGAGGCTCAGACGATTCTGCGGAGATCTGGGGTGCAAATTTCTCGACCTCCGCTATCGGGTGGAGAAATATAGGGTCCCCCTGAATGGGGCAGGCGTGTACTACACGCAGGAAGCGGCTACAAGGGCATCGGAGTACGTGTGGAGTGCACATGTGGGTTTTTTAGGTTACAGAATTCCCTCCCTAGACCCGACAAGACGCGGGAAGGTAGGAGTAGGCAAAATGCAACAGGGAATAACAATATTAATGTGCTAATAGTAAACTGCAGGACCGTCTACAGAAAGGTACCAGAACTGCTCTCATTAATAAACGGTCACAATGCCCACATAGTACTAGGGACAGAAAGTTGGCTGAAACCAGATGGAAACAGTAATGAAATTCTAAGCTCAGATTGGAATGTGTACCGCAGGGACAGGCTGGACACTGAATGGGGAGGCGTGTTTATAGCGATAAGAAGTGCAATAGTATCGATGGAAATTGACGGAGATCCGAGATGTGAAATAATTTGGGTGAAGGTCACGGTTAAAGCAGGCTCAGACATGGTAATGGGATGTGTCTGTAGGCCCCCTGGCTCAGCAGGTGTTGTGGCTGAGCACCTAAAGAACAATTTGGAAAATATTTCGATTATATTTCCCAACCATGTTATAGTTCTGGGTGGAGATTTTAATTTGCCAGATATAGGCGGGGAGTCTCAAACGTTCATAACGGGTGGCAGGGACAAAGAAAACAGTGACATTTTTTAAGTGCTTTATCTGAAAACTACCTTGAGCAGTTAAACAGAGAACCGACTCATGGCGATAATATATTAGACCTTCTGGTGACAAGCAGACCAGAACTACTTGAAACAGTGGACGTAGAACATTGAATCAGCGATCATAAAGCGGTTACTGCAACGATGATTTCATCCGTAATTAGAAATATTAAAATAGGTAGGAAGATTTTTTCTCTTTAGCAAAAGTGACAAAAAGCAGATTACAGAGTACCTGATGGCTCAACACAAAAGTTTTGTCTCAAGTACAGATAGTGTTGAGGATCAGTGGACAAAGTTCAAAACCATCGTACAATATGTGTCAGAAGAGTATGTGCCAAGCAAGATCGTAAGAGATGGAAAAGAGCCACCGTGGTACAACAACCGAGTTAGAAAGCTGCTACGGAAGCAAAGGGAACTTCACAGCAAACATAAACATAGCCAAAGCCTTGCAGACAAACAAAAATTGCGCGAAGCGAAATGTAGTGTGAGAGGCGTTCAATGAATTCGAAAGTAAAGTTCTATGTACTGACTTGGCAGAAAATCCTAAGAAATTTTGGTCTTATGTCAAAGCGATAGGTGGATCAAAACAAAATGTCCAGACACTCTGTGACCAAAATGGTACTGAAACAGAGGATGACAGACTAAAGGCCGAAATACTAAATGCCTTTTTCCAAAGCTGTTTCACAGAGGTAGACTGCACTGTAGTTCCTTCTCTAGATTGTCGCACAGATGACGAAAAGGTAAATATCGAATAGACGACAGAGGGATAGAGAAACAATTAAAATTGCTCAAAAGAGGAAAGGCCGCTGGACCTGATGGGATACCAGTTCGAATTTACACAGAGTACGCGAAGGAACTTGCCCCCCTTCTTGCAGCGGTGTACCGTACGTCTCTTAAAGAGCGTAGCGTTCCAGAGGATTGGAAAAGGGCACAGGTCCTCCCAGTTTTCAAGAAGGGACGTCGGACAGTTTTGCAGAACTATAGACCTATATCTCTAACGTCGAGAAGTTGTAGAATTGTGGAACACGTATTATGTTCGAGTATAATGACTTTTCTGGAGACTATAAATCTACTCTGTAGGAATCAGCATGGGTTTCGAAAAAGACGATCGTGTGAAACCCAGCTAGCGCTATTCGTCCACGACACTCAGAGGGCTATAGACACGGGTTCCCAGGTATATCCGGTGTTGCTTGACTTCCGCAAGGCGTTCGATACAGTTCCCCACAGTCGTTTAATGAACAAAGTAAGAGCATATGGACTATCAGACCAATTGTGTGATTGGATTGAAGAGTTCCTAGATAACAGACCGCAGCATGTCATTCTCAATGGAGTGAAATCTTCCGAAGTAAGAGTGATTTCAGGTGTGCCGCAGGGGAGTGTCGTAGGACCGTTGCTATTCACAATATACATAAATGACCTTGTGGATGGCATCGGAAGCTCACTGAGGCTTTTTGCGGATAATGCTGTGGTATATCGAGAGGTTGTAACAATGGAAAATTATACTGAAATGCAGGAGGATCTGCAGCGAATTGACGCATGGCGCAGGGAAATGCAATTGGATCTCAATGTAGACAAGTGTAATGCGCTGCGAATACATAGAAAGCAAGATCCCTTATCATTTAGCTACAATATAGGTCAGCAACTGGAAGCAGTTAAATGCATAAATTATCTGGGAGTACGCATTAGGAGTGATTTAAAATGGAATGATCATATTAAGTTGATCGTCGGTAAAGCAGATACTAGAATGAGATTGATTGGAAGAACCCTAAGGAAATGCAATCCGAAAACAAAGGAAGTAGTTTACAGTACGCTTTTCCACCCACTGCTTGAATACTGCTCAGCAGTGTGGGATCCGTACCAGATAGGGTTGATAGAATAGATAGAGAAAATCCAACGGAGAGCAGCGCGCTTCGTTACAGGATCATTTAGTAATCGCGAAAACGTTACGGAGATGATAAACTCTAATGGAAGACTTTGCAGGAGACACTCTCAGTAGCTCGGTACGGGCTTTGCTTGAAGTTTCGAGAACATTCCTTCACCGAGGAGTCAAGCAGTATATTGCTCCCTCCTACGTATATCTCGCCAAGAGACTATGAGGATAAAATCAGAGAGATTAGAGCCCACACAGAAGCATACCGACAATCCTTCTTTCCACGAACAATACGAAACTGGAATAGAAGGGAGAACCGATAGAAGTACTCAAGGTACCCTCCGCCACACACCGTCAGGTAGGTTGCGGAGTATGGATGTAGATGTAGATACCTCGATGAGGACAGCTAAAATATGTGCCCCGAGCGAGACTCGAACACGGGATCTCCTTCTTACGTGACAGACGCTCTATCCATCTTTCTTTTTATTCGTAGAATTTGTTCTGGGCGGACGTATGATGACACACATTTAGCTTCTTACTTGATTCATTCACTCAGTTTTTTGTTACAGAGGGTAGCTAACCCTCTGACCGAACACGCTGAGCTACCGCACTGGCGATCCATCTGAGCCACCGAGGACACAGATGAATAGCGCGACTGCAGGGACTTATCCCTTGTAACCTAGGACACAGATGAATAGCGCGACTGCAGGGACTTATCCCTTGTACGCTTCCCGTGAGACCCACATTCCCAACTGTCCACAATCTACATACGTAATGTACCTAATAGGTATTTACCCATCCACTCATTACTCGCACCAACTAATGTGACGATGCCCGTAAGCGTTCGGGCAACCAGTCCGCATTCGCACAGAGGAAGGTCAATGGCCGGGTAGCCTCTAACCATATATGAATATAGTAACTGTTCTCGAAAGAACAGGTATCATTGATGACCGTGCAGCTTTTCTAGAATAAATGATAACTAACTGAAGCCCTCAGCTGCCGACAGGTGTTCTTGATATACTTCGATGGGGACAGCTGAAAATGTGTGCCCCGATCGTATGTAGATTGTGGATAGTTGGGAATGTAGGTCTCACGGGAAGCGTACAAGGGATAAGTCTCTGCAGTCGCGCTATTCATCTGTATCATTGGTGGATACAGATGTATAGATCGTCTGGCATGTAAGCTGGAAATCCCAGGTTCGAGTTCCGGTCGGGATACATATTTTCAGCTATCTCCAACAACACTGATACGTGGGGAGGCGCCGGCGCCAGTGCTTTCTCCGTTCAATTCACCAGGATCGATTGTTCCCTTTGGCGTTGCTTATCTTTGCCTCTTTGACCGGTGGTGGTGCCGGTGGGCTGGCGGGCAGACATGGTTTTTGGCTTCGGAACGGCCGGTACGTGTCGTTCCTCAGAGAGTGGAACTTTTGTTTGCGTGGAGTTAGCTGGATTTGACCGGTGTATGTGGCTCGGAGTGCGGTAGCGGGCCTGTTATTGCAAGTTCTTGAGGCGTTACTGGGCCATGGTCTTCTACACAGGACGCTGAGCAATATGTTATTCATTTTGGCTAGTGGAGTTGTACTATGTACCATTCAGCTGTCTATTGAAGAAGTAGACATTCAAGCTTTCTAGTTTTGCAATCGGGCCTACCCGTGTTATCACTAGCTTCTACCTTTTCTTATGGGTGTCAATATTCTATTGGAACTGCGACGTACTGGTGTAATAACATTATGCTTTGTCTTATCGTTGCCCTTTTAAAACTAGTCTGTTTGTGCTGGGGGAATTATACGTATTTTGAAATTTGAAGTCTACAGTTAATGCTTTTAACCATTTTCAAATTGCCTTTGTATTGATGTGATCTATCTTTGCAGAATTTTATCTTACTACACTCCTGGAAATTGAAATAAGAACACCGTGAATTCATTGTCCCAGGAAGGAGAAACTTTATTGACACATTCCTGGGGTCAGATACATCACATGATCACACTGACAGAACCACAGGCACATAGACACAGGCAACAGAGCATGCACAATGTCGGCACTAGTACAGTGTATATCCACCTTTCGCAGCAATGCAGGCTGCTATTCTCCCATGGACACGATCGTAGAGATGCTGGATGTAGTCCTGTGGAACGGCTTGCCATGCCATTTCCACCTGGCGCCTCAGTTGGACCAGCGTTCGTGCTGGACGTGCAGACCGCGTGAGACGACACTTCATCCAGTCCCAAACATGCTCAATGGGGGACAGATTCGGAGATCTTGCTGGCCAGGGTAGTTGACTTACACCTTCTAGAGCACGTTGGGTGGCACGGGATACATGCGGACGTGCATTGTCCTGTTGGAACAGCAAGTTCCCTTGCCGGTCTAGGAATGGTAGAACGATGGGTTCGATGACGGTTTGGATGTACCGTGCACTATTCAGTGTCCCCTCGACGATCACCAGAGGTGTACGGCCAGTGTAGGAGATCGCTCCCCACACCATGATGCAGGGTGTTGGCCCTGTGTGCCTCGGTCGTATGCAGTCCTGATTGTGGCGCTCACCTGCACGGCGCCGAACACCATACGACCATCATTGGCACCAAGGCAGAAGCGACTCTCATCGCTGAAGACGACACGTCTCCATTCGTCCCTCCATTCACGCCTGTCGCGACACCACTGGAGGCAGGCTGCACGATGTTGGGGCGTGAGCGGAAGACGGCCTAACGGTGTGCGGGACCGTAGCCCAGCTTCATGGAGACGGTTGCGAATGGTCCTCGCCGATACCCCAGGAGCAACAGTGTCCCTAATTTGCTGGGAAGTGGCGGTGCGGTCCCCTACGGCACTGCGTAGGATCCTACGGTCTTGGCGTGCATCCGTGCGTTGCTGCGGTCCGGTCCCAGGTCGACGGGCACGTGCACCTTCCGCCGAACACTGGCGACAACATCGATGTACTGTGGAGACCTCACGCCCCACGTGTTGAGCAATTCGGCGGTACGTCCACCCGGCCTCCCGCATGCCCACTACACGCCCTCGCTCAAAGTCCGTCAACTGCACATGCGGTTCACGTCCACGCTGTCGCGGCATGCTACCAGTGTTAAAGACTGCGATGGAGCTCCGTATGCCACGGCAAACTGGCTGACACTGACGGCGGCGGTGCACAAATGCTCCGCAGCTAGCGCCATTCGACGGCCAACACCGCGGTTCCTGGTGTGTCCGCTGTGCCGTGCGTGTGATCATTGCTTGTACAGCCCTCTCGCAGTGTCCGGAGCAAGTATGGTGGGTCTGACACACCGGTGTCAATGTGTTCTTTTTTCCATTTCCAGGAGTGTATATTCTGGGGCTGTTAACATTGTTTCTTTTGGCTGTGGCTGTTGTGTTTGTGCTTTTCTGTTGCAGCACTGCAGCGGCACCTAGTCCATGTCTAAATCGATGTCCGGAGTACGACGCCTTGGCAGACCAGTACTAGAGGGAAAGGAGGTTCTTTTGGCCGCGGGGAAAATGGCAACCGATACGGCGGCCACTGTGTTCTTCGGGTTGCAGTGAGTGGGGATCTTGCATTAAGTTAAGTTTCCTCTGTATTGGGGCGCCAAGGCGCCTGTTCCGTTCGCTATACTGCTTATATATTTACCTTTTATCATTGATGTGGTTACAGTAAGATAGAAGTTATAAGAAGTTCTTGTTTGCAAGTAATTCAATCAGAAAGGTTTTGTGTAATGTATTTTTTTGACTTGTGTATCCTGTTCAAAAGAAACTTATTTCACCTTTATTATTAAAGTGCCCTTTGTTAAATGGAACTGATTTTACCTTTTATTATTAAAGCGCTTACAGTTAGTAGAGAAGTTATAAGAAGTTCATGTTTGCACCTAATTCAATTAGAAAGGTATTGTGTAATGGATTTTTCTGACTTGTGAATAAGAGACACTAGTACAAAAGTATTAGGTAAATACTGTGCCCTTTGGGTTAAACTGTTGATCAGTAATAACATTTGTTGTAATTTGCAACTCGCCTGTACTTATTATTTCACTTGTCACCTATTTGCACGAAATCACCACGTTGCAAACACCTGTCGGGAGCTGAGGCCTTCAGTTAATTATCATTTATTCTAGAGAAGCTGCACGGTCATCAATGGTATATGTTCTTTCGAGAACAGTGACTACCTTCATGAATAGAAGTTTTCTTCCGTACTTTTTATGGTGGTTACTCTTTTTCTGTTCAATAGTCTATCATCAATCAGTTGGTGCACTGTGATGCTTTTTTATCTCCCATATACTTGTAACGTTACTTACAGATGTATGCACTACGTGAGACTGTAGACCGTAGACCATTGAGGTGCAAAATGATACAGTTAATACTGACATTGCATGTAGTATAACCTGAGAATATTTTTATGATAATGTTACTCCTCACTTGTGCCTGAATTTCTCTTCCCTCTCCATGACATTTTTTGTGAACTTGGGATGTATATGATTATAGATTCAGTTATAGATTACTCTTATAAGTGTACTTCGTGGACAAGTACCTGATATTTGTAAGTGAATGTAGCAGACGCAAGTGACATTCAGTTTCATAGGATTATGGTGTTACATAGGAGAGCCAATGTTACATGCATTATAAGTTGGTCGAGCAATTTCGTACAATCCAATCCTTCCTGTTTCCATCTGATCCTTCGCCAAGCTAACATGGAGTTCTTGGAACTGTCCAGAATCAAGCTTACGAGATAGAAATGTACATACTCGTACATCTCAGTTCTCTTAGTATTTGTAAACATTGTTTACATTAGATTTGCACCATTTTGACATTGTTATAAATGTTACATGCAATGTCTTTCAGAATCTAGTATTTTAACTATCACTAATCAGCACGCCAGCTAACTATATAACATGCATGGTCATGACATGCTGAAAGACTTGTATATTATCTTTGAGAGTGTATTTGGCAGAAGCTAGAACAGTTCATTACGGCTTCAGTCCCTAGGCTGATGTTACTAGAGGATTAGCTGTGGTTCACATATGATACGATGTGGTTCTCTGGCGGATGGGCGAAATCTTCGTCCTCAGGTTATATTGCATATGGATCTTTCATAGATTTTACTGTCCTTTCGTTTGTATTCGATAGAGAGCGAACTATTACTCTTGTGTGGCTTCATATGTAGATTAGTAATTTAAATTGCTTGCCACACTTTGTGCGATATGATGCACACTGCTGTGAATAAGTAAGTAATGGACGTTAACTAATGCCAAATTTAAGAGTCTCCCATAATGTTTTTCAGTTCTCTACATTGTATACTAGTTATGTATTATTACAGATATGTGGAACTCTTCTACGTTGGTATGTTCTTTTTGCAGGTGCTTGATAATGGCGTGGTAGTACGATAAAATCAAAGTTGGTTCTGTTAAGCACTTTCAAAGCATAGTTTTTCAGCAGAAGTTAAGTACGCAGTAGAACAATAGGGAGTTTAAGGTTCTGCTGCGTCAACTATAAATTTTATAGACGTAATTCTCCCTCTGTTTAAATTAATGGCCTCTAAAAACACAAAAACTGCAGTGTGTAAACCTGTTGAATGCAAACGCCATGATGCTGTGCAGTTCCCTGTGATTATTATTAAGCTGTCTGAAAATGTAATAACGGAGAAAAGAACTACCTTGAAAACAGCAATAGGTTTGTCGACAACCACGGCAATTAACAAGCAGAATTATCCTCTGAATGAAAAAGCTACCCCTGCGTTTTGTTGTGCAGAGTTTCACAACTTGTCTTGGAAACCTTTTCAGTATGGTCCGACCGAGTAACCCAGTTCCAGATTCCCTAAGTGTTTAGACAATTCTGCGACTAATTACTGTGTCACTGCACTTCTACACCAATCTCCATCAATTTTTATTCCCGCAACACAAATACCTGGGACGTTCTTAAAGAACGAAGAGATCATAAACGCATCAAGTTGCGGGCGGTTTCCACTATGAGGCTTCAAAAAATTGCTTTCCGTTGTCACTTAAAAGATGTAATTGTCTTTTTCTTCACTAAATAACTAAACGTTCTGGAGGAAAAATTGTGGAAAGACACTAGTAACTTCTTCCAACACTCTTATAACACCAATATAGCTTCGTCTTACTCATGGCTTGTGACATCACCAAAGCCCCACCGTTTCCGATCACGTAACCAAATATTGAAATTTAATGAGTTTTAAGCGTTAAGGGAGAGGAAACTGTGACACTTCAACCCCATCGTAAAAAAGTCACAGGAGCCGAAAATTTGTTTAATTATACACACATCCCCTCGGTTCCGAGAGTACCGGAACCTGTACAGAAAATTGGAATAGAGATCAACACAAACATCATTTCCGGCCTTTTTGTTGCTCATGAAACCACACTGCATGCTGAACCACCATACAGCAAGTCCTTCAGAGGTGGTGGTCCAGACTGCTGTACACATCGGTACCCCTGATACCCAGTAGCACGTCCTCTTGCATTCAAGCATGCCTGTATTCGTCGTGGCAAATATCCACACGTTCATCAACGCACTGTTGGTATAGATTGTCCCGCTCCTCAACGCTGATTCGGTGTAGATCCCTCAGAGTGGTTGATGGGTCTCGTGGTCCATAAACAACCCTTTTCAATCTATCCCAGGCATGGTCGATAGGGTTTATGTTTGGAGAACATGCTGGCCACTCCAGTCGAGCAATGTCGTTATCCTGAAGGAAGTCATTCACAAGATGTGCACGATGGGGACGCTAATTGTCGTCCATGAAGACGAATGCCTCGCCAATATGCTGCCGATATGGTTGCACCGTCGTTCGGAGGATGGCATTCACGTATCGTACAGCCGTTACGACGCCTTCCATTACCACCAGCGGTGGCGTTGGTGTCAGGTTTCATCCGAGCCATAATCCGTAGGTAGCGGTCATCCACTGCAGTAGTAGCCCGTGGGCGGCCTGGGCGAGGCATGTCATCGATAGTTCCTGTCTCTCTGTATCTCCTCCATCTCCGAACAACATCGCCTTGCTTCACTTCGAGACGCCTGGACACTTCCCTTGTTGAGAGCCATTCCTGGCACAAACCAACTTTGCGGACGCCATCGAACTTCGGTATTGACCGTCTAGGCATGGTTGAACTACAGGCAACATGAGCCGTGTACCTCCTTTCCGGTGGAATGACGAGAACTGATCGGCTGTCGGACACCCTCCGTCTAATAGACGCTGCTCATGCATGGTTGTTTACATCTTTGGGCGGGTTTAGTGACATCTCTACTGTCTTCCAAACAGTGGCTGCAAACTATACTCAAAGACCATCAGTAACCGCATGAAGAATATTACAGAACCGATTATTCCTGAAGAACAAAATGGATTTAGATGAGGTCGTTCATACATTAACAGCATCAAAGAAAAACACAGAATTTTGTACAGAAACCCAACTGGCGTTTATCGACTTTGGGAGGGCCTTTAAACGAGAGATCCGTGATGGCCTGTGGAAGATTACGTCGGAACGTGGATATCATTATCAGCTAATGGATGTAGTGAAAAGTCTTTACATAACTACATGCATTATGATAACCACAAGTCAGTCGAACAGTCAAAGGGACTGTGTCTTTGATACAATATCCATAGTCAACGTCTATCTTCAGGAGATCTGGGAACTGGGGTGATGCAAAACTTCTTTTGATGTATGTTTATCTTGGCAAGCTGAATTAAATGGGCAAATCAAATTCGCTAAACAAATTTTTTTCATATTTCTGGATTTTTTGTTTTTTACAGAAATATTTTTTAAAACCCATACGTGGAGTTGTTGGTGATCACGGACGTTATTAACAAAAGGTTTGAGCCAAAAATGTTTAATCTTGACGCAGGAGTAACATTTTTTCGTTTCGACCATTTTGATTTTTTCTATGAAATTGTAGCGTTGTGACCTTTTTAACACTATATAAAAACGAAAGCGAAAAGTGTAGATAAATCATTAAAATTTTTTTGGTAATACGTGATAAGAATTCAGCATAAAATAGAAATACTATGGCATTCTACAACGTTTGGCCCAGTATGAAGGAAAAATAAAGAAAAGACAACTCGATACATTTGGTGGCAAATGTCAAGGGCAACTGAAAGACACTACAATAAAAAAACTTGCAGAGTATTACAAAAAAGCAGTATATAGATATAACGGTGATGTAAAGGTAAATATAAACACACTTTTAGATATGATTGACATTTTACAGCTTCAACGGTGTCAACTAATTTACTATTTACTGAATATGAAAGACGCTATATGTGCATCAATATATCATTGCGCCTCTACTGACACAAATCCTCAGCATTCTCACTTATCAATCAGCAATGGCAGAAGAAACCGTGCAGGGATCTCATGTTTTTAATATAAAAACACCAATAAATAATTTAGGTAAAGTACTGCCTCTTATATTTGCTTAACTGATGATTCACTACCAACACGATGTGCTCGATCTCTAACTCAAAGTGATAATGAGAATTTACACAGAGTTATATGGAATAGATGTCCCAGAAAGACTTATGGTTCTACAGTGACATTAAAACTGTTTGTGAATTTAATGTTGGCTCTCACAGAGCTATGTTGGAAACACTGACAAAGTCAGGACTCAAATATGCTTATCTAAAAGCACAAACATCAACAAAAACGGACAAAGTAGCATTGCAGAAACCTGAAGTGAAATATTCGAAAAAATACAAAGAAGTTCGGCCAAAAAATTGGCTTTCCCAAACACCATAGAGAAGAACCTATATTCTAATGTGATGGTGTAACGTACGATACCAGATTATTTTGATGTAACTGCGCATTATTCACACATAGACGGTGGGTATGTGATGTGATGTATAAACTGAAAATAGAGAATACAATTTTCAAACGTTTCGAGTCGTCGTCTGTTTCTTTTTCCTCCATACTGAGCCAAACATTCTGTAACATCGTAGTAATTCTAATTTACGTTTAATTCTTGTCGCTTATTATGAAAACAAAATTTTTATAACTTTCGTTTGCATGGAGTGTTAAAAATGCCAGAATGTGAAACTTCCTGGCAGATTAAAACTGTGTGCCGATCCGAGACTCGAACTCGGGACATTTGCCTTTCGCAGGCAAGTGCTCTACCAACTGAGCTACCCAAGCACGACTCACGCCCCGTCCTCACAGCAGGCTCCGTGAAGTACTGAACGGCCCTATAACTGCACAATGCGTGGAGCTGTGATTTGAACCTGCTTACTGTTTTGCATGTGACTCCGTGACCGACGTCGCTAACGCGCACGTGTGCGTTCGCACTAGTGTCGCAGGTTCGAATCCCGCTGGATTACCACAATTTGCCCGGCAACAGGAGGAGTCGTAGTTTCTGTTCACCAGATGATACGCCGGTGTCCTGGTTAAAAACCCTAAGCTGTCCGCAGTGTCTCACGAAGCGACTGCCTATAGCACGGTTGATGGTGACCCATCCGTCACATGGTGAAGTTAAGCTTGGCACGCGACTCTTACACCCTACTGGAGACGTTATGCCACGTGCAAGTGCCGGGTTTCACCATCTCCCGTCCCTCACCGTAACGGAACATAAATATGAGACCACACTCGACACGCTACCGTTACAGTCGCTTCCACTGAGGTGACAATAGTCGCGGGACAGCGATATCCTCATTTACGTACGTAAAATCTATGAACGCTATAATTAATTCAATACCTTCTCTTGCTGACTGTACGGGTAATGTAACTCATGATGATAAACAGAAGGAAGAAATTCTAAACCTATCTTTCAAAAACTCGTTTACAGTAGAGGACTGCAGCACCATTCCCCCTTTCAATTATCGAACTCAAGGATGACTGATTGAAAAAATTTAAGTATATTTAACTTAATTTTTTTCCCTTTATCATACTAGAGGTCCGAGTGAGGCGCAGATCCCACGAAATGGTGGACCCAAACTGGCAACAAGGCACTGTGCAAGGTAGTAGTGGCATCAAACGTGAGCTGCGTGTAGATGGAATGGAACCCATCAGTGACTGCAAATGTTTATGTTCTGCTACTCGGAGACCATCTTCAGCCATTCATCAACTCTATGGTTCCCAAATAACGATGGAATTTTTATGGATGACAATGCATCATGTCACAAGGACACAATTTTTCTCGACTGAACATTCTGGGCAATTCGAGAGAATTATTTGGCCGCCCAGATCGCCCTACATGAATCCCATCGAACATTTATGGGACGCAATGGAGACGTCAGTTCGTGCATAATAACCTACTCCGGCAACACTTTCACGACTGCGGAAGGCTAAGAGGAAGTTTGGCTCAATACTTGTGTATGGGACTTCCCGCTACTCGCTGAGTCTATCCCACGTCGGGCTGCTGCACTAAGCCGGGCAAAAGTAGGTCCGACACGATATTAGGAGGCATCCCTTGACTTTTCTCTCCTCAGTGTACTCTCGGCATATACTCTTAAGACACAACTCAATTTTCATCAAATGAGGAAGTCATCGAATACTTTGCAGGATCTATTTTTCCGGCGTGATGAAAAAGCTGTAGGATCGCTGGACTAAGTGAATAGCCCTCAAAGAAGACAACGTCCAGAAGTAAGGCGACTTGTTTACGAAACGAACGTGTCACCGTTTTATTTATTTCCACGACGCGTTTCAAAGCTTTAAATCTCCATCATCGGGTGGAGTTACATTAGTTAGTATGACATTTGGGTGTGTTGTGTTAGGATTTTTTGGAGGAACTTGTGGCACTGCCTAGTGGAGAAACAACACACTATTTCAGAACATGGTTTTGGATTTCTTCTGACAAAAAATTAAACTGATATCTATTGGTAAATATGGCTATTGCTGATGTGTGGTATTTTTTGTTTTTTAGTACTGCCATGTGTTCCTTGAATCTAACCTCAAATGATCTGCCTGCATGATCACCTGCATGAAACAAAACACCAAGTTAACAACACAAGTATTAGAATCCTACACATTCAATAAAAAGTCAGAAAGCAAGACATTCTTGAAACACTCCAAATATACAAACACCAAACAAAACAACCTGAATCCATCTTAAATGACTACATTCACAATAGTATCATCTCTTTTTTCAGACACTGCCTATATCCTTAATAATGCATACACACACACACACACACACACACACACACACACACACACACACACAAGTGCACACACCTTAATATTTACCATAAATATTGACAGCCGCCAAGAGTACAAAGATTGACCTCATTTACAGATAATTCATCACACCAACAGCTTGTACCCCTTTTCAGCTTGGAACTATATCTACATCAACTACTGGCACAAATTGTATATCCATCTGCATATTTTAAAGCATTGACCAATGTATTACCCCAGCCTTTAAGCAGCTCTCTCTCTCTCTCTCTCTCTCTCTCTCTCTCTCTCCCTCCCTCTCTCTCTCTCTCTCTCTCACTCACTCACTTTCTCTCTCTCACTTCCTCTCTTTCTGCCTCCAGCCTCTCACATCTGTTTATTAATTAAAGTCAAATATTGTCATCTATGCATAATTTTACTTCTGTAGCCAATATAATTATTGTACTTAAAGTCTGTAACATTTCACCTGATGGTTATAAACAAATATGAAGTTTAAGCCATTTTAACATTTCACTTGATTGTATAAACGACTACGAAGGTTAAACTGTTTTAACTTGTCAAAATCGGATTTATATGCCACCTGAAGTACACACACCTCAAAACAAACACCTCCAAATCCTTTGAATAATTATTCCGTAATAATGTTGTTACGATGTATATTCTTTGTACTTTGCAATTATGTCTTCTCTTCTGCTATACGAACCTTGCACCCAGCAGATTACAGACGCCATATTTGTTTACAAATGCTACAGTATACATGTGATGTGTTCCGACAGCGAAAGGAACCTGTGACCACTGGAGGTACTCTATTTTACTTATTTTATGTTTACCAATAGATATCAGTTTAAGTTTTTGTCAGAAGAAATCAAAAACCGTGTTCTGAAATAGTGTCTTGTTTCTCCACTAGGCAATTCCACAAGTTCCTCCAAAAAATCGTTACACAACACACCCAAATGTCATACTAACTAATGTAAATGCACCCGATGATGGGGGTTTAAACCTTTGAAACGCGTCGTGGAAATAAATAAAACGGTGACTGGTAAAAGTAAACTTGTTGTTTCATTTAATGTCAATAACAGTCACGGTAAAGCCTAACCTAAAATGGTCGCATTTAAACGAACGTGTTTTCTCACTTTTTACCAAACTTAAAAACAACCCTCTTCACGGCCGAGTGCCTAGATCTCACGTACTTTTCCCTTCGCCGCTTGGACTATTTCTTGTTGCTCTATCTAGCAATTTAAGTATGATCCTCTAATTGTTCATCAATTAGCTACACGTTCGGGGAGCATATTCGGAACGAGGACCACAAATGTGTGATAAAGATACAGGTGTATTCTACAAGAAAACACGATAATGTGGGCTACGCAGTTAACACTTGGCATGATTACACAAGAGATGTTAAATGCACAGAAGCGCTAAAGAAACTGGCATGGGCATGCGTATTGAAATACAGAGATATGAAAACAAGCAGAATACTGCTGCTACGATGGCAATTTATCAAGGTTTAAGTGAGTTTGGAAGCGGTGTTACAGTCGGCGCAGGAGCGATAGGGCACAGCATCTCCGAGGTAGGGATGAAGTGGGGACTTTCTCATGCGATCAATTCACGAGTGTCCCGTGAATATCAAGAATCCGGCAAAACATCAAATCTACGACATCGCTGCAGCTGGAACAAGATCCCGCAAGAACGGGACCAACGACGATTGAAGAGAATCGTTCAACGCGACAGAAGTGCAACCCTTTCGCAAATTGCTGCAGATTTCAACAAATGTCAGCGTGCGAACCGTTCAGCGAAACATTATCGAGGCTTCCTGAGCCGAAGGCCCACTCGTGTACGCTTGATGACTGAACAGAAAGCTGTACGTTATAACGATATGTTTACGTAATGTGTATACATAAACATACAGTTATAAATGTCCTCGTTCATAGTCGCTAATTATAACAATATGTTTACTTTTGTGCTGTAACATATAGCTATAATCAGCGGTGGAAATATATTTGCGAACGCCGACCGTGTGCGGCTGTTTCTTGTTGGATCGTCTGATCAGTCGGAAGTTGCATTGCAGAGGAGAGTAAATGCCTATTCAAAATATAATTACTTTTGGATAGCTCAATATGAATTTCCCAAGGGACCTTACTTTATCATGCATTGACCAGTAGAATATGGCGCGGAGAAAATATTTCGCCGCATATAACTTCCGTCCGATTTTGACGAAAGAATTCGTCACTGTGAACTCTCTATTTGGCAGAAACATAAAGAAAATTAAATAACTTCATGAAGGAGTGAGACATAGATTCTATATTAAATAAATAGTCCATACACCAATTCCATTTAAATCTGAATTTATGGCAATCAATAGATGAACTTACACTACAATGAAGAATTTTAACATGGATGCCGTTTTGACTGGCACTTCTCTTCTCGTAAGGACAATAATTCCTTTGACGTTTTCACATACACGTCGCACAATAAATTTACTGCTATGCAGTATTGCACCTTTAGTATTGCACTTTTACTTTACACTAAACCAATAATATTTTTAACGATAATAAGGCGGCAAGACATGCGCATCCGACACAAGTTACAAGAGACAAAAGAAGAATGAGTAACTGTTCATCGAGAATATCTCGTACATAAAAAAAAATGTGTAAAAGTTTTCTTCTTCTGTCCGTTTTTTGCGCCGCGGTTTTCAAAGTCAATAACTCACTGCATCTCTGACGGCGCTTCGACAATAAACAAGTTACGTCACAGGTCGTTCACCTTTTACATTCTCGCAACGTTATTTGCTAACTGTAGCTGTTGCCGAGCGACTGCTCGATTAGTGAATGATTTAAAATGATAAGGCAATCACATAATGTTACAACGTCTTGCTTGGTCCCGTCAACACCGATATTGGACTGTTGATGACTGGAAACATGTTGCCTGGTCGGACGAGTCTCGTTTCAAATTGTATCCAGCAGAAAGACGTGTACGGGTATGGACACAACCTCATGAATCCAGGGAACTGTTCAAGCTGGTGGAGGCTCTGTAATTGAGTGGGGCGTGTGCAATTGGAGTGATATGAGACCCCTGATACGTCTAGGTACGACTCTGACAAGTGACACGTACATAAACATCCACTGCGTAGCATACACTGCGTAGGATGGGAACATGGTGTCCGAGGAAGAGAAGCCTTTCCTATTAGGTGGTTGAACAACTGCTTCGAGTCTCCCAGCTTACAGAGCCCTCCGACCTCTTCTTTGTGTATTCTATCACTACGAAAGTCTATTGAAACTTAAGAGAGGAAGCGTTGATTTTTTTGACCGTTCGGTCACAGGACAGGTCACCATTGACAGTACCTAATACTGTTGTGGACATTGCAAATACTTCTGGAAATACCCAAATCTGGTACCCAGTCGGAAGGTCCCTGTGAAGTTCCGACGATGAAAATTTCTCTCACCACCTGTTCCCTCTCTCCCGCGGTTCAGTCAAGAAAAGTATCCGCGTTAATCTGGAAGGCGTGTCAGCTGTGCAGAAGGGGCAAGGCGATCTCTTATACAACGCGAGCCCCAATGCAACGCCCCATCGCCGGCTGCACGCCGATTCCAAGGCTGACCTCGTCTCTTCCTCGTAGTTCAGTGTATCAGCCAGATAACGTTGTGTAACCGGCCATTTAATTGGCTTTCTGCGAGACTGTAGCTTCACTTCCTTACACAACAGCTATGAATGGAGGAGGTCAGCTCCAACTTTTCATATACAAATTAAGCGTTTCTACGTTCGGATGCGAGTGTATTCCAATGTTTACTGACGTTTACACCTGCCTAATATACACTATTTTGTGTCACACTTTATTCCAAAGTCCCACACAATTCCTTGGAAATTTTTTGTAGAGTTTGCTCTTTACTTTGTACGTTAAAAGTTACCAGAGGACAGCTTGAACTATTGATATACACTCGGCGCGCTTGTTTTCAATGACATTTCATATGGTAAAAATGATTTTGTGCATTTGGTTGAAATATGTGAAGTAATACACTACTGGCCATTAAAATTACTACACCACGAAGATGATATGCTACAGACGCAAAATTTAACCGACAGGAAGAAGATACTGTGATATGCAGATCATTAGCTTTTCAGAGCACTCACACAAAGTTCGACGGTGGCGACATCTACAACGTGCTGACGTGACGAAAGTTTCCAACAGATTTCTCATACACAAACAGCAGTTGACCGGCGTTGCCTGGTGAAACGTTGTTGTGATGCGTAGTGTAAGGTGAAGAAATGCGTACCATCACGTTTCCGACTTTGATAAAGGTCGGATTGTAGCCTACCGCGATTTCGGTTTATCGTATCGCGGCATTGCTGCTCGCATTGGCCGAGATACAATGAATGTTAGCAGAATATGGAATGCGTGGGTTCAGGAGGGTAATACGGGACGCCGTGGTGGATCCCAACGGCCTCGTATCACTAGCAGTCGAGATGACAGCCATCTTATCCGCGTGGCTGTAACAGATCGTGCAGCCGCTTCTCGATCCCTGACTCAACATTGGGGACGTTTGCAAGACAACGACCATCTGCTGCACCAACAGTTCGACGACGTTTGCAGCAGAATGGACTATCAGCTCGGAGACTATGGCTGCGGTTACCCTTGACGCTGTATCACAGGCAGGAGCGTCTGCGATGGTGTACTCAACGACGAACCTGGGTGCACGAATGAAAAAACGTCATTTTTTCGGATGAATCCAGGCTATGTTTTACAGCATCATGATGGTTGCATCCGTATTTGGCAACATAGCGGTGAACGCACATTGGTAGCGTGTATTCGTCATCGACATACTGGCGTATCACCCGGGTTATGGTATGTGGTGCCATTGGTTACACGTCTAGGTCACCTCTTGTTCGCACTGACGGCACTTTGAACAGTGGACGTTACATCAGATGCGTTACGTCCCGTGGGTCTACCCTTCATTCGATCCCTGCAAAACCCTACATTTCAGCAGGGTAATGCAAGACTGCACGTTGCAGGTCCTGTATGGGCCTTTCTGGATGCAGAAAATGTTCGACTGCTTCCCTGGCCAGCACATTCTCCAGATCTCTCATCAATTGGAAACGCCTGGTCAATGGTGGCCGAGCAACTGGCTCGTCCCAATACTGTGGTATCGAGTTGAAGCTGTGTGGTCAGCTGTACCTGTACACGCCATCCAAGCTCTGTTTGACTCAATGCCCAGGCGTATCAAGGCCGTTATTACGGCCAGAGGTGGTTGTTCTGGGTACTGATTTCTCAGGATCTATGCACCCAAATTGCGTGAAAATGTAATCACATGTCAGTTCTAGTATAATATATTTGTCCAATGAATACCCGTTTATCATCTGCATTTCTTCTTGGTGTAGCAATTTTAATGGCCAGTAGTGTATGTTCTTGTGCCTTCCACTTTCTGATAACAAACGACAAGAAGAAACCAACTGTTTACATTTTGCTAGGTTATAACTTCATCTCATTGTTTGTGTGTACCGAATACTCCAATTACTTCAGCTTTTTCCTATCGCGTTCACAATGTGACAGTCGTATAAACTAGAATAATAGTGAGACGCATGTAAGTGGAATGAATGTAATACAATACTTCAATATTAACAAAGGCATTGTTGAAACAGAAACATGAAAATACCTCTGTATTGCACACATTATCTGTCATTTTATTCTTGTCTTCTATGTTTCCCCGTAACGCGTGTAATACAGCTTTTCCTTCGATGAACTGCCCCGTTACGCACCACGCTGAAGTGATGAACAATGGTCTTGCATGTCAGTATTCCAGAGACCTTGTACAGAGGCATCACATTTATGACTTAATTCAAACATTCATGTTATTCCTGCTTCAGTTCACTCAAATTATCTGAAAAAAATCAAAGTGTCTGTTGAGTCTCGAGCCTTAATTCTTGAATTTTTATGGCCGGTCGTTTAGGACAGAAACATAATATAAGCTTTTTCACCACCTGACAACTTAGTAATAATCTGCTTGAAAGGTACCCAAGCATTCTTCACAGCCACAGTCATTTTTGATAAAAAGTTGGACTCGAAACTCATTTTATGGGTTCTTAAGTGCATACCTTAGAAGCCACATTGTCACTGTGAAACACACCTCTTCCACAGAACAAGAGTTCATAGCTCTTTCGGTTAGAGAATTCCCTCCCTAGGCCCGACAAGACGCCTCCTGAGACGCGGCAAGGCAGGAGTAGGCAAAATGCAACAAGGAATAACAATATTAATGCGCTAATAGTAAACTGCAGGAGCGTCTATAGAAAGGTCCCAGAACTGCTCTCATTAATAAACGGTCACAACGCCCATATAGTACTAGGAACAGAAAGTTGGCTGAAACCAGACGTAAACAGTAATGAATTCCTAAACTCTGATTGGAATGTATACCGCAGAGATAGGCTGGACAGTGAAGGGGGAGGCGTGTTTATAGCGATAAGAAGTGCAATAGTATCGAAGGAAATTGACGGAGATTCGAATTGTGAAATGATTTGGGTGAAGGTCACG
Organism: Schistocerca gregaria; assembly: GCF_023897955.1. NCBI lineage: Eukaryota > Metazoa > Arthropoda > Insecta > Orthoptera > Acrididae > Schistocerca > Schistocerca gregaria. The sequence continues at coordinate 124,411,486 of NC_064924.1, read as the reverse complement.
GTTAAAGCAGGCTCAGACATGGTAATTGGATGTCTCTATAGGCCCCCGGGCTCAGCAGCTGTTGTGGCTCAGCACCTGAAGAATAATTTGGAAAATATTTCGAGTAGATTTCCCCACCATGTTATAGTTCTGGGTGGAGATTTTAATTTGCCGGATATAGACTGGGAGACTCAAACGTTCATAACGGGTGGCAGGGACAAAGAATCCAGTGAAATATTTTTAAGTGCTTTATCTGAAAACTACCTTGAGCAGTTAAACAGAAAACCGACTCGTGGCGATAACATATTAGACCTTCTGGTGACAAACAGACCCGAACTATTTGAATCAGTTAATGCAGAACAGGGAATCAGCGATCATAAAGCGGTTACTGCATCGATGATTTAAGCCGTAAATAGAAATATTAAAAAAGGTAGGAAGATTTTTCTGTTTAGCAAAAGTGACAAAAAGCAGATTACAGAGTACCTGACGGCTCAACACAAAAGTTTTGTCTCAAGTGCAGATAGTGTTGAGGATCAGTGGACAAAGTTCAAAACCATGGTACAATATACGTTAGATGAGTACGTGCCAAGCAAGATCGTAAGAGATGGGAAAGAGCCACCGTGGTACAACAACCGAGTTAGAAAGCTGCTACGGAAGCAAAGGGAACTTCACAGCAAACATAAACATAGACAAAGCCTTGCAGACAAACAAAAATTACGCGAAGCGAAATGTAGTGTGAGGAGGGCTATGCGAGAGGCTTTCAATGAATTCGAAAGTAAAGTTCTATGTACTGACTTGGAAGAAAATCCTAAGAAATTTTGGTCCTATGTCAAAGCGGTAGGTGGATCAAAACAAAATGTCCAGACACTCTGTGACCAAAATGGTACTGAAACAGAGGATGACAGACTAAAGGCCGAAATACTAAATGTCTTCTTCCAAAGCTGTTTCACAGAGGAAGACTGCACTGTGGTTCCTTCTCTAGATTGTCGCACAGCTGACAAAATGGTAGATATCGAAGTAGACGACAGAGGGATAGAGAAACAATTAAAATCGCTCAAAAGAGGAAAGGCCACTGGTCCTGATGGGATACCAGTTCGATTTTACACAGAGTACGCGAAGGAACTTGCCCCCCTTCTTGCAGCGGTGTACCGTAGGTCTCTAGAAGAGCGAAGCGTTCCGAAGGATTGGAAAAGGGCACAGGTCATCCCCGTTTTCAAGAAGGGACGTCGAACAGATGTGCAGAACTATAGACCTATATCTCTAACGTCGATCAGTTGTAGAATTTTGGAACACGTATTATGTTCGAGTATAATGTCTTTTCTGGAGACTATAAATCTACTCTGTAGCAATCAGCATGGGTTTCGAAAAAGACGGTCGTGTGAAACACAGCTCGCGCTATTCGTCCACGAGACTCAGAGGGCCTTAGACACGGGTTCACAGGTAGATGCCGTGTTTCTTGACTTCCGCAAGGCGTTTGACACAGTTCCCCACAGTCGTTTAATGAACAAAGTAAGAGCATACGGACTATCAGATCAATTGTGTGATTCGATTGAGGAGTTCCTAGATAACAGAACGCAGCATGTCATTCTCAATGGAGAGAAGTCTTCCGAAGTAAGAGTGATTTCAGGTGTGACGCAGGGGAGTGTCGTAGGACAGTTACTATTCACAATATACATAAATGACCTTGTGGATGACATCGGAAGCTCACTGAGGCTTTTTGCGGATGATGCTGTGGTATATCGAGAGGTTGTAACAATGGAAAATTGTACTGAAATGCAGGAGGATCTGCAGCGAATTGACGCATGGTGCACGGAATGGCAATTGAATCTCAATGTAGAGAAGTGTAATGTGATGCGAATACATAGAAAGATAGGTCCCTTATCATTTAGCTACAAAATAGCAGGTCAGCAACTGGAAGCAGTTAGTTATTTAGCTACAAAATAGCAGGCCAGCAACTGGAAGCAGTTAATTCCATAAATTATCTGGGAGTACGCATTAGGAGTGATTTAAAATGGAATGATCATATAAAGTTGATCGTCGGTAAAGCAGATGCCAGACTGAGATTCATTGGAAGAATCCTAAGGAAATGCAATCCGACAACAAAGGAAGTAGGTTACAGTACGCTTGTTCGCCCAATGCTTGAATACTGCTCAGCAGTGTGGGATCGGCACCAGCTAGGGTTGATAGAAGAGATAGAGAGGAGCCAACGGAGAGCAGCGCGCTTCGTTACAGGATAATTTAGTAATTGCGAAAGCGTTACGGAGATGATAGATAAACTCCAGTGGAAGACTCTGCAGGAGAGACGCTCAGTAGCTCGGTACGGGCTTTTGTTAAAGTTTCGAGAACATACCTTCACCGAAGAGTCAAGCAGTATATTGCTCCCTCCTACGTATATCTCGCGAAGAGACCATGAGGATAAAATCAGAGAGATTGGAGCCCACACGGAGGCATACCGACAATCCTTCTTTCCACGTACAATACGAGACTGGAATAGAAGGGAGAATCGATAGAGGTACTCAGGGTACCCTCCGCCACACACCGTCAGGTGGCTTGCGGAGTATGGATGTAGATGTAGATATAGATGCGTTCTTAGCCCATGTTTGTTGGACAATTTTTCTTTGTTTTGGTACACGTTTTTGTTGTTGTTGTTCTTGTTGTCTTCAGTCCAAAGTCTGTTTTGATGATGAGGCTCTTCATCTTCAATAACTACTGCTACCTACATGTTTCTGAATCCTGCTTACTGTATTCATCTCTTTGACTCCCTCCACGATTTTTACCACCTACACTTCCTTCCAGTACTAAATTCGTAATCCCTTGAGGTCTCGGAATGTGTCCTATCAACCGATCCGTTCTTTTGGTCAAGGTGTGCCACAAATTGCTTGTCTCCCCAATTCTATTCAGTACCTCCTCATTAGTTGCGTATCGACCTATCTGGTCTTCAGTATTCTTCTGTAGCGCCACATTTCGAAAGCTTAAATTCTCTTTTTTTATCTAAACAATCCATACCATCTTCTGCAAAAATATGCCAAGCAAAAAGCTTCCATTGGAGAAGGTCTATGTCAGAGATATAAGAACGATTTTGGTTTATAACTTTCGACTTGGTTTTAATAGTCCAGGGTCTCAAACTGATACATTGTCCATCGTTCCTGAAGGTTTGTAACATCATCACAGAATCAACCTGTATGCTAAACAGTGTGACTAGTGCCACCGGAATTTGAACGTCATAGTTATATTAGATGAACATCAACAAAAGCAAAACGAGGATAATGGAATGTAACCGAATTACATCAGGTGATGCTGAGAGAATTAGATTAGGAAATGAGATACTTAAAGTAGTAATTGAGTTTTGATATATCGAAAGCAAGATAACTGATGATGGTCGAAGTGGGGAGGATATAAAATGTAGACTGGCAATGGCAAGAAAAGCGTTTCTGAAGAAGAGAAATTTGCTAAGATCGAGTATGGATTTAAGTGTCAGGAAGTCCTTTCTAAAAGTATTTGTATGGAGTGTAGCGATGTATGGAAGTGAAACATGGACGATAAACAGTTTAGACAAGAATAAAAGCTTTCGAAACGTGGTGCTACAGAAGAATGCTGAAGATTAGATGGGTAAATCACGTAACTAATGAGGAGTTACTGAATACACTCCTGGAAATTGAAATACGAACACCGTGAATTCATTGTCCCAGGAAGGGGAAACTTTATTGACACATTCCTGGGGTCAGATACATCACATGATCACACTGACAGAACCACAGGCACATAGACACAGGCAACAGAGCATGCACAATGTCGGCACTAGTACAGTGTATATCCACCTTTCGCAGCAATGCAGGCTGCTATTCTCCCATTGAGACGATCGTAGAGATGCTGGATGTAGTCCTGTGGAACGGCTTGCCATGCCATTTCCACCTGGTGCCTCAGTTGGACCAGCGTTCGTGCTGGACTTGCAGACCGCGTGAGACGATGCTTCATCCAGTCCCAAACATGCTCAATGGGGGACAGATCCGGAAATCTTGCTGGCCAGGGTAGTTGACTTACACCTTCTAGAGCACGTTGGGTGGCACGGGATACATGCGGACGTGCATTGTCCTGTTGGAACAGCAAGTTCCCTTGCCGGTCTAGGAACGGTAGAACGATGGGTTCGATGACGGTTTGGATGTACCGTGCACTATTCAGTGTCCCCTCGACGACACGTCTCCATTCGTCCCTCCATTCACGCCTGTCGCGACACCACTGGAGGCGGGCCGCACGATGTTGGGGCGTGAGCGGAAGACGGCCTAACGGTGTGCGGGACCGTAGCCCAGCTTCATGGAGACGGTTGCGAATGGTCCTCGCCGATACCCCAGGAGCAACAGTGTCCATAATTTGCTGGGAAGAGGCGGTGCGGTCCCCTACGGCACTGCGTAGGATCCTACGGTCTTGGCGTGCATCCGTGCGTCGCTGCGGTCCGGTCCCAGGTCGACGGGCACGTGCACCTTCCGCCGACCACTGGCGACAACATCGATGTACTGTGGAGACCTCACGCCCCACGTGTTGAGCAATTCGGCGGTACGTCCACCCGGCCTCCCGCATGCCCACTATACGCCCTCGCTCAGTCCGTCAACTGCACATACGGTTCACGTCCACGCTGTCGCGGCATGCTACCAGTGTTAAAGACTGCGATGGAGCTCCGTATGCCACGGCAAACTGGCTGACACTGACGGCGGCGGTGCACGAATGCTGCGCAGCTAGGGCCATTCGACGGCCAACACCGAGGTTCCTGGTGTGTCCGCTGTGGCGTGCGTGTGATCATTGCTTGTACAGCCCTCTCGCAGTGTCCGGAGCAAGTATGGTGGGTCTGACACACCGGTGTCAATGTGTTCTTTTTTCCATTTCCAGGAGTGTAGAACTAGGGAGAAGTACAACCTGATAAAAGAAGGGATCGTTTCGTAACACGCACTCTGAGGCATCAAGGGATTACCAATTTGGTACTCGAGGGGAACGTGAGGGCTAAAAATCGTAGAGGGAGACCAAGAGATGAATACAGTAAGCAGATGTAGGTGGCAGTAGTTATATGTAGATGAAGAGGCTTGCAGAGGATAGAGTAACATAGAGAGCTGCATGAAACCAGTCTTTGGACTGAAGACCACAACAACAACAACAACAACAATGTTATTACTTTATATAGAATATAAAACACATCATTAAAATCACTAAAATCAATTTTTTTAATGTTAAGTGTGGATTGTCTTATATTAGTATTGTTTTCATATTAGGATTCAGAACCCTAAAAGCCACAAGAACCAGTAGCTTTCGTTAAATAGGTTTTCCATCGCTGGCCTGTGTCATTATCACATTTTTTACATACCTAACTAACTACAAAATGTTGTCATACTACACAACCCTAACATGTGTTGTAGAGCTGGAAACGGATCACGAGACCAGGAAAACTTCATGTGTAGATTGTTACTTAGCAAACAGTTTTGTCATCGCATTAAGCATTTCGTTACAAATGCAACGAGACAATAAATTGCATCCGCTATTTTTAGCTAGAGAATAGCTGCTAATGAAGGTCAGAGATCGCAGGTCGCAACGTACTGGATCATTAGTTACATGTCTAATTAGTATTACAGTGTTTCACATAGTAACGATTCATTCACTCCTTCCATTTCAAGCAGCCAATCAGCAGTCGTGCCAGTTGAATTAATTTTGTTTTGATAGCATCATAGAAACCAATTTCGATCAAAAGGTAATCTTCAGTTCATGAAAGTACCGCGTAAGTAATTCACTGACTTGTGGCTGCGATGTCGTTTGCGTTTTTGACGTAACAGTGTGAAAAATTAAGGTAGCAGGTTTTATGTTCACTATAGTGTATTTTTTATCAGTTCTGATTTCAAGGAATCTTCCTGGCAGACTTTTGGTGTAATGATACCTTACGCTCACTGAAGATGATTTTTTGGTAAAAATCAGCCTGTGCAAAACGTTTATGGTCTCAAGCCACGTTACGATGTGTGGTACCACCCACCTTCCCTATTCCTTTTGCGAATAGCGCGTCGGAACAACGTTTGTCTGTAAGCCTCTGTATTAGTTCTAATTTCCCGGATTTTCTCGCTTTAGTCATTTTGCGCGACGTATGTCTATCTATCTATCCATCGCTTGAGCCTTGTCCCGCAGTTACGCAGGGTCAGCCATCATTAATCGGATTTGGCATGTTAATGGTTAAGGGGTGGTCGGATGCACTTCCTGCCTCCACCCCGTACCCCCCGGGACGGAATTAGTGTACCCCAACTGTCTGCGTCGAGTGTAATCCATGGAATAGTGCGAATGTGTTCAGATGTCTGCGAGCCGTAACTGAGGCGGAACATGGGGACTAGCCCGGTACTCACCTAGCGGAATGTGGAAAACCGCCTAAAAATCACCTTGGGCTGGCCGGGGCATCGGCCCTCGTCGTTAATCCGCTGGGCGGATTCGATTTGTGGCTTGCGCGCCTACCCGAGTCCAGGAAACAGCGCGTTGGCGCTCTCGGCTACCCTCGCGGGTTTTTGAGCGACGTATGTGAGGGGTATTAATTAAGTGGCCCGACTTCCTCGAAGTTACTCTGTCGTAATGTCAATACCTGTAGTTAACCTGTTCGTGATTCGCAACGCCTCTCTTGCAGCGTTTGCCAAGGTAGTTAGCTGACAATCTCTGTAAGGCTTTAGCGCCGAATAACAATCCTATGACGGTATGCGCCGCGCTTCGTTGGGTCTTGTTTATCCTTTCTAATAATCCATCCTGGTAAGTGTTCAAGATGATGAGCATTAATTCAAGTACTGATCGACCGTGTCTTCGGCGAGCAACTTCTTTCGTGGATGAAGTACATTTCCTAAAGAGTTTCTCTATGAATCCCGGCCTGTCACTTGCTGTTCCTTCAACTGGTACTATACTTTCATTCCACTTCATGTCACTCTATATAGTTACACGCAGAAATTTACTGTAGATACTGTTAACAGAAATTTGTCACAAAAAGTGTTGTTGTACAGTAGTGGACTTCATTCTCTAAGTATGCGCAATATGTTACATTCATTTTATTTCATCAACCCTCACCTGGTTATTCTGCAAATAGATACTGTCTTTTGGTTCTTGTTAAGGATGACCGCATCATTTGCGTAAATGTTAACCCGACGCGTGCTATTCCCCCCCCCCTCCCCCCATTAACCACAACGGAGGGGTGGGTATCTGTTGAGAGGCAAGACAAACGTGTGGTTCCTGAAAAGGGGCAGCAGCCTTTTCAGTACTTGCACGGGCAACAGTCTGGGTGATTGACTGATCTGGTGGCCTTGTAACACTAACGGAAACAGCCTTGCTGTGTTGGTACTGCGAACGGCTGAAAGCAAGGGGAAACTACAGCCGTAATTTTTCCGAGGGCAAGCAGCTTTACAGTATGGTTAAATGATGATGGCGTCCTCTTGGGTAAAATACTCCGGAGGTAAAATAGTCCCCCATTCGGATCTTCAGGCGGGGACTACTCAAGAGGACATCGCTACCAGAGAAAGAAGACTGGCGTTCTACGGATCGGAGCGTGGAATGTCAGATCCCCTATTCGGGCAGGTAGGTTAGAAAATTTAAAAAGGGAAATGGATAGGTTAAAGTTAGATATATTGGGAATTAGTGAAGTTCGCTGGCAGGAGGAACAAGACTTTGGGTCAGGTGAATACAGGGTTATAAATAGAAAATCAGATAGGGGTAATGCAGGAGTAGGTTTAATAATGAATAAAAAATAGGAGTACGGGTAAACTACTACAAACAGCATAGTGAACGCATATTGTGGCCAAGATAGACACGAAGCCCATGCCTACTACAGTAGTACAAGTTTATATGCCAACTAGCTCTGCACAGGATGAAGAAATTGATGAAATAAATGTATGACGAGATAAAAGAAATTATTCAGGTAGTGAAGGGAGATGAAAATTTAATAGTCATGGCTGACTGGATTCGAGAGTAGGGAAAGGGAGAGAAGGAAACATACTGGGTGAATATGGATTGTGGTTAAGAAATGAAAGAGGAAGCCGCCTGGTAGAGTTTTGCACAGAGCATAACTTAATCATAGCTATCACTTGGTTCAAGAATCATGAAAGAAGGTTGTATACATGGAAGTATCCTGGAGATACTAGTAGATATCAGATTATATAATGGTAAGACATAAATTTAGGAACCAGGTTTTAAATTGTAAGACTTTCCAGGGGCAGATGTAGACTCTGACCACAATGTATTGGATATGAACTGTAGATTAAAACTGAAGAAACTGCAAAAAGGTGGGAATTAAGGGAGATGGGATCTGGATAAACTGAAAGAACCAGAGGTTGTACAGAGTTTCAGGGAGAGCTTAAGGGAGCAACTGACGAATGGGGGAAAGAAATACAGTAGAAGAAGAATGGGTAGGTTTGAGGGATGAAGTAGTGAAGGCAGCAGAGGATCAAGTAGGTAAAAAGACGAGGGCTAGTAGAAATCCTTGGGTAACAGAAGAAATATTGAATTTAATTGAAGAAAGGAAAACATATAAAAATGCAGTAAATGAAAAAGGCAAAAAGGAATACAAACGTCTCAAAAAATGAGATCAACAGGGAATGCAAAATGGCTAAGCAGGGATGGCTAGAGGACAAATGTAGGGATGTAGAGGCTTATCTCACTAGGGGCAAGATAGATACTGCCTACAGGAAAATTAAAGAGACCTTTGGAGAAAAGAGAACCACTTGTATGAATATCAAGAGGTCAGATGGAAACCCAGTTCTAAGCAAAGAAGGGAAAGCAGAAAGGTGGAAGGAGTATTTACAGGATCTATATAAGGGCGATGCACTTGAGGACATTATTATAGAAATGGAAGAGGATGTAGATGAAGATGAAATGGGAGATACGATACTGCGTGAAGAGTTTGACAGAGCTCTGAAAGATCTGAGTCGAAACAAGGCCCCCGCAATAGACAACATTCCATTAGAACAACTGACGGCCTTGGGAGATCCAGTTCTGATAAAACTCTACCATCTGGTGAGCAAAATGTATGAGACAGGCGAAATACTCTCAGACTTCAAGAAGAATATAATAATTCCAATCCCAAAGAAATTAGGTATGGCAGATGTGAAAATTACCGAACTATCAGTTTAATAAGTCACAGCTGCAAAATAATAACGCGAATTCTTTACAGACGAATGGAGAAACTGGTGGTAGCCGACCTCGGGGAAGATCAGTTTGGATTCCGTAGAAATTTTGGAACACGTGAGGCAAGACTGACCTTACGACTTAACTTAGAAGAAAGATTAACGAAAGTCAAACCTACGTTTCTAGCATTTATAGACTTAAATCTTTTGACAATGTTGACTGGAATACTCTCTTTCAAATTCTGAAGGTGGCAGGGGTAAAATACAGGGAGCGAAAGGCTATTTACAATTTGTACAGAAACCAGAAGGCAGTTATAAGAGTTGAGGGACATGAAAGGGAAGCAGTGGTTGGGAAAGGAGTGAGACAGGGTTGTAGCCCCTCCCCAATGTTGTTCAATCTGTATATTGAGCAAGCAGTAAATGAAACAAAAGAAAAATTTCGTGTAGGTATTAAAACCCATGGAGAAGAAATAAAAACTTTGAGGTTTGCTGATGACCTTGTAATTCTGTCAGAGACGGCAAAGGACTTGGAAGAGCAGTTGAACGTATTGGAGAGTGTCTTGAAAGGAGGATATAAGATGAACATCAACAAAAGCAAAACGAGGATAATGGAATGTAGTCGAATTAAGTCTGATGATGCTGAGGGTATTAGATTAGGAAATGAAACACTTAAAGTAGTAAAGGAGATTTCCTATGTAGACTAGCTATGGCAAGGAAAGCGTTTTTGAAGAAGAGAAATTTGTTAACATCGAGTATAGATTTAAGTGTCATTAAGTCATTTTTGAAAGTATTTGTATGGAGTGTAGCCATGTATGGAAGTGAAACATGGACGATAAGTAGTTTGGACAAGAAGAGAATAGAAGCTTTCGAAATTTGGTGCTACAGAAGAATGCTGAAGATAAGGTGGATAGATCACGTAACTGTTGAGGAGGTATTGAATAGGATTGGGGAGAAGAGAAGTTTGTGGCAGAACTTGACTAGAAGAAGGGATCTTTAAGTATCTCATTTTCTAATCTAATTCTCTCAGCATCACCTGATGTAATTCGGTTACATTCCATTATTCTCGTTTTGCTTTTGTTGATGTTCATCTAATATAACTATGGCGTTCAAATTCCGGTGACACTAGTTACACTGTTTAGCATACAGGTTGATTCTGTGATGATGTTACAAACCTTCAGGGACGATGGACAATGCATCAGTTTGAGACCCTGGACTATTAAAACCAAGTCGAAAGTTATAAACTAAAATCGTTCTTATATCTCTGACATGGACCTTCTCCAATGGAAGCTTTTTGCTTCCCATATTTTTGCAGAAGATGGTATGGATTGTTTAGATAAAAAAAAAGAGAATTTAAGCTTTCGAAATGTGGCGCTACAAAAGAATACTGAAGATCAGATAGGTCGATACGTAACTAATGAAGAGGTACTGAATAGAATTGGGGAGACAAGCAATTTGTGGCACACCTTGACCAAAAGAACGGATCGGTTGATAGGACACATTCCGAGACCTCAAGGGATTACGAATTTAGTACTGGAAGGAAGTGTAGGTGGTAAAAATCGTGGAGGCAGTCAAAGAGATGAATACAGTAAGCAGGATTCAGAAACATGTAGGTAGCAGTAGTTATTTGAAGATGAAGAGCCTCATCATCAAAACAGACTTTGGACTGAAGACAAAAAGAACAACAACAACAACAACAACAACGTGCACCAAAACAAAGAAAAATTGTCCAGCAAACATGGGCTAAGAATGCATACCGAAAGAGCTATGAACTCTGGTTCTGTGGAAGAGGTGTGTTTCACAGTGACAAAGTGGCTTCTAAGGTATGCCCTTAAGAACCCATATTTACTGGACTTTTTTGTTTTGATCCACATTACGTCGTCCTAAAATATAGAAAGCAAAGATGTTGCAGTAGAAGAGGTTCCTATAAGATGTGTAACAAGGTCCCTTATATCATCCGTGAAAGACTGTAACATCATCTCGGAATCGCACGATGACAAGCTCTTTGACTGCGCATGTTTTTGCGTAAGAACCTCTCTACATTGCTGAGCCTCATGAAACTGCTTATGAAAGCGCAAGCCAAAGATGGAAAAAGTTTCAGGTATCTCTGCGAGACGTTTTCTCGTCTGATAGAAGCGAAATTGAAAGCTATCTTTCGCAGATCTAACACTCAAAAAAATGAGTTTCGAGTCCAACTTTTAATCAAAAATTACTGTGCCTGTGAAGAATGCTTGGGTACCTTTCAAGCAGATTATTACTAAGTTGTCAGGTGCTGAAAAAGCTTATGTTATGTTTCTGTCCTAAACGACCGGCCAGAAAAATTCAAGAATTAAGGCTCGAGACTCAACAGACACTTTGATTTTTTTTCAGATAATTTGAGTGAACTGAAGCAGGAATAACATGAATGTTTGAATTAAGTCATAAATGTGATGCCTCTGTACAAGGTCTCTGGAATACTGATATGCAAGACCATTGTTCATCACTTCAGCGTGGCGCGTAACGGGCAGTTCATCGAAGGAAAAGCTGTATTACACGCGTTACGGGGAAACATAGAAGACAAGAATAAAATGAAAGATAATGTGTGCAATAAAGAGGTATTTTCATGTTTCTGTTTCAACAATGCCTTTGTTAATATGGAAGTATTGTATTACTTTCATTCCACTTACATGCGTCTCACTATTATTCTAGTTTATACGACTGTCACATTGTGAACGCGATAGGAAAAAGCTGAAGTAATTGGAGTATTCAGTACACACAAACAATGAGATGAAGTTATAACCTAGCAAAATGTAAACAGTTGGTTTCTTCTTGTCGTTTGTTATCAGAAAGGGGAAGGCACAAGAACATACACTACTGGCCATTAAAATTGCTACACCAAGAAGAAATGCAGATGATAAACGGGTATTCATTGGACAAATATATTACACCCAGAACAACCACCTCTGGCCGTAATAACGGCCTTGATACGCCTGGGCATTGAGTCAAACAGAGTTTGGATGGCGTGTACAGGTACAGCTGTCCACGCAGCTTCAACTTGATACATCAGTTCATCAAGAGTAGTGACTGGTGTATTGTGACGAGCCAGTTGCTCGGCCACCATTCACAGAAGTTTTCAATTGGTGAGAGCTCCGGAGATGTGCTGGCCATGGCAGTAGTCGAACATTTTCTGTATCCAGAAAGGCCCGTACAGGACCTGCAACATGTGGTCGTGCATTATCCTACTGAAATGTAGGGTTTCGCAGGTATCGAAGAAGTGGAGAGCCAGAGGTCGTAACACATCTGAAATGTAACGTCCACTGTTCAAAGTGCCGCAATGCGAACAAGAGGTGACCGAGACCTGGCACCCCATACCATCACGCCAGTTGATACGTCAGTCTGGCGATGACGAATACACGCTTCCAATGTGCGTTCACCGCTATGTCGCCAAACACGGATGCGACCATCATGTTGCTGTAAACAGAACCTGGATTCATTCGAAAAAATTACGTTTTGCCATTCGTGCACCCAGGTTCGTCGTTGAGCACGCCTTACGAAGGCGCTCCTGTCTATGATGCAGCGTCGAGGGTAAACGCAGCTATGGTCTCCGAGCTGATACTCCATGCTGCTGCAAACGTCATCGAACTGTTGGTGTAGATGGTTGTTGTCTTGCAATTTTCCCAATCTGTTGACTCAGGGATCGAGAAGTGGCTGCACGATCCGCTACAGCCATGTGAATAAGATGCCTGTCCTCTCGACTGCTAGTGATACGAGGCCGTTGGGATCCAGCACGGCGTTCCGTATTACTCTCCTGAACCCACCGATTCCATATTTTGATAACGGTTATTGGATCTCTACCAACGCGAGCAGCAGTGTCGCGATACAATAAACCGCAATCGCGATAGGCTACAATCCGACCTTTATCAAGGTAGGAAACGTGATGGTACGCATTTCTTCTCCTTACACGAGGCATCATAACAATGTTTCTCGAGGCAACACCGGTCAACTGCTATTTGTGTATGAGAAATCGGTTGGAAACTTTCCTCATTTCAGCATGTTGCAGGTGTCGTCACCGGCGCCAACCTTGTGTGAATACTCTTGAAAATTAATCATTTGCATGTTACAGCATCTTCTTCCTGTCGGTTAAATTTCACGTCTGTAGAACGTCATCGTCGTGGTGTAGCAATTTTAATGGCCAGTAGTGTATTTCGTATCGGTTTGCAACTAAACGTCCAGATATTTAAACGACCTGACTGTCAAGTAGGAAAATACTGTTGCTGTATCCCATGATTATGGATTTATTATTTCTTACTCATCCGCATTAGCTTACATTTTTCTTCATTAGTGCTAGGTGCCATTCGAGACAACAACTAAAAACTTTGTGTCAGTCTTCTTGTATGTTTCTAGAGTCACTCAACTTCGAAACTTTACCGTACACGACAGCATCATCAGCAAACTACCTCAAATTGCTGCTCGCCTTGTTCGCCAAATCATTTGTGTATGTTGATAATAAGTCACACTTCCCTTGGGCGATTCATGAACATAAGCTCTTCAGTCTCAAGAAAATTTATTATATTTGAACTGAGAATGTGTTTAAGGATTCTGCAGCAAACTGATGTTAGGTATATTGGTCTGTAATTCTGCGCGTCTGTTCTTTTACCCTTTTTCATATATCTACATTTACATTTGTACTCCGCAAGCCACCCAACCGTTTGTGGCGGAGGGCACTTTATGTGCCACTGTCGTTACCTCCCTTACCTGTTCCAGTCGCGTATGGTTCGCGGGATGAACGACTGTCTGAAAGCCTCCGTGCGTGCACTAACCTCTCTAATTTTACATTCGTGATCTCCTCGCGAGGTATAAGTAGGGGAAGCAATATAATCGATACCTCATCCAGAAACGCACCCTCTCGAAACCTGGCGAGCAAGCTACACTGCGATGCAGAGCGCCTCTTTTGCAGAGTCGGCCAGTTGAGTTTGTTAAACATCTCCATAATGCTATCACGCTTACCAAATAACCCTGTGACGAAACGCGCCGCTCTTCTATAGATCTTCTCTATCTCCTCTGTCAACCCGACCTGGTACGGGTCCCACACAGATAAGCAAACCTCAAGTATAGGTCGAACTAGAGTTTTGTAAGCCACTTCCTTTGTTGATGGACAACATTTTCTAAGGACTCCTCCAAAGAATCTCAATACATTACATTTGTCTATGTTAAGGGTCAGTTGCCACTCCTTGCACCAAGTGGCTATCCGCTGCAGATTTTCTTGCATTTCGCTGCAATTTTTTAATGCTGCAACTTCTCTGTATACTACAGCATCATCCGCGAAAAGCCGAATGGAACTTCCGACACTGTCTACTAGGTCATTTATATATATTGTGAAAAGCAATGGTCCCATAACACTACCCTGTGGCACGCCAGAGGTTACGTTAACGTCTGTAGACGTCTCTCCATTGAGAACAACATGCTGCGTTCTGTTTGCTAAAAACTCTTCAATCCAGCCACACAGCTGGTCTGATATTCCGTAGGATCTTACTTTGTTTATCAGGCGACAGTGCGGAACTGTATAGAACGCCTTCCGGAAGTCAAGGAAAATGACATATACCTTGGAGCCTGTATCCAATATTTTCTGGGTCTCATGAACAAATAAAGCGAGTTGCGTCTCACACGATCACTGTTTTTGGAATACATGTTTATTCCTACAGAGGAGATTATGGATTTCCAGAAATGAGATGATACGCGAGCAAAAAACATGTTCTACAATTCTACAACAGATCGACGTCAGAGATATAGGTCTATAGTTTTGCACATCTACTCGACGACTCTTCTTGAAGACTGGGACTACCTGTGCTCTTTTCCAATCATTTGGAACCTTCCGTTCCTCTAGAGACTTGTGGTATACGGCTGTTAGAAGGAGGGCATGTTCTTTCGCATATTCTGTGTAGAATCGAATTGGTATCCCGTCAGGTCGAGTGGACTTTCCTCTGTTGAGTGATTTCAGTCGCTTTTCTATTCCTTGGACACTTATTTCGATGTCAGCCATTTTTTCGTTCGTCAGGAGTCACCTGCGCTTTTTTCCAGTCGCTTGGGACTTTGCATTGGACGAGAGATTCGCGATAAATGCAAGCTAGGTAATGGGCCAGAACTGTAGAATACTCTTTGAGAAACAGAACGGGAAGTCCATCCGGATGTGGTGACTTATTTGTTTCCAACTCTTTCAGTTGTTTCTCTACGCCAGGTATGGTTATTACTATGACGTCCATACGGGAGGCTGTTCGTGGTCAAACGACGCTATGTTTCTACTATTGTCCCGTGTGAACGATTTTTTAAACGTGAAATTTAAAACTTCGGCAGTTTTCAACTGCTCATAGTATGAAGGCTTTCACCAACGCAGCTCTGGACGAAACGTTAGGAGCTGAAGATTTTCATAGACCATGACCTTACATCCCGGAAGGTTTACCAGAAGATATTTTCAACTGCCACATCAGAATGGACAACAAGTGACGGGATTGAATTCTTAGGCTGGCTTAGCGTTTTTAACAGGACCAGAATTTTCTTGGATTCCATGTCAGGTCGTTTGTTAAGGTATGACGGTGGTAGCTGTTGTATGCTTCATGCATAATCTTTTCACAGAGACACGAATCTCTCCTAAATTCTGTTTGTCGTTACTTGCGCGTACTCTTTTGAAGGGAGAGTGCTACAACTTCTGCTTTCTTAGCATTTTCTGAATCTCCCCTCCGGTTAGATTTTATCTGCTTCCGTCACTGTAGATCTCCAAAAAGTTAAATAAACGAGCATGAATACAGTAATGGCAAATAAATGTGAATAACTTATTTTCTTGCTAAAGTGCAAAAAAGTTTGAAAAAAAAGGTGGAAAGAATTCAAGACTGCAAAGAAAGATGACAATGTTTGAAAAAGGTGAGAATTGTGTGAACGTGCACTAAGTAAAGCAACATTTGGTCGCCTAAAACGTGGAAATCAACATTCTGGTTGATGTTCGTGGCAACCTGAGTGACTGGGCCCAAGACATGGTATGAAAAGTACCCCAAAACTGTACAGAAGCACCTCCATCCTGAATTGCACCCTCCACACGCTGCTGCTCAAATACCTCATCGGGCTGTTTAAATACTCGACGATTTGCATCATTTTAAAACAGGCAAAATGGCGACTTATCGGACCACACTATACGCGTCCCAGTCAGTAACTGACCTCTTTGTATGTTTTTCGGCCCAATGAAAACGTGCAGCTTCATGTGTGGCTGTGAGCAATGGCCTTTTACGATATGTGTGACTCACGATACCAATTTCATGAAGTTTCCTTTGCAGTGTTCATTAGGGGTCTAGTTGAGACGATTCTGTATTCTGTGAAATCAGCAATTACTGTCGGTTCTGCAAACCGGAAGTCGTCGGTCCATGAAGCTAGGAATCTTTTTACCAACGCTTTCCTTGCGCCGTTTTAGAAGGTTGCGAATGGTGTACAACTTTTTACAGACACGATGAATAGTCCACGTTGATACATCAAGAAATCGGGCGAAGTAATTCAGGCTGTTGCCAGTGACACGTCCAGACAGTAAACCTCCTTTATGTCATCCTGTTACGTGTTCACACCGCAACCTGTTTACTGCTTATACGAGCGTTGCATAAAACTACCGGTACATACACACCACTTCCTCGCCACGACTTGCGTCAACGGAGGATGGTCACGTGATCACTTGGCAACAGCTCTATATGATTTACGGAGCTACAAAGCGACCAACCGACCAGTGTGCTCATTTAAGAGTTGACTAATATTCTGTCCGGAGAGCTTGGTTAGAAGCCGCCGAACACTGCTGACAGAAAACAACTTCAAAGAGCGTTGCGGCGCTCTCAATCCAAAAAAGGCAGCCTTTCCTGTGGACACTGGTGGCACATAACATATGCAGGGTGTAACAAAAAGGTACGGCCAAACTTTCAGGAAACATTCCTCACACACAAAGAAAGAAAATATGTCACGTGATCACTTGGCAACAGCTCTATATGATTTACGGAGCTACAAAGCGACCAACCGACCAGTGTGCTCATTTAAGAGTTGACTAATATTCTGTCCGGAGAGCTTGGTTAGAAGCCGTCGAACACTGCTGACAGAAAACAACTTCAAAGAGCGTTGCGGCGCTCTCAATCCGAAAACGGCAGCCTTTTCTGTGGACACTGGTGGCACATAACATATGCAGGGTTTTACAAAAAGGTACGGCCAAACTTCCAGGAAACATTCCTCACACACAAAGAAAGAAAATATGTTATGTGGCCATGTATCCGGAAACGCTTACTTTCCATGTTAGAGCTCATTTTGTTACTTCTCTTCAAATCACATTAATCATGGAATGGAAACACACAGCAACAGAACGTACCAGCGTGACTTCACACAAAGGAAATGTTCAAAATGTCCTCCGTTAGCGAGGATACATGCATCCACCCTCCGTCGCATGGAATCCCTGATGCGCTGATGCAGTACTGGAGAATGGCGTATTGTATCACAGCCGTCCACAATACGAGCACGAAGTGTCTCTACATTTGGTACCGGGGTTGCGTAGACAACAGCTTTCAAATGCCCCCATAAATGAAAGTCAAGAGGGTAGAGGTCAGGAGAGCGTGGAGGCCATGGAATTGGTCCGCCTCTAACAATCCATTGGACACCGAATCTGTTGTTGAGAAGGGTACGAACACTTCGACTGAAATGTGCAGGAGCTCCATCGTGCATGAACCACATGTTGTGTCGTATTTGTAAAGGCACATGTTCTAGCAGCACAGGTAGAGTATCCCATTATGAAATCATGATAACGTGCTCCATTGAGCGTAGGAGGAAGAACATGGGGCCCAATCGAGACATCACCAACAATGCCTGCCCAAACTTTCACAGAAAATCTGTGTTGCTGACGTGATTGCACAATTTCGTGCGGATTCTCACGTTGGAATGAAGCCTCATCCGTAAAGAGAACATTTGCACTGAAATGAGGGCTGACACATTGTTGGATGAACCATTCGCAGAAGTGTACCCGTGGAGGCCAATCAGCTGTTTATAGTGCCTGCACACGCTGTACGTTGTACGAAAACAACTGGTTCTCCCGTAGCACTCTCCATACAGTGACATGGTCAACGTTACCTTGCACAGCAGCAAATTCTCTGACGCTGACATTAGGGTTATCGTCAACTGCACGAAGAATTGCCTCGTCCATTGCAGGTGTTCTCGTCGTTCTAGGTCTACCCCAGTCGCGAGTCATAGGCTGGAATGTTCCGTGCTTCCTAAGACGCCGATCAATTGCTTCGAACGTCTTCCTGTCGGGACACCTTCGTTCTGAAAATCTGTCTCGATGCAAACGTACCGCGCCACTGCTATTGCCCCATGCTAATTCATACATCAAATGGGCATCTGCCAACTCCGCATTTGTAAACATTGCACTGACTGCAAAACCACGTTCGTGATGAACACTAACCTGTTGATGCTACGTACTGATGTGCTTCATGCTAGTACTGTAGAGCAATGAGTCGCATGTCAACACAAGCACCGAAGTCAACATTACCTTCCTTCTATTGGGCTGACTGGCGGTGAATCGAGGAAGTACAGTACATACTGACGAAACTAAAATGAGCTCTAACATGGAGACTAAGCGTTTCCGGACACATGTCCACATAACATCTTTTCTTTATTTGTGTGTGAGGAATGTTTCCTGATAGTTTGGCCGTACCTTTCTGTAACACCCTGTATTTGACTCTGGTTGGACCATGAAAATCAGTTTCCCTCTTTGAATACAGCAGTTAATCTTGTTACAGAATGTGCTTTACATCGTAAATCTATCACTAGTAAACTCCATTTAGAACTATATCTAAATTTATTCTTCTTAACGAGCACATTGATTTATAATATTACAATAAAAATTTGATTTTCATTTTTATTTTCTATTCATGCTCAAAAGTTCCTATCGTGTTAAGTAACTGTTAAAATTATCAAATGCTAAGGAAAAGTATACAGTTATTTTTGCTCCTTATTCAATTAATTACAGGGGATTGGTATATTCTCTGGTATGTGAAAGGCATTTCACCAAGTACATCGCAAGTTACACCATTTCCGTGTAACACTTAATGACGCAAAACGTTTCAAATTGTATACACCTAACAGAGGCCTTTCCGAGGAACTGGGGACACTAACTAGGGTTTCCCAATATGTTTATTCATCCACTAAAATATGGTCCAGAAAGTGGAAACTAATTACGTTTGGTGTCTCACAAGGTTCCATCGTAGTAACCTTACTTCTTGTATACAGGGTGTTACAAAAAGGTACCGCCAAACTTTCAGGAAACATTCCTCACAGTAAACAGCAAACAGCAAATAAAGTATAGCTTTAGAAAGATCGTTTACAGAAATTCTTTGCCACTGAACTTTGAAAAACACTACATGCAGTTCATAACATGTAAGAGGCTTCCTCTCAGTATAGGTCTGAGATGTGATCAAAGACAAATATAAAAGGCTGACAGTGTTAAATTCTTGGGATTAAAACGATAATAAATTCGACTGAAAGGAGCGAATCACAAAACTGCTGAAGCGCCCAAAAAATCATTTGCAATGCAAACGTTGTCAAAGTAGGAGACTTCGCTTACTCGCACTCAATAATGTCATGCGTGATCATTCTTTCCGAAAATCTCATGAAGCCAAGCTACAGTTTTCCGCGGCCAAATGTATTAATACGAATTACTTGTAGTATGAACTCGAGAACATCCTGCAGAGGCCTGACGATACCAATTACTGTTTTCCAAAATACCTATTCCTCAATCTCCCTTAGCCTTCATCCCTCCCGAGACCAACCACAAGGCAGTGGTGTGTTAAGGTAGTTAGAGAAAGAAAAGAAATGGTAATTGAGGAGAGGGTAGGGAATAGGATATATAGGATATAGGATATAACACGGATCGTTGTGAGGCACACTTTGGATCCTCTGGTGAGACCTGCCCGGCTAGGTTGGACATGCCAGTACCTACGCTACCGCCGATATAGCTCTCAGCTTCCTTGGAGCACACAAACTCTCCCGCCCACACGGACAGTGCTACGATAAGGCGGTGCCTCATGGGAGAAAACCCTGACAGAAAATCTGGAGTGGGGCCCAAAGGCGGTTGGAAGGCGTACTACGTCCCCTTTCGACAGCTCCTGCAACCAAAATGATACCAGACGTATTGGCTTGCCTTTCCTCTGGATATTATCATTTAGGTCTAGAGGGAGACCGTGATAATTGGGCAACTCACGTGTCTTCATATTTGTCGCTCAGGCTTGTAGCACCCTGGAGAGGACACTTCAGCGACGTCCAAGGACTTCGGCACAATACGGGAAGAGGCAGTTACCGGTTATAAGCTCTGTCTGATTGGCGTAAGACTCGAGTGCCAGGGGCCACTTCCGACGGTGGGAGAGATCATTGCATCTCATTGGACAGCTACCGCCCGGCTCAAGCTGGGCAGCCACCAGCCAATAAGGTGCTGTCCCGCCACTATCCGCCTGCTTCACGGGGTGTGTGGAGCTTAGAAGTAATCTTCGACAAGCGGGTTGATATAGTACACCCACCAACAACAAAAATGAAATAATAAAGAAATCACTATTTCGTATTGCCATCTGGAATGTTAGGACCATGTGTCCAAGGTACATTGACGATGCCCAAGAGGTTGAATTCATTCGTAAGACTGCCATAATTGACAGAGAGCTCCATCGTTTTAATGTTGACATCGCGGGACTGCAGGAGACGAGGCTTCCAGAAGCGGGCTCTATCAGGGAGGATAACTACACATTCTTCTGGCAGGGGAAGTCTCGAGCCAAGACTTCATGGCGTAGCATTTGCTGTTAAAAACGCCCTCATGGACTGTACTGTGCCACCATCCGGTGATCTGAAAATATGCTCCTCAAGTGGCACTCTCAACATCCTAAATGTGTACGGTCCTACCTTATCATCGAGCATGGAACAGAAGGATCTGTTTCATTACTTACTCAGTAACAGAATAGCCAAGGTACCTAGCACCGAGACACTGTAGGGGACTTTAATGCTAGAGTTGGATCAGATAACGACATATGGCCGAACTGCCTGGGACATCATGGGATGGGAAAAATGAATGAAAATGGCCAGAGACTGCTTGAAGTTTGCTGCTTTTATGGACTCTGTGTCACAAACACATATTTCCAGCTTAAGGATCAGCACAAGGTTTCTTGGAGACACCCGCGCTCTCATCACTGGCATCAACTTCACTTAGTCATAGCTAGGCGTACTGGTCTCAAAAAGTGCTACTGACACGAACTTATCATAATGCTGATTGCAACACAGACCACGCCCTGGTGGCGTGCGCATTGAGGCTCACTCCTAAGAAATGTCACCATGCTAAACCGAGAGGCATCCCCGTATCAACACTGATCATGTTCATGAGACACAAAGAAAACAGGATTTTGCCAGTAATTTTGAAAGTGCTTTCCCAGGAAATGTGCAAGCAGAAAGGAATGTTGATAAGAAATGGGCAAAACTCTCTGGTGCAATCTATAACTCGGCAGTATTGGCCTATGGAATAAAAGGAAAAAGAAATAAGGACTGGTACGAGCAAAATTTGGAAGAAAAGGAACCAGTCGCTGAAGCTAAACGGAAAGCCCTGCTTGCTTACAAAAGGAACTCAAATGAGAGAACTCGAGATGACCTACGAAAAGCAAAGAACAGGGCACAGCAAACATCCAGGAGATGCGCGAATAACTATTGGCTGAATTTATGTGCAGGTATATAGAAAGCGGCCGACTCTGGGAATGCTAAGGCAATGTACGATGGTATTAAGAAAGCAATTGGACCAACTGTCAGAAAAACAGCTCCTCTGATGTCCAAGACGGGTGAAGTCATTACTGATGAAGGCAAACAAATGGAACGCTGGGTTGAACACTACCTCGAGTTTTATGCAGCCGAGAATGAAGTTAGCAAGGATGCATGTGACGCCATCAAACAAATGCCAGTTTATGGAAGAACTAGATGAAATGCCTACTATGGAAGAACTTAATAGAGAAATAGTTTCTCTTGCTAACGGAAAGGCCCCAGGTGAAGATGGGATCCCTGCAGAGGTTATTAAGTATAACAAGTCTGTTCTTCTCAAACATTTATATTCACCCATCACAACCAGCTGGGATGAAGGTTATGTCCCGATGAGTATGCGGAATTCGAGGATAGTTACTCTATATAAACAGAAAGGGAACAAAAGTGACTATAACAATCACCGAGGCATTTCATTACTAAGTGTAGCCGGGAAAGCTTATGCAAGAGTCATCGTAATGCGATTACAGATCTTAGCTTCCAGAATCTACCCAGAATCTCAGCGTGGCTTCAGGACCGGCCGATCAACCGTAGATATGATCTCCTCCTTAAGACAGCTACAAGAGAAATGTCGTGAGCAGCAGAGGCCACTTTATATTGCTTTCATTGACCTTGTTAAAGCGTTTAATTTAGTGAGCAGAAATGGGCTTTTCAAACTGTTACAGAAGATTGGATGCCCACCTAAACTACTACAGATAATTGTCTCTCTCCATGAGAAAACACAAGCAACAATTTGCTTCAACGGTAAAACATCAGAAGCATTCCCCGTTAATAGCGGTGTGAAACAGGGGTGTGTGCTAGCTCCTACATTATTTAGGATTTTCTTTTCCCTTCTGCTCAGATTTGCCTTTGAAGACTGTGAGGAGGATCTACATACGAGGTCTCATGGAAATGTTTTCAACATTGCTCGCCTCAAGGCCAAGGTCAAAGTAAATACAGTTGTTATCCGTGAGTTGTTATATGCGGACGATGCAGCTCCAGTAGCGAACACAGAAGATGAGCTTCAGTATATAATCAACAAATTATCAAATGCCTGTGAAACGTTTGGTCTACTCATCAGCCTTCAAAAGACTAAGATCATGGCGCAGAGCACTACCAACCTTCCATCCATTAGTACTGATGGCAATCCTCTCCAGATAGTTGATGACTTTACCTACACAATACGAAGCAACTTGTCCATGGACACTGAACTTACTAACAGAACCGCAAAGGCGTCATCTGTGATGGCTAGATTGAAAAACAGAGTATGGAACAACGGACTGCTTACCACAAAAACTAAATTAAAAGTCTACAACGCTTGTGTTATAAGCGCCCTTCTCTATAGCTGTGAGACATGGACAACTCTTTCTAGGCATGAATCTCGACTCAACAGCTTCCATCTCCGCTGTCTCCGGAAGATCCTTCAGATCTCTTGGAGAGATAGAGTACCCAACACCGGAGTCTTTCATCGTGCAAGCACAACCAGCATCTTTGCACTCCTGACTCATCGACGTCTAAGATGGTTGGGACATGTCAGGCGCATGGATCCTGATCGGATACCGAAACAGCTGCTGTACGGCGAACTTCAGGAAGGTGCGAGGCCCGTGGGACGACCGCATCTTCGTTTCAAGGATGTCTGCAAGAGAGACCTAACCGAGACCAGAATCAATCCAAGTATCTGGGAAAGCATTGTAGAGGACCGTGTCAAGTGGCGAGTGACTGTGCGCAACGGCGTCAAGCTCTCAGAGGACGAACGCACACAGGAACAAATCAGGAAGAGGACAAAGCGAAGAGACAGAGCGGCTTCTGTCCGAAGTCCCTCAGATTTCACATGTCCAAACTGCAGTAGGGACTGCCATTCTCGAGTGGGACTCTTTAGCCACAGCAGACGCTGCAGACTCTGAACCAAGCATGCTACACCATCATCCCTCAAGGATGGACGGATGCCGTTGTATTCCTCAAAATAAAATGTCGTAAGTAATATATCTCTTTCCAAGCCTATATCTGTTTTCAAGCCAATATCTCTTTTCTTGAAGTCAATTCTAGAAATAAGAATAATATTTATATACATGAATATACATATGAAGGTATACTGAAAGTCACTTGCATTGATCCTGAAATATGTCTGTTATTCATAAACATAAAGGGTAACAATTATTGAGCTATATGAAATAAAATCGTCATAACTTCTGATCGATTTGCTATAGGACGTTTAAACTGCAAGGATGGACACGGGGTATGATGGGAATTAGTATGTGTATATGTTTTGATTTAGCGACGAAGCCCACTTTCATATGTATGGCTTTGTCAATAAGCAAAATTGGGGCATTTGGGGGACCGAGAATCTGCGTTTCGCGACCGAGACGTCTCTTCACCCTCAACGGGTGACTGTGTGGTGTGCAATTTCCTGTCATGGAATAATCGGGGCACTGTGACTACCGAACGGTACTTGAAGGTTTTGGAAGATGACTGCATCCCCATTATCCAAAGTAACCCTGATTTCGACACGATTTGGTCCACGCAAGGCGGTGCTCGACCCCATTGAAGCAAAAAGTTGTCTGATGTCCTGGAGTAGCACTTTCGGGACCGCATTCCGGCTCTGGGGTAACCGGAGACCGCTGGCATAGGCCTCGACTGGCCGCCATATTCTCCGGATCTGAACGCAAGGTGTACAGCAATGACCCCAAAACCATTCCTGAGCTGAAAACAGCCATTCAGGAGGTCATCGACAGCATCGGTGTTCCGACTCTTCAGCGGGTCATGCTGAATTTCGCTATTTGTCTGCACCACATCATCGTCGATGGTGGCAGGCGTATCGAAGATGTCATAACCTAAATCCTAATATCTGTAGTGACGTTCACATGTTGAAGAAAGTGTGTGCACTCCGTAGTTTGTAACTAATTTACATTCTTTTTCATATAGCTCAATAATTGTCGCCCTGTACGTTTTCAGTAACTTACCTGTAGCTGTACAAAAAGTTGTAACTGGTAATAAAGTGTAATGTAAGAGAAGCCTAAAGGATAGCTAACTATTTCTTACTCCTTTGACGAATTCCATAGTTGAAAGGAGTAATGGATATGTACTGTTAATGATATCAAATATCTCGAGTGTTACATAAAGCACGGCTTCCTCATGTCTTCAGAGCAGTAATATTGGCAATGTAAGTAAGTGTTGTAAACTGATTTTTGGTTTGATGATACGTGACTTCAAGAACCTCACATTTATCATATGCACCTCAAATTATTGTAAATTTACATGTTTCTGACACATTTCTTATTAACTCTTAAACTAAAATATGTTTGTGATTCTTTCTCCAGGCGTATTTTATGACGAAATCAATCTCGGGTGAACAGCCTGGTATGAGTGTGCATAGGACACAATATTTCTGCAGTCGACCACGTTGCCATCATCAGGTGCGCTGATGTACTGACCGGCACGCGGCCTCGTATCTTCTGGAGTGGGTGTGGAATAGCCCAGTCTATCTGGAACGGAGGGTTTACCTGATGGGCATTTCCTACCACTGATGTGGGTTGTAGCTGGTGATGAACATCTTGTATGATAGTGTTAGTCTCGGAGAGGAGTCGGTGGTGGTGAAGCTTCTATGTTGACTTGTCTATTCGATCAGGGCAACGGGCCACCTATAGTGTTCGTGATTGTCATTTGGTCGTCCTAGCTGTTAGACGAGTGGGTTGTCGAATGTGCGGGTGGTGTTCTAAAACGGGCGCGCCGCTTCTTGAAATCGCTCCTTTACTGGGGGTTCTTCTACAGCTTCGTGTAGGAGACGGTGAGGGAAGTCGTTTGGTACATGGTAAACGCGTCGCAAAATCTTGTTTTGTAGTTGTTGGTGGGCCGGCGCCATGTATATATAGGACAATCCCCCTCCCGCTCCTCCCTCAGGCGCTTCCTATGAGTCGGTACGGTCCGCGCCCCGCGCGCTGACCAGGTACAGTGTCCGTTCTCCCGCCGTCTGGGCGCTGCGTCCTAGGTCTTCTCGTTCAGGAGGGTCTGCCGTCACCGCTCTCGTAATTCTTCCCTCCTCCCCCGAAGTCAGTACACTCTGGGAAATATCCTTTTTTCTTCTTTATCCGGGTGATCGCGGGTTCCCACGCCTAGCTAAGGAGCTCACACCATCTCCGACAGCGACAGTTTCCAACAAGAATTGGAACATCTGAAGACCGTGTTTCGGAAGAACGGTTACAAGGAAGGGCAAATTCGGAAGGCTGTACATCCCACACCTGCAGCACCGGCGGAAACTGAAAATGAACCTCAGGAGGATGTGGCCTTGGCAATTATTCCGCTTTGGGGGCCTCATCCGGAAAAATTGGACGCATTTTACGTAAACACCAAGTGAAAACCATCTTCCGTCCTCCAAGCAAAACCAAGAGCCTTCTTGGTAGTGTCAACCTTGGTCTACGTAAATCAGGGGTTTATCAGATACCTTGCCATCGCGGTTCTGTATACATAGGGCAGACCATTCGTACCATTGAGGACCGATGCCGAGAACATCAACGGCAAACTAAACTGCAACAGCCCAGTAAGTCGGCAATCGCTGAGCATTGCCTGTCAGAACTCCACAGCATGGATTATGACCAAACCAAAGTCTTGACACAGACTTACAAATACTGGGACTGTGTCATCAAAGAAGCCATAGAGTAAGGGAGCCACAACTAAATCGTGACAGCGGTTACATCCTTAGTAAGACGAGGGAACCCGCGAGCTCCAGGATTTAGAAGAAAAATGATATTTTCCAGAGTATACCGACTTCGGGGGAGGAGGGAAGAATAACGAGAGCTTTCTTCAGGAATAAAACACTGCACACCTAGGGACCGTTAGTGAGGGATTTTGCGAGTCAGGGCCCTCTTCGCATGGGACAAGCCCGCGCTCGCAGAGGCCAAGGCTACCTTTCCTTCCTCTATGTGCAAATCTCTTCGCCTTTATTGGCACTATATCTGACACGCGTAAGGCGCCCCGTTCGTCTGAGGCTTCGAAGAAGAAGCAAGAACTCGACGCCAAGAGAGACACTGACTTGCATCACACTGGCAATGCAACGCCCAACCAAGCCGAGCAAGATCCAAATGAAAGCTTGAGGCTTCTTACCGACTTGATGCCAACGACTATTATGTGTTCTACGCCAACTTCCTGGACCTGCCAAGAGGAAAAAGACGGACGACACAACCCCGAACTCGTCAGCTAGCGAAAACCGACACAAGAAGTCCCGCCCCATCGCCGATGAGCAGGGATTCATTCCAGCCACTCCGTCGGCTCCTGCCCGAAAGATTACGAGTGCTGCTCCTATATCAACAAACAACTCTTTCGCGGCTATGGACGCCGAACCAACCGACCAAAGTGACACCTTGGCCACCACGCCCAAGACTTCGACAAAAGCATAGAAACCTCCTCCCGTCATCATTGAATTCAAGGAGGCGTATAAGATACTATTGCAAACTACTAAGGGCCCTCTTTGCAACCCTTTTCAATTCAGAACAGCTGGTAAAGACCTCCATAAGCTTCAAACCGCAAATACTACGGATTTTATGAAACTCACAGAAGAAATCTCAAAAAGGCAATGGGGATTTTATACCTATTCTCCTGACAAGCCCATCAAAAACGTCATTCGAGGGTTTCCCTTCAGTTTCTCGTGTGATGATCTGAGGGAAGAACTGGAAGCCATCGGAATTGTCCCCGGGTCAATTTCCAGAGTGCAATCACCTAGAACTCATAAAGACACCCCCCTCTTTGTGGTAGTGCTCACCAACGCACCAGATAACCGAAAATTACTGACAATGAAGATCATAGCCAACACAGACGTCACAATTGAGGAACCTCGGGGCAAACGTGGCTCCACCATCTGCTATCGATGCCAAGGCATTGGCCATGTAGCCAGACGCTGTGCAATGCCCTTCAAGTGTGTGAAGTGCGGCCAAGAACAAACTTCCAAAGATTGCCTTAAGGACAAAGACACTCCTCCCACATGTGTCCTTTGCAACAAAGCTCATCCTGCTATCTACCTTGGCTGTGGTCATTAAAGCCTATAGGACTAGACAAAAGGCAACCACTCACCAGGGCCTCGCCTATGCTGCTATTGCAGCTGCTAGGAGAAATACAAATGTAGCAACAACCAACACCAATAATGCTTCATCCTCTAAGGTCAATGCCTCCACTGCAGGCATACAGAGAATCAACCTACCCCACCATAGGCGTACTCAGTTTACTCCACATCGGCCAGCTCCACCTCCTCCGACCATTGCTGCACCTCAGCAGCACATAATCAGTGCCGGACCGCCAACAACTCAGGCACAACACAACACTTCCTGCCAAGAGTTTAATCTGACCTCAGTCATGCAAGTCATGACGAAAGCTATCACTGATGCCCTTCAGGCTATCATGGCTACTATTCCGCAACAGTTCAAGTTGCCCTACAGGCCATTCCACAGCCAACCTCCACCACCCAATATGGCAGCTAGATTTGGGCTAACTGTGTGCACATGGAACGCCAATGGAATTCGCAATCAAGTAGGAGAGTTCCGTCAATTCCTCCAAGATGAAAGAATCGACGTGTGCCTGGTCACCGAGACACACTTGAAACCCGACATCCAAGTACGAGTCGCCAACTGCAGCCGCTTCTGAACGGACCACCCGACTGCTGGTGGAGGAACAGCAGTATATGTAAGAAACTCCTTGATGCATCACCAACTGCCACTTCCAGCGTTAGCCACAGTAGAAGCCACATCGGTTGCAGTCCAGACTTCAAGAGGCCGCATACAGTTCATTGCAATGTACAGGCAGCCCCCCCCCCCCCCCTCCCCCGTGGCCATCTAGAAGAAGCAGACTTTGAGGTGCTACTGTCACAACAAGGAAATCTTTTTCTTGCTGGTGACCTTAATGCCAAAAATACCAACTGGAATAGCCGCATCACTAACATCAGCGGACGTCGTCTCCTGCGAGTTGCTGAGAGAAACCACGCCATCATCATGGGACCATATGACCCCACTTGCTTTCCGAACAGAGGCCAGAGTGATGTGCTGGATATAACCATCATTAAGGGATTTCCCAATGGTGTTACTGCCACTACCAGAAGGGCCCTTACATCTGACCACGAACCTGTCATTTTTGATATCGACCTCGTCGGCATCAATAAACCGCCTAGACACTATCTTGATATTCGAGGAATCAGCTGGGAAATGTATCGTCAACTGCTTGAAAGAGACCTCCTGAATGCACCAGACCCAGGGACAGCAGGTGCAGAAGTCACTCTATTATACCTAACATCTAAAGCACTAGACGCTACAACAGACCTCCGAGACGGCCTACACCACCAAAAACTCAACAACTGCCTCCACCTTCCATAGCAGCCATCAGGGAAAAAAACCGAGCATTCAGAGAATGGCAGGCAACGCACAATCCAGCCACAAAGCGCCTAGTAAATAGACTGCAACGAGAAATTAAGGCAGAAGTCGAAAAACACAGGAATCAAGTCTGGGCAGATAAGGTTGCACTGCTACAATTACAAGACCAATCGGCCTGGAAGATGACGAAGTCTCTACTAAGAAACGGACGGAAGTTACCCCCACTACATGTGGGCAACCATATAATCAGCGAACCAGATGCCAAAGCAAGTGCTTTGGCAGATGTATTCGCCAAAAGCTTCACACCGATGAATGACCCTGCCGACGCTGACCACATTGGCCTAGTCAACGAGAGACTTCCAAGATTCCTCGCCAGTCGAGCCGAAGATGACCACATTCAACCGATCACGACAGCAGAAGTTACAAAACAACTCGAAGAATTAAACGGAAAGAAGGCTGGAGGACCAGACCTTCTAACTAATGAGCTGTTGAAGCAATTACCACCTACTGCAGTACCAATAATAGCGGCCGCGTTCAATGAGATCCTGGCAACTGGCGACTTCCCCCTCACATGGAAACATGCAGAGGTCGTCGCCATACCGAAGGCTGGAAAGGACCCTCGATCACCTGCTAGTTACAGACCAATCAGTCTTTCACCTGCCACATCGAAAGCTTTTGAACGATTATACATAAAGAGACGTCAACAGCATGTGGAAGCAGAGCATCTGATACCAGACGTCCAGTTCGGCTTTCGCCAAGGTCTCTGCACCACCCAGCAGCTACTACGCCTAGTTGAGGAAGCATTCAGCGCCATGGAAAGGAAAGAATTCTTCAGGGCTGTATTTCTGGATGTTTCTCGTGCCTTTGATTGCGTGTGGCACGATGGACTCCTCTATAAACTCCTAGATATAGGGGTCCCCGTGTCACACACAACACTCCTGAAGAGTTACTTAGAAAACCGGACTTTTCATGTCCGCACCCAAGATGGTACATCGTCCACCAGACCAATCAAAGCAGGAGTACCTCAGGGTAGTGTTCTGGGACCACTGTTATACATCTTGCATACATCTGACCTACCATCGACGGCCAGAACACACCTATCCTTATACGCCGATGATACAGCCATTTACTCCCGAAGTATGAATGCTGCACACCTCCAGGCAAGACTGCAACAAGCATGTAATAAGCTGAGTGAAGGGGCAACGAAATGGCGACTGTCTTTCAACGCCACAAAGACGCAGACAATAGCAATCTGTAGAAGACCACTTCCACCTAACATCCAGCCCATTGAGATAAGGGGCACCCCAGTTACGTGGTCAAAAACAGCAAAATACTTGGGTGTGACCCTTGATAGGCGATTGACATGGCAACCTCATATAGAAGATATTCGAGAGAAACCCAGGAAAAGAATGGTACAGCTCTACCCATTATTAAATCCAGTGTCAACACTATCATCAAGACTGGGGTGATATTGTATCTCACACTGGTGCGACCAATCTTAGACTACGCCGCTGTCGTGTGGGGCAATGCTGCTCCAACCCACATGCAACGGCTACGAAGAATTCAGAATCGTGCTCTGAAAAGAGCAGTCCATCTTCCATACCGGTTCCCAACGAATGAACTTCACCAACTCGCAAGGGTACCCTATTTGAAAGACCGATTTAGAACCAGTACAAAAACTTTCTATGAAAACACGCAACAGTCAGATGATGAACTTGTACGACAACTTGGACACAGGGTGCACTATCTGGCCTCCACTAGATGGCACGATGACCTACGTGAATAACGAGATCACACATCTTGTGTATATATATTTTATACAATTTTAATAATTTTAATTTTTAACAATTTAATAATTTTACTTTAATTTAAATTTATTTTATTTTATTTTATTTATCATTTATTTATTTATTATTATTATTTATCAAAGATGAATGAATTAGTGTGAGAATGTGTGAACTGTATATGTATGTGTGAGTACAATGTATATATTGTGTGAATGAGTGAGCGTATGGAGAAAAAAAAATTAAGTAAAAAAACTAAAAAGAAAAAAAATAAAAACAAATAACAAAAAAACCAAAAAATACCACACAGCTAATGTATTTTAAATCATTTAAAAGCAGAAAAAAACGACCAAAAAGCTATTGTTTTAAGGTCCATTTTTATTATTGAATTCGTAGCCGCATGGCTTGAACCTCTATTTTCAGACTGGACAATCCTTGATGCCCCAACATATTGTGCAGCGGCGCCGGTCAGTAGATCAGCGCACCTGATGATGGCAACTTGGTCGATTGTCCAAATATTGTGTCCTATGCACGCTCATCAGGCTGTTCACCCGACATTTATTTCGTCATAAAATACGATTAATGCTTTTTTCTTTTAGTTAGTCCACATCCATCTCTCCTTTTTTTTCAAATATGTATTAGATGTTCTTCTTTTATGGCATGTTCTGTGTTCTTCAGGTTCTACTCTCTACGGATCTATACAACAAAAAATATATCTAAACGGTATAAGAACCGATGGAACTGCATGGACTTGGCGTGGCGTCCGAGCGCCACGACTCCAATTCTGCTTGCTTCTCGATCGCATACGTGTAGAAGCTGTCGTTACATGTCAGCAACGGCCAGATGAACCGCCACCAGCCCCAGGATCGTTATTAGTTTAAATTTGATCTGAGATCAGGGAATTAACTATATATAAAGTTTGAAAGGATCTCAGTCACAATACGCAAAATAAGACTGACTCTCTATGGATACGTTAAAAGAAGGAAAACAGAAACGTTCGTAATTAAGATATTGATGTAGAAGGTGAACAGAACAAAACAAGGCCCATGGGTGAAATCGTTACATAAGCGAAGAAGTACCAAAAGTTTCAAAATTAATATCGAGGTTTTAAGCTCTTGTAGCATTAATTATTGAACTTACAATTATAAATAATTCGTCAAATAAAAGAGGAACTCAGATAGTTTTGATTATAGTTGTTTCACCGGAATATAAAGCTCCGTAAAATTTCCGCAGGTACATAAAGTGAAGCGCCAAGGAAACTAGTATAGACATGCGTATTCAAATACAGAGATATGTAAACAGGCTGAATACGCTGCTGCGGTTGGCAACGCCTATATTAGACAAGTGTTTGTAGTAGTTGTTGGGTCGGTTATTGCTGCTACAATGGCAGGTTATCAAGATTTAAGTTAGTTTGAGCGAGATGTTATAGTCGGCGCACGAGTGATGGCACACAGCATTTCCGAGATAGCGATGAAGTGGGACTTTCCCGTACGACCATTTCACGAGTGTAACGTGAATATCAGGAATCCGGTAAAACTGCAAATCTCCGACATCGGTGCAACCGGAAAATGATCCTGTCAGAACGGGACCAACGACGAACAACGTGACAGGAGTGCAACCCTTCCTCAAACTGCTGGAGATTTCAATGCTCGCCCGTCAAGTGTCAGGGTGCGAACCATTCCACGAAACATAATCGAGATGGGCTTTCGGAGCCGAAGGACCACTCGTGTATCGAAGATGACTGCACGACACAAGCAACTGTCCGAGGTTCGAATCCTCGCTCGGGCATGGATGCGTGTCATGTCCTTAGGTTAGTTAGATTTAAGCAGTTCTAAGTTCTAGGAAGGAAAACATAGGTACAAAGAAGTTAGCTGCGAAGAAACCATGGGTAACAGAAAAAATACTTCAGTTGATTGATGAAAGGAGGAAGTACAAACATGTTCCGGGAAAATCAGGAATACAGAAATACAAGTCGCTGAGGAATGAAATAAATAGCAAGTGCAGGGAAGCTAAAACGATATGGCTGCAGGAAAAATTTGAAGACATCGAAAAAGATATGATTGTCGGAAGGACAGACTCAGCATGCAGGAAAGTCAAAACAACCTTCGGTGACATTAAAAGCAACGGTGGTAACATTAAGAGTGAACGGGAATTCCACTGTTAAATGCAGAGGAGAGAGCAGATAGGTGGAAAGAATACATTGAAAGCCTCTATGAGGGTGAAGATTTGCCTGATGTGATAGAAGAAGAAACAGGAGTCGATTTAGAAGAGATTGGGGATCCAGTATTAGAATCGGAATTTAAAAGAGCTTTGGAGGACTTACGGTCAAATAAGGCAGAAGGGATAGATAACATTCCATCAGAATTTCTAAAATCATTAGGGGAAGTGGCAACAAAACGACTATTCACGTTGGTGTGTAGAATATATGAGTCTGGCGACATACCATCTGACTTTCGGAAAAGTATCATACACACAATTCCGAAGACGGCAAGAGCTGACAAGTGCGAGAATTATCGCACAATCAGCCTAACAGCTCATGCATCGAAGCTGATTACAAGAATAATATACAGAAGATTGGAAAAGAAAATTGAGAAAGCGCTAGGTGACTATCAGTTTGGATTTAGGAAAAGTAAAGCCACGAGAGAGGCAATTCTGACGTTACGGCTAATAATGGAAGCAAGGCTAAAGAAAAATCAAGACACGTTCATAGGATTTGTCGACCTGGAAAAAGCGTTCGACAATATAAAATGGTGCAAGCTGTTCAAGATTCTGAAAAAAGTAGGGGTAAGCTATAGGGAGAGACGGGTCATATACAATATGTACAACAACCAAGAGGGAATAATAAGAGTGGACGATCAAGAACGAAGTGCTCGTATTAAGAAGGGTGTAAGACAAGGCTGTAGCCTTTAGCCCCTACTCTTCAATCTGTACATCGAGGAAGCAATGGTGGAAATAAAAGAAAGGTTCAGGAGTGGAATTAAAATACAGGGTGAAAGGATATCAATGTTACGATTCGCTGATGACATTGCTATCCTGAGTGAAAGTGAAGAAGAATTAAATGATCTGCTGAACGGAATGAACAGTCTAATGAGTACACAGTATGGTTTGAGAGTAAATCGGAGAAAGACGAAGGTAATGAGAAGTAGTAGAAATGAGAACAGCGAGAAACTTAACATCAGGATTGATGGTAACGAAGTCAATGAAGTTAACAATTCTGCTACCTAGGCAGTAAAATAACCAATGACGGACGGAGCAAGGAGGACATCAAAAGCAGACTCGCTATGGCAAAAAAGGCATTTCTGGCCAAGAGAAGTCTACTAATATCAAATACCGGCCTTAATTTGAGGAAGAAATTTCTGAGGATGTACGTCTGGAGTACAGCATTGTGTGGTAGTGAAACATGGACTGTGGGAAAACCTGAACAGAAGAGAATCGAAGCATTTGAGACGTGGTGCTATAGACGAAAATTAGGTGGACTGATAAGGTAAGGAATGAGGAGGTTCTACGCAGAATCGGAGAGGAAAGGAATGTGTGGAAAACACTGATAAGGAGAAGGGACAGGATGATAGGACATCTGCTAAGACATGAGGGAATGACTTCCATGGTACTAGAGGGAGCTGTAGAGGGCAAAAACTGTAGAGGAAGACAGAGATTGGAATACGTCAAGCAAATAATTGAGGACGTAGGTTGCAAGTGCCAAAAAAAAAAAAAAAAAAAGAAATTCTATGGGACTGATGACCTCAAAAGTTAAGTCTCATAGTGCTCAGAGCCATTTGAACCATTTGCACGACACAAATCTTTACGCTCTTTACGCCTCACCTGGGCCTGTCAACACCGACATTGGACTGTTGATGGCTGGAAACATTTTGCCAGGTCAGACGAATCTCGTTTCAAATTGTATCGAGCGAACGGACTTGTACGGGTGTGGAGACGACAGCCGCATGAATCCATGGACCCTGCATGTGAGCAGGGACAGTTCAAGCTGGTGGAGGGCCTGTAATGGTGTGGGGCGTGTGCAGTCAGAGTGATATGGGACCCTTGATACGTCCAGATACGACTCTGACAGGTTACACGTGCGTTAATGTCCTGTCTGGTCACCTGCATCCATTCATGTCCATTGTGCATACTGACGGACGTGGGCAACTGCAGCAGGAGACTGCGACACCTCACACACCCACAATTGCTGCAGAGTGGCTCCAGAAAGACTCTTATGAATTTAAACACTTCCGCTGGCCACCAAACGCCTCAGACAGGAACATAATTGAGCATATCTGGGATGCCTTCCAACGTGCTTTTCAGAAGAGATCTCCACCCCCTCGCACCCTTACGGATTTATGGACAGCCCTCCAGAATTCATGGTGTCAGCTCCGTTCAGCACTACTTTAGACATTAGTCGAGTCCATGCCACGTCGTGTTGCGGCTCTTCTGCGTGCTCGCGGGGCCTCTACATGATATTAGGCAAGTGCACCAGTTTCTTTGGCTGTTCAGTTTATAAAGGCCCAAAAACGTTCCACAGATACATAAAAAAATCAGTGTACGGAATTACCATTGAAACTGTACCATCCCACGTGCTGACCCCCAGATGGGCACTTTATGTGTATTCACTCTCCATTTAGGCGAAATATGGATTCATCACAAAGACGACATGATGCAGACACATTTACCGTCATGCTGTAACATTTTGTTTTGCAAAGTAGGGCGTCTCGACTCCGTGTGTATCGTGTGACGAATGGCTGCTCACTTGGAAGTAAAGCTTTTTGGGTCGATCTTGCATTTGATGTAATATTTATAAATTTAAGGTGAATGTAACAAATTGTGCAAAGCTTTAAAATCCCGATATTCACTTTGAAACACCTGCTACAATAGAAAAATGACAGGTGTTTAGAGCAAAAGTAACGGGAGTCTATCCGATAGAAAGCAACAACAACAGGAAGAATATTCTTGGACTATAAGCGAGCAAGGGTGAATCAGAGAATGAAAGAATACTGTCGAAAGAAACAAGAGCTCAAGAAGCAAATTACATAACAGTAGCCCACAGGTGGTATAAACGATCAAGTAAACAAAAATAATGTAAGTGTCGATTACCTGTCGTATTTTCACGCCACCGAAATAGGGAAACCTATCGGTTATAGTCTTGACATCGACTTCATTCCAAATGCAACCAAACATGAATAACAGCCAGTTCATTGAAAGTCGGCTAAAAACTTTCTTTTCCTCATTTTGCAGTTTGTTCGAATTTTCTGTTGTTATTTAAACCCTGCTGGGCGGCATACAGTTCTGGTTTCATATTACTTTCAAAATACGTCGGCTGCAATGTGGCGAACGACCTATAATCGGGTCTAGAGCAAACTGTAATCTCAACGGGAAGAAGATAGCAGTGGTCCTCAATTGCGTCATGTTTTGCCATTGTGCCCCAAATTTGTTATCTTGCAATGCGTCTAGCAACGCTACCTCGTCTTTATTTTGCTAAGACCTCCATTTGAGATCACTGACTGAACTAGCACAGTGTGGAACAACAAC
Organism: Schistocerca gregaria; assembly: GCF_023897955.1. Lineage (NCBI taxonomy): Eukaryota > Metazoa > Arthropoda > Insecta > Orthoptera > Acrididae > Schistocerca > Schistocerca gregaria. Next base: position 124,374,943 of record NC_064924.1, on the reverse strand, counting down.
AACAATCCGAATTTACACATTGAACAACTCACGTCAAACAAGTACGTTACAGATATACCATGCTGTCTGAACAAGCGAGGTGGGTAACACACAACTGAATAATGACAGCGAAAATATTCGATATTCAAGTAAACGTGGAGACATTAACTAGATTTCCGCGTACAGGCCCCGCAATTCACAAAATTTACAGGTCAATGGTAGGGCTGTTGATATTTTTAAAATATCAGAAATAGGATGTACAGATGTTTAAAAGATTATCATTACCGGCTCTTGATAAATCGAAAAAAGTATCGATATATAGTCGGAAAAATATCGAAGTACCAGACAAAAAGATATCAGCTAGACATTGTAAATATATTGCCATTTGTAGAGCTGTATATTTAAGTATTGTTTTATTATTAGATATTCTTTACATCAAAAAGCCAGCAGACTCCCTATCTCCCTTACAACGAGAATTGAAAGGAAAAGGATGCACGTGCACGCTTGGTGCTAACCGCCTCGCTGACAGTGGTAGCCGTGTGGGATTAGCCGAGCGTAAGCCGGCACGGTAGCTCAGCGTGTTCGGTCAGAGGGTTAGCTGCCCTCTGTAATAATAATAAAAAAAAATACTGAGTGAACGCATGATAACTCACTTCAATGAGCGTCAGGTGACGTCCGCCAAGAAACAATTGAAACGAACAATAACGAACAAAATGAGATTAAAAAGAAAAAGCGTATAGGGCGCTACAGTCAAGGACTCTGCGGCTGGTCCCGGCTGTGATTCGAGTCCTCCCTCGGGCACGGATGTGTGTGTTCGTTCTTAGGATAATTTAAGTAGTGTGTAAGCTTAGGGACTGATGACCATAGCAGCTATGTCCCATAAGTTTTCACACACATTTGACCATTTTTTACAGTGATAACAGCATGTAAGACAATAAAACGTGTCTGAGGGCTCCATCGTTCGGTTTCGTCTCAGATATACCCCGAACATTCCGTGTTCACCTCCCTGCTTTATCATTTCTGCCAATGCCAGCGAACTAGCAGTTGTAGCGTCAAAATTGAGTGGTGAAGCTGAACGCTGCAGTTTCTGTTTGGTAGCGCCGAGCTACCCTCACACGTTTCCGTGTTTTAACGGAACTGGTGCGCTATTTCTTAACATCGGAAATCTTGGTATTTCGCTCACGCCGCCACTCCCCCAGGGCAGAAGGACTTCTTCTTTTGTGCCACACATACTTCCTTCACATCGTCAAAGAGAAACATTGGACCTGACGATTGAACAAAAAGTAGTGCTCAGAAAGTAGTAAGACTCCTTGACACAGTGAAAGTACAATTATCTGCTATTACAGCTTCAAAATAACGACTTCTAATACACTCTCCGTCTTCGTCTTCAGGCCACGAGTGGCCTACCGGGGCCGGCCGCGGTGGTCTCGCGGTTCTAGGCGCGCAGTCCGGAACCGTGCGACTGCTACGGTCGCAGGTTCGAATCCTGCCTAGGCCTTTCTGGATACAGAAGTTGTGTGTGTTCGTTCTTAGGATAATTTAAGTTAAGTAGTGGCCAGCACATTCTCCATATCGCTCAGCAATTGAAATCGTCTGGTCAATGGTGGTCGACAGAAATTATTAGATACAGACTCCAAGGTAGATGCCATTTTCCTGGACTTTCGGAAGGCGTTCTATACAGTTCCGCACTGTCGCCTGATAAACTAAGTAAGAGCCTACGGAATATCAGACCAGCTGTGTGGCTCGATTGAAGAGTTTTTAGCAAACAGAACACAGCATGTTGTTATCAATGGAGAGACGTCTACAGACGTTAAAGTAACCTCTGGCGTGCCACAGGGGAGTGTTATGGGACCATTGCTTTTCACAATATATATAAATGACCTAGTAGATATTGTCGGGAGTTCCATGCGGCTTTTCGCGGATGATGCTGTAGTATACAGAGAAGTTGCAGCATTAGAAAATTGTAGCGAAATGCAGGAAGATCTGCAGCGGATAGGCACTTAGTGTAGGGAGTGGCAACTGATCCTTAACATAGACAAATGTAATGAATTACGAATACATAGAAAGAAGGATCCTTTATTGTATGATTATATGATAGCGGAACAAACACTGGTAGCAGTTACTTCTGTTAGATATCTGGGAGTATGCGTGCGGAACGATTTGAAATGGAATGATCATATAAAATTAATTGTTGCTAAGGCGGGTACCAGATTGAGATTCATTGGGAGAGTCCTTAGAAAATGTAGTCCATCAACAAAGGAGGTGGCTTACAAAACACTCGTTCGACCTATACTTGAGTATTGCTCATCAGTGTGGGATCCGTGCCAGATCGGGTTGACGGAGGAGATAGAGAAGATCCAAAGAAGAGCGGCGCGTTTCGTCACAAGGTTATTTGCTAACCATGATAGCGTTACGGAGATGTTTAGCAAACTCAAGTGCCAGACTCTGCAAGAGAGGCGCTCTGCATCGCGGTGTAGCTTGCTCGCCAGGTTTCGAGAGGGTGCGTTTCTGGATGAGGTGTCGAATATACTGCTTCCCCCTACTTATACCTCCCGTGGAGATCACGAATGGAAAATTAGAGAGATTCGAGCGCGCACGGAGGCTTTCAGACAGTCGTTCTTCCCGCGAACCATACGCGACTGGAACAGAAAAGGGAGGTAATGACAGTGGCACGTAAAGTGCCCTCCGCCACACACCGTTGGGTGGCTTGCGGAGTATGAATGTAGATGTAGACCAACTGGCTCGTCACAATACGTCGGTCACTACTCTTGATGAACTGTGGTATCGTGTTGAAACTGCATGGGCAGCTGTACCTGTACACGCCATCCAAGCTCTGTACGACTCAATACCCAGGCGTATCAAGGCCGTTATTACGGCCAGAGGTGGTTGTTCTGGATACTGATTTCTCAGGATCTATGCACCCAAACTGCGTGAAAATGTAATAACATGTCAGTTCTAGAATAATACATTTGTCCAATGAATACGCGTATGTCATCTGCCAGTCTTCTTGGTGTAGCAATTTTAATGGCCAGTAGTGTATGTAGTACAGACTAGTGTTTGTTTATTCTGAAGAGGACTGATTATTTTGTACGTCGCCGAGCCGCCAGCTGCCACCGATTTTGTTTCGTTTGTCGTGACCTTTTCTGTTTTGTTGGCGCCTTAACTCTACCTTGTGTTTTCTTTGTAGGGGTGTGTTTCCATATTCTAACAGTATCTCTGGTACTGTTTTTTCTATTCATTGTCTTGAGGTGGGTGTTGCAGAAATTTACATTCCTTGTGTGCTTACTTTCATTGCTTGCATTGTCTGTTTATTGAATTTACCTGTTCCAAAATGAGTAACCCACTTCTCACACCGCCTGCTCAGCTACCTCAACTGCAAGCGACAGATGTAACGCAGCTAACACAGATGTTTCAGTTTCAGACCCAGCAGATTGCAACGCTTCTAAACACAGTACAGCAGTTACTCGCCAACCAGGTCATAAATGCAGTGCATCCGTAAGACCAACATGCAACAACTGTAGTTGCAAGTGCCACACCGACTTTTCGCCAGTTCAGCGACAACGAAGAGGAGTGCAACAGTATGAATCCCAAATTATTGCTCACAACATATCAGGTACTGTGAAATTACATTACTTTTTGTCAGTGGTAGGAAATGCAGTCTTTTGCCTCATTGAGAAATTGTTTTCAAACGCCACTCCGAGTGTACTTTCCTATGATCAGGTTTCAGGTTCTCTAACTAATTATTACGACAAACAAGTGAATGTGGTGGCAGCTAGGTATCAATTCTTTAATTGCAAGAAAAGGTCAGAACAAACGTATCGCGAGTGGTTACCAGATTTGCAGGGTATGACGAGAAAATGCAAATTCAGATGCGCTTGTGGTGCTTTATATTCAGATGTTATGTTGCGTGATGCGATCGTGTACAATACAACTGATGTGAAACTTAGAGAATTCTAGATCAGTATGATTCAGGTGCCGTAGGAGCCGACAAATTTGAGCAGCCACCAATTTGTCGGGTTGAGTCGTCCCCAGGTCACTACCGGCCCCGTAGGCAGGAATAGCACGCGCGTCCCAAGCCGCGTAAGCAGTTGTCTAAGCAGGCGGCTACATTAATTAATAAAATTAAGTCATTCCCTCGACGCTATTCACGACACAAACGCCAGGACTGCCAGTCGAGGGAAGTGCAGTGTTACGCTTGTGGCAAGACAGGTCACGTACAATCCGAGTGCCTGCAACTGAACAAGCAAGAATTCCGCCCACTCACAAAAATCTAGTCACAAGGCCCATGTAAACAGTGCAGTGTATTCAAAGCCTGTCAAAGACAGCGTAGCTAGCTTGCTGAAAGAATACCCTGAACATTTTTCTGAAGGTTTAGGCAAGGCTAACAATTTTGTTGCACATATTACTATGAAAGACAATGCTCAGCGGAAAGTTTGCTGGGCCAGAACTGTTACCACTGCATTTCGGGACAAAGTGGCTGCTGAACTTAAACAATTGCAAGATAGCGGAGCTATTGCGCTCATACCAGCTAGTCAGTGGGCAAGTCCACTGGTTTTGCTCTCCAACTTTTCAGGTAGCGTTCGCCTTTGTGAGGACTTTTAAGTCTACAGTCAACCCACAAACTGTGATTGATGCTTATCCGTTGCCACGCCCAGAGGACAGATTAGGCGCTGGCCGCAACTTTCCAAAAACTGATTTGCGCGGCGCATATCTTCAGATACCACTAGACGGAGAATATCAAATCGTGTGTGTTGCGAATATTCATGGGCCTGTTTCAATGATTCCGTTTGCCTTTTGGCAGTGCTTCCGCACCCGCCATTTTCCAACGGTATTTGGAACAGCTGACTGCTTAAGTACAAAACTCTTCAAGCTATTTGGATGATATTGTCATAGCGGATCGTACATCTGAATGAACACATTGCAAATTTGCGTGCTTTGTTTTATGTGTTATCTGAGGCAGGATTAAAGTATAGACCCGAGAAGTGTGATTTTTTTTAATCCTCACGGGCAATATATTGGTCATGTCATAAACAGTCAGGGTGTGTATCCTTTTCACTCACGTTTGTTAGCCATACGAGACCTGTCTGTTTCTCGCAATGTCACAGAATTAGTCAGTCTTAAGTAAAACGTATTATTATCTTCGGGTCATACCGAATGCTGCATAACTCTCAGCTCCATTGCGTCATTGTTTGGACTGATGAGTGCCAAGCAGCTTTACAAAAACTTAAAGATGTATTGCTCTGTGATCTATGCTTGGTTCACTTTCATCCTAACAGTCGTTTTGCAAGATGACGCTTCCTCTTACGGAATCGGTGCAGTGCTTTCATACAGAATTGGTGATAAAGACAGGCCTATTGCTTTCGCATCGCCCAAAAACTGCAAAGATGGGGTTTTTCATCGTCTCAATATCAGTACGAGATTTTGTATCGTCCGACAGCTCAAAATGGTAATGCGGACGCACTTTCACGTCTTCTGATTGGTCCAGATACAGACTTTGACGCTTCTGCTGCATATTGTTGTCACGTCTATGCTCAGGATTCTGAATTGCTTCAAACTTTTCCTCGGAACCATAGGAAGCTGATTTAGATCTGAAATTTTTCCTAAAATACATTCGAACATCTTTGTCTCGCTCATTGCATAGTCTAAAGAATCCTGTAGTGCGCCGATACTTTGTACGTTGGCATAGCCACGCTATACACCAAGGTGTGATTCTTGTTCAAAATGACAGTGGACAGTCACGTGTTTCATACCCAAAGCTTTTCAAAAAGAAGTGTTGCCGTTACTTCACCAAGGCCACTGGAGGATTGTTCATACGAAACAGTTGGCCCTCGACACTGTACTTGTCAGGCTATGGATACCAAAAAGGAACAGATGACGTCATAGTGTCACGCATGTGCGGAAAATCAGTCCGCTTCGCCACAGCAGTTCTCTGCTTGGCCTAAGTCGCAATCACCATGGCAACGTGTGCATGTAGACTTCACGGGACTTTTTGGAACAGTCGTTGTTTGACTGTGGTACACTCTTATAGCAAGTTTCCTTTTCGTGTTCCAATGAACTCCACAACGTCACGTAGCACAGTTCAGGTGTTGTCATCTCTTTTTTCCCTCGAAGGTTTGCCTGAAGCCATAGTGTCGGACAACTGCCCTTAGTTATAGTCAAATGAATTTGAAACGTTCTGTGAACACAATTGAGTACAGCATCTAACTAAAGTACCGTTCCCACCACAGCACAACGGCGAAGCGGAACATGCTGTCAGACCCTTCATGCAGGAGATAGCCAAACTTCTCACCACACACACCAGGGACCAAGAACTGCAACTATTTCGGCTCCCATCGTTCGCATCCACGAGATGGACTATCGCCGGCGGAATTGCTTCAAGGTCGCCACCATTGGGCACTGCTCCACCCTCCTCAGCAGCCGGCGCCGAAGGTAGGCCGCAAGTAACTCTTCGCGCCGCATGATATTGTCTTTTACAAGGTTTTTAGCGGCAGCAGACTGTTGGCGCAAGGCGAGATCTTCGTCGACTTGGCGCATGCGTGTATCTCATTTCAGGCCCAGACGGATTGCAGTCCCGCATTATGATCAAGTTCGCCCCCCTCAGGTGCACGGTGAACCTTCTGTATCTCTTCCCGCATACTCACGCATCCCAAGGACAGAGCAGCTACAGCAATCTCCTGGTATCCTAAAGACACTGCGTGACGACCCCATGGAGACGGAGCCTTCGTCACCTCCGCCTCCTCTCGTCCTACTGGTGGAGTTGAACCCGCCCACGCCGCAGCAGCCGACGCCTTTTTTTTTTTTTTTGTCATCAGTCTACTGACTGGTTTGATGCGTGATGCGGCCCGCCACGAATTCCTTTCCTGTGCTAACCTCTTCATCTCAGAGTAGCACTTGCAACCTACGTCCTCAATTATTTGCTTGACGTATTCCAATCTCTGTCTTCCTCTACAGTTTTTGCCCTCTACAGCTCCCTCTAGTACCATGGAAGTCATTCCCTCATGTCTTAGCAGATGTCCTATCATCCTGTCCCTTCTCCTTATCAGTGTTTTCCACGTTTTCCTTTCCTCTCCGATACTGCGTAGAACCTCCTCATTCCTTACCTTATCAGTCCACCTAATTTTCGTCTATAGCACCACGTCTCAAATGCTTCCATTCTCTTCTGTTCGGGTTTTCCCACAGTCCATGTTTCACTACCATACAATGCTGTACTCCAGACGTACACCCTCAGAAATTTCTTCCGCAAATTAAGGCCGGTATTTGATATTAGTAGACTTCTCTTGGTCAGAAATGCCTTTTTTGCCATAGCGAGTCTGCTTTTGATGTCCTCCTTGTTCCGTCCGTCAATGGTTATTTTACTTCCTATGTAGCAGAATTCTTTAACTTCATTGACTTCGTGACCATCAATCCTGATGTTAAGTTTCTCGCTGTTCTCATTTCTACTACTTCTCATTACCTTCTACATCATGATATGATCCTCAGGAGCTGGATGCTTGCCCTTCTGGCCGCTTTCTGAGGGACGTTTCCACCCGAGCGAAGGCCGGATGGCGCGGTGTGACCGGAAGTCTGACGTCCCCTGCAGTCACGACTTCTGGTCCATCAGAATGTCCACACTCTTGCCTCCCCCCCCCCCTCCCCGTTGTCGTTGTGGTGCTCCATATGACAACGGTCCGTCGCTTTGGGGGGGGGGGGGGGAGGGGTGAGCAGTGTTACGGCGTAAAGTAAGGTCCGGAACACCAGTCTGGAATAACAGAGAAGAGACAGCTGTGAGAAGAGGTAAGCAAACCACATGCTGACCGATCTCCCTCCAGGATGATAACACAACAGTAGCGGCCCCTATATGAAGAGGACATAAAAGCTGTGCCCAGCTGGTGGCAGCCCACTTCGATAGCAGCTTCGACGTTAGCCACTTCGTTAACTGACATCTCTCATTAGCAAACTACTTAGCACAGACTTGTGTTTGTCTATTTTGAAGAAGAATGATTATTCTCTGTGTCTTCCTTTGCTTGTGAGACATGTATCAAAGTTAAATATTGTAATTGTCGTATTGTAATAAAACTTGTTAATACGAATTGTTTGTTTGTTTGTCGAGCAGACCGACTAAGCAGGATTCCTAGACACAACAATATGTGTTGCATTACTTATTGAGCACCCCTTCTACTTCCTTTACCGCATGTCGTGCCCAGAACGCCACCAGCAGACATTCAATTTCGTCATGATGAGCGTTCATAATACTTTGAGTGATCGGAGCACTGTTGATGAGATGCACAGCAGTCCGTTTTTATTTCTTCCACAAATGAGTTTAACCTGTTCTACTGCTGATTAATGATGAAACAGATTCCTCAGGAATGTCCCACATGTTAGCGTTCAGATGAACGTGAGCCAACGACGATTAGTCTAACGAATGGGAAGGTGAACACTTGCATTTTGCAGTGTAAAGACAGCACCTTAAGCACAAGTCACAAATGTTACGAATACAAATAAGAGAACCGGAAACTGAATCGTCATGAAACTGAAAACGGTCTCCGTCACCAGCAGTTCAGTTAAGCTGGAATCAAGAGGTTCAAATGGCGCTGAGCACTATGGGACTTAACATCTGAGGACATCAGTCCCCTACACTTAGAACTAGTTAAACCTACTTAACCTAAGGACATGACACACATCCATACCCAAGCCAGGATTCAATTGTTCAAATGTGTGTGAAATCTTATGGGACTTAACTGCTAAGGTCATCAGTCCCTAAGATTACACACTACTTAATCTAAATTATCCTAAGACGAACACACACACCCATGGCCGAGGGAGGACTCGAACCTCCGCCGGGACCAGCCGCACAGGCAGGATTCGAACCTGCGACCGTAGCGGTCGCACGGTTCCAGACTGAAGCGCCTAGAACCGCTCGGTCACTTCAGTCGGCAAGCTGGTATAAGGACAGCCTTCTCTGGTGTTAAGACGAGTAGTTTCTGTCCACATCTCCGGTCTCCTTGTCAGAAACTCTAAAAAAGACGAGTCACTGTTTTAATGTTTAGAGAATATGACAAATTTCTAAGAAATCCGTATGTTAGGAGTTTTGTTCGTGATCCTTCGGGTCGAAAAGAGTATCAGAAGGGTAGCAATCTGTTTACGCCTTTTTAATCAAAGCAATTTTTCCATGGTGTTCTTCCTGCCTATTGGTTCATGTACATATTGTATATAAGCAGCCTTTCTCCATACAATTTATCTATTTTTCCCAGAATTTTAAATATCTTGGACTATTTTACATTGTCGAAAACTTTTCTTTGGTCGTCAGTTCCTATGAACGTGTCTATGGTTGGCATCAGCAGTCAAGCATAAAACTACAGCATTTATCATTTCTGAAGTCAAACTGATGATCATCTAACCGACCCTCCCCGATCCTCCCCCCTCCCCCTCCTTTTCCTTTTTGCTCTTCTGCATATGTTGTGCCAACGACTTTAATTCCTCAGCTGTCAATGTGATTGAGTTGTAGTTCGACGCTGGCCGGAGTAGCCGAGCGGTTCTAGACGCCACGATCTGGAACCGGGCAGGTTCGAATCTACCTTGGGATGGATGTGTCTGATGTCCTTAGGATAGTTACGTTTAAGTAGTTCTAAGTTCCAGGGGACTGATGACCTCAGAAGTTAAGTCCCATAGTACTCAGAGCCATTTGAACCATTTTTGTAATTCACCCACTTAATTTTCTAATGCAGTTGATTGTGTTGATTAAGGTTTAAACCGTAGCGAAAGAACTTTTTTAAGCGAAATTGCTTTATTAACCGCTTTTCCCATCATTTCATAACAAGTGTTTTTTGCTAATATGTTGAAGTAATTATAGTCATACTTGAGAAAATAACCTCAAAAATGTCGATAATATCACAGACAGAGAGCAGTAGTTGTTGTAACTCATATCCGATAAAAAGAAAAGAAAGTTAAATTCGAGAAATAACTGTTTTAGAATTCTTCCGCATCATAATTAGAAGTCGGGATGAGTCAGAGCGACCGCAGGAGGAATCGAGTATGAAAATCAGAACTGAGCCAAGCAATGACTACGCATTCCAATTTTTAATAGGTAACAAATCGTTATTGGCGAACAGGTGATTGCGGACCGTGTTTGCATTAAACATGACTTAAAAAAAATTGCATTACGTGGAATAACATATGTCAGACTTTATGTAGTAAACTAAATTGCAAGATTCGACTTTTATGAGGTACCAAAACTTGCATGTAATGGCGCCTGGTTGGCACGCAAATCGACGTGTCCCTTACCTGGTCTCCTTTCAACGTCTGTTACATTGAAAAACAGAATCTTTATATCGTTCGTGACAAGGGTAGCAACAGCGCTTTTCAAATGAAACTTACCCAGAAGTAGAGGTTATTATTATTATTATCCAACTGCTTAACACTAATTATGCCGATTTTACGAGTATGTGCTAGGCGGCTGCAAGACAGAAATTTAACGAAGAAGAAGTGGTGGTGATAAAAAATAGGAGGCGAGTTGTGCCTCCCTTATTTACGAGGGTCAGTCAAAAAGTAATGCCTCCTATTTTTTTTCTACGTTTAATTGTCAGGAAATTTAAATGCAATTACATAGGTTGAAAACCACAACATTGAGGATCATTTTGTCATTTTTCAGTGTAATCTCCGCCCATCTCTACAGTTTTGGTCCATCTTTGAACAAGGGCATGTATCCCAGCACGGTAAAAATCACAGCTCGTACAAGGGAAGGTCCTAATTCACTTTCACCGATTACTGTAGGAATATAATAGCACTATCTTAGTCCGGCATCGAAATGTTCACATACACGATGTATGTTAAAAGCAAATTTTGGACGTTTGGAAGGCATCCGTATTACAGAGCCGTGGAAAATAGTTTGTGACGTGTGCGTTCAAAGTACGGGACTTAGTGAAACAACAATATTTCTTAAATATTCTGAAGGAACGAGATGCACGGCGTACACACGCCATGGCGGAATGAGATAGAACTTTGTCTAACTGGCGCAATATACTTTATCTTTGCTTCTCCGTCTACATCCACACTCCGCGCGCCGCCTTGCAGTGTATGGTGGAGGGTACTTTGTGCACAACTGTTACATTCCGCTTCTCCATTTCGAGTTGCGAATGGTCTGAAAAAACAGCCATTGATGTCAAGCCGTCGTGTGACCTCAAATCTAATAACGTCCGCCTCCGTAGTTGAGTGTTCAGCGCGGCTAACTGCCATGCCCTCCTGATTCCAGATCGGGTAGAGGAAGCCATCTGCTTGGGGACGGGGTGTTGAGTTGTCCTCATCACCAAATCATCATCATCGGCGCCCAGGTCATCGTTGTTATTGTGCTCTTCAGTCCTGTAACTGCTTTGATGCAGCTGTCCATGCTAATAAGTCCTGTGCAAGCTTATTCATCTCCCAGTACCTACTGCAACCTACATCCTTCTGAATCTGCTTAGTGTATTCATCTCTTGGTCTCCCTCTACGATTTTTACCCTCCACGCTGCCCTCCAATACTAAATTGGTGAACCCTTAATGCTTCAGAACATGTCCTACCAACCGATACCTTCTTCTGGTCAAGTTGTGCCACAAACTCCTCTTCTCCCCAATTCTATTCACTACCACCTCATTAGTTATGTGATTAAATGACCTGATCTTCAGCATTCTTCTGTAGCACCACATTTCGAAGCTTCTATTCTCTTCTTGTCCAAGCTATTTATCGTCCATGTTTCACTTCCATACATGGCTATACTACATACAAATACTTTCAGATACGACTTTATCACACTTAAATTTATACTACATGTTAACATATATCTCTTCTTCAGAAACGCTTTCCTTGCCATCGACTGTCTTCATTTTATATCCCCTCCCCAAATAGCAAAACCCCCTTACTACTTTAAGTGTCTCATTTCCTAATCTAATTCCTTCAGCATCACCCGACTTAATTCGACTACATTCCATTATCCTCGTTTTGCTTTTGTTGATGTTCATTTTATATCCTCCTTTCAAGACACTGTCCATTCCGTTCAACTGCTCTTCCAGGTCCTTTGCTGTCTCTGACAGAATTACAATGTCATCGGCGAACCTTAAAGCTTTTATTGGTTGTCCGAATTTTTCTTTTGTTTCGCAGTTATAAGAGTCGAGGGGCACGAAAGGGAAGCAGTGGTTGGGAAGGGAGTGAGACAGGGTTGTAGTCTCTCCCCAATGTTATTCAATCTGTATATTGAGCAAGCAGTAAAGGAAACAAAAGAAAAATTTGGAGTAGGTATTAAAATCCATGGAGAAGAAATAAAAACTTTGAGGTTCGCCGATGACATCGTAATTCTGTCAGAGACAGAAAAGGACTTGGTAGATCAGTTGAACGGAATGGATAGTGTCTTGAAAGGAGGATATAAAATGAACATCAACAAAAGCAAAACGAGGATAATGGAATGTAGTCGAATTAAGTCGGGTGATGCTGAAGGAATTAGATTAGGAAATGAGACACTTAAAGTAGTAAAGGAGTTTTGCTATTTGGGGAGCAAAATAACTGATGATGGTCGAAGTAGAGAGGATATAAAACGTAGACTGGCAATGGCAAGGAAAGCGTTTCTGAAAAAGAGAAATTTGTTAACATCGAGTATAGATTTAAGTGTCAAGAAGTCATTTCTGAATGTGTTTGTGTGGAGTGTGGCCATGTATGGAAGTGAAACATGGACGATAAATAGTTTGGACAAGAAGAGAATAGAAGCTTTCGAAATGTGGTGTTACAGAGGAATGCTGAAGATTAAATGGGTAGATCACATAACTAATGAGGAAGTATTGAATAGGATTGGGGAGAAGAGAAGTTTGTGGCACAACTTGACCAGAAAAAGGGATCGGTTGGTAGGACACGTTCTGAGGCATCAAGGGATCACCAATTTAGTATTGGAGGGCACCGTGGAGGGTAAAAATCGTAGAGGGAGACCAAGAGATGAATACAGTAAGCAGATTCAGAAGGACGTAAGTTGCAGTAGGTACTGGGAGATGAAGAAGCTTGCACAGGATAGAGTAGCATGGAGAGCTGCATCAAACCAGTCTCAGGACTGAAAACCACAACAACAACGACTTATTAAACTGATTGTTCGGTAATTTTGACATCTGTCAACACGTGCATTCTTTGGGATTGTTATATTCGTCTTGAGGTCTGAGGGTATTTCACCTGTCTCATATATCTTGCTTACCACATGGTAGAGTTCTGTCAGGACTGATTCTCCCAAGGCTATCAGTAGTTCTAATGGAATGTTTACTCCCGCGGCCTTGTTTCGACTCAGGTCTTTCAGTGCTCTGTCAAACTCTTCGTGCAGTATCATATCTGCCATTTTATCTTCATCTACATCCTCTTCCATTTCCATAATATTGTTCTCAAGTACATCGCCCTTGTATATACCCTCTATATACTCCTTCCACCTTTCTCCTTTCCTTTCTTTGCTTAAAACTGGGTTTCCATCTGAGCTCTTGATATTCATACAAGTGGTTCTCTGATCTCCAAAGGTCTCTTTAATTTTCCTGTAGGCAGTATCTATCTTACCCCTAGTGAGATAAGCCTCTACATCCTTACATTTGTCCTCTAGCCATCCCCGCTTAGCCATTTTGCACTTACTGTCGATCTCATTTTTGAGACGTTTGTATTCCTTTTTGCCTGCTTCATTTACTGCATTTTTATATTTTCTCGTTTCATCAATTAACTTCAATATTTCTTCTGTTACCCAAGGATTTCTACTAGCCCTCGTCTTTTTACCTACTTGATCGCCTGCTGCCTTCACTACTTCGTCCCTCAAAGCTACCCATTCTTCAACATGTCAATCAAATGTGTGTGAGATCTTATGGGACTTAACTGCTAAGGTCATCAGTCCCTAAGCTTACACACTACTTAACCCACATTATCCTAAGGACAAACACACACACCCATGCCCGAGGGAGGACTACAACCTCCGCCGGGACCAGCCGCACAGTCCAAGACTGCAGGGCCGTAGGCCGCTCGGCTAATCCCGCGCGGCTACCCATTCTTCTTCTACTGTATTTCTTTCCCCCATTCCTGTCAATTGTTGCCTTACGCTCTCCCTGAAACACTGTACAACCTCTGGTTTAGTCAGTTTATCCAGGTCCCATCTCCTTAAATTCCCACCTTTTTGCAGTTTCTTCAGTTTTAATCTACAGTTCATAACCAATAGATTGTGGTCAGAGTCTACATCTGCTTCTGGAAATGTCTTACAATTTTTAACCTTGTTCCTAAATATCTGTCTTACAATTATGTAATCTAACTGATACCTTCTAGTATCTTCAGGCTTCTTCCATGTATAAAACCTCCTTTCATGATTCTTGAACCAAGTGTTAGCTGTGATTAAGTTATGCTCTGTGCAAAATTATACCAGGCGGCTTCCTCTTTCAATTCTTATCCCCAATCCATACTCACCTACCATGTTTTCTTCTCTCCCTTTTCCTACTATCGAATTCCAGTCACCCATGACTATTAAATTTTCGTCGCCCTTCACTACCTGAATATTTGTTTCATCTCACAAGTCATCACAGTGGCTTCAAATAAAAAGACTTTCACCAGGCGGCCGAATAACCCGCGATGGCGTCTCCCGGCCAATGGTGTCATATCATCATTTTATTTCTCTAATTTTACCTTCAGAGTCTTTACGCGAGATTAGCATAGTACTCGTCTACAAAACGTTTTCTAAAAGTCTACAACAGGCCGATTGACTGACGCTTCTGAGAAGATACACTCTCATTACTTTAAAAGTAAACGCCTCGATAATGTACACTGTGACTCTTGCATCGCCTGCCACTGGAGTTGGATACGTTTCTCCGTGAAGTCTTCTCTGTTACTTAATGAACCTGTAATGAAATGCACAACCATTCTTAGAATTTTCTTTATTTTTCCGTTAATCCTATCTGATGCGGTTACACGCAATGCGTTACATTTGCTAATGTTGAGGGTCAATCAGTGTATCAAGCAATCATCATCCACCGCCTCTCACTAGAATTTTCCAGAGTATCGTAGCGATTTCTCTGTATACAACACCATCCGCTAAACCTCACGAAATATCCGACCTTTTCGACTAGTTCATTTACGTGTGCCTTATTTTAAGAAGTAATGGTCCTATAACACTCCCTTGATGTACGTATACCCTAGGCTACTTTCATGTTTGAAGATTTTTTTCCGTTTAGAATGGCATGCTGTGTTCTGTTCGCTGGAACTCTTCAGTCCAACCTCGAAACTGGTCTGTTATCCGATACGCTCGTATTTTGTTCATTAGGAAGCAGTATGGAACTGTGCCGAACGCCTATAGGAAGTCTGCCTTCTGTATCTTTTGGACGAACAGACAGAGTTGGTTCCACGTGATCATTATTTGCGAAATCCATGTTCATTCCTAAAGAGGAGATTTTCGGTTTCCAGAAATGTCATAATACACCAGTATGAAACATTTTCCAAAAGTCTACAACAGGCCGACGTTAGCCATATTGTCCTGTAGTTTTATTAGTCTGTTCGACGACCATTCTTGTAAACGGGTTTATCCTGCGTTTTTTTTCCAATCTCTTGGAACATTTCACTCCACCAGATACCTATCTTACAGTGCTGCTCGAAATGGAGCAATATCTTTCGCATAATTTATGTAGGATGGTATAGGTTTCCCAGCATGTAGATTCACCTTTCCTTTTTTGAGCGACTTCTGTTCATTTTTGATCCCGGGGTAACTTATTTTGATGTATGCAATTTTTAAGTTCGTGCGATGATATAAAGGAGAAACCACAGTGTGACCTCTACAGTGAAACAGTTTTCGAATAAGGAATTTACTATTTCGTTCTTTTCTACGTCATCCTCTGTTCCGATGTCGTTATCGTCGAGGGCAATATTATACAAATGGAAGAGGACGTAGGTGAAGATGAGATATGATATTGCAAGAAGAATTTCTCAGGGCACTGAAAACCCTAATTCAAAACAAGGCAGCGGGAGCTAAGACCTGGTGATGGTCAAGTGAAGGCAGGATTCGGCTACGATTTTGAATGGGGCCGTAATCAGTTACTATTGGTTGCCTGTTACAATTACACACAATTTATTTTAAACCAGTAATTCCAGACTCAACAATAAATAAAAAATGCCACACGTTATTAATGAAGGAATAAACAACAGTGTACATAATAGTGTTTTCAGTGAGTTACAATTTAGCAAATTACCATTAAATACAGATACAACAGATAATGCTATAAAAGCGAGCCACTGTGATCTGGAGAGAAGACCTTACACGCCAGGAATGGCAATAAATTAGGAATTGTCTAAAACTCGCTGCAACTTACAAATTACAGGTATTGAAATATTAAAGGCAAGTCGCCACAAACACAGCAGACGGCATCAGACGCCAGGAATGGCAGTAAATAACATTTTAAGGCTTACTGCTAAAATACAAATACCAAATTAGAATTTTCAGGAATTCGACCACAATCACGGCTGAGGGCCTTACACGCCAAGAATGGCAATAAATTAGGAATTTTTTAAGAACTCGCTGCAATTTACGACTTACAGGTATTGAACTATTACGATAAGACGCCACAAACACAGCAGAAGGCATCAGACGCCAGGAAAGGCAGTAAATAATGTTATAAGGCTTACAGCTAAAATACAAACGCCAGAGTAGAATTTTAAGGCAAGTGACCACAATCACGGCTGAAGGCCTTACACGCCTGGAAGGGCAATAACATAAAAAAATTTAGAAACTTGCTGTAAAACAGCAAATACAAAAGCAAAAGTTAATTAAAAAGCAAGTTACTAATCCAATGGTGCTTCAGGAATCGATCTCTAAGAAGGTCCGGCAACAAACATTTTCGCGAGCGATGAGGTAGGCAGCCAAGAGTTGCACTCACTTCACAAGATGGTAACTCAGACTAGTGGCAGTCGAACGATAATCTTGCTGAAGCTATCTGATGTCTGATGAACCAAATGCAACGATGGAATAATACGCCAAAGCCGGAACCGGAAGTCTGCACAACATCCAGAATACTGTGTGCCCCCGGAACGAAAAAGGAATCATTGCCACCAGAGTAGAGTAATCACCAACCGGCCTACCATCAAGAAAGCTGTCAAAACTACACGCCTACACGCGACAGTAGCGGCAAGGCGAGGAAACGTACACTGGCGTTACATACACTAACCCCAGGTCAGGTAAATGGGGCGATAGCGGCCACCGGGCAAGAAAAATTGTAACAAGTTGAACCTAGTAAAATTGTAACAAGATGAACCTTGTAAATATTAACAAGAAGTCAAGGGAAGCCAATCAGATTCGCCTTCTCCAAGCACTCCCACTAGCTGCTCTTTGCCTCGGCAACACTCCGAGCGCCGGCCGCGGTGGCCGAGTGGTTCTAGGCGCTTCCGTCCGGAACTGCTGGACTGCTACGGTCGCAGATTCGAATCCTGCCTCGGGCATGGATGTGTGTGATGTCCTTAGGTTAGTTAGGTTCAAGTAGCTCTAAGTTCTAAGGGGACTGATGACCTCAGACGTTAAGTCCCGTAGTGCTCAGAGCCATTTGAACCATTTGACGCTACGAGTAGCAACACGAACCCAAGTCACTGGAGAATCGCAGGATGTAACAATGGTGGTTTCTCTACTTGGATTGAAATGGACACCCCTTAAAGCTTACTGGATCCGGTTTTCGATGAAGTCGTGCACCCTCGTGGCCACAACCCTTACATCCAGCAGTCCATGCGTGCCGCCAGCGGTCCCGACCTGTTCTTGCTCTGTGCGGACCTGGCTTCTCCTCAGTCCCCAACCGAACTCGCCACTCACGTGACCTCAACGACGCCGCCCTATAGTTACTACATATCGATAACCACCGATGCTGCCACTATCGGACAGGCAACGCTTGCGAAACCGTGTGGCGTCAGTCAACACGAGAAGAAGACAAACAACTGCAACCGTGTCAACTAAACGATACCGTCTGGCCTCCAACAGAGGGCGGAAACCTACAAACAGCACCAATCCGAGTCGCAGCACCTCTCAGGAGCAGACGAGGTTCCTTCAGAACTACTGATAGTCTTGGGAGAGCCACACATGACAAAACTCTACCATCTGCTGTGCAAGATGTATGAAACAGGTGAAATACCCTCAGACATTGGGAATAATCTAATAAGCAAGAAGTTGCTGACAGGTGTAAAATTACTGAATTATCAGTTAAGTCATGTTTGCAAAATATTAACACGAATTCTTCACAAAAGGATGGAAAAGCTGCTAGGAGCCGACCTAAGAGAAAATCAGTATGAATTCCGGAGAAATGCAAGAACACGGGAGGCATCACTGACCCTATGAGTCATCTTAGAAAATAGGCATTTGTAGACTTAGAGAAAACTTTGTTCAACGTTGACTCGAATACTCTATTTCAAATTCTGAAGGATCCAGGGCACAATTCAGGGGACGAATGGCCATTTACAACTTGCACAGCAACCAGATCGCTGTTATAAGAGCCGAGGGGCATGAAACGGAACCAGTGGTTGAGACAGGAGTGAGACAGGGTTGCGGCCTCTCTCCGATGTTATTCAGTATGTACACTGAGCAAGCAATGAAAGTAACCAAAGAAAAATTTGAAGTAAAAATTAAAGTTCAGGGAGAAGAAGTAAAAATTTTGACGTTTGCTGACGACACTATAATTCTGCAACAGACAGCAAAGACTTGGAAGAGCAGCTGAATTGAATGGACAGTCTTTTGAAGAGAGTATTCAAGATGAACTTCAACAAAACTAGAACAAGGAAATGTAGTCGAATTACGTTAGGTGATGCTGAGGGAATTAGCTTAAGAAAGGAGACGCTAAAAGTAGTAATTGTGCTTTTGCTATTTCGGCAGCAAAATAACTGATGATGGTCGAAGTAGAGAGGATATAAAATGTTGACTGGGTGTGGCAAGGAAAGCGTTTCTGAAGAAGAGAAATTTTTTATCATGTTTGTTTAAGTGTCAGGAAGTCTTTTCTGAAAGTTCTGTGGAGTGTAACAACGTAGAGAAGTGAAAAATGGATTATTAACAGTTTGGACAAGACGAGAACAAAGGCATATGAAAGTGGTGCTACAGATGAATGCTGAAGATTAGATTGGTAGATTACGTATCTAATGTGGAGGTAGTGAATAGAACTCCAGAGAAAAGAAATATGTGGCACAACTTGACTAAGAGAAGGGATCGGTTGGTAGGACACATTCGGAGACATCGAGGGATCACTTATTTAGTATTGGACGACAGTGTGGGAGGTAAAAATCGTAGAGGGAGGCCAAGACATAGATACAGTAAGGAGATTCAGAAGCATGTAGGTTTCAGTAGGTACTGGGAGATGAAAAAGCTTGCGCAGGACTTATTAGCATGGACAGCTGCATCAAAGCAGTCTCCGGACTGAAGACCACAACAACAACATGGTCACTGAGTGTCTGGACAGAAGGCTTTGATCCATTTAATGATTTATAGTTAGACAAAAACTTCTTACGATTTTCTATCAGATCGGTAGACTGAACTTCGTTTTCGAATTCGTTGAAAACTTCAAGTAAGGCTCTCCTTACAGTAATTTTGCTCGATTGTATCCTTCTACACATGGGAAACGAATGTAACTCACTGTCACAGAGAGACAACAAGAGAGGAAGGACAAAGAAATCGGAAAGCAAAAGTATGTATAAAGTTATCACAAGTCTAGCTTCCAATGCTTAGTCTAAAATAGCACGCTTTTTCATTTGAACACAGTCGTATCATAATCATCTTCTTCTTCAAGGTTTAAACCATCTCAAGTTGCTCAGTTACGGGGAGAAAAATAATAATGCCTACATAATAAGTAATTTATTGATCAGTCTATAAATAAATAGAGGGAGAAGCTAACCATATGCCCCATAAAATTCCAGCCTTGGGAGGGCTGACCAAATGAAACACTTGTGTGAGAGTGACTCTATTCCTGCTTCAGACCTACACTTCATACCAGATATACTTCTCAGCTTACGCTTGAAGCCTTGAGCTTGTTTTTACGCAATGAAACACTTGGCTTCTGAACCGTGAAGTCGTAGCCTCTGTGTCAAGTGGAACTATCCTTGAGTCCAGAAAACTGGCTGCAAGGCCAACGTACATGAATACGAAATTATGCGAAATTGCCCAGTGATAATTACAATATATGGGTATAATTAATACTGGTAGGGAAAGCTTGAATAGATTAGTGCTACAGAATACCTGCAGCTGATGAAATATTGAATTCATTCACTATCACAAGTTTACTGATGAGGATCCCTGAATAATAAAGAACTCTGTCACACCCAAAAGCGCATTTAAATGCTGTGAGAAGGCTAAAATGAAATCCAGCAACAAGTGCAGGTAAGATACAATGGGACAAATGTTTGCAACATACATTAGGCAAGGCGGAAGGTTAAACAAAATGAACAACTTGTAATACTCCATTCTCAAAGCCCTGAAATTTTTTTAATATCAGCTGTGAGAAACCTGGCTGTTCGCGCTTCTTTTTCAGCTTTCAACCTCGATGATGTAAGCATTGCTGGCTGTAGTTGTAGTGATTTATTTTCAGTTACTTAAATGCTGTTTTATAATTAATTCTCCATTCCGCATGTTTCACTCTATTATTCACTGTATTCACTCAGCATATTTAACTAGATTATTCATTATAGTGTGAGTTTTATTTTACAGCATTTCTAGCAGGGAAGACGCAACGTCTCCGTGTTGGACGGATTCGCAACTGGCGTGGTTTCATTACTCATTCACAATGTCCATTCTCACCTATTATATATGCGGAACCTGCAGTCATTTATAAAAGAAGTCCGAGTTTCTTTTTTAAAAAATATATCCTAGAGCGTAGAGTGACTAACATAGCGCGATATGCAGTTTACATTTACTAAGATTATGTCGGTTCACATCTTCTGTTGCGTTTCTCCCAACAACAAACTGGAATCATAATCTCCATGCTGGTTTCGAAATTCTAAACTATTTGAGTTGGCGGAGATGGAAATCAATTTAACAAACTTCATCATAATTCACACCAATTCTTATAAAGGTCCTGTAAAAATAGGTTGAGGGTTGTTGAAATAACCATAAGACACGTGAAATTACTTAAACACAGTCTCTGTTAATGGTTATGTCCTCCATTAAAAAATCGGAATACATATCTCTGTAAGAGAAGGCGATATATTTAAACTACCCCAAAAGAGTTCACGTGACTCTTAATAAAGAGAGGGTATGAAAAAAGATGATGATTTCAACATTCTCATAATGAACCACGTATGTGGTCGATCGTTTTCAACAAAATGGAGATCCCGCAAATTGAATGAAAAGTGAATCAATATATGCGAGTGGACCGTACTCAACAATACTTGTGTATATTTTTAGGAAGCGAAGCTAATTGTAATTGAATTTTTACAAAAAAAGCCGAAAGCATAACACAACGAAAACCCAGTTTAAAATGCGAAGAAATATACTGCCATTTGGTCCACATAAATAAGAAATCAAGTATTTAATAAAGTCGCAGTAGTGTACCATCACAGTTACTGACTCTTCATGTTTTCCAAGTGCGTTAATTATTGTGGACACACGTCTGATTGGTCTCTGTGATAGACCTTGGAATACTGGTCAAGCTAGGGTATCTCTGGGCATTAGTGGGAGGTCAAAGATTTTTCTGCAACAATCTGACTTTCAATTAGTAAAGATACTGCGCCGATGTAAGTGATACCATACTACCCAGCTTTTACCCTATATGGCTCAAAGAGAGACACAGAGAGAAATAAAAAATCATTACCTCAACATATACGTATTAAAATGTCATCACGTGATTTGGCGATGAAATAGACACTTTTCTCAAGTAGTACAAATATGCTTGATTTCAGTTTTGTGTAGCTCGAAACTGAGAACGTAAATATATGTATATATTATTTATATGAATAATCACTTCGTTTATTATGTTACACTTGAATAACATATTGTGTAAATCACCAAATCGTTTTATACGTATATAGTAGTATATTTATGAGCAATTCGAAGCCTGTTTACTGTGACAGCCACTTCGTACTATACTTCATAACATAATAGGTACTGATAGGACTACAGTCTGCAGCAGTAATACAGTGGTTACGGAAACAATGCGATCCAGAAATTTGTACCGAATAAACTGATAATTCACACACCACATTCACTTATTCAATCCTTGTCTCAGCAGATACCCCCAGTTAAGAGAACCTGCAAGGATTCGGAACGAATGAAGACATGCATGAAGAAAAGAGGATTAATGCTTAGAAATGTAACATCTATACTGTGTTAACAGGAAGACATATAACAGTCAGGAGATCTGCCTTCAGACTGGCTGCGTCGCACAGGTAAAAGTCAAACATCAGGCAAGGAACAACTTTGTTCCTCATAAGTATCTGCGAATGTATGTTTTCTCGAAATTCTACACAACATACATAAACACACCCATGAAAGCCAGAAGCTTAATTTTTGACGTGGCCTAATGCGCTATGTGGTGGCGGGCCTATTTTTCTTCTCAGTGATAACAATAACGGGAAAGTCTATCTGAATGTTTACTAACAGTGCCTGAAACAAATTTTCCCACACTGGTTTCGACGTGCACGTGGGATGAACTACATAGTCCCTCAGCTGTTCATGGGTCGTGAAGTTCCTAATCCCATGACTCCACGCTCTCCTCATGTCACAACGTTATGGTTATTTCAAAGAAGGAAAATGGATTCAGCAGTTAGTCGAAGATCCACTCTGTATTTTAATCACATATGTAAATTTCAGCTTCTGAATACCAATCTTCACTGCATTTGAATTGTCAGTTTCTTGAACACACATATTTTTATACGATTTACGATGTACATTGCCAGATTGTTAACTGTAGTTAGTAGGCTCCGAAGTGTAGATAAAGCAGAAGGAAAAACTTGGACATACACTACTGGCCATTAAAACTGCTACACCACGAAGATGACGTGCTACAGACAAGAAATTTAACCGACAGGAAGAAGATGCTATGATATGCAAATGTGTAACTTTTCAGAGCATTCACACAAGGTTGGCGCCGGTGGCGATACCTACAGCGTGCTGACATGAGGAAAGTTTCCTACCGATACACAAACAGCAATTGATCGGCTTTGCCTGGTGAATGCCTCGTGTAAGGAGGAGAAATGCGTACCATCACGTTTCCGACTTTGGTAAAGGTCGGATTGTAGCCTATCGTGATTGCGGTTTATCGCATAGCGACATCGCTGCTCGCGTTGGTCGACATTCAATGACTGTTAACAGAATATGGAATCGGTGAGTTCACGAGGGTAATACGGAAAGCCGTGCTGGATCCCAACGGCCTCGTATCACTAGCAGTCGAGATGACAGGCATCTTATCTGCATGGCTGTAACGAATCGTACAGCCACGTCTCGACCCCTGAGTCAACAGATGGGGACGTTTGCAAGACAACAACCATCTGCACGAACAGTTTGACGACGTTGCAGCAGCATGGACAATCAGCTCGAAGACCATGGCTGCGGTTAGCCTTGACGCTGCATCACAGACAGGAGCGCCTTCGTATAGTGTGCTCAACGACGAACCTGGGTGCACGAATGACAAAACGTCATTATTTCGAATGAATCCAGGTTCTGTTTACAGCATCATGATGGTGGCATCCGTGTTTGGCGACATCGCGGTGGACGCACATTGGAAGCGTGTATTCGTCATCGCTATACTGGCGTATCACCCGGCGTGATGGTACGTGGTGCCATTGGGTTCACGTCTCGGTCAACTCTTGTTCGCACTGACGGCACTTTGAACAGTGGACGTTACATTTCAGATGTGTTACGACCCGTGGCTCTACCCTTCATTCGATCCCTGCGAGACCCTACATTTCAGCAGGATAACGCACGACAGCATGTCGCAGGTCCTGTACGGGCCTTTCTGGATATAGAAAATATTCGACTGCTGCCCTGAACAGCACATTCTCCAGCTCTCTCACCAATTGAAAACATCTGGTCAATGGTGGCCGATCAACTGGCTCGTCACAATACGCCAGTCACTACTCTTGATGAACTGTGGTATCGTGTTGAAGCTGCATGGACAGTTGTACCTGTACACGCCATCCAAGCTCTGTTTGACTCAATGCTCAGGCGTACCAAGGCCGTTATTACGGCCAGAGGTGGTTGTTCTGGGTACTGATTTCTCAGGATCTATGCACCCAAACTGCGTGAAAATGTAATCACATGTCAGTTCTAGTATAATATATTTGTCCAATGAATACCCGTTCATCACCTGCATTTCTTCTTGGTGTAGTAATTTTAATGGCCAGTAGTGTACGAATGTTATGTAGAGTGTTGTTTGTAGTACAGACGGCGGGTCCTGGAAATTGTGTATCAGATTCTCAGATTCTATTATTTGCAAGACGGCGAACAACCTATGTAAGGCGTCGGGTGTTAGAATCTGACAACGTACTTCGTGAGGTCTAATAACATGTGTTGTCAGAAGCATGACGAGTATATACGACTCGATTTAAATGCACTGAAAATAGGTATTCAGTAGCTGAAATACAGATCTGCAACAAAAATACAGAATGGATTTATGCCTTATTGCTAAACTCCTTTCCCTCTCTTGAAACGTGGTACAGTTGCTGTGCACATCACATCGGTTCCAATAGAATCAAACTTGATTATATTTATTTTTGTGTGGTTGCGTCGAGGATCGCGCGAACAGTTTTTGACATCCTGTTCGTTGTAGCTGACTGCCTCGACAACCTGCAATATGACGACAATTGGCATTCGATAGGACATTCCTCAACAGACTGTTTCAGCAGCCTTTGAACTGACCATCTTAAATACGACTTGCCATGATGGATATCTTGGTGGTTACGCTGACAGACGAAATCTGGAGTGAGTGCAGTATAAAGATTAATGAAAACAATTTTGATCATCACCCAGAAAAATTAAAGATACGTAATTAATATTTGTTTACCGAAGGCACATGCCTGAAGACTTGGCGCTTAATAAAATTCCGGCTCTACAATACCGTAGCACGCAAATAAAGGACATAAAAACAAAATGACCACAACTCGTTGATAAACTCGAGTATCCTTCGGTAATTCCTTTTCTGCGTTGACGCTAAATAACGAAAAGTGTGAGATGATCCACATGAGTTCCAAAAGAAATCCGTTGGAATTCGATTACTCGATAAATAGTACAATTCTCAAGGCTGTCAATTCAACTAAGTACCTGGGTGTTAAAATTACAAACAACTTCAGTTGGAAGGACCACATAGATAATATTGTCGGGAAGGCGAGCCAAAGGTTGCGTTTCATTGGCAGGACACTTAGAAGATGCAACAAGTCCACTAAAGAGACAGCTTACACTACACTCGTTCGTCCTCTGTTAGAATATTGCTGCGCGGTGTGGGATCCTTACCAGGTGGGATTCACGGAGGACATCGAAAGGGTGCAAAAAAGGGCAGCTCGTTTTGTATTATCATGTAATAAGGGAGAGAGTGTGGCAGATATGATACACGAGTTGGGATGGAAGTCATTACAGCATAGACGTTTTTCGTCGCGGCGAGACCTTTTTACGAAATTTCAGTCACCAACTTTCTCTTCCGAATGCGAAAATATTTTGTTGAGCCCAACCTACATAGGTAGGAATGATCATCAAAATAAAATAAGAGAAATCAGAGCTCGAACAGAAAGGTTTAGGTGTTCGTTTTTCCCGCTCGCTGTTCGGGAGTGGAATAGTAGAGAGATAGTATGATTGTGGTTCGATGAACCCTCTGCCAAGCACTTAAATGTGAATTGCAGAGTAGTCATGTAGATGTAGATGTAGATGCGTTTGAAGTAGGACGAAGCTTCAACAGTCCATGCTGGCTGGTTGAAGAACACTCTAAGACGCACTACGAGGGAATTATTCGAATGAGACGGAAATCAGTACGTGTGATGTACATGTGCAACCTAAGAGATTATTGCAATTCCACAAAAAAAGGATCGTTGATTCAAGAGAAAGGGCTTAACAAATTGAGCGAGTCAATAACGCATTGGTTAACCTCTGGCCTTACGTAAGCACTTATTCGGTTTATCACTGATTGACAGAGTTGTTAGATGTCATCCTGAGGGTTATCGTGCCAGTTCTGTCCACTTGGTATGTTAGATCGTCAAAATCGGGAGATGGTTGGAGGGTCCTGATCATAACGCTCCAAAGGTTCTCAGTTGGGGAGAGACCTGGCGACGTTGTTGGCCAACGTAGTCCAGGCACAAAGACTAGCAGTAGAAACTCTCGCAATGCGTGGGTTTTCATTGTTGTTGTGGTCTTCAATCCTGAGACTGGTTTGATGCAGCTCTCCATGCTACTCTATCCTGTGCAAGCTTCTTCATATACCAGTACCTACTGCAGCCTACATCCTTCTGAATCTGCTTAGTGTATTCATCTCTTCGTCTCCCTCTACGATTTTTACCCTCCACGCTGTCCTCCACTACTAAATTGGTGATCCCGTGATGCCGCAGAACATGTCCCTTGTTCCAGCCAAGTTGTGCTACAAACTCCTATTCTCCTCAATTCTATTCAATACCCCTTCATTAGTTATGTGATCTACCCATCTAATCTTCAGCATTCTTGTGTAACACAACATTTCGAAAATTTTTATTCTCTTCTTGTCCAAACTATTTATCGTCCACGTTTCACTTCCATACATGGCTACAGTCCATACAAATACTTTCAGATACGACTTCGTGACACTTAAATCTATACTCGATGTTAACAAATTTCTCTTCTTCAGAAACGTTTTCGTTGCCATTGCCAGTCTAAATTTCATATCCTCTCTACTTCGACCATCATCAGCTATTTTGCTCCCCAAATAGGAAAACTCATTCACCACTTTAAGTGTCTCATTTCCTAATCTAATTCCCTCCGCATCACCCGATTTAATTCGAATGCATTTCATTATCCTCGTTTTGCTTTTGTTGATGTCCATCTTATATCCTCCTTTCAAGACACTGTCCATTCCGTTCAACTGCTGTTCCAGGTCCTTTGCTGTCTCTGACAGAATTACAATGTCATCGGCGAACCTTAAAGCTTTTATTTGTTGTCCGAATTTTTCTTTTGTTTCCTTTACTGCTTGCTCAATATACAGATTGAATAACATCGGGGTGAGGCTACAACCCTGTCTCACTCCCTTCCCAAACACTGCTTCCCTTTCGTGTCCCTCGACTCTTATAGCTGCCATCTGGTTTCTGTACAAATTGTAAATAGCCTTTCCCTCCCTGTATTTTAGCCCTGCCAACTTCAGAATTCGAAACAGAGTATTCCCATCAACATTGTCCAAAGCTTTCTCTAAGCCTACTCATGCTAGAAACGTAGGTTTGCCTTTCCTTAATCTATCTTCTAAGATAGGTCGTAGGGTCAGTATTCCCTCACGTGTTCCAATATTTCTACGGAATGCAAACTGATTTTCCCCGAGGTCGGCTTCTCCCAGTTTTTCCATTCGTCTGTAAAGAATTCGCGTTAGTATTTTGCAGCCGTGACTTATTAAACTGATAGTTCGGTAATTTTCACATCTGTCGACACCTGCTTTCTTTGGGATTGGAAATATTACATTCTTCTTGAAGTCTGAGGGTATTTCGCCTGTCTCATACATCTTGCTCTTTGTCAGGACTGGATCTTCCAAGGCTGTCAGTAGCTATAATGGAATGTTGTCTACTTCCGGGGCATTCTTTCGACTCAGGTCTTTCAGTGCTCTGTCAAACTTATCACGCAGTATCATATCTCCCATTTCATCTTCGTCTACTTCCTCTTCCATTTCCATAATACTGTTGTCAATTACATCGCCCTAGTGGGTCGGCATTATCTCGTTGAAATGTAAGATCAGGATGGCTTGCCATGAAGGGCACCAAAACAGATCGCAGAAAATCGTCAACGCATCGCCGTGCAGTAAGGATGCCGCGAATGAAAAACAAAGGTGTCCTGCTATGAAATGAAATGATACTCCACACCATTACTCCTGACTGTCGGGCGGTAAGACGGGCGGAAGTCCGGTCGGTGTCTCGCCACTGTCCGGGACTTGTCTTGGACTTGGAAACTTATTAACAAGAGTAGACTTGCCTTCAGTGACGAGCCCCGCTTAGAACTGAGCCCCGATGACCAACGAAAACGTGTCTGGAGACGCCCCGGCCAGCTGTGGAATATCAACCTGTCTCCCGCCACACAACCAAACAACCAGGAGTGACGGTATAGAAGGCCATTTCTTTTCATAGCAGGACAGCTTTGGTTCTTATCCGCGGCACCCTTACAGCACAGCTGTAAGTAAACGGTATTCTACCCACCACTCCTTTTGTTGCCCTTCGTAGCATGTCATCCCGGGCCTACATTTCACCAAGATAATGTCCGCCCACGGACGAAAAGAGTTTCTATTGCTTGTCTTCGTGTTTGCCAAACCCTGCCTTGGTCAGCCATGTCGCCAGATCTCCTCCCAATAGAGAACGTTAGGAGCAGTAAGGGAAGGTCCCTCCAACCATCTAACAATGTTTTCGATCAGATCCGCGATTTGATAGAATTTAAAA
This sequence comes from Schistocerca gregaria, assembly GCF_023897955.1. Taxonomy (NCBI): domain Eukaryota; kingdom Metazoa; phylum Arthropoda; class Insecta; order Orthoptera; family Acrididae; genus Schistocerca; species Schistocerca gregaria. The sequence continues at coordinate 124,346,439 of NC_064924.1, read as the reverse complement.
CGATATCCCTCAGGAAGACATGTAACAACTCTGTCAATCAACGACAAGCGGAATAACTGCTTACATACGGGCTAGAGATGGACCAACACGTTACTGACTTCTCAATTTGTGAAGCTCTTTCTCTTCCGGTTTTTCTTAAATTGTAATCATTTGTTTTTCTATACATTTGCATGTACATCACCGATATCCGTCTCATTCAAACAATTCCTTCGTGTTGCGTCTCCCACGCTCTTTCCCCTCCACCCCCTCCCTAAAAAAGTTGTAGAAGCGTGTACTTTTTTACGTGACTCAATTTCCAAAACTGACAGACAACTATCGGAGAAAAAGTGACACGAAAACTACGAATATGCCAAGTAATTCTAGAATTTGCACTTTACCTTTAACACCAGTTTCTTTTCACAGAACGTAGGTACATTTGAGCATTTTATTTAGTTTGTTCCAATTTGATAGATGTACCTTTGTGAACTTATCATTTCTGAGAACGCATGCAGTTACAGTGTGATTACCTGTGAATACCAGATTAATGCAATAAATGCTCAAATTATGTCCGTCAACCTAAATACATTTGGCAATAGGTGTAACGACATTCCTCTCAACAGCGAGTAGTTCGCCTTCCGTTGACAATGCGCTGACGCATGTTGTCAGGCGTTGTCAGTGGATCACGATAGCAAATATCCTTCAGCTTTCCCCACAGAAAGAAATCCGGGGACGTCAGATTCGGAGAACGTGCGGGCCATAGTATGGCACTTCGACGACCAATCCACCTGTCATGAAATATGCTATTCAATACCGCTTCAAACGCACGCGAGCTAAGTGCCGGACATCCATCACGTGGCAAGTTTCGTGAGATATTTGGCCCGGTCACGATCAACGGACCACCCTGTATAGTGACTGAAAAACGTGAATCATCGAGAAGGGAAGGAGGAAACAAAATAGAACTTTACTGGTTCAGAAAGTGTGTGCTTTTGACTCCAGTGAAAAAAAAAAAACTCGAGTCTAATTTACAAAGAACTTGGGAGTATGGGTGCACTGATCAGTATGACATTGCACTCTCCCTGGCCTGGACACATGAACTGATTTGGCCGGCGAGGGTGTCATAAGACCGTTGCTTCCTTTCTTGAGGCCAACTTACCTACGACTGTTGTAAAGGGCCCTTGACATTCTGGGTACCGGCACTGGTACGGAGTTGACGTCATAATTGTTTTCGCAAATGTTCTCTCCGGGACAGATCTGACGATCTTGCTTGCGATGGGAGTACCCTAACATCTTGCAGACGGTTCACAGGGACACGATGTCATGTGTAGGCGAGCACTGTCTTGCCGAAATGTGGCCCCATGATACTGTTGCATGACAGGTAATACACGAGGACGCAGGATGTCCGTGATGTGTCATTGTGCTGTCAGAGGTCCCTCAAACCCTACCGGCTGCGGCGGTGAGTCATAACCCGATGCATCTCCACCCCAAGACAGCAGTAGTGGCACCTCTGTGTCTCTCCAAAATAAGAATGGGACCTGTCCAAGTCGACACCATACTCTGTGATGATGTCATCCGGGGTAGTGCCAAACTGCGACTGATACACACGCATTTGTATTCTGGTGTTGATGGCAGTCTGTGCAAGGGTTGGTAGTTTCCCAGTCCAGCTGCCGCTAGTCGCCGACTAATGGTGTGTGATGTCACACAGTGTTACAGGGAGTCCATTACTTTTTCTCATATTGCAGGTGTGGGTGTGAAGGCGTTATGATGGGCTTGGACCACTATACAGTGACCATCCCTTGTAGTGATCAGACGTGGTTGACTGGAAGCTTGACGTCGAGTATACCTGCCCTCACGTTTCCATGGAGTCCCACTTTGGGCCATAAACACCCGAATGCGCCACAAATCTGGGTACTGCGCTACTTGACCAGCCGGCCACAATGCAGACCCTTTCAAACTCTTTCAGGTGTCGATACCCCTCCCACACAAGTACACTGCATCTCCACGTCCTTCACGACGATCACCCAATATCTGACACTATCCAAGATACGTATATACATTACCAGGTCTGGTAACAATACTAAACACGATCAACACTAATGCATTCTCGTGGCTATTTTACCTCACATACAAAATTGTAACACTTACATGTTCTCCGCCAATGCGTGCGTGTTCCAAGTTAAATGGACATACGACCATGTCTTCTGGGTGGTTCACTTTTTTTCAGGCAGTTTTTTATTGTTGTATTGATAAAATCGTAAACTTTTGTGGTATTACAATTTTGAACATGGCCGATAATGCAGCAACCGTAGACGAAATTTATAATATTACTTGAAAATACAGCTCTTCGGTTGCACAGGTAAAAATTTCCAACTTTACCTAGGTTTCAACTGCTCTAAGGCAGCCTTCATCAGAAGCAAAAAATTTTTACATTACCATTATAAATTTCGTCTACGGTTGCTGCATTATCGGCCATGTTCTAAATTGTAAGATTTCTGCATGCTCAGGCGTCAAAGGCCGTTTCCTAATATAAGGACCTTAGAAAGAGAATCGTCAGTACAGGTATGGCAATTAATTTTAATAAAGAATGTGACAAAATGGGGCTCGTGCCTAGTTATGTGAAACCTTTTCTGAACATTAATCAGTGCAAAAAAGGTAAGAAATCTTTTAGTGCGCTAGTGAAAAATATTATAGCTAATCACATCAGCTGTCTTTATACCAAAAAAAGACGCTCTAAATGAAGAAGAGTAGTATTTGTACTTAGAACTTACCAAAATGTTTCGCAACCATTATAACTTTCAAATTGATGACTTTTGGTGTAATATTAACGAGAGTGTAGAAAAGCATAGGCAAGTCATTTATAACAGACATAAAAAAATTGGATAAACTTCTTCGCCTTTTACCTGTAAACAAAGCACAGCGCACTGATAATTTTGAAAAAAGTGATCATAAGTTTTTTAATAGGATTTTAAATAAAACTGACATAATTTTTACTAAAGATGAAATCTCTTTGTTTAGAAAAAGTTTAAAATACAATGTCAAACCAAACTTATCTAATCAGCATCTAATAGAAAATATCATTGTTGAACTTTTAGTAGAAACGTAGTTCACCCTGAAAATGTCAATTATGACAAAAATTAATCAATTCCATTAATGTTAAACTTAGAGATAATGATGCTCTCATAAGAAAATCAGATAAAGGTAATTCTCTTATTATTGTTACAAAAAATGAATATGTAGCAAAAACTAGAATTTTTTGAGGAAAACAATATTTCTGAGATACAGGTAGATTCTACCCCAATTTTACAAAAAGAAATTAGATCCTCGGTCAATGATGCAAATTCCTTACTTAAGCCATTCCAGAAAAAACAGCTGATTAACATGAACCCCCAGCCGCCTAAGCTTCGGTCCCAGTTTAAGGTCCACAAAATAAATCACTCTATTCGGCCTATTTCTAATAGTATCAACAGCGCTTACCACGATCTAGCAAAATTCCTTCATGATAAATTAAAAAGGTCTTATGTTTTTCCAAATAATTACTCTATAGCTAACAGTCAGAGCCCTATCAACAAAATAAAATACATACACTGCGACGAAAACACAAAGACGTTATCGTTTGGTATTAAAAACCTTTATACCAATGTGCCTGTACTAACGACTTTAGATATCATAGAGAATAACTTACGTTTATTCAAAAAAGAACTCTCTGATGAACAAATCACTGATTTCATTAACATAATGCAGATCGTAACAAAGTACAATTATTTCGAATTCTATGGACAGCTGTACCAACAACCTGATGGTCTTGCTATGGGTAATCCCTTAGCTGCCATCCTAGCAGACATTTTTATCAACTCTCTAGAAGAGACATTTTTCAAAAAATTTTCCACTACCACTTTGGAATTGTTTCATATTCTAGGTACGTCGATGACATTTTAATCGTCTACAACGGAACGAACAATGGCAGTAAACACCTGTTCGAGATCTTTAACGAACTACATTAAAAAGTCACCTTCACATGTGAACTTGAAAACAGCTCCCGTCAGTTAAATTACTTAGACTTAAATTTGACAACAGTGAATGACAAAATCTGTTTCAATATTTTTCGTAAGGATTCTTTTTCTGACCAAATTGTGCCAGCCTGTTCCACACACCCATGATCTCACAAAAAAGTATTTTTTCACTCTGCTGTTCATAGAGCAATCTCGACCAAAAGTCCTCCGAAAATTTAAAAACTGAATTGAATCTGATTGAAACCATTGCAGTTAATAATGGTTACGAACCAAATATAGTAGATGATATCTTCAGACAGGAAACCAATAACAGAATTACCACACTTGGGACCACTATTGACGAGCCTAGCGATTTGAAGAAATACTTCTCTTTACCGTATGTAGGGCCAATAACCTACAGATTGCAACGTCTCCTTAAAAATAAATATGACTGCAACATAGTTTTCTCTACCAACAATTCTCTCAAAAATAATCTTATCCATAATTTAAAACCAAGACGGTCGCCTCTGCAAAACTCAGGCGTTTATAAAATCACCTATGACACTTGCTCAGCTTATTATATAGGACAGATTGGACGAGCTTTTCCGATTAGATATAAAGAGCATCTATTAGAGAAAAAAGGTACGAACGTACATAATTCGCCATTCGCTGACCACCTTCTTATCACAGAACACAAACCTAAAGATGTTCATCATATTAGTATCTTACATACGGAAAAGAAAGGCTTCAGACTTTATATTCTTGAACAGTTGGAAATTTTCAAACATTTTTCCCGTAACGACCATTTAATCCACAATGAGCATTTACAATTAAATGATAAAAATTTCTTTGTTGCTGTAAAGCGCTTGCTTAAAATCATTACCGCGGAATATTGCCATTATGCTTCCCGTACTGTAGCCTTAAATATTGTTCTCTCTCTCTCTGTTTTACAGTATAATATTTTGTTCAACTTTAGATCTGTTACATACTATCTGACATAATGTAATCAGCACATTACGTGCACTCCTGTTCCAATGCTTCTGACAGCTGTTGTCACTGTAAATTACAAGCATTCAATACTAGATGTCGCGATACAAGGTGCCGACTTGCTAACATAGACGGCGCGCGCGCCTGTCAGTCTGATGCTGCTTACAGTGCCGGCCGCACACGCCACCCTTAGCGGCGCGTCTTAATCAAGTTGTGCATTCCTAGGAATATTTTATAATGTGTAAATATAATTTTATCTTTAACGTGAGCACTGTTGCTTCAAACCATTTTACAACTATTTACTCTATGTAAGTATGCTTTCTTTGTCTACTGTACCGTAGCAGTTAGCTATTATCTAATTTTATTACGTATGTTTAATTTAATAATTTTTATATTATTCAAAATCTCTATGATAGGTAATGTAAAAAGTTTTTACTTCTGATGAAGGGTGCGTTAGAGCAGTTGAAATCTAGGTATAGTCGGAAATTTTTACCTGTGCAACCGAAGAGCTGTATTTTCAAGTAATATTATAAACTTTAGTGGTATGTTAAGAGTGGGGCTGACGGCAACTTACATTGGAAGAGGGGGAGGGCGGCGAAGACAGAGGAGGTAAATACTGCCCCCCTCCCCTCCCCCTCGCCCTCTCAAAAGCGAATTCTGGACCTGACGGCAACAATCCAAAATTACATGACGTAGTAGTTGGATGGAGAAGATGCTACCAGTTTGCTCAAACAAGTCTGAATGACGAAAAACGAACTGGCAGACAACCTTTCTTCGAAAAACCGGGAAAAAGAAAGGAGTGAGGACCTGGGTGCCAGGAGACTGGCGTGTTACAGTAGAGGCGATAGAGGAAAACTGAAAATCAGTCACAGACGAGTTTTAAATGTCTTGCACATCACCGCCAGTGGATTCTACGAGTACTTACATCCATTCTGAAAGTCCGCCGAACAGAGGCAACAGCGCAAATGTTGGAGCCGAGTCGGACCAATCCAGATGAGTCATTTAGCCGTCTAATCCCCAAGGACGAAAGCTGCGTGTGTCAGTGTGACTTCGAGACGAGGGGGTAAAAAAGTCAGCTGCAAGGTGGTGCTCCATGTCTTTTATAGTTTTTCTCAGGTTGCCCAATATTATGACACACATTATGCTCATAAGCCATAAATCGTGACAAGAGCCCAACACTGAAATCTCATGAGCAGGTCAAGAAGGCTATCGAGACGAAGATTCGTGCGAATCTGTCGTGAGGCATATTTTTACCCTACACCTTCGGTCCAGCTCATCCTGCAATACTGCACAGGACACAGCAGTCACTCGTATTGTTTCTTTATGTTATCAAATTTTTCCACTCCTCTGAATTTCCAGTGACTACTTTCTCTTTTATCGGAATACTCGCTAGGTTAGCCGAGAGCGCTAATGTGCAGCTTCCTGGACTCGGGTAAGCGCGCTGGCCCCGGATCGAATCCGTCCAGCGGATTAACGACGAGGGCCGGTGTGCCGGCCAGCCTAGATGTGGTTTATAGGCGGTTTTCCACATCACGCTAGGTGAATACCAGGCTGGTTCCCACGTTCCTCCTCAGTTACACGATTCGCAGACATCTGCAGACGTTCACACTATTCCATGGACTGCACTAGACACAGACAGCTGGGGTACACTCATTCCATCCCGGGGAGGGGGGGGGGGGGGGGGGGGGTGGAGGGTAACAGAAGGAAGGGCATCCAGCCACTACTTCACATTAACCTGCCAAATCCGTACCTAACATTGCCGACCCTGCTACTGCAGGATAAAAGCACAAGCGAAAGAAATCGGAATGACGACGAGGTGATTTTCCAGGTAGAAGTGTTTCTGAACAGCGAGAATGCATTCTTCCACTCCCCCAAGTAACCTGCCGCTGAAATCATCTGTCGAATTGAATGGTGACTATGTAGATAAAGCCCAACACCAAGTCTCTCAGTTACAACCCACCATAGCAACATGACGATGTAGAATGTCACCTTGTAGTCGCAAATAACTTTTTCTCGATGCGGGCCAGTTTTCGCTAGTCCGAGCGATACAGCACGCTTTCTGGCTGGCTGGCTGGCAACAGCCCCGGGTCTCGGCTGTCGGATGGAATGTGCGATAAGGCGGCTGTCAGGAACGCAGACGGGGTCACAGGGGCGCCCGCTTCTCGCTGTCTCCAGGCCGCCGACTCTGACCTCTGACGCAAAGACGAGAGGTGCGAATACGGTCAAACCCTTGGTCCTCTCATTTCCTAGAAATGGATGTTCTGCAACAGTGCCGTCGAGCCCGACCTGCTTCTACCAGTACGGCTGTGACGTTACCTACACTGCCGAGCCAAAATACCATGACCGCCCACCGTGCGACTGAAGGCAGAGGCGGGCATGTCACACGCTAAGAAAAATACGTAAGTAGAGTAGAGGCGAAAGTGTAATCATTCTAGCAAAGATACGGCCCATGAATGGGCGACTCTGACAGAGGGCAATCGTCCTGGGCCTGCGAAAGAGCTTCTCGGAAAAGAAGAAGCTGGTCGGCTGGTAGAGTGCTCCTGTCGTTGGTGCCTGTCGAAAGGGTCCTCACTCATAGCACTAGTGGGCTACATAGAAAAACTGTTCAAGGAAGTGCAGCTCGTTTCGTATTATTGAAAAATGTGGGACAGGATGTCATGGAAATGATAACCGAGTTGGGGTGGCAATCATTAAAGCATTGGTGCCGTTAGTTTAGGCGAGAACTTGTCACTAAATTTCAATCACCAACTTTCTGCTCTGGATTCGAAAATATCTTGTTTACCCTCATCTAAATACGTTGAAACGACGATCGTAATAAAATAAGAGATATCAGAGTTCACACAGAATATTTATGTGTTCATGTATCCCATGGGCCGTTCGAGACTGGAAGGTTCGAGAAATAGTTATAAAGTTGTTATACGAATCCTCTGTCAAAGACACAAGTGTGAATTGCACGGTGGTCATGTAGATGTGCACAGTCCACTCACATTACTGTATGTCTGTATGTTCGATGTGTTCGTGCAATAACCACTCACAGCTGGCAGGTGGCAATCCTAGCAGTGGAGGATATATATATATATATATATATATATATATATATATATATATATATATATATATATATATATATATCCGGGGGAGGCGGAAAACAGTGCACTCGTTGAAACGGAACGATTTATCTGACGTCCAAACTGGCATGATTAATGACTGTTGGGTCAAGGGTGGAAGCATTTCAAAAACAGGTAAGTTTAGAAACTGTTCTCATGCTGCCATGGTTAAACTATGCCTTGTGTAGCAAAATGGCACTATCCAAAACCGACAGCGAGGCAACTGTGGTGCACACAACGCCATAAATGACGAAGGTGAATGGCACCTGTGGAAATGTGTACAGGCGAACAAATGTGCAACTGTTGAGCATCTGACCATCCAGATAAGCCAAGGGGCTACCAACAGTGTCTTCAAGACCACCGATCAGCGAACATTGCTGCATATGGGCCCTCTGTAGCACATGCCTAGTACACGCAAGCAGTGGGGTAGCAGGGGTGTGGGCATATTTTGTTTGTGTGGGTTGCAAACATTCATAGACAAGCATAAATTCAGGGGAATATTGTCCCCCACCTCCACCGCTCAACCTATTGTGACACTAATTGATTTATGGCCTCTGAGGGTTGATTTATGACCCACTGGGGATAATTCAATCGCCTGAGAAACCTCCACCACACCTCCTCCTCCTCCTGCTATCCCACCCCTCCTTGAAAAGTGTTACTTGTCTGGGGACACATATTTTTTGTCATCCTCTCCCCAGTTCAGGTCTGAGGCACTTCTACCCTCTGGAAAACCCCCAGCCTTCACTTTGTCACCGCTCCCCTCCTCTCCCTCAACCCTCCATTTCGGAAATTGGTGTGGATCTCATGACACAAAATTCAAATAAATGCCAATTACATTGCAGGTGATATATTGCTTATTTATAAAGCTCAATTTGTGTATTCTTCAATTAACCAGTCTGTGGGCGATGGGGCTCCTTTCCTTCCATCGCCTACTTGTGAACTGGTGGGAAGAATGTGTTGAGGGAGGGCATGCTAGAAGGATTTCCTAAATTTTACTGGGGAAACCAAACCAAACTGACAATTACCATACACGCTTCCTGCTTGAAATTAACATAGACACCACTGCTCACCTCCCCTACCCCATTTGTGAACTAGAAGGAAAAAGACTCAGTCTGTGCTCAGCTGCTGGAGAGGAACGATGTATCAGATAGTTCTAGGACTGTCTCCTCTGCTCTACTTGTAAACTGGTGGGAAGAAACCTAGAGAGGAAGAAGGTGTCTTGGTGAGTAACATGTGAATTGATGAGATGTTGGTGTTGGATAGAGAGGACTTTAATATTTGCACTAACTGTAAGCATACAGCTCCATAGCCTCTGACACAGGGTATGGAAGGCCGTGATAATGTACAAGTATATAAGGAATACTTTCGAACAAATAATGGTGAAGCAGTGAGATTGGTTGTGGATGCATTTCCCAACTCATAGAGACTGTTCCATGTGCTGGAGCTATTCACGTTTTATCTAAATGGCCAGTCAAACCACAGTGCACGAGACAACTTTGTGTTATACTATTGCACCAGACTGAATGAACCAGAGAAGCTTACCTTGGTGTATGGGGCTTGACTGAGGCTTATAAACGAGCTTTGTTCCCCAGGAATCAGTACCAATGCAGGAATGCTACAGTTGGTGATGCGTTCTTCACATCAGGGTATACAGGGTGTTACAGAAAGGTACGGCCAAACTTCGAGGAAATATTCCTCACACACAAAGAAAGAAAATATGTTATGTGGACATGTGTCCGGAAACGCTTACTTTCCATGTTAGAGCTCATTTTATTACTTCTCTTCAAATCACAATAATCATGGAATGGAAACACACAGCAACAGAACGTACCAGCGTGACTTCAAACACTCGGTTACAGGAAATGTTCCAAATGTCCTCCTTTAGCGAGGATACATCCATCCACCCTCTGTCGCATGGAATCCCTGATGCACTGATGCAGACCTGGAGAATGGCGTATGGTAGCACAGCCGTCCACAATACGAGCACGAAGAGTCTCTATATTTGGTACCGGGGTTGAGTAGACAAGAACTTTTAAATGCCCCCATAAATGAAAGTCAAGAGGGTTAAGGTCAGGATAGCGTGGAGGCCATAGAATTGGTCCGCCTCTACCAGTCCATCGGTCACCGAATCTGTTGCTGAGAAGCGTACGAACACTTCGACTGAAATGTGCAGGAGCTCCATTGTGCATGAACCACATGTTGTGTCGCATTTGTAAAGGCACATGTTCTAGCAGCAGAGGTAGAGTATCTCGCATGAAATCATGATAACGTCCTCCATTGAGCGTAGGTGGAAGAACATGGGGCCCAATCAAGACATCACCAACAATGCCTCCCAAACTTTCACAGAAAATCTGTGTTGATGACGGGATTGTACAATTACGTGCGGTTTCTTGTCAGCCCACACATGTTGATTGTGAAAATGTACAATTTGATCACGTTGCAATGAAGCCTCATTCGTAAAGAGAACTTTTGCACTGAAATGAGGATTGACACATTGTTTGATGAACCATTCGCAGAAGTGTACCCATGGAGGCCAATCAGCTGCTGATAGTGCCTGCACACGCTGTACATGGTACGGAAACAGCACTCACCATACAGTGACGTGGTCAACGTTACCTTGTACAGCAGCAACTTCTCTGACGCTGACATTAGTTTTCTCGTCAACTGCACGAAGAATTGCCTCGTCCATTGCAGGTGTCCTCGTCGTTGTAGGTCTTTCCAAGTCGCGAGTCATAGGCTGGAACGTGCTCCCTAAGACGCCGATCAATTGCTTCGAACGTCTTCCTGTCGGGACACCTTCGTTATGGAAATCTGTCTCGATACAAGCGACGCGCCACGGCTATTGCCCCGTGCTAATCCATACATCAAATGAGCATCTGCCAACTCCGCATTTGTAAACATTGCACTGATTGCAAAAACACTGACCTGTTGATGCTACATACTGATGTGCTTGATGCTAGTACTGTACAGTAATGAGTCGTATGTCAGGCACCGAAGTCAACATTACCTTCCTTGAATTGGGCCAACTAGTAGTGAATCGACGAAGTACAGTACATACTGACGAAACTAAAATGAGCTCTAATACGGAAATTGAGTGTTTCTGGACACATGTCCGCGTAACATCTTTTCTTCATTTGTGTGTGAGGAATGTGTCCTGAACGTCTGGCCGTACCTTTTTGTAACACCCTGTATATATATATCCGGGGGAGGCGGAAAACAGTGCACTCGTTGAAACGGAACGATTTATCTGACGTCCAAAATGGCGTGATTATTGACTGTTGGAACGGATGGAAGCATTTCATAAACAGCAATGTTTATAAACTGTTCTCATGCTGCCTTGGTTAAAGAATGGCTTGTGTAGCAAAATGGCACTATCCAAAACCGACGCCGAGGCCACTGTTGTGCACAAACGCCTAAATGACAGAGGTGAATGGCACCTGCATAAATGTTTACAGGCGAACAAATATGCAAGTGTTGAGCAACTGACAACCCAGGGAAATCAAGGGGCTACCAACAGTGTCTTGTCAACTACTGTTCAACGAACACTGCTGCACATGGGCCTCTGTAAACATATGCCTAGTTCATGCAGGCAGTGGAGTGACAGGTGTGTGGGCCCATTTTGTTTGTGTGGGTTGCAAACATTAATTGGCAAGCATAACTTCAGGGGTATATTATCCCCCACCCCCACCCCTTAACCTATTGTCACACTAATTGATTTATGACCAATGAGAGTGGATTTATTATTCACTGCGGATAATCCTAAGAAACTCCCCTCCCCTCTCCTCCTCCTGCTCCCCCTCACCTCTGGGAAAAGGAATAATGATCTGGGAACACATATTTTTTGTCACCGCCTCCCCAGTTCACTTCTCAGCCACTACCTCCCCCCCCCCCACACACACACACTGGAAAATCCCCCAGTCACGTCATCCCCCCACCCTTCCCTCCTCTCCCTCTACCCTCCCCCATCTGGAAACTGGTGGGAAGTGCCATCTGTGCTGAGCTGTAGACATGGATTTCATTATACAAAATTCAAATCAATTTTAATTACATTGCAGGTGATATGTTGCTTAGTTATAAAATTCAATTTGTGTATTCTTCATTTAATCAATCTGCGGGCGACAGGGCTCCACTCCTTCCCTCTCCTACTTGTGAACTGGTGGGAAGAAGACTCTGTGCCGAGCTACTGGAGAGGGAGATCAGTCTGTGCTGAGCTGCTGGAGGTGAAGGATGTATCAGATTGTTCTAGGACCAACTCCTCTCCTCCACTTGTAACTTGGTGGCAAGAAGCCTAGAGAGGAAGATGCCATCTTGGTGGGTAACATGTTCAATTGATGAGATGTTGGTGTTGGATAGAGAGGACTTTAATATTTGTATTACCTGTAAGCATACAGCTCCATAGTCTCCTACACAGGAAATGGAAGGAAGTGATAATGGACGAGCATAGGAGGAACACTTTCCAGAAAATAATAGTAAAACAGTGAGATGGGTTGAGGATGCATTTCGCAACTCATAGAGACTACTGCATTTGCTGGAGCTATTTACGTTTTTCGAAATGGCCAGTCAAATCATAGTGCATGAGACAACTTTGTCTTATACCACTGCACCAGACAGACTGAACCAGACATGCTCACCTTGGTGTATGGGGCTTCTGATAAACGAGCTTTGTTCCCCTGGAATCAATAGGAATCCCGGAGTGCTACATTCGGTGATGTGTTCTTCACATCAGTGTATATAATATGAATGCAGCCACAGTCAAAGTGGTTCAATGGAAGGAAGTGCCAACAGCAACTGAGATTGTTGTCTGCTTCCACCTCGCAGGAAAAGTATAAAGGTAAGTATATGTGATTTACTTCCATGCCTTTGTTCAGCTGCCCATGTCTTTGACCACAGATGCTTGTTGTTTCTTCTTCTTCTTTGTTCAGCAACCTCCAGCATGTTCGTACGAGCAGTATTCTCCAACTTGTTGGGATGTGCAGTGACCTCTGGCATGTCCAGGCCAGTAGCAGCCACTGACAGCTTGTCGGGACTTGCCGCGACGTCTGGCATGTCGAGACCAGCAGTGGCAGCAGCACCACGAGAGGCTGTAGTGCATCTGATCAGCATGTTGGAGCAGGACAATGAGCTGCTACAATCCGTCCCACTCATCGATTTGTGTAACGAAGATACCCAGCCAGTCTGCGACTCTCAGAAGAACTGTGCTGGGGGTCGTACAGCACACGATATAAGTCAGTACTGGTATCTGACATGCGCACCATCCCAGAACATTCCAGTGTTACTTGAAGGACAGCGTGTTGATGTGGTGGGTGAGAAGTGGCCGATTCCTTCCAGTGTTCCAACGTTACTCATTTTGGGTTTTAATTTAACAGTTAGCATCAGTGGACAGTGACTGGTATGTTGTGTTAAAGATTGAAAATGCATTGAGAAGTGCAGTTTAAAGAGTTGAAATGGGATGAATTCTGTCATGTATAACCCTCCATCAATAAACAGATGACCACTAACTATTGTCCATCTTGTTCACCCACAGACATTTATTGTGCTGGTCTGGTACTATCTATCACATCATTGCATAACAGCAGGGCACTAATGGTGAGACCTGCAGGTCAATCCATGTATTGCCAACATTCCACTGTTACAAACTGGCCGATGTGGCCGAGCGGTTCTAGGCGCTTTAGTCTGGAACCGCGCGACCGCCACGGTCGCAGGTTCGAACCCTGCCCCAGGCGTGGATATGTGTGATGTCCTTAGGTTAGTTATGTTAAAGTACTTCTAAGTTCTAGGGAACTAATGACCTCGGATGTTAAATCCCATAGTGCTCAGAGCCATTTCAACCATTTTTTAGCAGAGCCATTTGTTACAAACTAGTTCTGCCTATGGATAGTGCTATCGCCGGCCGCGGTGGTCTCGCGGTTCTAGGCGCTCAGTCTGGAGCCACGTGACTGCTACGGTCGTAGGTTCGAATCTTGCCTCGGGCATGGATGTGTTGATGTCCTCAGGTTAGTTAGGTTTAAGTAGTTCTAAGTTATAGGGGACTGATGACCACCGATGTTAAGTCCGATAGTGGTCAGAGCCATTTGAACCATTTTCTGATCGTGCTATCCCATGAGATTGTGAACTATCTCCATAGGTGTACTATGCATGCAGAAAAAAATGGTTCAATTGGCTCTGAGCACTATGGGACTTAACTGCTGAGGTCATCAGTCCCCTAGAACTTAGAACTACTTAAACCTAACTAACCGAAGGACATCACACACATCCATGCCCGAGGCAGGATTTGTACGTGCGACCGTAGGGGTCTCGCGGTTCCAGACTGTAGCGCCTAGAACCGCTCGGCCACTTCGGCCGGCTGCATGCAGAAAATTTAGAACACTGCATCAATATGGTGTCAAAACAAGAAGCTGAATGAACAGAGAAGTTTGAGAGGAATACACACTGAATTCTGTGCATAAAATAAAGCTTTATTTGCTAAATTCTGTAGAGGTGTGAAGATAAAGAAAGAACCAGGTGATTTTTATTTTTGATATAGCATCTTTGTTGAATAAAAACACGTATATTACCACAGTTAACGTTTTATTCTGTTTGTACCTCTCATAGTAATACACTCCTGGAAATTGAAATAAGAACACCGTGAATTCATTGCCCCAGGAAGGGGAAACTTTACTGACACATTCCTGGGGTCAGATACATCACATGATCACACTGACAGAACCACAGGCACATAGACACAGGCAACAGAGCAAGCACAATGTCGGCACTAGTACAGTGTATATCCACATTTCGCAGCAATGCAGGCTGCTATTCTCCCATGGAGACGATCGTAGAGATGCTGGATGTAGTCCTGTAGAACGGCTTGCCATGCCATTTCCACCTGGCGCCTCAGTTGGACCAGCGTTCGTGCTGGACGTGCAGACCGCGTGAGATGACGCTTCATTCAGTCCCAAACATGCTCAATGGGGGACAGATCCGGAGATCTTGCTGGCCAGGGTAGTTGACTTACACCTTCTAGAGCACGTTGGGTGGCACGGGATACATGAGGACGTGTATTGTCCTGTTGGAACAGCAAGTTCCCTTGCCGGTCTAGGAATGGTAGAACGATGGGTTCGATGACGGTTTGGATGTACCGTGCACTATTCAGTGTCCCCTCGACGATCACCAGAGGTGTACGGCCAGTGTAGGAGATCGCTCCGCACACCATGATGCCGGGTGTTGGCCCTGTGTGCCTCTGTCGTATGCAGTCCTGATTGTGGCGCTCACCTGCACAGCGCCAAACACGCATACGACCATCATTCGCACCAAGGCAGAAGCGACTCTCATCGCTGGAGACGACACGTCTCCATTCGTCCCTCCATTCACGCCTGTCGCGACACCACTGGAGGCGGGCTGCACGATGTTGGGGCGTGAGCGGAAGACGGCCTAACGGTGTGCGGGACCGTAGCCCAGCTTCATGGAGACGGTTGCAAATGGTCCTCGCCGATACCCCAGGAGCAACAGTGTCCCTAAATTGCTGGGAAGTGGCGGTGCGGTCCCCTACGGCACTGCGTAGGATCCTACGGTCTTGGCGTCCATCCGTGCGTCGCTGCGGTCCGGTCCCAGGTCGACGGGCATGTGCACCTTCCGCCGACCACTGGCGACAACATCGATGTACTGTGGAGACCTCACGCCCCAAGTGTTGAGCAATTCGGCGGTACGTCCACCCGGCCTCCCGGATCCCCACTATACGCCCTCGCTCTAAGTCCGTCAACTGCACATACGGTTCACGTCCACGCTGTCGCGGCATGCTACCAGTGTTAAAGACTGCGATGGAGCTCCGTATGCCACGGCAAACTGGCTGACACTGACGGCGGCGGTGCACAAATGCTGCGCAGCTAGCGCCATTCGACGGCCAACACCGCGGTTCCTGGTGTGTCCGCTGAGCCGTGTGTGTGATCATTGCTTGTACAGCCCTCTCGCAGTGTACGGAGCAAGTATGGTGGGTCTGACACACCGGTGTGAATGTGTTCTTTTTTCCATTTCCAGGAGTGTATTACTGCTACTAGTATTTTATCTGCAGTTTCTAGAATACTGCAGCAGCAACAAGCTCTGAATCACCTCGTCACCATGGTCAGCATCTTCAGACAGTGGTAAACTGATTGATAGACCAAGCTTTCATATGTGTATGTACCCTGTGAGCACTGCAGCTCAGTTGTTGACATATATGTATATTTTCTATAAAAGTCCATTGCGCACCAAAACCTGATGTAGCCGATATTATGGTGGGGTGGGTGAAGCATCAGGACTTTGTTGTAAGTGACTGGTCCTGTGACGATGTGGAAGAAGTTCAGAAGAAGAAGAGGAATGGGATACTCCTACTCAATAACATACTGGTGATAATTTAAGGTTCATCGAACTGCGGCAAGACAAATGTTCTCATGTCACTGCTAACACACCTAGAACACTTTGAGCATGTATGTGTATTTTCAGAAGCGCTGTTTCAGCCCAAGTACTAGCTGCCACAAAAGATCCTGCTGAGTGTCGATGGTGTAACATACCCGACATACAGTGCAAGTGGTGAATTCCGCACATCAATAAATGTAAAACCAAACACCATGTTCACATTTGATAACATCACTGTCTTGACGTATTTTATTTGAGTCAAACATATTCCAGAATCCTGAGACAGTTGGTGAGGGATAATGCAAACCTCCTTATAGCGTTCAAACAAGACCATTTCAATTTAAGGCACATTTACCAAGCTCACGTAGGAACTGATTTGTCATTCAATGACTTCGTAATGATATGCGGAGACTGCTAGAGCTACTCAGCTTAAAAAGAACGTAAACGACTTAAATGTAAAGGTTTATAGAATTGGATGGAATGTATATAAGGAGCACCCTGCAAAAGAGTTCATTTAGTATATAACAAGACATAGACTAAGCATAAGGTTAACATGGCATGGAAGGCCGTTTGAAAGATGTCACAATTGCTAAGGTTACCATAGATGTACCAAGAGCAGACACTGACAGAAACCTTTAAACCAATTATTTAACTCTCAACGAATCTTTGCAATGGTGACATACACCATGGTAATATACACAATGAAATCATTTCCTTCATAGGGGATCTGTATCTCGGATGGCACTTTGCTTATATCGTCGAATTCAGCAGTGTTTTATATGAGAGCACACCTGAACCCTGGAGCCGGTTGGAATATCTCGGACATGCCTTAGTATACGTCCCCATAAAGACATTTTGTTAACTATTACAACATTACTAATAAGTAGAAATAGATTAGAAAAAAAATCCACTTGGAGTGGCCGTGCGGTTTGAGGTGCCCTGTCACTGATTGCGCGCCCCCTCTCGCCGGAGGTCCGAGTCCTCCCTCTGTCATGGGTGGGTGTGTTGTTCTTAGCATAAGTTAGTTTAAGGAGTGTGTAAGTCTGGAGACCGATGACCTCAGTAGTTTGGTTCCTTTTGGAATTCACACACACAATTCATTTCATTAGAAAAACAACTCGTGTAGTGGCTCTTTTAAAACACCATACTGGTGACATTATCTCTTTAACATATAAATTAACCTCATGAATTAATTTATCTACATTTTCAACAGTTCTTGTAAAAATACGAATGCTGTTTCCAGATATGCGAGAGCAATGCGTAATATTGATGCCAGAAATTATGACACTTACCGATTTTACGTGGTCATCTGTTATGGTACTGGAAACACATTGGCGGCTGATGTGTAAGAGCACATGAGCACGTGAACACCCTAACTTTCGGCACCTTGCGGAATTATTAGTTATTTTCCTTTGAATGCTGTTAAACGTAACACAGATGCTGCAGTCTGAAAGATACGGCACTTAAATCTACCGCGCTACTGCTTCTCTAGACCCCGTGAAACTTGGGAATTAAATCAAGACCCTACGCTGTCGACAGGTGTTGATATACATCAACGGGGACAGCTGAAAATGTGTGACCGGACCGGGACTCGAACCCGGGATCTCCTGCTTACATGGCAGACGCTCTATGAGTCTGAGCCCCCGAGGGCACAGAGGATAGCGCGACTGCAGGGCTTTATCCCTTGCTCGCTTCCCATGAGACCCACATTCCCCACGTAATGTCCACACACAACATTCGTTGTGTCCCTACCCACTATACTGATTACTCGCGGCGGACAATCTGACCGAGTCCCGTAAGAGCTTGAGCAATGTGTATGCATCCGCACAGAAGAAGAAGGTCAATGGCCGGTTAGCCTTAACTATATGTGGAGATGGTATCTGCTCTTTCGGACATGTCCGAAAGAACAGATACCATCTCCATATCCGTCCGCCCAGATAGCTGAGCGGTCAGCGTGACGGATTGCCGTCCTACGGGCCCGGGTGCGATTTCCGGCTGGGTCGGGAATTTCTACGCTCTGGGATTGGTGTTGTGTTGTCTTCATCATCATTTCATCCCCATCCGACAAGCAGGTCGCCCAATGTGGCGTCGAATGTAATAAAAATGGCTCTGAGCACTATGGGACTCAACTGCTGTGGTCATCAGTCCCCTAGAACTTAGAACTACTTAAACGTAACTAACCTAAGGACATCACACACATCCATGCCCGAGGCAGGATTCGAACCTGCGACCGTAGTAGTCACGCGGTTCCGTACTGAGCACCTTAACCGCGAGACCACCGTGGCCGGCGAATGTAATAAGACCTGTACCACGACGGCCGGACCTGATCCGTAAGGGGCCTCCCGGCCAATGACGGCAAACGCTCATTTCCATCTCCATCTCCATATCCCGTGAAACTTGGCAACAGGATGGCGAGCACACCTTCAATTGTGCACGTTTTAAGCAGCTTTTGCACATCGCAAGTTGCGTGACCTAACTGCGTTACTGGTCAAACACATACGGATTTGACAATCAACGTGCACGTTTCACAGTTTGCTCAGCTAACACTCTCCACTCAACTACAGGTCTGCGTCAGTGCCACCAGGTGGTATCACGCTGAGGCGGACTTTAATCCGAGTTCTCTCGACATAAATCCTGCTAGATGATGGCACACTCCTCAGATATGCTAATTCACTCACTACATACTGTAGTAAAATTACATCGGACGTCAATATATGTTTATAGTTGTACTGATAGTAAACCTATCTTGTGGGTTTCTGAACGAGTTACAGTATATTGAGTTATGAATTTTATCATACAGCAAACCATTCGGGGCGCTGAGAATCAACTGCATTACTGTCATTTGTGAGATTGTAGCAGTTCTTCATGGTTCTGAAATATGTTGATCTTATGGTGAATCAGGTTTATTTGTGCTGTAGATCCACACTGTATATACGAAAGTTCACGTCAAGTTGTATCACTTGCTTCTCTGACATTCACTTCAAATGTGGGATCAACGGCAGTGTGCTTTAGGCCCTTATAGATCTCAGCCCCTCATTTGTATTCTAGTCAAGTAACTAATTTGAATTTAATCATTTCCACAAACGGCACTTTGTGTTTGGAGCTGGTTGTTTACTGTGCGGGAATCGGCTTTTGTATGCAGTGTAAACATGGAAATGAGCGTTTGTCGTCATTGGCCGGGAGGCCCCTCACGGGGCAGGTCCGGCGGCCTTGGTGCAGGTCTTATTACATCCGACGCCACATTGGGCGACCTGCGCGGCGGAGGGGGATGAAATGATGATGACAATAACATAACGCCCAGTCCCTGAGCAAAGAAAATTCCCCAAACGAGCCGGGAATCGAACCCAGGCCCGTAGGACGGCAATCCGTCACGCTTACCACTCAGCTATCGGGGCGGACAGTGTAAACATGAACTGTGTTGAATCTGCTTTAAACGCAAACAGAAAAGTAAGGCTGTGAGGACTGGTCGTCAGTCGTCCTTGGGTAGCTGAGTCGGTAGAGAATTCGCTAACGAAAGGCAAGCTCACAAGTTCGAGTCTCGGTCTGGCACACAGCTCTAATCTACCAGGAGGTTTCATTTTAATGCACAGTCCACTGCATAATGAAAATCTCATTCTGGAAACAGAAAAGTAAATTACCAGGATATGCTAGCCGCGAAGGAACTAGGGCCTTCGAGAACAAATCCTTTGATTGAGAAGGTGACGAAATCAAATAAGTGTGGCTACCTACGAACTCAACAACTGGTGACCCATTCACGTCTTCTTTCATTAGGGCAACAACCTTCTTTTTTTGTGGGACTATACCATGAAGATTATCACCTGTGTGTAAAAAAGTGTGTAATTCTTCACAATGGCACCTCCTTATTTCGTGTGTTCGCAGCTCGTGGTCTAATGGCTAGTGTTGCTGCCTCTGGATCACATTGTCCAAGGTTCGATTCCTGACTGGGTTGGAGATTTTCTGTCTGGGGACTAGGTATTTGTGTTGTCCTCATCATTTCATCATCATCATCATCATCATCATTCGTGACCTTGGCTAGATTGGGCTGAGTAAAAATTGGATTGTGTAAAAATTGGTACTTTTTACGGGCGCTGATGACCGCGCACCACAAACTAAATATCATCATCATTATTTCGTGTGGATCGCAGCCCTTCACCCAACAGATGAAGCTCTCTGATCCATATAAAGTAACTGTGGATCTACAAAATGAGTTTTCGCAAACTCCTAAATATCCCCACATATATAGATTTGTGTGAACTCTACTGCAACTTTCTCCATATCCACAACAAAGTATTAATTGAATATTGTGACCCATTTCTTTCACCCAATCCCTTGTAGATTTCTTTGCGCAACCATCGCAACTCGCCAGTCTACGCGACTGTTGCACTGTATGCCCTTATAGGTTATCGACATCCGAGTGCATGATGTAACTCGAATCAAGGTATATATTATACCTCTCACCCATTTGTGGGTTATTTGCCTTGCAATGCCTATGGGCACTGACAAAGTTTCCCATGGATGCCTCACTCTACGAAATGAAGCGATGAAACATGTCAGCATCTTTCGAGGGGGGGAGGGGGGGGGAGAGATGGTGGATTGCGCCAGCGCAGTCAGCCTCACTGCGGCTGTGGCTGGTTGTTGCCACCTGAGCCACTTGCCAGAGGGAGGGTGGCCCATGGACATCAGAGCAGAGCTGGTGTGAGAGCAGTGGCAGGGGTGTAGCTATGGCTGTGCCTGTGGCTGCAGCTATGGCTTCCTACATGGTGACGATGTCCATCTTACATGGTGGACCATGCCACATACGACCTCGTCTAAATAATTGTTTCTTCACTGCCCCCCTGCTACCGGTGCTACAGTGTACTCTGTGGATGGTCGTTGTCCCACAGCCGTGAGTGCTGGAAGAACAACAATAAAAAAAAGAAATTTAATGTTCCAGAAAGTGCCTGCTATTGAGTCAAGGAAGGATATATATCGCTTTGGCCCTATGATATCTCCCTCAGCCCATCACCGTGATGCAGCTGCCCTCCACAGACTCCACCCATTGTAGCATATCTTCACTCTCGCCTGAACGACCCATGATCCATCGATCCAGCTGCTCTACTTAGCCTACAACACACTGTTCTAATAAAAATATATTTTTGAGCCTTTCTCTATGTGTGAAGGATTGTTTTCTCACAAGAGCGTTTTTCTATTGCCTCGACAATTTCAAGCAGTTGAGTTTATTTCAGTTTCAAGCAGCAAGGCTGTAGGGTAATTATTAGTTTCGGTTTCCCTACCAAAATTTGGCAAATTCTTCCAGCAGTAGAATACACATATAAGTAAATGATCATAGTTCCCAAGACCTTACGTCATCCCTCTGCAGCAGCTCAGCAGAGACTGATTCTTTCTCCCACCAATTCAAAATTGGAGAAGGGGAGGTGAGGAGACCTCCCGCCCACAAACTGATTAAACGACGAATATGCAAACTGAATTTTATATATAAACAGGATATACTCTGCAATTTAATTGGCATTGATTTGAATTTCGTGTCATGCGATTCTGCTACATCAGCAACTCAGCACAGAGTGAGCATTTCCCATCAATTTTGAGATGGAGGAAGGGAGGGAGGGGAGATGATGGTAGAGGGGAGGGAGTGGGGAGGAGGGGTCGGGGGGAATGATGACTGGAAGATTTTCCAGAGGGGAAAAGTGGCTCATAAGTCAATTAGCAAATCAATAGATTACTTGGAGGGAGAGGGAATAATTTGCCCCGTGTTATGCTCACACCATGAATTTTCACAATTTGCACAACCAAAATGCGCCCACACCCCTCTTTCCCCACTAGTCATGCACCCATACTGACTGCAGTTCATCGGCGACTAAGGATGGAATTTTCACGACAATACCGCAATGGATGTCTACTGAGTGGCGCCAGATGGCCTTTTCAGATGAAACACGTTTTATATTCTATTGGACAGACAGGTGTTGCATGTACAGCATGAAAGTCTGAAAGCAAACAAGGAGAGAGCGTTATGGCCTGGGGAATGTTTCCGTGGAATTCCGTGGGTAGGTTCGTCGCTCTGGAAGGCAGAATGGATCAACAGTACTGTACCTCTATCCTTGGGGACCATGTTTACGCCTATACACAGTTTAGTTTTTCCTCAGTACGATGGTATCTACTGGGAGGACAATGCAACACGTCACACAGCTCGCAGTGTATGTGTGTGTACTCCCCTGGCTTCCAAACTCCGCGGGTTTAAACCCAATCGATTATGTGTGGGTCCGCCTCAAACAGGCTGTTCAGACCGTGGACCCTCAACCATGAAACCTAACCCAGCTATGGCACTGGAGTCGCTATGACTCCACATCGTTCTCAGAACCTTCCACATACCTACTGACACTCTTCATGCACATCTCACAGCTGTCCTCGCTGCAACAGGTAGTTAGTCATACTTTTGGCAGGTGTTCACATTAATGTGACTGGATTGTGTAGATGTAGATGTAAATGAAGAGATTGGAGCCTCGTCCATTCAGCAAAGCAGGATAGCCAGCGATTTGTGACTAATCTGCCAACAGAATGCACCCACAAGCTTTCTGGTGCACACACTTCAACGCAGATAGTTGGATCTGGGACGCCACAGAACGTGACTTTCCAGTGTTGACTCGAGGACACTATCAATTATCACTGCACGATTGCAGTAGACACGAGATCAGCGACACTGGACCACCTGTCAAGTGGTAGACTCCAGTTACACTCTCATCCAGGTGAACGACTGCATGAAAGATGCACGCGCAATTGACGCAAACTGCTGGGGTGGAGGAGGGATCAGTATTATGGGTAGTATTATGCTGTGGATGACATTCACCTTGGCTTCTATGGAACGTGTGGTAATAATCGAAGACATTATAACAGCTATGGGGCGTGGGCACTCCTTTGTGACTAATGTCTCCCCTGACAGCGATGGCGTCTTCCATCAGAAGAACTGTCGATACCAGAAAGCCAGAATCGTGTTACAGTAGCCTCAGGAGCATGATTGTAACTCACATTGATGTCTTGGTCATCAAATTTGCTTGGATGCTATCAGACGCCAGCTCCTTGCACACAAACCGCCATACCCTCATTTATGGGAACTTTCAACACTTACAATATCGATTGTAAGTAGTTTATACAGCGTTATTATGTGTATCTAACTATGAAGTGATTCTTCTGTACTAGTTAAGATGTTTGAATTGTGAGAGGAAAAGTGGGAGTTTATGATGGTTCGAATGGCTCTAGGCACTATGGGACTTAACTTCTGAGGTCATCTGTCCCCTAGAACTTAGAACTACTTAAACCTAACTAACCTAAGGACATCACACACATCCATGCCCGAGGCAGGATTCGAATCTGCGACCGTAGCGGTCGCGCGGTTCCAGACTGTAGCGCCTAGAACCGCTCGGCCACCCCGGCCAGCAAAAGTGGAAGTGTATGATGTATATATAGTAAATATTTAATAATGTTTAAAAATAATGAAACTTTATAATATACGTATGCTTGTAAAAGAGAAATTGTACTTTGAATACTGGTTCATACTTAGGGAAGTTGTATTATATAAAGGAAAAGGTGTAGAGAACCCCCTCCGCTGCGGAAGGGGTTGGCGTGCGGGAAAAGGTGGATTTAGCGGTCAATCAGGGCTGCAAGAGAGAGAGCACATTGCGCAGTCAGTGGTCAGCAGTTGCACAGTCAACACCGTAGGTGCCATTCGGAGGCCGATTTATGTTGAAATTGTCTCGGATGTGGCTTCGGCTGTAATATGGTGCTCTTGTACACTACTGGCCATTAAAATTGTTACACCAAGAAGAAATGCAGATTATAAAAGGGTATTCACTGGACAAATATATTATACTAGAACTGACATGTGATTAAATTTTCACGCAATTTTAGTGCATAGACCCTGATAAACCAGTACCCAGAATAACCACATCTGCTGGGCGTAATAACGGCCTTGATACGCCTGGGCATTGAGTCAAACAGATCTTGGATGGCGTGTACAGGTACAGCTGCCTATACCGCTTCAACACGATACCACAGTTTAGCAAGAGTAGTGACTGGTATATTGTGACGAGCCAGTTACTCTCCCACCTTTGACCAGACGTTTTCTATTGCTGAGAGATCTGGAGAATATGCTGGTCAGAGCAGCAGTCGAACATTTCATTTATCCAGGAAGGCACGTACAGGACCTGCAGCGTGCGGTCGTGCATTATACTGCTGAAATGTATGGTTTCGCAGGGATCGAATGAAGGATAGAGCTACGGGTCGTAATATATCTGAAATGTAACGTCCTCTGTTCAAAGTGCCGTCAATGCGAACAAGAGGTGACCGAGACGAGTAACCAATGGCACTCCATACCATGACGCCGGGTGATACGCTAGTATGTCGATGACGAACACACATTTCCAATGTCGCCAAACACGGATGCGACCATCATGATTCTGTAAACAGAACCTGGATTCATCCGAAGAATTGACGTTTTGCCATTCGTGCACCAAGGTTCGTCGTTGACTACACCATTGCGGGTGTGGTGTCACCGCCAGACACCACACTTGCTAGGTGGTAGCCTTTAAATCGGCCGCGGTCCGGTAGTATACGTCGGACCCGCGTGTCGCCACTATCAGTGATTGCAGACCGAGCGCCGCCACACGGTACGTCTAGAGAGACTTCCTAGCACTCGCCCCAGTGGTACAGCCGACTTTGCTAGCGATGGTTCACTGACAAATTACGCTCTCATTTGGCGAGACGATAGTTAGCATAGCCTTCAGCTACGTTATTTGCTGCGACCTAGCAAGGCGCCATTATCTGTTGCTAATGACACTGTGAATCATGTAATGTCAAGAGCGACGTTCGTCATTAATGGATTAAAGTTAAGTATTCCACTAGCTACGTCCGTTTTTCTCAATTCTAATGGCCTTGTCATGTTCCAGACCTCACGCCAGCCTGCGTGAGCTAAAACGCGTGCATTTCGGCCTCCTTTAGTAACACGGTGTTGGCTCTCCTGCCAACCACAACAGCAGGCGCTCCTGTCTGTGATGGCGTGTCAAGGGTAACCGCAGTCATGGTCTCCGACCTAATAGTCCATGCTGCTGCAAACGTCGTCGAGCTGTTCGTGCAGATAGTTGTCTTGGAAACGTCCCCATCTGTTGACTCAAGGATCGAGACGTGGCTACACGATCTGTTACAGCCGTGCGGATAAGATGCCTGTCATCTCGACTGCTAGTGATACAACGCCCTTGTGATTCAGTAATGTCGCGATACGATAAAACGCAATCGCGATAGGCTACAATCCGACCTTTATCAAAGTCGGAAACGTGATGGTAGGCATTTCTCCTCCTTACACGAGGCATGACAACAACGTTTCACCAGGCAACGCCGGTCAACTGCTGTCTATGCATGAGAAAGCGGTTGGAAACTTTCCTGATGTCAGCATGTTGTAGGTGTCGCCACCGGCGCCAACCTTGTCTGAATGCTCTGAAAAGCTAATCATTTGCGTATCACAGCATCTTCTTCCTGTCGGTTAAATTTCGCGTCTGTAGCACGTCATCTCCGTGGTGTAGCACCAGTAGTGTGTTATGGAATGGCTCTAAAATGGTTAATACGTCACCAAGAAGAAATTTTAAAAGAGTCTTATTCTGCAGGAAGTGAGACCAGGCAACCGCCACGGGCTTGCCATCACTATTGCGCCATTGCTCTGCTTACTTCAGGAAACCAGATAAGTATTTTAATTTGGACCAGTACATTTATGTGCGTTTTTTCAATAATCATTTCAGTGATAATAATATGTGTTTGAACTTTGAAAGTTCCCTGATCATGAAAGCTATGCAGTGTCCTATACTAAACGTGCTAAAGACCGAGTATCCTGTTTCTGAATAATCGGTGCTTTGTTTCTACTATGAGTGTGGCAAAGTTTCAGTTGTAGAGGGTATAAATCATTAGTTAAACCACCTGCTTCACAGGTATTTTAATGAAACTTAACTTCGTTATGACTATTACTAGGAACTAATTTCTGAACTTTTACTTGAAAATATTAATTGAGTAGATTGGTATATAGTGTTGAAATACAAACAAATTCAAGTGGGCTTAGAAATCCACATTAGTGTAATGTAATTGTCTCTGAAATAGTTACATAATTTACCTATGAGTAAATGTCAGTTTATGGGTCCCACTATATTCTTCTCTATAATGAGAAAGTTAAACTAAATACCGCTTTTGCTAAAGGAATCGAAAGTATTTCCATAATACAGAGAGAATGAAAAAGTGTTTGTACAGTGTTATTTCATTGCATTTGAGAATAAAAAAGTGTTTGTACAGCGTTATTTTATTGCATTTGAGATGTTTGTGTGTTAGTTAAATCAGGACTCTTGTCTTGCTTCACTTAGTCTCGTAAACTCTTTAGTAACTTTTTGGTACTAAATTGGTTAATGATTGATATGATGATTATTATTACCAGGAGTAAAGTACCCTCTCATCCTTTTGTGACTGCTAATTTATGCGAATGATAACTAATCCTAACCACTGTTCAATTCGTCAGGTAGCTGTGTGTATTTATTGCACTTCACAAAGAGAGAAAGAATGAAAGTCCCTGTTGCAAAATTGAAGTTAAATTCTTTGAACTCAATGTTTCAAAATTATTATGCCTAATTAGGCTGGCGACCGTTTATTACTTCATTCACGAAAATTTTTACTACTTTCATTAATAACAAAATTAAAGTGTTTCTACTAATTGTCATTTATACGAAATACATATTCGATATACTCTGTCGCACGGCCGGGTTGGCCGAGCGGTTCTAAGCGCTACAGTCTGGAACTGCGCGACCGCTACGGTCGCAGGTTCCAATCCTTCCTCAGCCATGGATGCGTGTGATGTCCTTAGGTTAGTTAGGTTTAAGTAGTTCTAAGTTATAGGGGACTGATGACCTCAGAAGTTCTTCCATAGTGCTCAGAGCCATTTGAACCATTTTGATATCATCTGTCCATTAGGTAAACACAAGGTAAAATACAAAATTCCTACTTAAACCTAACTAACCTAAGGACATCACACACACCCGTGCCAGAGGCAGGATTCGAACCTGCGACCGTAGCGGTCGCGCGGTTCCAGACTTTAGTGCCTAGAACCGCTCGACCACTCCGGATGGCGTCGATACAACGATTACTATTTTATATATCGAGGGAAGGAGACGATATATATTTTAATATCGATATATCGGGTTCCCGATGTTTTCAAAAATGTCAACAACCGCTCTAAGGCACTGCAGTGTAGGACTGTGCGGCTGGTCCCGGCGGAGGTTCGAGTCCTCCCTCGGGCATGGGTGTGTGTGTTTGTCCTTAGGATAATTTAGGTTAAGTAGTGTGTAAGCTTAGGGACTGATGACCTTAGCAGTTAAGTCCCATAAGATTTCACACACATATGAACATCATCATCTAAAACCTAGGCCATACCTCATGTGTCACGTCGAAGCATCAGGAACTATTTGCATTATTCTTTACAACGAGGAAGGCCATCGTTAATCTGGCATTCTGATGTGTCCTAAAAACGAGACTGGGAAAATAAATAACGTACATACGTGTTTGATGGTGCGGTTAGATTAATTATTTGTCGTATGGGAGAGCAGAGCCTGAAAGGGAAAAGTATCAACAACCATAGTTATCAGGGAGAAACAGCAGGGCATTGTTACTTGACTCAGTTCATTCGTTCGTTTCTGAAAGAACTTTGGCTCGTTTCTCCCGTCTTAGGAACGATCATACACACATATAAACAGCCCATAAAATGTATCTAGTTACAAGTGAAACATATGCAAAATAAATATCAAGAGCTATTTAAAACAACATACCAAATTTAAATAAAAAAAAAGGATGGAAGTGAATAATGAATGAAGCCAAAATTTAATTTTGGATTTTGAAAAACCAATATTTTATTTGTTAACATCCGAACCATTTGGAAAATGTCGGTGAGGTTACATACTCAAACTAAATACGGATACGTGCAACTATCCGTTATGTTCTCTCGGTAGAACGCTCACAGCTTCATTCAGATGCACACTAAAACTTTAAAAAAATGTATCCGTTACACCACATTGCCTAAGAAAACCCAAAGATCAAGTAAATGCATTGTTAACGAACTCTAATACGGAAATGCAAGTAACTGCTGCTAAATAAAAGTAAATCTGCCATCATCCCGAGGATTGTTTTGAACATTCCAGTGTTTTACAAGGCGAAGTAGTATGCCAACTTGGACTGACTCAAAATGGTTCAAATGGCACTGACCACTATGAGACTTAACTTCTGAAGTCATCAGTCCCCTACAACTTAGAACTACCAAAAACCTAACTAACCTAAGGACATCAAACACATCCATGCTCGAGGCAGGATTCGAATCCGCGACCGTAGCGGTCGAGCGGTTCCGGACTGCAGCGCCTAGAACCGCTCGGCCACAGCGGATGGCGGACTCACCCGACCTGTTTCACGAGGACCTACAGTTTAACGTGGATTCTGAACAACAGTGAACACAGAGCACGTAAATACTGCCGACAACACTCCGTGCCACACAAAATTACAAATGTCTTTCGGATCTTATAATAGCTCTTGAAAATTTTATCCTTACCACATTTTCACCTTGGAGAAAGGTCATTATTTAATACTTCTGTCCTGGATTTTACCTTTGTTTGTCCACGTAATTTTCATATTGTCATATATTTGACTAAGGAACCTTCTTCGTCATGAGTACAAGTTTTGGGCCTTTAACATTAATCTCTCTTGCTTTACTGCTGGATGTGATTCCATTATCACATACAAACTCTTCTTGTCAACAACGCGAGCGGACATACATTCAAATAACACATGATCTCATCAGTGGATCCATATAGGGTGAGTCACGTTAAGACGTAAGACCCCTTTTATTTTGTGAACGGCTACACATATCGAAACACTATTCTCGGCAAATGTTAGAGCGTCGAGAGCCACGCATGTTTTTGTTTGGTTAATGCTTCTAGCGCTGATATCATCGGAGATATTAAAGCAGGTACTTTTTTTAAAAAATGGAACGGTATACTTTTTGTAACTTCATTCGATAGCTCTCGAGAAGACGGTTACAGTAATGTATCGGTTGCAAATGATTGGTTGGTTGATCTGAGGGAGGGGACCAAACAGCGATGTCATCGATCCCATCGGATTAGGGAACGATGGGGAAGAAAGTCGGTCGTGCTCTTACAAAGGAACCATTCCGGTATTTGCCTGAAGCGATTTAGGGAAATCACGATAAAGTAACTCAGAATGGCAAGACGCGGGTTTGAACCGTCGTCCTCCCGAGTCCAGTGTGCTACTATCTGCACCACTTTGCCGAGTGTTTGCTAACGTTGACGAAACCTGTTGTAAAAAGAATCGAGATATATCCTCGAATTTGTGAGCGCGGTGGCCATAATCGGCATGAGTGGTGCAAACACCGCCAAGCACATCTCTCGTGCTATGCTGTGTCAGAACGTCAACACATTTTCCTGTTTACTTGTCTGCACGGTAGAACCCTTATTCCTGCTTCACCATTAATTGCGTGCAGACATGTATATCAAGGAGGAGAAGTTGGATATATCACGCTGAATGTAAAAGAAATTCTGTAAAAACAGTACAGCAGCCTACGACCGTCTATCCGGATCGCCAATGCCCGACGCGCCAGGCAATTGCACTAATTACAGGGGGCGTTTGAAAAGTCGGTGCAAAAATAAAAAATACTTACGTGTTTGGGGGTAAACTTTTTTTTAATATTTCGACATAGTCTCCTTTTAGACTTCTACACTTCGTCCAATACTGTTCTAATTGGGTGATCCCTTCCGAATAATAAGATTGTCCAAGTCTGCAAAATATCTACTACTTGCTGAAAACACCTTCTCGATTGAATAAAATCTTTGTCCTGCCAGCCATTTCTTCAAATTGGGGAACAAATAGTAGTCCGAGGGAGCCACGTCTGGAGAATAGGGGATGTGAAACGAGTTGGAATCCAATTTCCATTAATTTTGAGACCACAACTGCTGAAGTGTGTGCGGGTGCATTGTCATGATGGAAAAGGACTTTTTGCGGTCTAATCGCCGGCGTTTTTCTTGCAGCTTGGTTTTCAAACCGTCCAATAACGATGAATAATATTCACCTGTAATAGTATTACCCTTTTCCAGATAGTCGATGAGGATTATCCCTTGTAAATCCCAAAAGACAGTCGACATAACATTTCAGGCCCGAAGGAATAGTCTTCGCCTTTTTTGGTGTAGATTTTACCTTGGTAACTCATTGCTTAGATTGTTGTTTGGCCTCAGGTGTATAGTAATGTATCCATGTTTCATCCACAGTGACGAAACGACGGTTGAAGTCCTGAGGATTCTTCCTGAACAGCTGCAGATCATCCTTGCAACACTTCACAGGATTCCGTGTTTGGTCAAGCGTGAGCAATCGCGGAATCCATCTTGCGGATAGCTTTCTAATTTCCAAATGTTTATGCAAAATATTATGTACCCTTTCATTTAAGATGCCCACAGCACGCAATCTCATACACCTTAGCTCTTCTGTCATCCATCACCATATCATGGATTTTATCAGTGATTTCTGGAGTCGTAACCTTCACAGTGCGTTCAGAAAGTTCAGCATCACTTGTGCCCATATGGCAACCCCGAAAATTTTGAAACCACTTACAAAGTGTTGTAATCAAAGGTGCAAGTCACCGTCATGTTTATCAAGCTTCTCTTTAGTCTCATTAGGCGTTTCGCCTTTCATAAAGTAATGTTTAGCACCACACGAAATTCTTTTTCGCCCATTTTTTGACGATCACTCGACTTGCTTCTTGCTCCGTTCACACGAATGCCAAACAAAAAGAAATAGACCAATATGGCTGAAACTTGGTGTGCGTTCTTTCCGAAGTTGCTACTAACTAAACATGCCGGCCGGGGTGGGCGAGCGGTTTTAGGCGCTACAGTCTGGAACCGCGCGACCGCTACGGTCGCAGGTTCGAATCCTGCCTCGGGCATGGATGTGTGTGATGTCCTTAGGTTAGTTAGGTTTAAGTAGTTCTAGGGGACTAATGACCTTAGAAGTTAAGTCCCATAGTGCTCAGAGCCATTTGAACCATTTTGAACCAAACATGACCTCTACACGCGTCATTGGTGCCATCTCTCGGACTTTCCACGGACTTTTCAAATCCCCCTCGTATTAACGAGCTAGCGCGAACAGGCTGTTTGAACCTCAAAAAGAGGACAGGAAAGAAGTCTGACAGAGACACACTGCCAAGGAATGTGGAATCAGATAGACGAGTGTCATTCACATCCTGCATCGACAGAATATCCATCTCTGTTATATGTCACTGCATCACGAACTCGACGACGGTGATTCCGTACAGAATTTTGTCGGTTTCTTCTTCAGCAACTGAGACACGGCCCCAAGTTTTTCCAACGTGTGCTCTTTACCGATGAAGCGACGTTTACTAACCACGCTAATGAAAACTCGCATAATGTGCACAATTAGCCAGCCGAAAATCCACACTGGCTTCGTCAGGTGCAAGATCAACGACTGTGGAGCGTAAACGTATGGTGTGGCATTACAGTAAATTACTCTGTGAGACCCTACTTCATCTCAGGCGTTCTGAATGGACATTCGTACGGATAATTCTGACGAACATTGTGCTGGCACATGTAGAAGAGAAATACCACTCGATACTCGACAGTGCATTTGGCTGCAACACGACCGTTAACCAGCTCACTCGTCCCGTGATGCAACGCAAATACTGAATGAGAACTTTCTTGGTGCGTGGATAGGTCGAAAGTCTGTTGTCAAATGGTCTGCGAGGTCCCCCGATTTGAGTCCTCTTTTCCCTAAAATTACTATGGTCAGCCATTCGATTGATTATGTCTCTGAGAGCGATACGACTCTTACTGTATGAACTTCCTGATATTCATGGTGTATTATTTGCCTTTTAACCTAGGAATTCTTAGCATCTAAATTTCGCCGTTATTGTGTACCATTTTTCTCACACGGCAAGGGTCATTATAGATGTAAAAGAACTTATTGCAAAGATACTGATACTTAGAGCGCCCCTGTGATTTTAAAATCAGCCAGTCGCCAACAGCAAAATTAATCACTCATATCGATCGCATCTAATTCTCTCTTCGTTTCTTCGTCTTCTCTTGTATCCACTCTAGTGCTGGCTTAACTATCTACCTATGCTGTCGACATCTTGAGGGTGGAAAGATCACGACATCTTGTACCCTATCAGCTGGATGGCGAATCTTCATCACTATATACCGGGTTATATGCCTTTGCATGATGCATATTCATTTTCATATTTGACTCATTTTCAAAGGCTATTGCATATTTTAACTAAAAACTAGTGACGATGCATATTTTCGCTCGATGTTTACGATATTTAAAAATTCAGATGGGCGATCTCTAGCTCGATCTAGTTTTGATGTCAGATTGACCGCGACCTAGAACTGTGTGCAGTTTCTAACCGAGAGGCCACTGCCTAGCGAAATCATTACAGAGGAGGAACAGGAACAGGCAGACAGAGTCAATGCTCCCGCGCTCGCATCCCCAGTTAACCTCCTCCGCTGTCGTACCATAAGGGTCGGCAAATATTAAACACGCAGGCTTTAAGCCGCACGTCTATTGTTTCAGTTTAGCTTTCTATTTGCTTGTACACAGCTGAACGTGTTTACGACGTGTAGAGTGTAACGTGTCTTGTGCCATGCTGCCCGAAAAAGGAAACGTCGTTACGAGGGTAGCAGACCATCGTGGAACATTTACATATGACGGAATTGTTTTATATTGTCGAGTTTGCGAGAAATAACGATTCGTGCAAAAAAATTTCTGGTAGACCAGCATGTCAAGACAAGTCTTCACGTCGCAGAAATGCAGAAGAAAGGTCAACAGCAAGTTGCATTAGCAGGGATTTGTTCAAAGGAAACCAAAAAAGTCGGTTTAACACGGATCTATGTGAAGTATTGATTGCAAGCAATATTCCTCTTCACAAACTTGTAAACCCTATCCTCAACGGCTGCTACAGTCACAGGTTTGAATCCTTTCTCGGGCATGGATGTGTGTGATGTCCTTAGGTTAGCTAGGTTTACGCAATTCTAAGTCTAGGGGACTGATGACCTCAGATGTTAAGTCCCATAGTGCTTAGAGCCATTTGGACCATTTTGAACCTATCCTCAAAGACTTCCCGCGCAAATATTGCTTAAATAAAATATACCACATGCATCAACATACATGCCGGAAATTTATGTAAATGTTCTGAAAGAAATAGCCTACGCAATGAACTCAAGGACAGCATTAATCTGGATTTCAGTTGACGAAGCTACAGACACTTGTGGCCGTTACAGTGCAAATTTAATTAAAAAATGCCTCTGAATAGTATGGGATTCTACTTCTGAGGTCATCAGTCCCCTAGAACTAAGAACTACCTAAATCTAACTAAGCTAAGGACGTCACACACATCCATGACCAAGGCAGGATTCGAACCTGCGACCGTAGGGGTCGCGCGGTTCCAGACTGTAGCGCCTAGAACCGCTCGGCCACCACGGCCGGCTGCAAATTTAACTGTTGATACTTTAAAAGAAGAGCCTTCTTCTTCCTATTTAGCGGCCTGCAAAGGACTTGAAAAACTAAATTATTCTAGGACCGCCAGATTTGTGAATGAAGGAATTACAAAAATATTTCCAGAACCTTCAGCAGATGAAATGGTGTTTGTGTTTATTTCAGATGCTGCTCCCTATATGACAAAAGCAGGAAAAGCTCTTCGAGTACTTTATCAAATGGCTCTGAGCACAATGAGACTTAACTACTGAGGTCATCAGTCCCTTAGCACTTAGAACTACTTAAACCTAACTAACCTAAGGATATCACACACATCCATGCCCGAGGCAGGATTCGAACCTACGACAGTAGCGGTCGCGCGGTTTCAGACTGTAGCGCCTAGAACCGCTTGGCCACCTCGGCCGGCGAATATTTTAGCCCAATTTGATTTATGTGACGTTCTTTGCTCATGGAGTACATCGCCTTGCTGAAGAAGTACGTTCCACGTTTGTGAATGTAAATAAACTAGTTTCATCGACGAAGAAAGTGCTTCTAGAGGCCCCTGCTCGCATCAAGACCTACATAGAAAAACTACCAAATAAGCCTTTACCTCCCAAACCAGTGGTAACTCGTTAGGGTACATGCGTCGTAGCTGTCTCGTCTTACAATGAACATTTCGAGGCCGTTAGAGGGGTAGTAAACGACTTCGATACTGCAGAGGCTTTGGCAGTTTGCCAGTGCTAGGAAGCTTTTAATGATTCCGTTATTAAAAAAGACATTGCTGTGATTAACACTCATTTTTACCATATACCTGCAAGTATTGAAAAGCCTGAAACTCGAGGTTCGGCGTTGAATGAATCCATTCAGCTAATGAATAAAATTATTCTAGTGAACGCTCACTGCCGGAGATATTCCCAAGAAAACTTAAAGAAAAGTTTGAAAACATTCTAAACAATAAACCTGCTCATAAAACTGTTTTGAGTGATCGAAGACACAATCTTACTACCGAACATTTGGAACAGCACTTGGTCGTTTATGTTTGCAATAGTAGAAAAATGTAAACTAAATTGTAAATGATGCTTTGGTCCAGTAGTATTAATTATAAGCTAATGCTGTTCAAAAAAATTCATGATTGCGTATTGTTATTTTAAATAAAATATAACGGAGTTTTTGAGCGTGCCCCTCTGCATGCGATATATATCGAAGTTGGTCCTGTACATATCGATTGTTTCGTATTGGCAACAATAGGAAAGAAGGAACAATTCTTCAAACATGGTTTCAGATTTTTAGAAAATAATCCCAGAGAGACCCCCTACCTAAACTTTACCAGAAAGTATTCACAAGATGATATCAGCCTTCTAAATGTACCGATTTTGCGCTTCGCCGGCGCTCTTCCTCCTAATTGATATGCACAGGTTCGACTTTGAGATATAGTGCACGCAGTAACTGCCATGTTTTTTTTATTATTTAATGTTACAATTTTGAAACCTTTCATGCATTTTTTAGCATTTTTCGTGCGTATTTGCATGCATATGATGCATATATGCATATATGATGCATATAAACCGGCCTCTGTTCATTAGTAATACCAGAGTTACGCCTATGGCTTCATAACGTAACCCATACAGGATGTCTTGGAAATCGTCCAAGAGCTCGTCCCACGTTCCACGCTGATGATGGCCGTACAACCTTCGCAATCTGCTTAATCATTCTCTAAGTGGGACTGGAGGTTCTCTTCTGTCTCATTAAAGGTCTCCATGTTGTGATTTAACACTTGCGTGGTCCAGAATGAAGGTAACTGAGATGAGTGTAACAGACGAGAATGTTAATGAAATCTTCTGGTACACACAACATTCAGATGCTTTCATCCTGATTTGTTTGTCTAAACAATACGTCATTCCTCAACAGATAACGCTGTTAACTGCTCCACTTCTCTGGCTGCTTCATATTTATATCTTTGAGAATCAGGTCCTTATCTTATTCATGTCCAATATTGAAAATAGCAAACCAACGAAATTTGGAAAGGTGACCTCCTTTGTGGACAATTTATGAAAGTTATTTTCTCTCAGCTCATTATCATTATCACGCAATGACCTAGCGAGGGTGTGACAGCGGATCCAACGCGAGATTCTCTTTTCCTAGTGTGAGTACTATTTAATACCGAAATTCCTGACGACACAGCGTCCCGAGAGCACATTTCCATGAGTTAATTTTGTCGTCAATAGAAATTCTAATGCCTTGTGGCACCGTAGACTTTCATGAAGCTACCCATCACAAAATTTCGAAATTTTGTGAAGTCCCACATGTCTGACAAAGCCTTAAGCTCACTCACCGAGTAATTTCTTTCTGCCTTAAATGACTGACAAAGCGTCAAGCTCAGTCATCGGGTAATTCGTTTTTACCTTTGGCAAGACACGGCTTCCAAACACAGTTGGTTGCTGGACTACTGTTCGATCATGTTCAACCTCTTGAAACATATGCACCCCTCGCTCTAACAGGTCTGTGAGGTATTAGTTCATCATCATCATCATCATCATCATCATCATAATTTAAGACTGATTATGTCTTTCGCGTTCAGTCTGGAGCATAGCCCCCCTTATAAAATTCCTTCATGATCCCCTATTAAGTGCTAACATTGGTGCCTCTTCTGATGTTAAACCTGTTACTTCAAAATCATTCTTAACCGAATCCAGGTACCTTCTCCTTGGTCTGCCCCGACCCCTCCTACCCTCTACTGCTGAACCCATGAGTCTATTGGGTAACCCTTCTTCTCCCATGCGTGTAACATGATCCCACTATCTAAGCCTGTTCGCCCTGACTGCTACATCTATAGAGTTCATTCCCAGTTTTTCTTTGATTTCCTCATTGAGGACACCCTCCTGCCATTGTTCCCATCTACTAGTACCTACAATCATCCTAGCTAATTTCATGTCCGTAACCTCAACCTTGTTGATAAGGTAACCTGAATCCACCCAGCTTTCGCTCCCATACAACAAAGCTGGTCGAAAGATTGAACGGTGCACAGATAACTTAGTGTTGGTACTGACTTCCTTCTTGCAGAAGAGAGTAGATCGTAGCTGAGCGCTCACTGCATTAGCTTTGCTTCACCTCGCTCCCAGTTCTTTTACTATGTTGCCATCCTGTGAGAATATGCGTCCTAAGTACTTGAAACCGTCCACCTGTTCTAACTTTGTTCCTCCTATTTGGCACTCAATCCCTTTATATCTCTTTCCCACTGACATTACTTTCGTTTTGGAGATGCTAATCTTCATACCATAGTCCTTACATTCCTGATCTAGCTCTGAAATATTACTTTGCGTTCACATATCTTAATCTCACCCAGCCAGTCTATTGTTTTCAACATATGATCCATAAATAATATGAACAACAGTAGAGACAAGTTGCAGCCTTGTCTTACCCCTGAAACTACTCTGAACCATGAACTCAATTTACCGTCAACTCTAACTGCTCCCTGACTATCCATGCAAAGACCTTTAATTGCTCGCAAAAGTTGGCCTCCTATTCCATAACCTCGTAGAACAGACAATAACTTCCTCCTAGGAACCCGGTCATTTGCTTTTTCTAGATCTATAAAGCATAGATACAATTCCCTGTTCCACTCATAACACTTCTCCATTATTTGCCGTAAGCTAAAGATCTGGTCCTGACAGCCTCTAAGAGGCCTAAACCGACACTGATTTTCATCCAATTGGTCCTCAACTAATACTCGCACTTTCCTTTCAACAATACCTGAGAAGATTTTACCCACAACGCTGATTAAAGAGATACCTCTGTAGTTGTTACAATCTTTTCCGTTTCCATGTTTAAAGATTGGTGTGATTACTGCTTTTGACCAGTCTGATGGAACCTGTCCTGACTCCCAGGCCATTTCAATTATCCTATGTAGCCATTTAAGACCTGACATTCCACTGTATTTGATGAGTTCCGACTTAATTTCATCCACCCCAGCTGCTTTATTACACTGCAATCTATTGACCATTTTCTCCACTTCCTCAAATGTAATCCTATTTCCGTCATCATTCCTATCCCATTCTACCTCGAAATCTGAAACATTACTGATCGTATTTTCACCTACATTGAGCAACTCTTCAAAATATTCCCTCCATCTGCCCAAGGCATCCACAGGATTCACCAGCAGTTTTCCTGATTTGTCCAAAATATTTGTCATTTCCCTCTTACCTCCCTTTCGAAGACAACTAATTACACTCCAGAATGGTTTTCCAGCAGCTTGACCCATAGTCTCCAACCTGTTTCCAAAGTTTTTCCAAGATTTCTTCTTGGATGCTGCAATTATCTCTTTAGCTTTGTTTCTTTCTTCAACATAACTTTCTCTACCCGAGTTCTAGTATGTAGCCATTTTTGATACGCCTTCTTTTTCCTTTTACAGGCTGTCTTGACTGTGTCATTTCACCAAGCTGTTTGCTTCATCCTACTTTTACACACTACTGTTCCAAGATATTCTTCAGCCACTTCTAGTACTGCGTCCCTGTACCTTGTCCATTCCTTTTCCAATGACTGTAATTGACTACAATCAACTAACCGGTACCTTTCTGAGATCACTTACGTACTTTTGCCTGATTTCCTTATCCTGAAGTTCCTCTACTCTTATCCTCCTACATATGGACCTGACCTCCTGCACTCTTTCGGCCTCACAATCCCAATTTCACTGCAGATTAAATAATTATCAGTGTCATCAAAGAATCTCCTGAATACACGTGTGTCCCTCACAACCTTCCTGAATTCCTGATCTGTTATTATATAGTCAATGACAGATCTGGTTCCCCTGCCTTCCCAAGTATACCGGTGAATGTTCTTATGTTTAAAAAAGGAGTTTGTGGTTACTAAGCCCATACTGGCACAGAAATCCAAGAGTTGTTTCCCGTTCCTGTTGGCCTCCATATCCTCTCCAAATTTACCCATAACCTTTTCATACCCTTCTGTTCGATTTCCAGTCCTGGCGATAAAATCACCCATGAGCAGAACACTGTCCTTGTCCTTTACTCTAACATCACTGAGTGCCTCATAAGAACTATCCATCTTATCTTGATCTGTCCCTTCACAATGCGAATATACTGACACAATCCTAATTTTCTTGCTAGACACTCTCAAATCTATCCGCATCAGTCGTTCGTTTACATACCTTATTGCAACTACGCTGTGTTCCATTTCTTTCCTGATGTAAAGCCCTACACCCCATTGTGCTATTCCTGCTTTGACTTCTGACAGGTAGGCCTTATATTCTCCCACTTCTTCTTCTTTCTCACCCCTTACCCGAATGTCACTAACAGCTAAAACGTCCAGCCCCACCTTACTTGCAGCCTCTGCCAGCTCTACCTTCTTCCCAGAGTAGCCCCCATTGATATTAATAGCTCCCCATCTCATTACCATTTGTTTGCCAAGTATCTTAGGAGTCCCTGGTTTGTCAGTTAGAGGTGGACTCCGTCACCTCCAAAGGTCAGAGGCGTTTTGCTCTAATTGTTGCCAGCATCATATTGAAAGTACCAGGGAAGCACGTTGCTAGCCTTACTTGCCCCGAGTCCCATTGGGTTTTACCCCTAACGGCTGAGGGACTAACCGGTGGATTTGGTAGTCTTTGCCGTATGAGCACAAAGGTGGCCACGAATCAGAATATGTCCGAGATGCTCAGCCTTATTCCAAATTAACTGGTATCCCGACTGTCAGCACCACTTACTTGGCCACTCATACGTTGCCTGTGGTTCATGAACTAGAACATGACTACAGGAACCCACACCATGAACCACGAGG
Source organism: Schistocerca gregaria (assembly GCF_023897955.1). Lineage (NCBI taxonomy): Eukaryota > Metazoa > Arthropoda > Insecta > Orthoptera > Acrididae > Schistocerca > Schistocerca gregaria. The sequence goes on along the minus strand of NC_064924.1, from coordinate 124,306,670 downwards.
TATTAGTTGATATGTGAAATTCTTGGCTCGCGTTGGAGTGAAACAACAAGGTGGGTTCTTGCTTCTCTGGCTGTCCTCCATCCACGCAACATTCTTCCCAGTTAACTGACACCAATTCAGGGTGGTTACTATCTGCTTTGCAATCCTTTTGCAGAAATTTACAAGTTCTAGAACTGTGCAAACTTGCTATTTCATTCTCGGAACAGGAGAGCTATGGACTGCACCGAGCTTCTCTTGATCCAGCCATAAGATATAATTTGTCCCAAGAAGCTCTGACTTTGATAGGTTGACCTATAACTCAGTGCTCCTCGAAGGCCATAAACAAGAAATCTATAGTTGCCTTATGTTCCTCCCAGGTGTTTTCCGCAATCAACGTACAGTGTCTCTTTGTTCCTCAGACCTTCTGGGATCGGAGAGTCCAGCTTCCTAATGAAAGCAGCCAAAAACAAATTTAGCCCAGATGGCAACTTCCACATTAGCAGCACTGTCTGTACAATAAAGATGCGAATAACTGGCACAGAGACTCACGGATGTGAGGACGAGCACTCCATGGAATTGTTAGGGGAGATCTTCTACCGTCTCAGTGTCCGTCAGTTTGAAACTCAGAAATGGTGTACGTTTGGCTGGAGTCAAGTACTAATCGACAAAACTGATTGATATAGGAGCTAAGTACCGAATCATTTACTCCTTCCCTCTACATGGTGGACTTCCTCCTTGTAGATGAGGGGTATACGACAGGGTTGGCCAGAAAATTAATTCTGTACCTTAACTTTGAAATGATACCTAAATTTTCGTATTGTCCCTGGTACGTCTGAAAATAATTATGCACGTGACTTCAGCATGTGCCTCAATCCTTCCCTCACATCAGCTAACGCTGTGTGCTGGAGTTTCGTCTTAGTATCACTGTAAATGGCACGAGCCTTATTACCACTCACACCAACCAGTCTCAGAGAAGCCAAATCTCGTTCACTATCTCTCCCTACGTAACCGTCGAAACTCAATCTGATTTATTTGTCCGCAAATTTTGCCAACACAAATCTTTCAGTTAAATGCGGAATCATTTCGAACTTATCCACAAACTAATGCCCTAAAATTGCTTCAGCTATGCGACCCTGACAATTAAAAATTTAGCCCCAAGCATTTGTGATTGACATGCGAAATCAGCTCTAAATTGCTCATTTACTTCTGCACTTTTGCTGCTAACTTCACCACATCCTCTCGTTCCACGCATTTTGAATACTGACCATTGAGTTTGCTTGTTGCATGACTCATATATGCATTTGGCAAGTATCGAAACCTGACTCCCTGTATCCAGAACACATGTTCCAATTTTCCATTTATATGTAATTACTGGGTAACCACAACTCCCTCCACTTTCCTCTCCTAATAACGTCTTCCGCAGCTCTTGTAAATAGACGTATTGTGCCCTTAGCAAATTCGTACACTCAGCAGTCTTGCAAAGAGCTGCCGTTACTTTTGAGTTTTTTGGCATGTCATTCTGCTCACCATTAACTGAGGATTAAGGTTATGAATCTCTACCGCTTCCACTCGCTCTTGAAAACCAACTTCGTTCCTTCTTTCATTGCACTGCCACTCTTCCGGCTTATAATGCGGCGATGAACGAGCTAGTTGTATCTATTTATTCTGTCATGCACTTTATGCCTCAGTGGATGTCTAGCTACCCAGCCGAGGCTGTCAGATTCTCGCCTGTACGTCAGTTTGCACAAAGTGTGTCCTGCACCACAATCGTAACTCAGCTCTTGTAACAAATTCCGAAAAAGCTCTCAAATCATGCATGCTACTTCCTACTACTGTAATTTAGCGCTGCAGTCTATACAGTAACTTCGCCATACAAATCTGTATAAGCTCTGATGGTCATATAGTGTGTCCAACAACTGAGTGCAACAGACCATTTCCTTAAAGTATTTTATAGGGTTCTCGTACCTTTAAATATTCCTAGTTTCACTTGAACTTGGTTACTCTTAGACCAGTATTCATTCAGAAATGCGCGGCTGAATCTCCGCGGTCAAACGCATCTGCTTTGTCATGCATGTGTCTGCGCTTCTTCACGCAGGTGTCCGCATAAGACTCTCATCTTCATCGCAGTTACAGTAATTTATTCCAGCGTGAGCAAATGGCTGATCCACAGTGACGCTAATGCAGTAGAGTCTATCAGCCCGATCGCGCCATTCTTCTTCATCTCTTCTCTGCCTCTCTCATACTCAATTCTAGAATCTTCGCATTGTCACTCTGTTATCACGGTCCTTAATGCACTGCAGCTGGAGAAACACCTCCATGTTACATTTTATTGATGTTCGCCTAAGTTTCTCTAAGTGGCGTAATTGTTTTATAGCTTCACGTTGTCTTATATTGACTGGAACTGTCCGATGAGATTATGCATCACGCTGTTCCACAGCTGTTACCACTCCGCCCTCCCTCGCTATCTTACTTGTCTCATCACGACGTTTAGTGGCCCCTTTTTATATTAAAGAAACGCTGTGTTTCAGGTGTTCACTTAAAGTGACTTGTCCACCGTTTATAGATTATATTTGTTCTTCAACCTCACCCTGCCGTGTACTAACTGTTTCGAAATTTGTTCACAAATCTTCGACCTCTTTTCTTAATTCTTTCACGGTTCCTCGGGTCTCTTGAACAAACGATTCTAACTTGTTATTAAATTATGGCGCCCGCTCATCAATTTTCTCTCTGAAATTATCTTCGATTTGTTTGCTTTGCGCATCAAGCTTTTCATCTCTGGTCCTGACCTGTTTTTGACTCCATTTTCTTTGATCATCAGTTGCTATACTTAATATTTTCAACAGTCACCCAATATATTGGCACTTCCTAAGTATATCTTCCACAAAAAAAAAAACAAAAAAAACATGAAAGTAGAATTAGAGAGATCAGCGCTAACATACAGCACGCAGGCTTAACAGCAATCGTTCATCCCATGCACCACTGACGACTAGAACAGGAAAGTGGCGGTTGTGTCAGTGGTACGCAAAGCAACCTCCGCCACATACCGTAAGATACCTCACTGGATAAAATGGCACATTCTTTCACCCGCTGGAGGACAGCATAAACGACAATTACATAGGCTTCAAATAAGACCCTATTGCATACAGAGTGTTTTATGAAAAGTATCCCCGATTGTTAATGTAGGTGTTCAGAATGAGATTTTCACTCTGCAGCGGAGTGTGCTCTGATATGAAACTTCCTGGCAGATTAAAACTGTGTGCCCGACCGAGACTCGAACTCGGGACCTTTGCCTTTCGCGGGCAAGTGCTCTACCAACTGAGCTACCGAAGCACGACGCACGTCCGGTACTCACAGCTTTACTTCTGCCAGTACCTCGTCTCCTACCTTCCAAACTTTACAGAAGCTCTTCTGCGAAACTTGCAGAACTAGCACTCCTGAAAGAAAGGATATTGCGGAGACATGGCTTACCCACAGCCTGGGGGATGTTTCCAGAATGAGATTTTCACTCTGCAGCGGAGTGTGCGCTGATATGAAACTTCCTGGCAGATTAAAACTGTGTGCCCGACCGAGACTCGAACTCGGGACCTTTGCCTTTCGCGGGCAAGTGCTCTACCAACTGAGCTACCGAAGCACGACTCACGTCCGGTACTCACAGCTTTACTTCTGCCAGTACCTCGTCTCCTACCTCCTAGACGAGGTACTGGCAGAAGTAAAGCTGTGAGTACCGGACGTGAGTCGTGCTTCGGTAGCTCAGTTGGTAGAGCACTTGCCCGCGAAAGGCAAAGGTCCCGAGTTCGAGTCTCGGTCGGGCACACAGTTTTAATCTGCCAGGAAGTTTCAATGTAGGTGTTGCTTGTCCAACCTAGGATACACGATACCTTCTGTCCTATGATAGCAGTAAATTTGTTGACACTACAGGGGATGTCAGTGTGGTTACCATTTATCCTTACACATGCTTCACCTCTGGGATTTGGTAACATGCATAGCACACACACCCCTGTAATGTTTGCATTTTTTCGCCCGGATGGGAACGGGACCCAATCCTTCTCTGGTTAAACAACTGTGTTAGATTCTATCCTACGAGCCGTAGAAAGGGATCTGACGCCGCGTCGCGCACAAACCATATGCGGTCTTTCTAAAAGACTAACGTTCTTCAATAGTACGATTAGTTTCTTACACAGAAATCGGTAATGAACACCGCTTGATAATTTTACGGGTGAAGTTTATGATCTTCCGAGTCATTTACGGCTATTCCTGCCCACACATTGATACTAAGGCGAATTTGATACATTCCTTTCGTGACTGCTCCATAATTTTCATCTGATCACTGTTGGTTTTGGCGGTAATTTATTACCACACTGTCCGACCCGATAGCTGCGTGGTCAGCGTGACGGATTGCTGTCCTACAGGCCCGGGTTCGATTCCCGGTTGTATCGGAGACTTTCTCCACTCAGAGACTGGGTGTTGTGCTGTCCTCATCATCATCTCATCCCCATCCGGTGCGCAGGTCGCTCAATGTGGCGTCGAATGTAATGAGACATGCACCAAGGCGGCCGGACATGCCCCGCAAGGGGCCTCCCGGCCAGTGACGTCAAACTTTCATTTCATTACCCCACTTTCTGCGAATCCCGCCTCGTAGGTGAATAAAATTCAAACTGTGCACTGCGTATCTTCAGTGATCCGTCTTAGAAAGATTGTCATAAATATAATCTAGTAGGATCGCAGCAGAACGGTAATTAGCGGCATTGTTGTAAGGTTCCATCTTCAAAACTGAATGTAATTTTATTAATTATGCTATTGTGACCTGCGAGCTCGCGCACACAGTAACTGATGTGGAGAAAGTGAGTGCTCGTGCAGAACTGTCTAAGTGAGAGCGTGGTCGGTACTTTCAGCAGCCTTACTCTTGGCATACTTATTTCTGGGTCATCTTCTGCTCGACACAACACTCGCACCTGCATATCGCTGACTTACGATTGTTGACATTTTTTAAAACATCGGGAACCCGATATATCGATATTTAAATATACACTCCTGGAAATTGAAATAAGAACACCGTGAATTCATTGTCCCACGAAGGGGAAACTTTATTGACACATTCTTGGGGTCAGATACATCACATGATCACACTGACAGAAACACAGGCACATAGACACAGGCAACAGACCATGCACAATGTCGGCACTAGTACAGTGTATATCCACCTTTCGCAGCAATGCAGGCTGCTATTCTCCCATGGAGACGATCGTAGAGATGCTGGATGTAGTCCTGTGAAACGGCTTGCCATGCCATTTCCACCTGGCGCCTCAGTTGGACCAGCGTTCGTGCTGGACGTGCAGACCGCGTGAGACGACGCTTCATCCAGTCCCAAACATGCTCAATGGGGGACAGATCCGGAGATCTTGCTGGCCAGGGTAGTTGACTTACACCTTCTAGAGCACGTTGGGTGGCACGGGATACATGCGGACGTGAATTGTCCTGTTGGAACAGCAAGTTCCCTTGCCGGTCTAGGAATGGTAGAACGATGGGTTCGATGACGGTTTGGATGTACCGTGCACTATTCAGTGTCCCCTCGACGATCACCAGAGGTGTACGGCCAGTGTAGGAGATCGCTCCCCACACCATGATGCCGGGTGTTGGCCCTGTGTGCTTCGGTCGTATGCAGTCCTGATTGTGGCGCTCCACTGCACGGCGCCAAACACGCATACGACCATCATTGGCACCAAGGCAGAAGCGACTCTCATCGCTGAAGACGACACGTCTCCATTCGTCCCTCCATTCACGCCTGTCGCGACACCACTGGAGGCGGGCTGCACGATGTTGGGGCGTGAGCGGAAGACGGCCTAACGGTGTGCGGGACCGTAGCCCAGCTTCATGGAGACGGTTGCGAATGGTCCTCGCCGATACCCCAGGAGCAACAGTGTCGCTAATTTGCTGGGAAGTGGTGGTGCGCTCCCCTACGGCACTGCGTAGGATCCTACGGTCTTGGCGTGCATCCGTGCGTCGCTGCGGTCCGGTCCTAGGTCGACGGGCACGTGCACCTTCCGCCGACCACTGGCGACAACATCAATGTACTGTGGAGACCTCACGCCCCACGTGTTGAGCAATTCGGCGGTACGTCCATCAGGCCTCCCGCATGCCCACTATACGCCCTCGCTCAAAGTCCGTCAACTGCACATACGGTTCACGTCCACGCTGTCGCGGCATGCTACCAGTGTTAAAGACTGCGATGGAGCTCCGTATGCCACGGCAAACTGGCTGACACTGACGGCGGCGGTGCACAAATGCTGCGCAGCTAGCGCCATTCGACGGCCAACACCGCGGTTCCTGGTGTGTCCGCTGTGCCGTGCGTGTGATCATTGGTTGTACAGCCCTCTCGCAATGTCCGGAGCAAGTATGGTGGGTCTGACACACCGGTGTGAATGTGTTCTTTTTTCCATTTCCAGGAGTGTATATCGTCTCCTTCCCTCGATATATAAAATAGTAATCGTTGTATCGACGCCATCCGGAGTGGTTGAGCGGTTCTAGGCGCTACAGTCTGGAACCGAGCGACCGCTACGGTCGCAGGTTCGAATCCTGCCTCGGGCATGGGTGTGTGAGATGCCCTTAGGTTAGTTAGGTTCAAGTAGTTCTAAGTTCAAGGGGAATGATGACCTCAGCAGTTAAGTCCCATAGTTCTCAGAGCCATTTGAACCATTTTTGATGTATCCACATATCGACGGAAAACATATTGACATACCGGCCTGCAAAAAAAGAAAAGAAAACAAAATATCGGCTGCACATTGTAAATGCACTGACAGGAGAGCCGTACATTTAAGTATTGATGTATTATTAGATATTCTGTACATCAACAAGCTAGCAGCCTGCTGATCTCCATTAGAGCAAGAACTAAAAGGAAAATAATGTAGTTTCAAGCTAGGCGATAACTTCTTTACTAACAATGGTAACTGCAGGTAAGTGGCACAATAGAAGCTGCCCGATCGGTCACATATGGGATTTGTCTGGGGCACTTCATGTAGGCTACCCTGTTTTTTCATTTCTGCAAACGCCACCGCACTAGCAATCGTAGTGTCAAAATTGTGTGGTGAAGTTAAACGTTGCAGTTTCTGTTGGCACTGCCGAGCGCCGATTACGTCAGCATAATCCTCACACGTCTCCGCCCATCGCAAAGACCAATCTCGTTATTTAGATTTTTGATCATCAGATTCAGCAACTGTTTTTGAAGAATGCCGATGTGGAGAAATAGCACACATTTTATAGCGCAAGTGGTGTGCTATTTCTAAGTGGCACAATAAAGAAAACAAGGTGGAAGGTAACGCAACAGCAGAAGGAAACAAGACTCAAAGTGTGTACAGATATGCGATGTGAAGAAATAGCACAACACTTGCGCTAAAAATTGTGTGCTATTTCTTCACATCGCGTATCTTGTTATTCCATTCACAGCTTGACCCCCCACACCCCAGTGCAATCAGACTTCTTCGTTTGTTCGTTTGTGCCATCTATACTTGCTTCACACAAAGTAAATCTGGACGTAAAGAAAGCTCAGAAAGTAGGAAGACTCCTTCAGACAACGAGAGTAAAATTGTGTTCTACTACAATTTCAAAAGAACAGTTTCAAATATTTACCGAAAATAGCGAAACAATATTATATAAAATAAAAATTTTGCCACTCGACAATGCCATTTCGATATCAACATAATGATGTATCGTTGAGAAAGATGTCGCTATGATATATCGAAATCTACGAAATAATATTGATATATCAATATTTTATCAATAGCCCTAATCGGTGTACATACCGTGTGCTGTTGATTAACACCTTTGGCTAAACCATAGCAGAAATAATAGCGCGAAAAAACAGGACTGCATTTCAATACCTACGCCATTCACACTCAACAGTATCACTAATCTTGTTCTAATACCAGCACAATCTGAAAACAACACGTATGGAGTGGCTGATGTGTGTGTGTGTGGGGGGGGGGGGGGGGGGGGGCAGTATTAAATGATATGCTACGATTGACAACGGTCTCGCAGAATACTAAGTAGAGATAAAAACGTAACCCGTAAGAAATGAGCAATGAATTCCAATAGGAAGACGGCCTACATCACTGAATATCCATAGTTCTCGACGCAACTAATATGACCCACTTATCCAAAAATATCTCCTTTCGGACGTACGAGGTACATTCAATAATTAAAGAGACAAATTGATGTAGAAGTGAAACAGACTGTAGGAGGAGTTTTGTTCTTTTTCGACCTTATCTTGGCGTCATTGGGATAACCCGAGAACAGCTGACGGATAAAAATTGTATTGTTTATAACCTCAATATTGCATTTAACGTGTCCACGTGAAATTTCCAAGTTAGTTGAACAGCGTTCAGTGATCCGATTTGTGCTTTCTGAACGTGAGAAACTGGATAAAAGCTGTTAGCAAATGATTTTACAACATGGTGAATGTTGTATCAGTAGCGGAAATTTTGATAAGTGGGCATAACAGTTCAAAGAGTGTCGAATCTCGGTTGAAGTGTCAACTTCTTCGATTGATACCTTGCGTTGGTGACAGTATTCCTGTAAAAGAATGACGTGTTAAAATGGAACATATAGCAAAAACAGTCGCAGTAAATGTTGTCATAGTTCATAACGTCATCATTAACGAGCTCAACTACAGCGAAACAAGTGAAATGTTGGCCATAAAAGAGGTAACGCAAAAGCAGAAGGAAACAAGACTCAAAGTACGTACAGCCTCGAAAGAACTCACGAACAGGAAGGCGATCCTTTTCTGAACCAAAGTTCAATAATGGGTGAAATGGCTCTGAGCACTATGGGACTTAACATCTGCGGTCATCATTCTCCTAGACTTAGAACTACTTAAACCTAACTAACCTAAGAACATCACACACATCCATTCACGGGGCAGGATTCGAAGCTGCGACCTAGAACCGCTCGGCCACGGCGCCCGGCTTGAACCAGAGTCCAAGAGACAAAGCATGGAACAGAGGAAGCCAAATAATTTTTGGGAAAGTGGTTCAAAAAACAAGACAAAGACTTATCTGCAACAGGTATTAAAAAAAACAGTTTATCGTAGGGACAAGTACATTAATATTGTTGGGGATTATGTTGAGAGGTAGTAAAAGTAAAGTTTCGCAAACATAGACATTTTTTTTTTTACATCAGTTTCCCTCTTTCTTTATACAATGTCCCTTGTACGAACTTTTTTCTAGTTTTGCTCAGTACTACGGCATCTGTTATCAGAATGAGAGGCTCCTTGTTTAAACACACTTACTCCACGATGTTGCGTTTTTCTCGACCATCGCGGTTTCTTTTTTATCCAGCACGTCTGTACTTTCCTTTTTTTCTTCGAAGCCGCGGATCTCTTTCTCGGTAGTTTCTGGTTTCTTTCTCCTAATATGTTGGTAGAAAGCTGTACTGCTTTCTTTTCTAGCGGTCCTGGTCGTTTCACTGTATTTTTTTTGTGTAACGGAGATATTATCTGTTCTAGAACCTACGTTACAGATTTTCTTTTTTACTTATTTGAATGTGTGGTGTCTGTTCCTTCGAAAGGACTGACAGTACGCAGATCCCGTAGCTGTGAAACACTATATGTCACACAGCTCCCGTAGCTGTGAAACACTATACGTAAATGGAAGGGGGATCACTGCTGGCACTTGCAGCGGGACATTAAGCGGAATCAGCGACGACAAGCGAAAACATGTACCTAACCAGAGTTCGAACCCGGGATCTCCTGCTTGCTAGGCCGGTGTGGCAACCATTGCGCCATCTGGGACACAGCGTTATGGTAGCTCACGGCCGATCTACATTCCTACATAGTGTTTCACAGCTGCGGGACTTGCATGGCCATGAGGCGTATCGAGATAGTCCGTGCAGTTCCGAAAACACTGTGTTCCGGATGGCGCTGTAGTTACCGCACTTGCTCGTACGCAAGAGATTGCAGGTTCGAATACCGGTCCGGTATACATTTTTGCTCGTCGCCGCTGATTCCGTTTAATGTCCCGCTGCAGCTGATGGCAGTGATTCCCCATCAATTTACATATACTTTCTTTTTTAGGCCTGACAGCTACTTCGTAGGTACTGCCTTCAGAGTACAAGTACATCCCGATGGAACAGTGCAACTGCAAGAAATAAACATGTTTTTGCCAACTATTACTCTACGGTTTCCAGAACAGTACACACGTTTGCAGGCAACATAGATATTCTCGGGTTTATGTTTTTGTTGACTTTTGGAGCTATAACTTCGCTAATGTTGAAACATCCTCTTTGAAAAATTATGAATGACAGTGCTGGCAAAATTCTACGTTCAAAAAAAAGGTTCAAATGGCTCTGAACGCTATGGGACTCAACTTCGAAGGTCATCAGTCCCCTGGAACTTAGAACTGCTTAAACCTAACTAACATAAGGACATCACACGCATCCATGCCCTAGGCAGGATTCGAACGTGCGACCGTAGCGGTCGCGTGGTTCCAGACTGTAGCGCCTGGAACCGCTCGGCCACCACGGCCGGCAAGTTCTACGTTATTTCATTTTCAAACAGTTGAGCAAAACTCAACGTTCTCAAACAGTTTTCTCTTTACTTATTCTGATGATCACTAAACTGACACAATATTTTTAGCGCAACGCAATCCGACTTTCAAAAATCCCTACAAAAGAATGGCACTGACTAACAATAATCTATCCCTTTCATGAATCACTTAACTCACAAAAATCTTCGTTACTCGAACTACTGCAATACAGCGAGCGCTGATATTGTCAGCTACTGAAGGCATGGTTAGCAAATGAAAGATTTTGATAGAGAACAAACGATGTATTTACCTTAATAATGTTCAAAAGTCAGTATATATATATATATATATATATATATATATATATATATATATATATATTAATTCATGACATCCATATTTACAAACTTCTTTTTCTGGCGGACACACGTCCAGATCGACCGTTTATAGTAACCTCCCAAACTCTGGCATCTCTCTTCACGTCCACCACTGCTGGCGGCTCACAAACTGCACAACGCTACGCACCGTTCACATCCAACTGCCTAACACAACACTAGTGAATATTTCAAGAATGGGTCCAACGAGCCACAGACTGCACACAGCGCAGTCAGTGATTTTCATACATAGTGCTGTGTGGCGTTACCAACATAAAAACCTAAACAGCCTACTTACAATGTACTCGAACTGCTCTTCGTGCATTTAACCGCCATGATCCAAAGTGGACCTTTGGTAGCTACCATGCTTTTCATTAATACGCAGTTAAAGAAACCAACATATGCTTGGTATTATCAATAAAAAGGAAGCAAGAAAGAGTAGTCAAAAAACTTATACAGCATGACTGCTTTGTCAGCCATGCTATATGAGTATCAACGAAGGGAGACGTGCGTTATATACACTCCTGGAAATGGAAAAAAGAACACATTGACACCGGTGTGTCAGACCCACCATACTTGCTCCGGACACTGCGAGAGGGCTGTACAAGCAATGATCACACGTATGGCACAGCGGACACACCAGGAACCGCGGTGTTGGCCGTCGAATGGCGCTAGCTGCGCAGCATTTGTGCACCGCCACCGTCAGTGTCAGCCAGTTTGCCGTGGCATACGGAGCTCCATCGCAGTCTTTAACACTGGTAGCATACCGCGACAGCGTGGACGTGAACCGTATGTGCAGTTGACGGACTTTGAGCGAGGGCGTGTAGTGGGCATGCGGGAGGCCGGGTGGACGTACCGCCGAATTGCTCAACACGTGGGGCGTGAGGTCTCAACAGTACATCGATGCTGTCGCCAGTGGTTGGCGGAAGGTGCACGTGCCCGTCGACCTGGGACCGGACAGCAGCGACGCACGGATGGAGACGTGTCGTCTTCAGCGATGAGAGTCGCTTCTGCCTTGGTGCCAATGATGGTCGTATGCGTGTTTGGCGCCGTGCAGGTGAGCGCCGCAATCAGGACTGCATACGACCGAGGCACACAGGGCCAACACCCGGCATCATGGTGTGGGGAGCGATCTCCTACACTGGCCGTACACCTCTGGTGATCGTCGAGGGGACCACTGAATAGTGCATGGCACATCCAAACCGTCATCGAACCCATCGTTCTACCATTCCTAGACCAGCAAGGGAACTTGCTGTTCCAACAGGACAATGCACGTCCGCATATATCCAGTGCCACCCAACGTGCTCTAGAAGGTGTAAGTCAACTACCCTGGCCAGCAAGATCTCCGGATCTGTCCCCCATTGAGCATGTTTGGGACTGGATGAAGCGTCGTCTCACGCGGTCTGCACGTCCAGCACGAACGCTGGTCCAACTGAGGCGCCAGGTGGAAATGGCATGGCAAGCCGTTCCACAGGACTACATCCAGCATCTCTACGATCGTCTCCATGGGAGAATAGCAGCCTGCATTGCTGCGAAAGGTGGATATACACTGTACTAGTGCCGACATTGTGCATGCTCTGTTGCCTGTGTCTATGTGCCTGTGGTTCTGTCAGTGTGATCATGTGATGTATCTGACCCCAGGAATGTGTCAATAAAGTTTCTCCTTCCTGGGACAATGAATTCACGGTGTTCTTATTTCAATTTCCAGGAGTGTAGCAACAAGTGAAAACAGATTTCTGAGGAGTGTTTTAGAGCATAGGTATACCAAGGAAGACAGAATGCAGAACACTGCATATACGGGGACTGTCCCAAGTACGCTGTTTGAAACCTGCGAGCATACGAAAAAACCCCGATTATACAAAAACGAATAATATTTCACACGACATACTGTGTCCATTAGGTGAGTGCTTAAACCGAGAAGACCTTTTCTAAAGGTCGCTGAAATTTATAATTAGTCTTTAAAAGTTTGGCCTACGAGAGACATCATTGAGCAGTATAAGAACAAGTAGAAATTACAGAACACGGACGCTAGGAAGAACATGCAAAAGATGAATGACTGGACCGGAACTGGCTAAAAGGCTGTATCCTTAACGGAAAAGAAGAAGATGACTGTATTCCGTTACAATACGTAACAATCACACTGTCCCAATTGAAATTCTTATAAATGATATCCCAAGGATATAGTAAAGGAATTTTGTGTTTTGGTCACCGTGGGTACTTATGACCCGCAATGACCGTAGTCCGAACGCACTCGAAGTCGCACACTCGTCAGGGTCGCCGGTTATCCTTATTTACGGGGACTGTCCCATGTACGCTGTTGAAAACCAGTCAGTATACGAAAACCCCGGATTATAGTAAAACGAATAATATTGCACACAACAGACTGTGTTCATTGAGTGAATGCTTAAACTGAGAAATTTAAAATGAGCTGGTTTTTCGAAGCGACTTACGTCGTTAAACCTGCACTCAATATCGTTTGTACCGATCTTAGTTCTATTTCGCAATCAGTCAGAGATCGATGAAACCAATCGGTCGCGGTTATCGTGCATTTTACAGTTCGTGTAGCATATATGCAACTGGAATCGTGCTCATGCACCGAAACCAATTCAGTGCCACTACCGAATGAGAGGCAAAAGTTGAAATTGGAAACTAAGCTCGATAGTGAATGAAGAAAGGTGTAGTCATGGATTTACAGAGAGAGAGATGAATATAATGATCATTATAATGTCCCTCCTCTTATTTCAGTGTGTCGTGAAAGCTAAAATAAGGTTAAAAAACACTTCGTTCATTTTATAAGCTCCAAGCTGCTAAAAAATCCGACTCTTTCGAAAAAAGCCTGCCAACCATGTGTGATGTGTATGGTAGCTGTGGGTTCAGGTTGATGATGTGGGAAGGGTTAATGGAATAGTTCAAATATTCAAATTACGTTCTTATCAATGCCTTACCAGAATACATCTTCTGAAAACAAATTTAATTGTTGCCAAAAGATTCTCTTTAAAAAGCTACTACAAAACGCCGCAGTGAAATGAATCGTCGGATGAACAACAGAGCGTGTTCAACTGGATGGTGATGTACGAGGGTTGCCCGGAAAGTAATGTGCCGCAGTTTCTTCTTCAACAGTTGTTTATTGAACATAATGAGAATTACACTCACGAAAGAATGGTGTTTTATCCACACACCCCATTTTTCAACGTTCTATGGTCTACCTCCAGCGCGAAACAGTGGCGTGTATGCTCTGTCGGTACCAATCGTAATCCTGGTGGCCAGTGCTTGCCAGTGCTTGCCTGTGTGAACTTCCTTTGCTGATTGACAGATGCACTGCCAACGGCCGAGTGGTAATGCGTCTGTCCTCGCGAATGACATCAGCTCGCTGCTACATGTCAGATGTGACAGCCGTGGATGGTCTCTCCGACCGCTGCAAATCGTGGAGCTTCGCCGAACAGCCCTCTGATTCCCTCACCCTTCGTTTCCAGTGACTAAGTGCATTTCCGTCAACAGCAAATGGTCCTTAGACCTTGTGAATATTCTCCACAGTTTCTTTCCCTGCAGTAAGAAATTCAATGGGGGCACATTACTAGTAACAAACATCACCTATAGACACCATTTTGAAACTGTCTTGCAGATACGCTATCTGTCGGAAGTGACGGAAACTTGGTGTGCTCGTTCAGGAGACTTCAAATAATACATACGTAACGTTTAGCATCCGTAACATTGTTTTCGGCTGAGAAAAAAATGCGGTGCATTACTTTCTGGGCAACCCTCGTATTTAGTACATCTTATCTGTTAGAATTCGCCGCTGCAAAGGCTGACTGCCAAGCTCAAGCCTGTGGTATGATTCCCGGTACTGCCAGGGCGTATCCAGTCTCGTAATGCCAAATGAGGACCTACTTGCCTAGTAAGTAGCGGTTCGAGGTCACAGGTCACAACTGACAACAACCGGGAGAGATGTGTGCAGACTCCACGCCTCTCAATCCTGCAACCAATAACGCCATTGGGAGTGAATGACACGGCGGCCGATCGATAACGATGGATCTACCAGGGCCTGTGCACGGAATTACGTCAACTGTTAGAATTATTAATATATTAAGTAACTCAATGGAACCACAGAGAAATGTTAAACCTATCAGTTACTACTGCTAAAAGTGACTACGTCGGTTTAGTTGCCGGTCTGAAGTGCACCTTTCTCCATTCAGGTCAGTGAGTCAAGTGATCGCCCTTATCGTTCGCGATTTGGAACTGTAGTTTTCTGTCTCCCAAGAAAGGTGGTATCCACTAGTCAAATATGACGCTTCATCTCCCCCTCCAAGCTATCTTTCTGTCTTCACTCTCATCATTATTACGATGTAGTTGGGCTAACTTAAAGAGTTCAACGTGTGAGAAGTGCACTGCATATTTCCTCCGCCGTCTTTTCCATTTAATTAATCACGGATTAGGGGTGGTCATAGCCTCGTTGCCAAACAAAGACCTCTGAGGTCAATGGAATCTGGACCTTCCGTGGAGCACGCAGAACCAGTGCGGAACAATTGCAACAAGTATGAAAGCGAGCGCCGACCTAACCCCAAACCTAGACTGGGGGCAGTCGCTTCCTCTCTGAAACCCACCGACTTCCATGTCCACCTCGACAGAATGAAATATTTCAGCCTTTTTGTTTTCTAGTAAAGACAGACCACTGGTTGCAATGGATTTTATAGTCGAATTGACCATGGTTTCGTCTCCTAAACTAAGGGAGTCTTCATCAGAATTTATATTACATACGTAAAGAGTTGAGCTGTAATGCTCAATTCGACTATAAAATCCATTGCAACCAGTGGGCTGTCTTTACTACAAAAACTATTTTCACGGTTGCTGCACACAACTATGTTTAAAGTTGCAAAATCTTTCAGTGTTTTCAATGTACATTTTTTTATTCCTTTTATTCGTGATTCATCAAAACCTTTCCTCTCCCTCAATCCACCAAACATACACACATCAATATCGTATCAGCGCACACTCCGCTGCAGAGTGAAAATCTCATTCTGGAAACATCCCCCAGGCTGTGGCTAAGCCATGTCTCCGCAATATCCTTTCAGGAGTGCTATTTCTGCAAGGTTCGCAGGAGAGCTTCTGTAAAGTTTGGTAGGTAGGAGACGGATACTGGGAGAAGTAAAGCTGTGAGTACCGGGCGTGAGTCGTGCTTCGGTAGCTCAGATGGTAGAGCACTTGCCCGCGAAAGGCAAAGGTCCCGAGTTCGAGTCTCGGTCGGGCACACAGTTTTAATCTGCCAGGAAGTTTCATATCAGCGCACACTCCGCTGCAGAGTGAATATCTCATTCTGGAAACATCAATAAAAGTTTGCATCACCCCAGTTCTCAGAATTCTTGAAGATAGACGTTGACTGTGGAAATTGTATCACAGACACAGTCCGTTTAACTCTTCACAGATGTC
Source organism: Schistocerca gregaria (assembly GCF_023897955.1). NCBI lineage: Eukaryota > Metazoa > Arthropoda > Insecta > Orthoptera > Acrididae > Schistocerca > Schistocerca gregaria. The sequence goes on along the minus strand of NC_064924.1, from coordinate 124,290,379 downwards.
ACTAACCCCACCCAAAGATGTAAACAACCATGCATGAGCGGCACCTATCAGACGGGGGGGGGTCCGACAGCCGATCAGTTACAGCCATTCCACCAGGAAGGAGGTACGCGGCCTGAGTTTTCTGTGGTGCGACCACGCCTAGACGGTCAATACCGCGGTTCGATCGCGTCCGCATTGTTACTTCGTGCCAAGAAGGGTTCTCAACAAGGGAAGTGTCCAGGCGTCTCGGAGTGAACCAGAGCGATGTTGTCATACATGGAGGAGATACAGAGAGACAGGAACTGTAGATTAAATGCCTCTCTCAGGCCGCCCAAGAGCTACTACTGCAGTGGATGACCGGTACCTACAAATTCAAAGACAACGCCACCACGTTGAATAAATCTTTTCGTTCAGCCACAGGACGTCGTGTTACGACTCAAACTGTGCGCAATAGTCTGCATGATGCGCAACTTCACTCCCGACTTCCATGGCGAGGTCCATCTTTGCAACCGCGACACCAAGCAGCGCCGTACAGGTGGGACCAACAACATCCCGAATGGACCGCTCAGGATTGGCATCAGGTTGTCTTCACCGAAGAGTGTCGCACATGCCTTCAACCAGACAATCGCCGGAGATGTGTTTGGAGGCAACCCGGTCAGGCTGAATGCCTTAGACACACTGTCCATCGAGTGCAGCAAGCTGGAGGATCCTGCTGTTTTGGGGCGGCATTATGTAAGGCCGACGTACGCCGCTGGAGGTCATGGAAGGCGCCGTAACGGCTCTACGATATGTGAATGGCATCCTTCTACCGACGGTGCTACCATATCGGCAGCACATTGGAGAGGCATTCGTCTTCATGGACGAAAATTCGCGTCTTCATCGTGCACATCTTGTGAGTTACTTACTTCAGGATAACCACATCGCTCGACTAGAGTGGCCAGCATGTTCTCCACACAAGAACCCCATCGAACATGCCTAGGATAGATTGAAAAGATTAGCATGAGTGACATAAAAGTAGATATCTTAGGTGTTGCGAAATAACTCAAATCACTTAAGAAAGTCAAGTCTTCCGGTCCAGATGGTATGCCAATCAGGTTCCTTTCAGAGTATGCAGACACAATAGCGCCTTTCTTAGCAATATACAACCGGTCACTTAACGAAAGGTCTGTTCCTAAAGACTGGAAAGTAGCACAGGTCACATCAATATCCAAGAAAGGAAATTATTACAGACCAATAACAATGACATCAATTTTCAGCAGCATTTTGGAGCACATACCGCACTCGAACATTGTGAATCACCTTGAAGAAAATGACTTATTGATACATAACCAACAGGAAATATCGTCCTTGTGCAACGCAGCTAGCTCTTTATTCCCATTAATTAATGAGCACTGACGACAAGGGTTCTCAGATCGATTCCATATTCCTACATTTCCAGAAGACTTTTGATACCGTTCCTCATAAGCGACTATTAATCAAATTGCGGGCATATGGATTATCGTCTCAGTTGTGTGACTGGATTCGTGATTTCCTCTCAGAGAGTTAACAGTTCGAAGTGATAGACAGTAAATCATCGAGCAGAAGTGGTATCTGGCGTTCCGCAAGGTAGTGTCATAGGCCCTTTGCTGTTCCTGATTTACATAAATGATCTAGGTCGTAATTTGAGCAGCCCCCTTAGATTGTTTGCAGATGACGCTCTAATTTACCGTCTAGTAAAATCAGCAGACGATCAATTCCAATTACAAAATGATCTAGAGAGAATTTCAGAAAGTTGCGAAAAGTGGCAATTGGCACTAAACAAAGAAAATTGCGAGGTCATCAAAATGGGTACTAAAAGAAATCCGATAAATTTTGGCCATACGATAAATCTCTCAAATCTAAGGGCTGTCAATTCGACTAAATACCTAGGAATTAAAATTACGAGGGACTTAAGTTGGAATGACCACATAGATAATATTGTGAGGAAGGCGAAACAAAGACAGCGTTTTTTTGGCAAAACACTTAGAAGATGCAACAAACCCACTAAAGAGACAGCCTTCATTACATCTGTCCGTTCTCTGCTGGAATACTGCTGCGCGGTGCGGGATCCTTAGCAGATAGGATTGACAGAGGACATCGAAAACGTGCAAAGAAGGACAGCTCGTTTCGTGTTACCGCGCAATAGGGGTGAGAGTGTCACTGATATGATACGCGAGTCGGGGTGGCAGTCACTGAAACAAAGACGGTTTTCTTTGCGGCGAGATCTATCTACGAAATTTCAATCACAAACTTTCTCTTCCGAATGCGAAAATATTTTGTTGGCACCCACCTATGTAGGGAGAACTGATTATCATAATAAAATAAGAGAAATCAGAGCTCGAACGGAAAGACTTAAGTGTTCCTTTTTCCCACGCGCTATTCGAGAGTGGAATGGTAGAGAAGTAGTATGAAAATGGCTCGATGAACCCTCTGCCAGGCACTTAAGTGTGAATTGCAGAGTAACCATGTAGATGTAGATGTAAATGTAGAAAAGGGCTGTTTATGCACGAGGTGACCCACCAACCACTCTCAGGGATCTAGGCCGTATCGCCGTTGAGGAGTGGGACAATCTGGACCAACAGTGCCTTGATGAACTTGAGGACAGTATGCCACGATGAATACAGGCACGCATCAGTTCAAGACGACGTGCTATTGGGCATTAGAGTATCACAGACACAGTCCGTTTAACTCTTCACAGATGTCACTAACCCCACCCAAAGATGTAAACAACCATGCATGAGCGGCACCTATCAGACGGAGCAATCAGCAATCTGGACCACCGCCTCTGAAGGTCTCGTTGTATGGTGGTACGACATGCAATGTGTGGTTTTCATGAGCAATTTTGTGTACAGGTTCCGGAACACTCGGACCCGAGGTGATGCAAAACTTTTTTCATGTGTGATTCTTTGAGGGGACTATTCTAGCCTGACATTGTTCACTGTTTACATCGCTATTTTTTCTGTCGTTCTCTTACCAATTCATAATCACTCCGTTTGTTGCTGTCAAGTCCTCTTTTACAGCACCTCCTTTTCAAGAATTATCTACCTCTTTCCCTCCCCTTTTACTTATTTTCTGCATAATTTTTTTCATTCTACATAATGTTTATCCCGTTTCCTGTTTTCACCGATATGTTCTTACATTACATGACACTCTGATCGTTACCTTCTCTAAGGTTTGTCTCAGCAATGTATTTTCCTTTTAAAAATCGTTAGATGTCGTTTATTTTTCCGTCTCAGTTGCACATGTTTTGCGCTGTGACTAATTTCGATCACGTTTTATCGTACTTGGATCTAAATTGAAAGCGATAGAAAATATTTACTTTTACTATTTTACAAAATTACAAAAGTCTTTTAAACAACTGTCGTGTACGTACCACAACTGTTAGAATACTGTATGTGCAGCTAGAGGAAGGAGCGGGGGGGGGGGGGGGGGGGGTGCTGGGGAACTGCGACGGTGAAGGTGGTATAGGGGAAGAGGGGAGAAGGGGAAAAAGGTGGAGCAACAGGGAGAGAAGGTAGGCCGCGAGAGTGGCAGGGATGGCATTTACATTCGGTGAAGTAAAAAGCGAATGTCATATCCCAAATATTGAACAAAGTACAAATTGTTGTAAAAATATTTTGAATGTACAACAAAGGCAGCATTAAACTTTAAAGGACATAAAAGTAACACCTCCTATTTTTATTCATGGAAACTACAGGAAATAAATAAATCACAACATTACAGCTAAATAGAGCAATGTTTCAGCTATAGATCGTCATTTTTCCACATAGTTACCTGCATTCCTTATGCACTTTTGCCAACGATTAACCATAGCCTGCATGCCGCGCTTGTAAAAATCGAGGGCCGCGCTGAATTAACAGAGCGGTCTTCGGAACTGCAGTCATGGACTGTGCGGCTGGTCCCGGCGGAGGTTCGAGTCCTCCCTCGGGCATTGGTGTAAGTGCTTGTCCTTAGGATAATTTATGTTAAGTAGTGTGTAAGGTTAGGGACTGATGACCTTAGCAGTTAAGTCCCAGAAGAGTTCACACACATTTGAACATTGAAACTTCCTGCCAGATTCAAACTGTGTGCCGGACCGTGACTCGAAATCGGGACCTTTGCCTTTCGCAGGTAAGTGCTCTACCAACTGAGCTACCCAAGCACGACTCACGCTCCGTCCTCAAAGCTTTACTTCTGCCAGTACCTCGTCTCCTACCTTCCAAACTTAACAGAAGCTCTCCTGCGAAACTTGCAGAACTAGCACTCCTGAAAGAAAGGATATTGTGGAGACATGGCTTAGCAACAGCCTGGGGGATGTTTCCAGAATGAGATTTTCACTCTTCAGCGGAGCGTGCGCTGATATGAAACTTCCTGGCAGATTAAAACTATGTGCTGGACCGAGAGTCCAACTCGGGACCTGTGCCTTTCACGGGCAAGTGCTCTACCAACATTCGAACATTTTTTGAAAAATCGAGCCAAGCTGAGGCTAACCACTTACAGCTTTGATAAGAGCATCCGAGTCTTGAATGTGTTCGCCACGTAGTCTACCTTTCAGTGTCCCAAAGAGATGGATGTCGGGACTGAACGGTGGATGTGGTAAAAAAGTCAAGCCGAATTTTTCAATAACTTGCGTGGTCGCAAAACAGGTGTGGGGCCTTGCGTTAGCATGTTTCAGGTGAAAGTGGGTCTTTTTCTCTAGCCTTACCCTAGAAATTGGAGCTTTCAGCTCAGTCAGTGTCGTTTGTATCGTGCTGAATTTTTAGTTTCTCTAGACTCCAGTACATTCAAAAGAACCACACCCTAGGTGCCCCAGAAGACTGTGCATATCACTTTGCTTGCAGACGGCTATCTCTAGAATTTCTTCTTTGACGGAGAGTTCGTCCGTCGCCATTTTAAGGAATGTCTTTTGGATTGCGGCTCGTAGTGGTGACACCACATCTCATCTCCGGTGACGATGCTATTCTGAAAATTGTCACCTCCAGATAAATTTCCATTCGATGAGTTTTTTTTCTTCTGTAGGCATCCGTTGGATCCATATCGCACAGATTTTGCGATAACCAAGATGTTCCAGCATTGTTTCCAAGGCATCACAGCCGACATTCAGCGTTGCACATAATTCTCTGGTCGTTTTCCGCCGATCAGCACAGATGAGTTGATCAAGACGCTCTTCATTGCGAGGGATGACAGCGTTGCAGGGTCTACCGTGACTTATCACGCGCACTCTTTGCACCACCTTGAAAATGCCGTACCCGTCGCCTCACACTGCTCACGTCTGTTGTATCGTCTCCATACACCTTTAGCAAGAGTCGACGGATTTGAATCGGCGCAATTTCTTCAGCAGTGAGGAATTCAATAACACACATTGCTGTTTTATGCGCACATCAATATGGGACTCCATTTTGGAACACTCCTTTCTGGGGGCAACTACCGCACAACAACGGAACAATCTCTAAATGGAAGGGAAAGGTTCAAGCATTAGCACTAACCAACGACATGTGGCGCGGACATCCAAAGTCACTACCACGAAAAAAAGTAGGCATTATTTTCGAAACGGCCCTCATATAAAAGGGAAATAATGTAAAGTAACAAAAATTACATTAAATCTCTTAAAATTACAAAACAGTCTTCGGAGGAGCTCACGGACCCTCATCACTAAGGTTGTCAGCGCTATAAAACACTTGACGTATAAAACTATAAAAAATATTGATCAATAAAATTATAAAAGTGGAACTATGTAAAGCAATTAAAATTCAAGGGAACAGGATGTGACAGCCGTAGTTAATTGAGTTTACTTCTGTTTGGCGGCGCTGTACGGTGCGTAGTTTTTGCAGTGTATACAGAATCTGGTCTGCACTTCGTCGTGGGTCTAGGACCGTGTATAAGCCCATGTGCACCCGCTTTGTCCCTTCTTGGTGAGTGGAGCTGTTGTACATACGGACATTGGGTCGAGCTAGCCGACTGTAAGACGTCTTCAAGGTTTCTAAAACATGTTCTCTTCAAAAAGTCGTTCTGATGATTTAATGTACTGCCAGGCTCTTGTAAACAGTGGGTAAAAATCTCTACTTTTTCCAGCACGGTCAGGAGGTTTCGATTTGGTTCGTTCTATAGCATTTCCAAATGCGTGTAAATAGTTCCAAAAGAGTACATTAATATCAGGAGATGTACGCCGAACGCTGGTTTATTTTTCTTGATTTGTCTGAAGGGCTTCAGATGTAAATCTTCTCGTAATTTGTTCTTTAACATGGCTACATCAACATAAATCTTCTACAAGTGTAGCATCGTACAAAGAAAATCAATATTGTTCAACAAATTAGTACAAAACGTGTTGAAGCAACTCTCCTTCTATCTTATCAAGCTACAAATAGAGTATATATTTATAACGCAGTGCATCTTACGGAAGTATCTATACATCACAGTTCTATCATGTCCATTGTGAACTGAACCATTCATGCATGACACAGAAAAATCACAGTGTGTATTTTATGTATCTCGCAATATCATTTTATACTAAAAATTAGCAAAAGAAACATCCTCACCGTAGTTAAATACAAAGAATGAGCAATATTAATATTTTATGTGATACTTCATCTGACTTGTATATTTGACTCTATACTATTAACCTAAAGAGCAATTCAGGGAAAGGATGTCAGCGCATATATAGGATTCACCACTCTTGCATCTAGATAATTAAAGTCCCTGATTTAACTTCATCACCCGTTAATTCAGATTTAATTATTTTACTTGTAATTAATATGGAAGGAAATTTCGGGTGGTGAATTATTTTTTATATTAAAATGAAAAGCAATGGCGGCAACGGTAAAAGAAACTGGGGCCTCTTCTATTAAATGACTGATTTAATTATGACAGTTAACGCAATTTCTCCTGAAAGTAACAACGGCCTACAGTTTTGGCTAGGAGAGCAAATCTTTTAGTAAAATTCGTTACTGACCGTGAATTTAAATATGTTTTCTTGTGGAAATTAGTATTAACCTGATCATCGGACTTCGTAATGTTAAAATGATTGCGCATGAAATGGCACACACAAATTATATTAACCAAATGAAATGATTCTGTGTTTAAGGAAACACACAAAATTACGAATCTGTTAAAGAATGACAGGTTGTAAATTAAATATAGTTATACTTTAACTGTATATTTTAAAGGAATAAAAGTCAGCTTACACTATTCAACACAACAAAGATTCCAAGCCTAATATTTAAGAAAAAGGCCCTCTACATCAAACGTACGATATACAAATTCAACCACGTTATATTGAGTTTACTAATAACAGTTCCTGCTTCAAATAATTATGTAACTGTACAAGGAAGATCACTTATGACCAGTTCATCAAATTCGCAGAATTAACTGCGTAACATGAATCAAGCTAACCGAGAGAGACAAGCAGAATGGCAAAAAGAAAAGAGCAAAAGAGTTGAGCAAAAAAAAAAAGAGCAAAAGAGAGCGGTGCCTTTGTTTCACTGCTATTTACACTCATTACATATGATCTTTGTGTGATTATCGATATATTATCCAGAGGCGTCTGGCATAGTTACATTATTTGGGGTAAATTTATTGTAAAATTTGAAGGCGTTATACTGCGAAATAATCATCTTCTAACAAGGCATAGTAAAGATTTTCAGATGATGTACATATTAAATAGTATTCTCAAATTGAAAATCGACATTTTCATAATTCAAGAAAGTAGAATGACTGTATAGTCAGTGCATGTCCACCTTTCCATTTCGTTCCCCATTTTAGTCCCCAAGTACATCTCAACATGTTTCATCCTTTACGCTTATGTTAGACTAAGCGCCCGAACTTAGAGTGCTATATACGTCACCATACACACACTGTAGTCTGCTTTTGTGCTCGTACTTTACACAGTGATGCACGCGCTATGTGACAGGACGAATCCTGGTTAAGTGGCCTTTCCTTCGCTTACACCAGGCCTCTGCACGTGTCGCAGGTGGATGATCCCACTACGGACTGCGTGCGTAAGCTTTCTGGGCGCGTCAGCTGTGCACACAAAAGGCCGGCCAGCCGATGCCGCACTCCGGTCTCTCTGCAACGGGGCAGCGTCGGCAAACTATGACGTCACAAGGAGCACCTTCGAGCTGTCACACCGACCCTTTCTTTCTCTGTGTGCCTTTTAAATCAGTGGCGGCTCACTCGAGGAGTGTGTATTTTCCACTAAATGCGTTAAAACTAACCAGTAACCCATCCACCACCGAGTTTTTGAGAAATCAGCCTCCCAGAACACAACAACTCCGTTTTAAGGAAACGTTCTTTTTCACTCTTTTCAATACTTATGACGTCATATCTCCTGTATAAGTGCCGAGCAGTGCTATAATTTCTCAATTACATTGCTTGGTATATGCGGATATTGTCTACAAAACGTGTTACGAACAGAATCAGTAATAAAGAAGTGATAAATTAAAAACATCACGCCTGAGGCTGAAGTTTTACTGCATGAACAGTGAAAACGTAGTAAGCCATAAACGTTTTTCCTTTCAGTAGTTTTTGAAGTTTGTCAGCGAGAAAAAGTTTTCCAAAAGTTTGATATGTGTAGTTTTATCAGAGACAAGGGTATCGTCAGGAGTGCCCCGGGGAAGTGTGATAGGACCGCTATTGCTCTCTGTATACATAAATAATTTGGCGGACAGGGTTGACAGCAACCTGCGATTGTTTGCTGATGATGCCATGATGTACTGTAAGGTGTCCAAGTTGAGTGTCTGTAGGAAGATACAAGACGACGCAGACAAAATTTCTAGTTGGTGTGATGAATGGCAGCTAGCTGTAAATGTGGAAAAATGTAAGTTAATGCGGATGAGTAGGAGGAACAAACCTGTAATGTTCGGATACAGTATTACTAGTGTCCTACTTGACTCAATGAAGTCTTTTAAGTGTCTGGGCGTAACGATGAAAAGAGATATGAAATAGGTCGAGCATGTGATAACTGTGGTAGAGAAGGCGAATGGTCGATTTCTTGGGAGAATTGTAGGAAAGAGAGGTTCACCTGTAAAGGAGACGGCGTAAAGGAAGCTGGAGCGACCTGTTCTTGAGTACTGCTCTAGTATTTAGGATCGCACCAAGCAGGATTGAGGAAAGACGTCGAAGCAATTCAGAGGCGGGCTGCTCGATTTGTTACTGGCAGGTACGAACAACACATAAATGTCACGGAGATGCTTCGGGAATTCATATGGGAACCCTAGGAGGGAAGGTGACATTCTTTTCGAGAAGCGCTAATGAGAAAATTTAGAGAATCGGAATCTGAAGCTGACTGCCACACGGTTCAACTGCCGCCAACATACATTGCGGGTAAGGACATCGAAGATAAGGTACGAGAAATTAGGGCTCATATGGAGGCATATAGGCAGTTGTTTTTCCCTCACTCTATTTGCGAATAGAACAGGAAAGAAAATGAATAGTAGCGCCGTACGGTGGCCTGTAGAGTATCTACGTGGATGCACATGTAGAAAATTTATTGGAAGCCTCCAAGTGCTCTCAGTCTCAGCGTACGATTACACGTGACACATACACAAGTTCTAACTTTAGTACTTAACATATTGTTGTGCCAACTCCTTAAGGGGACCACACCATGCCTATCTAACCCATGTCAATTTAGTCAAGTATTTGACCCTTTTCTGAAAAAAATGATGTTGGACAATATTTTTACATCATGTTACATGATGATAATGGAGTCAACTGTACTAAAATCTACTTCATTCATTTTATAGTTTTTAAGAAAAACTTTTCTAAATTTATTAACAAAAGGTATTATGTTTTTTTCTGCAGAAAATATTTTTGTGAACTTCCTAAAGGGTGAATTTTAATGAGTGTACTACTAGAGGTTGCTTTTTATGTTATGCAGAGTCTCTGAAAATTTCATTCAGTTATCTATGATAGTTTCTGATATAATGGGACATATCTACTGAAAATTTTAGTTTGCGGGAAATTGACTTTAAAGAAAAAACTTTTGAAATTTGTTGCTTACAGTTAATTAAAACTGTCCTGCTGCATATGATGGCCCTTCTTTTGCCTCTAGCAGGTCTTCCAGCTTCTTTTTCATCTCTATGGATGTTTGTCTTGGTTTCTTGGCCATATTCGATGCAGACCTGTCTGCGTCGGCTATCCGCATTTTATCGCAACGTTGCAGCCCAGTGATCCTAGTTTCACCAGGATGAATTCTCAGCTTTTTCAGTACCCAACCCTTTCCATTATCACCGCAGTTGAATGTAATAGCAGCATCATGAACCCCTAGTTTCATTGTATGCATGCCTACTAATACAGTTTTAGGAAGCCGTTCCAAAGTATGCCGTTGAAAGATTCATTTGGGTTCTTAGAAGGTCAGGATGAGACAAGTCTCTGAAAATAGGATTAATTGCTGTAATAACAGCAGCAGGAAGAGAATGCTGATGAGAATAAGATTCTCCAGTTGCCTGAGCCCTGAGCCCTATTGTATTTGCACCACGAATTTTCTCCTGATGGACACAATCCATCACATGGCTTATCATCAGTAGAGGACTTGGCCCAAACACTCTCTTCATTGAATCCAGACTTTCTTTATTTCTCCTAATTGCCTGTCCATAGTATACCTGCAAGTTTTCAATCACACTTGAACAAAAATAACCGCGTGTTTGACAGGGTGTTGTTTACAAACAGCAAAAACAAAAGAATACCGACCGTTGCATTCTAAGGATAGCCAATACACTCGGGAATAAAAAAAATCCCTAACGTGCAATGCAGGGTACATTAAGATCTAAAATATATGCAGAAAAGTGGGTGACAGAAAAGTGGGCGTGGCACATACACTCATGTAGTAGGAAAATGCTGTTTAAATGCTCGACAAAAATTTTTTTTCAACAAAATCCTTTTCAGAGTACTTAAATAAAACCTTAATCTATCGAAATATGATGAAAACCGAAAATCAATTTTATTCAACCTGAATAACAGTGATGTCCCCTTAACTCGTATACCTCTTGATGACTGATTACTGCAGCATTTTATATTTTTAAGTTCCTTCGGTAATAGTATGAAATATAGAACATCAAACGATTTCTATCCCTGGAAAACGTTACACAGTCAACCTGCCACTGAGATCAGATGATTGGTTGACAGTTTTAGCCGTTCGCTATATAGATATAACAAATGAAAGAAACCCAGCCGAACTGAACCTACGTAAATCAGCGTGCGGTGCACTGCACGGCTGGACAGGAAACTGCAGCCACAATTCATGGTTTCCATAATGGGGGAACCTGTTACCAATGTGGTCAGATTCTCGAGTGTTGCTAAGTCCTAGTGATTATACTTTTGTCCCATTAATACGTGGTTTGTCTGTTCCATTTACTGCACACGTCACAAAAAGAGTCAAAATGCGCGTCAAGAAACGTAATGAACTTGCATATGACGAACTTGACAAATCAAATGCCGCCAGTATGCAAGGAATTGTTTAACAACTAAATATAAAGACACAGGTTTCGCACCATTATATCATCGAATAGTTCGTGAAACTCTCGCTGAGTGGGGACACTGATGCTACTGTATTTTATGTATTTTGCAAGTCTTTATTACAACTGATACAACTTCCAATAACAGAAATTTAAAAAAAAAATGTTTAAAACTGAGACTTTTTGGCAGATTAAAACTGTGTGTCGGGCCGAGACTCGAACCTAGGACCTTTGCCTACTGGCAGAAGTAAAGCCGTGAGTACGGGCCGTGAGTCTCGCTTGGGTAGCTCAGTTGGTAGAGCACTTGCCAGCGAAAGGCAAACGTCCCGAGTTCGAGTCTCGGCCTGGCACACAGTTTTAGTATGCCAGGAAGTTTCATATCAGCGCACACTCCGCTGCAGAGTGAAAATCTCATTCTGGATGTTTAAAACTATGAAAACATTAATATTAAATTTCCATTAATGGCGCAACAAACTTAACTGATACAGAGAGAGCGCTTCGAGAGTGTAATTTCAGCCACTCTGTTGATTTCCCTTCGTTGCAACCAGGAGATTCCGAAATTCTAGAAGCCTATTTGAGCTGCACTCCGTAGAAGGGTCAATCTTAAGACAAGCTACTACCTGTTAAAAAGACATCAGTCACTATCAACAGATATAAAAACGTTGACTGTCATTATTTAAATCCTTCTGGAAAATATTCGAAATGCTTCCTGATGATTTAAACTCAACACTACCAATTCATATAATTTTAATATGTGTTTTGGCCAGCTCCTCCTTGGAGCCTTTAACTACGAGCTACAGCTGGGGATTTAAGTCTTTGTCATCCAGAAGGGCTGTTGTGGCGCTCTTGCAGGAAAGGCCAACTTCCCCACCGCAAGCACTGCTCGCTCTTCAGACTATACCTACTGGAATGTGCGTTTTTATCTTCTCCAGTGGAGAGCTGGTTGCTTGTGGCTTCTCTTCTTCCATTTAGTTTAGGCTCAGAGGCGCTTTAGCTCATCTTTCGTCGTTGCACGTGGCCTGCATGATACAGGTTCTCCCTTCAGTTTCCTTGCAGCGTGTTAGACGGATGCCTCGATGGTCGTTCTGATTATCAAACAGTTGATCCACAACACCTCAAAACTGTCACACTCCTAGTTTACGCCTTGGTCTCTCCGACTCTGGATTGGATGGGTGTGTCGCAAAAAGTACTGTCCCTTTACTTCATCAGCGCCGCCAGGAAAGTTTGACTAGCCACTGTTCATCGCCAGTCCTCCAAAGTTGCCTTCCTCTGCGAATCAGCTGGTCTTCTGCAGCCTCGCTCCACCTCTACTGCATGTCATTCACTTCTGTGACTCTCCATGCTCACAAAGTTTACACTATTGCTTAGTAATACTTGGCGACGTCGGCGAAGATGCCTAGTTTCTGTCGTTCCATCATCCTGTCCCTTCTCCTTCTCAGTGTTTTCTCTCCGTTTCTGCGTATACCCTTCTCATTTCTTACCTTATCAGTCCACTTAATTTTCAGCATTCGTGTGCAGCACCACATCTCAAATGTTCCGATTCTGTTCTGTTCCGGTTTCCCCACAGTCCATGTTTCACACCATACGATGCTGTGCTCCAAACGTACATTGTCAAAAATTTCTTCCTCAAGGCGTATGTCTGATACCCGTAAACTTCTCTTGACCAGGAATGCCCTTTTTGCCATTTCTAGTCTGCTTTTGATGTCCTCCTTGCTCCATCCGTGATTGGTTATTTTACTGCCTAGGTAGCAGAATTCGTTAACTTCATCTACTTTGTGACCATCAATCCTGATGTTAAGTTTCTCGCTGTTCTCATTTATGCTTCTTCTCATTACTTTCGTCTTTCTTCAGTTTACTCTGAATCCATATTCTGTACTCATTAGATCGTTCATTCAGTTCAGCAGATCACGTAATTGTTCTTCACTTCACTCAGGATACCAATGTCATCAGCGAATCATATCATTGAGATCCTTTCACACTGAGTTTTAATTCCATTCCTAAACCTTTCTTTTATTTTCTTCATTGCTTCTTCGATGTACAGATTGGACAGTATGACAAAAGACTACATCCCTGTCTTACACCATTTTAATCCGAACATTTCGTTCTTGTTTGTCCACTCTCATTATTCCCTCTTGGTTCTTGTACATATCGTATATTACCCATCTCTCCCTATAGCTTACCCCTATTTTTCTCAGAATTTCGAACATCTTGCACCATTTTACATTATCGAACGCGTCTTGATTTTTCTTTAGTCTTACTTCAACCGCAACGTCAGAATTGCCATTACCTTTTCTACAGCTAAACTGATCGTCATCGCACAATTTCCTTTTCCATTCTTCTGTATATTATAATTGTCAGAAACTCGGATGCATGATCTGTTAAGTTGATTGTTCGATAATTCTCGCATTTGTCAGCTCTTGCATGGTATTTTTCTGAAAGATGGTATGTCACCAGACTCATACCCTTTACACACCAACGTGAATAGTCACTTTGTTGCCACTTTCCCCAATTATTCTAGAAATTCTGATGGAATGTTATCTATTCATTCTGCCCTATTTGATCGTAAGTCCTCGAAAGCTGTTTTAAATTCTGATTCTAATATGGGATTCCCTATGTCTTCTAAATCGACTCGTGTTTCTTCTTCTATCACATCAGACAAATCTTCCCCCTCTTAGAGGCTTTCGAAGTACCTTCCCAGCTACCCGCTCTCTCCTCTGAATTTAACAGTGGAATTCCCTTTGCTCTCTTAATGTTACTACCCTTGCCTTTAATGTCACAGAAGGTTGTTGTAACTTTTCTGTACGCCGAGTCTGTCCTTCCGACAATCATTTCAGTTTCGATAGCTTCACGTTTTTCATGCAGCCATTTCGTCTGAGCTTCCCTTCACTTCCTATTTGTTTCACTCTTCAGCGATTTGTATTTCAGTATTCATGAGTTCCCCGTAACATTTTTGTATCCTCCTTTCATCGATCAACTGAAGTATTTCTTTTGTTCTCCATGGTTTTTCAGCAGTTACCTTCTTTGTACCTATGTATTTCTTTCCAACTCCTATGACTGCCTACTGAGCTATTCCTTATTGCTGTATTTATAGCCTTAGATGATTTCATGCGTATCTCGTCATTCCTTTGTATTTCCGTATCCCACATCTTTGTACATGGATTCTTTCTGGCTAATCTTTTAAAATTCTGCCTAGTCTTCATCACTATTACATTGTGATCTGAATCTATGTCTGCTCCTGGGTACACCTTACAGTCCAATATCTGTTTTCGGAATCCCTGTCTGACCATGATGTAATAGAACTGAAGTCTTCCCGTACCACCCAGCGTTTTTTAAGTATACCTCCTCCTCTTGTGATTCTTGAACAGAGTATTTGCTATTAGTAGCTGAAATTTATTGCAGAACTTAATTAGTCTTTCTTCTCTCTAATTCCTTGTCCCAAGCCCATATTCTGCTCTAAACTGTTCTTCTACTCCTTCCCCTACAACTGCATTGCTCTCACCCATGACTTTAAGATTTTCATCTCCCTTTACATATTGTGTTACCTTTTTACTATCCTCATATATTTTTTCTATCTCTTCATCCTCAGCTTCCGACGTTGGCATGTATACCTGAACTATCGTTGTCGGTGTTGGTTTGCTGTCGATTCTGGTACGAACAACCCTATCAATGAACTGTTCAGTAACACAGTCTTTGCGCTGCCTTCCTGTTCATAACGAATCCCACACACGCTATACCATTTTCTGCTGCTATTAATATTACCCTATATTCACCCGACCAGAAACCATTCACTTCTTTCCATTTCACTTCGCTGACACCTACTATATCTAGATCTAGTCTATGTATTTCCCTTTTCATATTTTCTAGTTTCCGTACAATTTTAATCTTCTGACATTCCATGACCCAACTCGTAGAATGTTGTCCTTTCGTTGATTATTTAGTCTTATTCTCAGGGTCAGTCCCCCTTTCAGTTCTCTCCCGGCGTTTCGAATGGGAAACTATTTTCCGGAATCTTTTGGCAATGGAATTATCATCATGCCACTTTTTCAATTACAGGCCACATGGCCTGTGGATTCGCGGTTCGTGTCTTTAATACAGTGGTTTCTCTTGCCTTTTCCATCCTCTTGCCTTTGATCATTGCTGATTCTTCCACCTTGAGACGCAGTTTCTCACGCCTAGGACAAGAGAGTACCCTGAACCTCCGTCCGCTCCTCAGCTCTTTTTGCCAAGGCCATTGTCAGAATAAGGGGAAATTCTTATGCCGAAAGTCCTCGACCGCCAATGCTGATAATTAATCAGAATTTAAGCAGTGGCGGGATTCAACCCTAGATCGAGGACTACTAATCATAGACGCTACCGCTAGATCACGTCCTAACTCATCCCAAAAGTATTCCATTCGGTTTAGATCAGGAATCTACCCAGGCCTGCCCATTTCAAAAATGTTATTGTCCACAAACCATTGCCCAAGAAATGATCCTATAGGAACAGGGTGGCTAGACATGCTAATACAAAGAATTATTGTTTCCTAACAGTTCATCCAGAGTACACAGTATGTAGAGCTGTAAAATATGTTCACATCCTCCCTCATTTAGCGTTTTCATAAGTCACTAAGAGAAGCACGACGAAAAGCATTCCCAGACAGTAACATCGCGAGCTCTATACTTCACTATTGGCACTATACATAACGGCAGGTAAGGTCCCCCAGACATTTGAAAACACCAAACCCTTCCGTCGGACTGCTCATGGTAGAGCGCGATTCATCACACCGAATCACTAGTCTGTCAAATACTGACCAGCGACGTCACTCTTTAAGACAGCTCAAACGTCAACGATCTATTGCAACCACCCTCCCTCGACAATCCCAGTCTGTCAGTACATGAGATTGCCTGTCCTCAGATTAGCTGTGGTTGTTCCTTCGCGTTTCCACTTCACAGCCACATCACCAACAGTAGATCTGAGCAGCCTTGATTGATTGATTGATGGGCTGATTTTAACAGGGATGCTAAAACAGTTTAGGTCTGACCCGCCACTGCTCGCACCGAAACTAGGATTATTGAGCTCGCTGTATATCTAGTAAAGCCAACCAGTGCCCTTAAATAGTGCAAGGAGTCCCTCTACCAGTTTTTTGTTAGACGCAATTTCTTCACCCTTATCACAGATTCTACATGTAGGGTCCTCTTCCGTTATACGAATTGTGTGTAGGTGTTTTTTGAAATTCCCATGGCTGGTCATCAGTCCAGTCATGAGTTTGATCTCTTTCGTGTTCAATCCCAGGATTACAGACCTTTTTTTTTAAACATGGGCTGGGCATCATTACTTTACCTTGTTTTTGTTTATGGACCTTGGTCCAATATCCTACGTCCTGTTTCCTAAGCCAGTTCCTTAGTTCTAATCTGATCATAGCCTTGGTGATTGTCAGGATAGGTTCCGGTCCAATAAATGGAGTTGTTGCCACCATCCTAGCCAATCTATCGGCTTTTTCATTGACACAGATCCCTGAGTGGCCAGGGTGCCACACTAAGTTTACCCTATTACTGCCCCCTAGCTCCACCAGAGCCCTGTGTCAATCTGCAACAATCTTAGATCTTGTTGCAGGAGCTGCCAATGATTTCAGGGCTGCCTAGCTGTCTGAATAGATGTAGATACTACGGTCATTGTAGCATCTATGCATATTCTCCTCCACACATGCCCTGATTGCAGTCATTTCAGCTTGGAACACAGAGGCCAGTTTTCCTAGGCAGATGATGTTCTCCAGGCTTGGCCGAACCCCGTGCACCCCTGCCCCAAAGCCTTGGTCTGTTTTGGACCCATTTGTGAACCAAGAGCAGCCTTAGAATGGTTGAAATGTCCCTTACGGAACTGTTAGTCAGGTGAGATTTAATGACTAGACCGTTTTAGAAGTCAGTGATCTCTCCTGACCGAACCGTTTTCCTGTTACTGCTTCTTTACCGCAACACCATACACCATACCTCTTGTAACATCTAGTGGTCAGTTCTGCATTACACAGGACTGTCCAGATACTTTTGATCAGGTAAAGTACAATCTTTACGGTAAGCAACTTCATGTAATTTGAGATCTGCTGCCCTACAGCTTCGGTTCCAATTCCTTCCTCAGTGATTGTTTGACCTAGGAACATCATCTGACTTAGTAAAAAAGTGAATTATGTATGATTCACAGTCACACCACGAGTTTCGAATACTTTCAGTATCTTTTCTAACAACTGACTGGCTTCTCTTGAAGCCCTAGCATCCAGGACAGTAAATCGTCTAAATATTGTGACACGTCATGCAACGACTCTGGTCCTTCATCCACATTTATGATAAAGGCGGTAGTCTAGATATTTAAATCAAACAGAAGTCGCTTAAAACTGATAGGTTCATCTTCTGTGTGGTAATACCTGCATAGGCTGCCAGTCGCGAGTTGTCTCAGACGCACTCTGTCATTGACTTATAAGTGATTTCTACCTTTTTATCTCCGACTGTGTCAGTTCGTTAATTTTGGGTGGTTTTTCTGCCGTCGATTACTTGTTTGGTTTTTGGTAATCTGAGGAACAATGGAATTTGTGAAACTTCATGGAAGATTAAAACTGTGTGCACCGACCGAGACTCGAACTCGAGACCTTTGCCTTACTTCATTAGCTGTGAGAACCGGGCGTGAGTCGTGCTTCGGTTGCGCAGATCGTAGAGCACTTGCCCGCGAAAGGCAAAGGTCCCGAGCTATAGTCTCGGTCGGTGCACACAGTTTTAATCTGCCAAGAAGTTTCATATCAGCGCACACGCCGCTGCAGTGTGAAAATCTCATTCTGGAAATGGAATTTGTGCTTGGCTCACAGGGTCTGAGTGACAACATTCCGTTGTGCTGAGCCGTTAGAGTGGATTAGCATATTCAGCTCATTGACTTTAACCTTTAGGCCTCACGTGTGTCTGCTGCTACGCCGTTTACCGCCATTGTTTCTTCGCCGTCCTTCAGCACTTATATTTTCCTATTATGATCAAACTTCCTGGATGTTATTCATTATTAAAAAGTGCCTCCCAAACCATGATCCTCCAAATTACACTGTCCCTAAGTATCCACATTACACACAATTTTTTGTTCCATAAAAAACCTGCAAGTAAAAATTTACATGTTTTCCAAAATCTACCAAAAATGACTGCACAAAAACATAAATTGGAAACATTTGTTTAATGTTAGATCAATTCACGTAATCTCAAATTCCGTAAAAATCAGGAACTGAAAATCGTATACGAAGAATCGAATATCAGAATACCACTAACATCTACAGTAGGTATCAAAACATTTCTTTTTCATTTTACATTGCAGACTAGAAATGCAATATATGTATATATACAAGTCAGTAAAAATATCACTAACACTTAATCAAACTATTTTCCTTTTTTTTCCTTTTTAATAAATGGAGACTAAGTTCTGCAATAAATGTAAACTGATAATTATCATCTTCATGATGCAAAAAGCCATGAGTACCATTCATATCATAAAGAATCCTTACCTATATTTTATATGATGCCATGTAGACAAAAATATGAAGATAAAGCACACTTTGCAAATGTAGTAATGTGACTTCACTAACTAGTCCCATTCAAATCCATTTATCAAATTAAGAATAATCATTTATTACAATATCTTGGTGCTAGTCAGTGTTGTAAATAAATTAAAATTCTTTCTTACTATCCAAACTGGAGACCAAAAAGAGATAAATACTCACTTCAATGCAAACAAAATCTTAACAAAAGAAGTAGATGACTGTACTAAATGAAAAAAGGAGAAACTAATAGAAAATAAGGCAACAATTTAGTTTGAAATTTAAAGAAAAGTAGAAAAATTACTTGGAATTTAATGTAGAACCGAAAGACATTAAGCAATACTTTGAAATGAAAGTTATACAGAATCTAATTTCATTTTACTCACTAAATAAACACGAAAAAATTAGTATGCTTAATTTTTGTCTTATGCAACTCATTGCCTTCTCTAAATTGGTGAAGTTAAGACATTATTACTAACTGTAAAAGTATTATATATTCAGAACTATTTCCAGATAACTACATACCTAGGGGAGACGAATATACAACTTTTTTATCTCCACAACATCTGAGCTCATGACTTGTAACTGAAGACACTTTTTCTCCTTTTCTTTGAGTTGCTTCATCTGTTCTAGTTTTTTTTTTACTCAATGTCAGGTGCTGCTGAATGAATGGAAATCTGGTTTTTTATGTAGTTGGAATAATCACATAGTATGTCTTGTGTAGTAAAGTAATAGTTTCCAATTTTAGTTGTAGCCTTAGTCATTATTTGCATTAGCAACGATTTCAACGTATGTACTGAAACAATAGTCCATATTTTCCTTGCTAAATTGTTTGGAACAACATCTATAACTTTAATTTCATCATAAGATTTTAGTTCTATTTAGTTAATATTATCTTTAATGATGTCTTATTTCACTAAAATTTAATGACGAATGGTGCCCTTTACTGCAACTCCATAATGAATGAACACAAAAATCTATTTTGCAACAACTAAATTTTTCTTGTCAAACAACAGAACTCAGATATTCTTAAAACTAATTCTCAAGACAGTTTCACAATTATTTTGATTAATGAACTCCAGTATGGTTAGCATAGACAGAGGTATATCAGCAACTCCAGTTTTGTTCATAGATGTTTTCATCTCCATGTGTTATTTATTTAGGAAAATTATTCTTTTAGCTTTAAGGAACTCAATATAATTTGATATGTTTTATGATAGTTTTTCATGACTGAAGATTTAGCACCTCAACTAATACAGAAAAACATGAAATGTATTTTATCAACTGCAAGGCTCAAATCTTTTGAACTAAGTTATTAGATTTTAAAGGTTTTATTTCGTTTTGGTCTGTCGAGACTAACCCAGATATTTTACCATTCTGAGAAAGGTAGCCTAATGAATAGTATCAAAGAAATGTAAAAGTACCTACATGACTTACAGACTTACAGAAAGAAATACCTCATGAACTCCAACAACATTACGGAATGCCAATCAGAAACAATAGAAATAACCTACAAGGGATGAAAAGCTCAATGCTGGTTACATTCTTCCGCAAATTATCTACTGATGACACACCCACACATGGTCTTTGCCCACCTTTTATAACGCCAACACTTTCAGTTTTCTGCAAACACTTCCTTCCCCTATCCCAACGTAGCATGACAACTCGTTCACTGTGATGCATCTGTCAGCAGTCACCAATTTCTTAACTCTGTGCACATTGTCTGGAGTGTGTGCAGTACAAGGCCTGCCACTGCGGGAACAATCTTCAATATTGCCGTGCCCGCTTTCAGCACGTAACCTGCTTACCCAACGACTAACTGTACTGCGATGGACAGCAGCATCTCCATACACCTTTTCAACCTCTTGCGAATGTTTGCCACTGACTCGTTTTCACAGCACAGGAATTGTATGACAGCACGTTGCATCTGACGAACGTCAAGTTTGGCAGCCATCTCGAAGACATGCTGTGACGGCGCCACTCACGGCAACAGGATGAACTAGGTTTGAAAACAAGCGGGAAGGATGCATCTACACACTGTACAACTTTCACACATGTACACTCCTGGAAATGGAAAAAAGAACACATTGACACCGGTGTGTCAGACCCACCATACTTGCTCCGGACACTGCGAGAGGGCTGTACAAGCAATGATCACACGCACGGCACAGCGGACACACCAGGAACCGCGGTGTTGGCCGTAGAATGGCGCTAGCTGCGCAGCATTTGTGCACCGCCGCCGTCAGTGTCAGCCAGTTTGCCGTGGCATACGGCGCTCCATCGCAGTCTTTAACACTGGTAGCATACCGCGACAGCGTGGACGTGAACCGTATGTGCAGCTGACGGACTTTGAGAGAGGGCGTATAGTGGGCATGCGGGAGGCCGGGTGGACGTACCGCCGAATTGCTCAACACGTGGGGCGTGAGGTCTCCATAGTACATCGATGTTGTCGCCAGTGGTCGGCGGAAGGTGCACGTGCCCTTCGACCTGGGACCGGACCGCAGCGACGCACGGATGCACGCCAAGACTGTAGGATCCTACGCAGTGCCGTAGGGGACCGCACCGCCACTTCCCAGCAAATTAGGGACACTGTTGCTCCTGGGGTATCGGCGAGAACCATTCGCAACCGTCTCCATGAAGCTGGGCTACGGTCCCGCACACCGTTAGGCCGTCTTCCGCTCACGCCCCAACATCGTGCAGCCCGCCTCCAGTGGTGTCGTGACAGGCGTGAATGGAGGGACGAATGGAGACGTGTCGTCTTCAGCGATGAGAGTCGCTTCTGCCTTGGTGCCAATGATGGTCGTATGCGTGTTTGGCGCCGTGCAGGTGAGCGCCACAATGAGGACTGCATGCGACCGAGGCACACAGGGCCAACACCCGGCATCATGGTGTGGGGAGCGGTCTCCTACACTGGCCGTACACCTCTGGTGATCGTCGAGGGGACACTGAATAGTGCACGGTACATCCAAACCGTCATCGAACCCATCGTTCTACCATTCCTAGACTGGCAAGGGAACTTGCTGTTCCAACAGGACAATGCACGCCCGCATGTATCCCGTGCCACCCAACGTGCTCTAGAAGGTGTAAGTCAACTACCCTGGCCAGCAAGATCTCCGGATCTGTCCCCCATTGAGCATGTTTGGGACTGGATGAAGCGTCGTCTCACGCGGTCTGCACGTCCAGCACGAACGCTGGTCCAACTGAGGCGCCAGGTGGAAATGGCATGGCAAGCCGTTCCACAGGACTACATCCAGCATCTCTGCGATCGTCTCCATGGGAGAATAGCAGCCTGCATTTCTGCGAAAGGTGGATATACACTGTACTAGTGCCTACATTTTGCATGCTCTGTTGCCTGTGTCTATATGCCTTTGGTTCTGTCAGTGTGATCATGTGATGTATCTGACCCCAGGAATGTGTCAATAAAGTTTCCCCTTCCTGGGACAATAAATTCACGGTGTTCTTATTTCAATTTCCAGGAGTGTAGAATGAAAACTTTATTTTTACAAAAATAGTGTGCATTTCTGATGGAGTGACCCTCATATGATGGCTTTTTACTTACAACAGCAAAAGTGGATTTAAAAAATTTAACATCGATTTAAAAAATTATAACTAATTACTTGTCTGTGTGTTATGATTCTGGTTCAGTAATCAGAAAAGGAGTGAAACTACATTTTCCCAAAAAAATTCAGATATCTACCTGCTATCTGTTAAAGGTTCTGAGACAACGGTCATGAATATTGCAGATTTAACGCTGTACGTGTAGGATGTACGTACTCCCGTGAAGCACTGCGAAGGTGCGCCCTCCTGCAGCATTTCGCCACCTCCGGAGGCAGCAGCGCGCGCCGCGCCGCCTGGCACGCCCGAGTTCCGGGCGATAAGCCGCGGCTGGCGCACGCGGCGCCCGCGTGCTGCGAGGTCACGGCGCCAGATACGGCGCACGCTGAGGCGTTACCAGGGCCCGCCGGGCGAGCCCCGGCCGCGCCCACTGCAGACCTCATACCCAGCCTCCGCCACTGTGCCTCGGCGTCATCCACTCGGCTGCGCTCCGACGCACAGTGGCTCAGCCAGGCATCAGATATTCTGCGTGAAGTGGTCGTTTTCTCCTCTCTGGGAGGTAAAAGTTGGCTCTCCTATCCTTGAGGTCCTCACGATTGTAGACACTCGAAGGAATCTACTAGACACCGCAGGAAAAAAGAAGTGAAGTTCCCTCTCAGCTTCGTGGATTGAGAGCGTACATGATGTTTTCAACAATTACAATGTTGCTGTTATAGCCTCCAGTCCAAAGACTGGTTTGATGCAACTCTCCATCCTACAGTATCCTACGCAGTCCTCTTCATCTCCGGCTAACTACTGCAACCTAGATTCTTCTGAATCTACTTACTGTACTCATCTGGCCGGCCGAGGTGGCCAGCGGTTCTAGGCGCTTCAGCACGGAGCCGCGCGACTGCTACGATCGCAGGTTCGAATCCTGCCTCGGGCATGGATGTGTGTGATGTCCTTAGGTTAGTTAGGCTTAAGTACACTACCAGCCATTAAAATTTCTACAGACGCGAAATTTAACTGACAGGAAGAAGATGCTGTGATATGCAAATGATCAGCTTTTCAGAGCATTCACACAAGGTTAGTGCCGGTGGCGACACCTACAACGTGCTCACATGAGGAAAGTTTCCAACCGATTTCTCACACACAAACAGCAGTTGACCGGCATTGCCTGGTAAAACGTTGTTGTCATACCTCGTGCAAGGAGGAGAAATGCGTACCATCACGTTTCCGACTTCCATAAAGGTCGGATTGTAGCCTATCGCGATTGTGGTTTCTTGTATCGCGACATTTCCGCTTGCCTTGGTCCAATGACTGTTAGCAGAATATGGAATCGGTGGGTTCAGGAGAGTAATACGGAACACCGTGGTGGTTACCAACGACCTCGAATCAGTAACAGTCGAGATGACAGGCATCTTACCAGCATGGCTGTAACGGATCGTGAAGCCACGTCTCGATCCCTGAGCATATGGGGACGTTTGCAAGACAACAACCATCTGCACAAACTGTTCGACGACGTTTGCAGCAGCATGGACTATCAGGTCGGAGACCATGGCTGCGGTTACCCTTGACGCTGCATCACAGACAGGAGCGCCTGAGATGGTGTACTCGACGAAACTGGGTGCAAGAATGGCAAAAAGTCATTTTTTCCGATTAATCCGGGTGATGGTCGCATCCGCGTTTGGCGACATCGCGGTGAACGCACATTGGATGCGTGTATTCGTCATCGCCATACTGGCGTATCACCCGGTGTGATGGTGTGGGGTGCCTTTGGTTACACGTCTCGGTCACCTCTTGTTCGCGTTGACGGCACTTTGAACAGTGGACGTTACATTTCAGATGTGTTACGACCCGTGGCTCTACCTTTCATTCTATCCCTGCGAAACCATACATTTCAGCAGTATAATGCACGACCGCATATTGCACGTCCTGTACGGGCCTTCCTGGATACAGAAAATGTTCGACTGCTGCTCTGGCCAGCGCATTCTCCAGATCTCTCACCAATTGAAAACGTCTGGTCAATGGTGGCCGAGCAACTGTCTCGTCACAATACGCCAGTCACTAATCTTGATGAACTGTGGTATCGTGTTGAAGCTGCATGGACAAGTGTACTTGTACAGGCCATCCAAGCTCTGTTTGACTTAATGCACAGGCGTATCAAGACCGTTATTACGGCCAGAGGTGGTTGTTATGGGTGCTGATTTCTCAAGATCTATGCACCCAAATTGCGTAAAATGTAATCACATGTCAGTTGTAGTATAATATATTAGTCCAATGAATATACGTTTATCATCTGCATTTCTTCTTGGTGTAGCAATTTTAATGGCCAGTAGTGTAGTTCTAAGTTCTAGGAGACTGATGACCTCAGATGTCAAGTCCCATAGTGCTCAGAGCCATTTGAGCTATTTGTACTCATCTCTTGGTCTCCTCTACGATTTTCACCTCCCACACTGCCCTCCAATACTAAATTGATGATCCCTCGATTTCGCGGAATGTGTACTATCAACAGATCCCTTCTTTTAGTCAAGTTGTGCCACGAATTTCTTTTCTATCAAGTTCTATTCCGTACCTCCTCATTAGTGACGTGATACACGTGTTTGATCTTGAGCATTCTTCTGTAGCACCACATTTCAAAAGGTTCTACTCCTTTCTTCTCTAAACTGTTTATTGCCCATGTTTCACTTCCATACATGGCAACACTCCATACAAACTCTTTCAGAAAAGATTTCCTAGTATTTTATATCCTTCCTACTTCGACCATCATCAGCTGCTTTGTTGCCCAAATAGCAAAACTCATCTTCTACTTTAAGTGTCCCATTGCCTAATCTAATTCCCTCAGCGTCACCCGATTTCATTCGACGACATTCCTTTATCCTCGTTTTGCTTTTGTTGATGTTCATTTTATATCCTCCTTTCAAGACACTGGCCATGCCGTTCAACTGCTCTTCCAAGTTATTTGCTGTCACTGACAGTATTACAATGTCATCAGCAAACCTCAAAGTTTTTCTTCTCCTCCCTGGACTTTAAGTTCTATTCCAATTTTTTCTTTTGTTTCCTTTACTGTTTGCTCAATGTACAGAGTGTATAACATCTGGTACAGACTACAGCCCTGTTTCATTCTCTTCTCAACCAATGCCTTTCCTTACACGCCCCTCGACTGTTAGAACTGCCATTTGGTTTCTGTAAAATTGTAAATAGCTTTTCGATCATTGTATTTTATCCCCGCCACCTTTAGAATTTGAAAGAGAGTATTCCGACCAACATTGCCAAAAGCTTTATCTATGTCTTCTATGGGAAGTCGTATGGTCGGTATTCCCTCACGTGTTCCTACGTTTCTCAGGAAACCAAACTGGTCTTCACCGAGGTTGGCTCCTACCTGTTTTCCATTCTTTTGTAAAGAATTCATGTTAGTATTTTGCAACCGTGACTTACAAAACTGATACTTCGGTCATTTTCAGACCTATCGGCACCTTTCTTTCGAATTGGAATTATTATGTTATTCTCTGAGTCTGAGGATATTTCGCGTGTCTCACACATCTTGCTCATCAGACGGAAGAGCTTTGTCATGGCTGACTCTCGTAAGGCTATCAGTAGTTTCAAAAGAATGTTGTCTACCCCGGGGCCTTGTTTGTACGATTACATTATTGACTGAAATTCACAACAACTTGGAATTATGAACCCATTTATGAGTATGATCTTGCGCCACATCTGGCCTAGATTCATGCGCTGATTCTGTTCAGAAGGGAGTATTAATGCCATTGTATCTTCTTCTGAGGCAAGCCCGCCCACTAGTATTGTAACGGATCCTTGATATCCTATATTCTGGCAATGGGATAAAAGTGACACCCGAGCCAGTCCAAAACATATTTTCTTGGTGACAGATCTGGTGATCTTGGTAGCCACGGGACTACCTCAGAATCGGCACACAGTTTGTAGAAGCATTGGCGCCATGATACTGTCACGCAAGACGTAGCACGCCAGGAGGTAGGATGTTGGTGACATACCGTTGTGCCATCAGTGTACTCTCAATCACTTCCAGCCGTGACCTCATGTCATACCCGATGAACCTCCGCAACATGACGCCTCTAGGAACATCGCTGTGCCTGTGCCTCTCTAAAACAATGGAAGAATGAGACATCTCCCCAGGTCGCCACCATGCTCGCCGATGATGTCCATCAGGAGAAGTGCAGAGCAGCAATTCATAGCTGAACATACTGCGACGCCTTTCATCAGCAATCCATGCTTGCCGGGCTCGCCACCACTCCAAAGATAGTTGTTCCTGTTTTGATGATTAAAGGAAACCCGCTTGTGTAAAAGTAATTCCTTGGTCCAGCTAATCTCGTCTCCGACCACTGGTGTGAGATGACAGTGAATATTGCGATGGGACTGCCATTTGTTCTGGGACGCATAGTGCCGATGTGCTTGGTAAACAACATGGACATCCTATCTTGTGATCAGACATGGTGGACAGGAAGTTTGACGATGAGTATGTCCGTCCTCATATTCCCATGAAATCCAACAGCGAGCTACTGTCACATCGGAATGCCATACAAATCTGGACATTCTATGATTAGACCAGCTGTCCAAATGGAGATCCACAATGTGCCCCCTTTCCAACTCTGGAAGGTGCTGATATTGCCGCCTCACACGAATACATCGCGTCTCTGTGTCCTTCACAATGATCACTCAACCACTGACGCTGTTCACACCCCTCATACAATCTACTAAACTTGGTAACAACACTAAACACGAAAAGTACTAATGCACCCTGGTGGCTTTCTACCTGTCTCAGAGAACTGCGACTCTAATCATTTATAGACCCACTGATGATGTGTGCATGTACCAAAGTTACAATGACATCCGACCATGTCTTCCTGATGATTCACATTTTTGTCAGGCATTGTACAAATATTAATAACAATAATTCATGTTTAATAAAGAAACTGGCGAAGAAGAACTCTTAGTCACTGGGCACTATTGCGGCGTTAATGCAATCCAGTCAACTGCAAAGTTTACTGGATAGATGAGTTGGATAGGATCTTATAAGAACAGACGAAAGGTACGGGCCAAATATCTCACGAAATTGGCGTCAAAAAAAAAAAAAACTACGAAGAACGAATCTCGTCTAGATTGAAGGGGGAAACCAGATGGCGCTATGGTTGGCCCGCTAAATGGCGCTGCCATGGGTCAAACGGATATCAACTGCTTTTCTTGCTTTTTTAAATAGGAACCCCCATTTTTATTACATAGTCGTGTAGTACGTATAGAAATATGAATGTTTTAGTTGGACCGCTCTTTTCGCTTTGTGATAGATGGCGCTCCAATAGCCACAAACGTATAAGTACGTGGTATCACGTAACATTCCGCCAGCCGGCTGGTGTGGCCCTGCGGTTCTAGGCGCTTCAGTGTGGAACCGCGTGACCGCTACGGTCGCAGGTTCGAATCCTGCCTCGGGAATGGATGTGTGTGACTTCCTTAGGTTAGTTAGGTTTAGGCAGTTATAAGTTCTAGGGGACTGATGATCACAGATGTTAAGTCCCATAGTGCTCAGAGCCATTTGAACCATACCGCCAGTTCTGTCAGTATTTGCTTCGTGATACATTACCCGTGTTAAAATGTACCGTTGACCAATTGCGAAAAATGTCGATATCGTGTTGATGTATGGCTATTGTGATCAAAATGCCCAACGGGCGTGTGCTACGTATGCTGCTCGGTATCCTGGACGACATCATCCGAGTGTCCGGACCGCTCGCCGGATAGTTACGTTATTTAAGGAAACAGGAAGTGTTCAGCCACATGTGAAACGCCAACCACGACCTGCAACAAATGATGATGGCCAAGTAGGTGTTTTAGCTGCTCTCGCGGCTAATCCGCACATCAGTGGCAGAAAAATGGCACGAGAATCGGGAATCTCAAAAACTTCGGTGTTGAGAATGCTACATCAACATCGATTGCACCCGTACCATATTTCTATGGACCAGGAATTGCATGGCGACGATTTTGAACGTCGGCAACAGTTCTGCCACTGGGCACAAGAGAAATTACGGGACGATGACAGATTTTTTTGCACGCGTTATATTTAGCGACGAAGCGTCAGTCACCAACAGCGGTAACGTAAACCGGCATAATATGCACTATTGGGCAACGGAAAATCCACGATGGCTGCGACAGGTGGAACATCAGCGACCTTGGCGGGTTAATGTATTGTGCGGCATTATGGGAGGAAGGATAATTGGCCCACATTTTATCAATGGCAATATAAATGGTGCAATGTATGCTGGTTTCCTATTTAATGTTCTACCGACGTTACTACAAGATGTTTCACTGTATGACAGAATAGCGATGTACTTCCAACATGATGGATGTCCGGCAGATAGCTCGCGTGCGCTTGAAGCGGTGTTGAGTAACATATTTCATGACAGGTGGATTGGTTGTCGAAGCATCGCCCGCACGTTCACCGCATCTGACGTTCCCGGATTCCTTTCTGTGGGGAAAGTTGAAGGATATTTGCTATCGTTATCCACCGACAACGCCTGACAACATGCGTCAGCGCATTGTCAATGCATGTGCGAACATTACGGAAGGCGAACTACTCGCTGTTGAGAGGCATGTCGCTACAGTTATTGCCAAATGCATTGAGGTTTACGGACATCATTTTGAACATTTATTGCATTCATGTGGTATTAACAGGTAATAGCACGCGTTCTCAGAAATGATAAGGCTACAAAGGTGCATGTATCACATTGGAATGACCGAAATAAAAGTTCAAACGTACCTACGTTGTGCATTTTAATTTAAAAAGCCTACCTGTTACCAAGTGTTCGTTTAAAATTATGAGCCATCTGTTTGTGACTATTGCAGCGCCATCCATCACAAAGCGAAATAAGTGGTCCAACTAAAACATTCATATTTCTTTACGAACTACACGAATATGTAATAAAAAACGATGTTCCTATTTTTAAAAAAAACGCAGTTGACATCCGTTTGACCTATGGCACTGCCATCTAGCGGGCTAACCATAGCACTATCTGGTTTCCCTCTTCAAGCTAGACAAGTTTCGTTCTTGGTAGTTTTTTCGTTTGACGCCTATTTCGTGCGACATTTGGCCCAGTCACGGTCAATGGACCACCCTGTATAGCCAATACGCAGAACAAACAGAGGTGAAGAAGACAGCTGAGGGGAAACCAAACACCAGACACCCCCGCCCCCCCGCCCCCCCCCTCCCCCGAGGGGAAAGCAGACGCCCCGTTGGTCGATGGTCGAAGAGGACAGCGCTGCATGGACCACCTGCTGAAGGACCTGGCACCCCTGTGGACTGAAGACACATGGGAAACCTAGCACAGAACGGAGAGGAATGGAGCCAGTTTATGGTCTGAAGGGCCGGTGATGATTGGATCTGCATGCAAGTAATACACTACTAGCCATTAAAATAGCTAACTTCACGAAGATGGCGTGCTACAGACGCAAAATTTAACCGATAGGAAGAGGATGCTGTGATATGGAAATCATTAGCTTTTCAGAGCATTCACACAAGGTTGGCACCGGTGGCGACACCTACAACGTGCTGACATGAGGAAAGATTCCAACTGATTTCTCATACACAAACAGCAGTTGACCGGCGTTGCCTGGTGAAGCATTGTCTCGTGTGTGGAGGAGAAATGTGTACCATCACGTTTCCAACTTTGTTAAAGGTCGAATTGTAGCCTATCCCGATTGCGGTTTATCGTATCGCGACACTGCTGCTCCAGTTGGTTGAGATCCAATGACTGTTAGCAGAATATGGAATCGGTGGGTTCAGGAGGATAATACGGAACGACGTGCTGGATCCCAACTGCCTCACATCACTAGCAGTCGAGATGACAGGCATCTTATCCGCATGGCTGTAACTGATCGTGCAGCCACGTCTCGATTCCTGAGTCAACAGGTGGAGACGTTTGCAAGACAACCACCATCTGCACGAACAGTTCGACGACGTTTCCAGCAGCATGGACTATCAGCTCGGAGACCACGGCTGCGGTTACCCTTGACGCTGCATCACAGTCACGAGCGCCTGCGATGGTGTACTCAACGACGAACCTGGGTGCACGAAAGGCAAAACCTCATTTTTTCGGATGAATCCAGGTTCTGTTAGCAGCATCATGATGGTCGCATCCGTGTTTGGCGACATCGCGGTGAACGCACGTTGGCAGTGTGCATTCGTCATCGGCATACTGGCGTATCACCAGGCGTGATGGTATGGGGTGCTATTGGTTACACGTCTCGGTCACCTCTTGTTCGGATTGACGGCACCTTGAACAGTGGAAGTTACATTTCAGATGTGTTACGACCCGTGGCTCTACCTTTCATTCGAGCCCTGCGAAACCATACATTTCAGCAGGATAATGCACGACCGCATATTGTACGTCCTGTACGGGCCTTCCTGGATACAGAAAATGTTCGACTGCTGCTCCGGCCAACGCATTCTCCAGATCTCTCACCAATTGAAAACGTCTGGTCAATGGTGGCTGAGCAACTGTCTCGTCACAATACGCCAGCCACTATTCTTGATGATTTGTGGTATCGTGTTCAAGCTGCATGGGCAGCTGAACCTGTACACGCCATCAAAGCTCTGTTTGACTCAATGCCCAGGCGTATGAAGGCCGTTATTACGGCCAGAGGTGGTCGCTCTGGGTACTGATTTCTCAGGATCTATGCACCCAAATTGTGTGAAAATGTAATCGCATGTCAGTTCTAGTATAATATATTTGTCCAATGTAGCAATTTTAATGGCCATTAGTGTATGTAAAAATTGTAATATCCTAGAAAGCGAGCTGAGTCATCGCGACTCGTTCGTCTTCGAGAGGGGCTCACACGAGCAACGCCAGCGAACGCCGTGTTGCATCACCGTGATGTCGCTGACATGGGTTGCAGTGGTAAACAAGGTCAGAGGCGGCAGTGTGTGGGATCGCCTTTGCCGGCTGAGAGCGCGGCTGTGCCCGCTGCACGCCGTGGTCGCACTGCGGCAGATAACTGCGTGCTCGCCCGTCCCTTGGCCCACGCAGAGGTCGCGTGGCGCGCGCCTGCTCTCCACTTTCTGCTTTCGCGGGGTGCGCCGCCGCCGCCGCATTCCGGGACGTGCTGTGACGCACTGCGCCGCCACAGAACACGACGCCCACCCGCCGCTGGCGGCGAGAGCCGCTCTGCAGCCAGTATCTCCTCTCCTCTCCTCAGCGGGCGGGCGCCACACACCTGGAACTGCAAACCACAAGGCCGGCCACTGCCCGAGCTTTGACCTACCCCAGTTTCGATCGTTCAGTCAATAATTCAGTTCCTAATCGTGTTCCACAGACCCCATTGAGAATAAGCTTCAGGGAGGTGCGAAGTGTCACGGCACGCATACACTAAAGAGAAGCGAATTATATAAACGCCAATCTCTTCACTGCATCGCTAACAAACTTGCGAAAAGAATTATGTGAACAATCAGCCTATCTTCTGAAATTGCAAGTATTCATGCAAAATGTTGAACACACTTTAATCCCTGAAGTCTAACAATGTCAGGAAAGATGGAGGGTGGGGGGGAGGGAGGGTTACATGGAGAAAAGCAGTTGAACAAAGAATATGTGCATGGAACTACACTACTCGCCATTAAAATTGCTACACCAAGAAGAAATGCAAATGATAAACGGGTATTCGTTGGACAAATGTATTATACTAGAACTGACAAGTGATTACATCTTCACGCAATTTGGATGCACAGGTCCTGAGAAATCAGTACCCAAAACAACCGCCTCCGGCCGTAATAACGGCCTTGATACGCCTGGGCATTGAGTCAAACAGAGCTTGGATGGCGTGTACAGGTACAGCTGCCCATGCAACTTCAACACGATACCACAGTTCATCAAGAGTAGTGACTGGCGTATTGTGACCGTCCAGTTGCTCGGCCACCATTGGCCAGACGTTTTCAATCGGTGAGAGATCTGGAGAATGTGCTGGCTAGGGCAGCAGTCGAACATTTTCTGTATCCAGAAAGGCCCGTACAGGACCTGCAACATGCGATCTTGCATTATCCTGCTCAAATGTAGGATATCGTAGGGATTGAATGAAGGGTAGAGCCACGGGTCGTAACACATCTGAAATGTAACGTCCACTGTTCAAGGTGCCGTCAATCCGAACAAATGGTGACCGAGACGTGTAACCAATAGCAGCACCCCATACCATCACGCCGGGTGATACGCCAGTATGGCGATGACGAATGCAGACTACCAACGTGCCTTCACCGCGATGTCGCCAAACACGGATGCGACCATCATGATGCTGCTAACAGAACCTGGATTCATCCGAAAAAATGACGTCGTGCCATTCGTGCACCCACGTTAGTCGTTGAGTACACCATCGCAGGCGCTCCTGTCTGTGATCCAGAGTCGAGGGTACCCGCAGCCATGGTCTCCGAGCTGACAGTCCATGCTGCTGGAAACGTCGTCGAACTGTTCGTGCAGATGCTTGTTGTCGTGTAAACGTCCCCATAAAATGCCGGTCATCTCGACTGCTAGTGATACGAGGCCGTTGGGATCCAGCACGGCGTTCCGTATTACCCTCCTGAACCCACCGATTCCATAATGAGCAAACAGTCATTGGATCTCGATCAACGCCAGCAGCAATGTCGCGGTACGATAAACCGCAATCGCGATAGGCTACAACAACGTTTCACCGGGCAACGCAGGTCAACTGCTGTTTGTGTATGAGAAATCGGTTGTAAACTTTCCTCATGTAGCACGTTGTAGGTGTCGCCACCGGCGCCCACCTAGTGTGAATGCTCTGAAAAGCTAATCATTTGCATATCACAGAATCTTCTTCCTGTCGGTTAAATTTCACGTCTGTAGCACGTCATCTACGTGGGCTAGAAATTTTAATGGCCAGTAGTGTATTAATCGCCTATGACATATCCTACAGGTGCTTAAATCGCACCATATAAGGTGTATCCCGGGACGAACGGTCTGTATTCAGGAATATGATCGGAATGATCATTCGAAGCAAAAACACCTAGTTGACATGGTCTTCAAAGAGCTTACATTAAGACCTAAGAGCGCTTGTTTGGACTCGTATTCGGGAGGACGACGGTTTAAACCCGCTTTCGGCCATCCTAATTTTGCTTTCCCGTGATTTCCCTAAATCGCTTCAGGCAATTTACGAGATGGTTCCTTTGAAGGGGCGCAGTCGACTTTACTCCCCATCCTTCCCTAATACAATGGGACCGATGACCTCGCTATTTGGTTCCCTCCCACAAAATCAACCAACCAACCATCTTCGCTACAGTGAAACACATATCTGCTACTGAACGAGTGCTCATAGCGTTGAGGTATGCACTTTACGGCACATTTTTACTGACTTTTTTCTTCTCGAATGATCGTTTCTGATGAATATTCTACATTCCTTGTGCTACTTCCTGCATGTCCGACTTGTGCATGGGCAGATGTCTTTACCAAGTTATGTACTTTGGCTAATAACCTGTAACATTTAGCCTGAATGAAAAGATCCGCGATCACGTAATCTCAGCATTCAAAGATCTCGGAACAGCAGCATCAACGAAGACTTAACTTATTTGCTGAAAATTTTTCATCACGTACAAGGTAAACAGTAACGCATTTGCAGTACGACTCTTACAGCACTTTCACAGTGAGCAAGAAGCATATAACCCCATAAAAGTGCAAGAAAATAACAATATAGATGCGAATATACGTGGCTGAAACTGCTTACACCGGAAAGTGGTATAAGTTCAGGAATCCACGTGATTTAAATGCAAGAAAGAACTGTTCTAATTTTCCAGTGGACACACAGAGTGGAGATGAGTAAACATCGAATAAGAACAGGTAATGTTCCTTAGAAAAAAAACATCTCTACACTGAAGAGACAAGGAACCTGGTACGATTGCCTAATATCGTGGAGGGCCCCCACGAGCAAGCAGAAGTGCCGCAACACGACGTGGCATGGACTCGAATAATGTCTAAAGTAGCGCTGGAGGGAACTGGCACCATGAAATTGCAGGATTGCAGGACTGTCCATAAATCTGTAAGAGTATGAGGAGATGGAGATCTCTTCTGAACAGCAAGTTGCTAGGCATCCCAGATATGATCAATAATGTTCGTGTCTGGGAAGTTTGGCGGCCAGCAGAAGTGTTTAAACTCAGAAGAGTATTCCTAGAGCTACTCTGTAGCAATTCTGGACATTTGGGGTGTCGCATTGTCCTGTTGGACTTGCCCAATCCCCTTGGAATGCACAATGGGCATGAAAGCATACAGGTGATCAGACAGAATACTTACGTACGTGTCACCAGTCAGAGTCGTGTCTAGACGTATCAGGAGACCATATCACTCCAATTGGACACGCCCCACATCATTACAGAGCCTCCACCAAATAGAACAGTCCCCTGCTGACTTGCATGGTCCATGGATTCATGAGGTTGTCTCCATTCCCGTACACGCTCATTCTCTCTATACAATTTGAAACGAGACTCGTCCAAGGAGACAATATGTTTCCAGTCATCAACAGTCCGAAGTCTGTACTGACGGGCCCAGGAGAGGTGTACAACTTTGTGTCGTGCAGTCATCAAGTGTACATGAGTGGACCACGATCCCGTAAGCCCATATCGATGATGTTTTGTTGAATGATTCGCACGCTGACACTTGTTGATAATCCAGCATTGAAATCTGCAGCCATTTGCGGAAGGGTTGTGCTTCTGTCACGCTGAACGATTCTCTTCAATCGTCGTTGGTCCCGTACTTGGAGAATCTTTTTTCAGCCGCAGCGATGTCGCAGAGTTGATGTTTTGCCGGATTCCTGATATTCTCTGTACACTCGTGAATTGGTCTTACAGGCTTAATCCCCAGTTCATCGGTACCTCGGAGATGCTGTGTCCCATCGCTCGTGCGCCGACTACAACATCTCGTTCAAACTCACTTAAATCTTGATAACCTGGCCGGAGTGGCCGAGCAGTTCTAGGCGCTACAGTCTGGAACCGCGCGACTGCCACTGTCGCAGGTTCGAATCCTGCCTCGGGCATAGATGTGTGTGATGTCTTTAGGTTAGTTAGGTTTAAGTAGTTGTAATTTCTAGCGTCTGATGACCTCAGAAGTCAAGTCCCATAGTGTTCGGAGCCATTGGAACCATTTAACCTGCCATTGTAGCAGCAGTAACCGATCTAACGACTGCGCCAGGCCTTGTTGTCTTATGTAGGCGTTGCCGACCACAGCACCGTATTCTTCCTGTTTACATATCTCTGTATTTGAATACGCATACCTGTTCCAGTTTCTCTGATTCTTCACTGTATAAAGCCGCTGAAAATTTGAACGTATTCGTATGCTACATGAATTTGCGAATCTCGAATCCAGCGGAAAGCTGAAATCTTAGCAAAATTCCAACACTGTCTGGTCAAATGTCTGAAAGACTACTTGTAATACCATACTGATTTAGAGGAGCTGACATGTCGGAGCAAAATTTGCTGCAGTCCAAAGAACACAGAAGAGGAAGCCACTTTTGTGTCACGAAACATGGCGTTATCATCGGCTGAAGCCGGTCAAAATCTTAGCTCGCTCTAACAGAGTCCTGCACTTTGTCGTTTATGGCGACGGTACCTTGCGCTAGCAGAAGGAGGGTGAGCCGTGACTGAACATCTGTGACCAAAACAGTTAACTTGCGTTGAGCGCGGAATAACTGTGCGACCATGAAGGGCGCTCGTTCTAAACAGACAACTATCGATGTCATCAGCATGTTATATCATTATAGTCCTGTCATCAGCGAGTAACAGTTAGTGCCCTGTACTTACTTCATACTGCTGCATCCTTCTCGAACCTAGATCCTTTGTTCGCGAACATTACCTCGGACAGAGTGGGGAGAGTTCCGAGTTCTGTCTCCTCCTTCATCCTTCTTTATCTAATGTCGGTCCCCACACTTTCCCAAGCACTTTTTTTTCATGTATTAACAGTTTTCCATTTCCTCGTGCAGTCGTTCTCCAGGTCCCTGTACAGCACCCCACTGCTGGCATATCACGTTGTTATTTAGCGTGGCACATTAGGGTCACGAGTCCATCTCCTACAGCTAACCAGGCATTCTATATGTTAAACGTTACATTCATTACGACAATCACGTTAAAATGTACGTCTAACATACACACTATGACAAAAAGTGCACCGAGCGAGGTGGCGCAATGGTTGGCACACTGTACTCGCATTCGGGAGGGCGACGGTTCAGTCCCGCGTCCGGCCATCATGATTTAGGTTTTCCGTGATTTCCCTAAATCGCTTCAGGCAAATGCCGGGATGGTTCCTTTGATAGGGCATGGCCGATTTCCTTCCCCGTCCTTCCCTAATCGGATCACACCGATGACCTCACTGTTTGGTCTCCCCCCCCCCCCCCCAAACACAACCCAACCCAACCAACAAAAAGGGAACAACCCAGAAGACTTGGTCGTATGTCAATGTAATTTCGTACATAGACGCGCTATCAGCAGGTACATAATTAGAGCGGTAATTCTCTGAGACAGGCAAAACGGCCGTCAACGTGCAATGTGTTTACTGTTGTTATCAGACCTGGTAGTGTATTTAAGGGGCGCCAATGGTGTGATATCTTGAGCGATCTCTGTGAAGGACAAGCAGGTACCGCACAGTCTTGTGATATATCGTTACCAGCACCTAACTGAGTTTGAAAGGGGCCTCATTATCGGTCTCCATTTGGCCATCTGACCAAATTTGTGGCGCATTGGAATGTGACAGCGGCCCATGTTGGACTGCATGGGAGCGTGAGCAAAAGCCATACTCGAAATCAACGTTGTGGCCCGCCATATCCGACCACCACAAGGGAGCATCGCTTTATTGTGAACAAAGCACATTGTAATCCCTTCACAATTATGCTCGCCACCCGAGAAATAGTAATGGACCCCCTGTAATACACCGTGTCATTCAGCATCATTGGGCAGAAACGAGTAGCAGCTGGCATAGGGAACTATCGTCCCATGCATACGCCACCATTAACACCACAATGCAAACGGCTGTGTTTGAAGTGCAACCGTGACTGGAAAGCATGGACTTCTGGCTAATGGCGCCGCACTGTATTCACGGATGAATTACCGTTCTTCACTGCGACAGATGACGACCGTGGGCTAATGTGATGGCGACCTGGAGAAAGGTCTCAGTCTTCCAGTATTCTGGAGAGCCACAGTGGTGTTGTTTCTGCCATGGTGGTGTGAGGAACTATCGAGCACGACTTAAGGTTATGGTTGCTAGTGAACTGAGGGAACTCTCATGGCAGAACGCTAGGTCACAGATATGGTGTGTTATCTCACGTCCGGTAGTATTTTCGGCCACTTTTAAATAGGACAATGCCCGTTCATGCAGGGTACGTTTCTCTACGAACTGTTTGTATGATATTGAAGTGTAGTGTGCGCAAAATTCCGTAGCCGCTAGACGCGCAGTCGGCTGAGGAAGCGTGAGGAGACCGACAGTGGCGGGTCGGGAAGGGGGGGCTCAGATGAATGCCGAGTGCTGCGGTGAGGGGGGTGGGGGAGTGCCACTCTAAACTGGAGTCTACACTCACATTTTTGGTAAATGTTACTCGGGGCCCCACCACGCCTACATTTGCATGATGACCATTCAAAAAGATCTGTCACTTCTTCTTTGGTTGGTGTCTAGAAATAACTCCGCCAAAAATACAGCGATTTTTTTTCTCCTGGTTTGTTAACTTTCAGAGAACAGCCGCGAGAGGGGAATTTTGAGTAAAACTTACACATTTCTCTTGATGTACTTTTGCCAAATGGTTCAAATGGCTCTGAGCACTGTGGAACTTAACATCTGAGGTCATCGGTCCCCTAGAACTTACAACTACTTAAACCTAACTAACCTAAGGACATCACACACATCCATGCCCGAGGCAGGATTCGAACCTGCGACCGTAGCGGTAGCGCAGTTCCAGACTGAAGCGCCTACAACCGCTCCGCCACACCGGCCGGCCTGCTTTCGCCAAAACAAATCTACGTCTACATCTACATTTATACTCCGCAAGTCACCAAACGGTGTGTGGCGGAAGGCACTTTACGTGCCACTGTCGTTACCTCCCTTTCCTGTTCCAGTCGCGTATGGTTCGCGGGAAGAACGACTGCCGAAAAGCCTCCGTGCGCGCTCGAATCTCTCTAATTTTACATTCGTGATCTCCTCGGGAGGTGTAAGTAGAGGGAAGCAATATATTCGATACCTCATCCAGAAACACACCCTCTCGAAACCTGGACAGCAAGCTACACCGCGATGCAGAGCGCCTCTCTTGCAGAGTCTGCCACTTGAGTTTGCTAAACATCTCCGTAACGCTGTCACGCTTACCGAATATCCCTGTGACTAAACGCGCCGCTCTTCTTTGGATCTTCTCTGTCTCCTCTGTGAACCCGACCTGTTACAGATCAAACACAGATGAGCAATACTCAAGTAACACAGTGGAGTTTGCACAGTCTCACTTCGCTAACATGTTGTGCAGACACAATTGCGAGAGAATTGTGAACAGTGGTTTAGAAAGTTTATTAGTTGAGGAACTGAGGAAAAGTGAGGTCAGCGTCTTATGAAAAAGCACATCATCGATACAAAATAAACTTGTAATGACTTTGCTCAAGTTGTTCCAAAACCCACAGCATTTCTCGTTTCACCAGCTATCGATGGCCCTTAAAAATTACGTTCTTTAATCGGAAAAATATATAGTTAGTGGAATAAATGGTAATGACGTATGGCTAGCTCCTCCCGTCGGGTAGACCGCTCGCCTGGTGCGAGTCTTTCGATTTGACGCCACTTCGGCGACTTGCGTGTCGATGGGGCTGAAATGATGATGATAAGGACAACACAGAACCCAGTCCCTGAGCGGAGAAAGTCTCTGACCCAGCCGGGAATCGAACCCGGCCCTTTAGGTATGACATTACGTCGCGCTGACCACTCAGCTACCAGGGGCGGACTTAGTGGAATAACGCGGTAGATAATGAAGTTTTGCATAATAACGATATGACAAAATATTCTCCTCTTTGTGAGCTATCAGTCGCCAAAATCTCATTTCGATATC
This sequence comes from Schistocerca gregaria, assembly GCF_023897955.1. Taxonomy (NCBI): domain Eukaryota; kingdom Metazoa; phylum Arthropoda; class Insecta; order Orthoptera; family Acrididae; genus Schistocerca; species Schistocerca gregaria. The sequence goes on along the minus strand of NC_064924.1, from coordinate 124,250,818 downwards.
TCAAACCGTTTATGAAATATGAAGAACTGTGTGGATATTTCACTCTGGCTTTACCGCTGCCACTGTCCCATCGCAGATAAGTGCGCTACATCAGACCAGTTTTCTCGAGATTGGTGACGGGGCCAGTATCCAGCATATCGTAGACCAGTTACAGCAGTTGTGGGCCAGTTAGCCTCACGAGAGGATACAAAGGTTTTACGACACTCTTCCGAAAACGAATCACTTCATGCATTCAGGCCAGAGTCGGTGGCTGTTACTCCAGACTCTCTGCAAATTTGAACAGATTTTAGAAACTCAACCGATGAAGTTTGATGTTGTTTCTGTCTCCTCATTTGGCTGCTTCACATTTTTTGTCAGCTTGTGCAGAATTTGAAAAGTAGAATGCACCATGACGTAAACGATGCAGAGAAGACACAGTTTATATTGTGACCTCATGTTCTCCCCGACGTATCTGTTGCAGATACGCTTCTCGGGTTTGCCGTCGGATCGTATTGTGTAACTCGCACAGTATTTCATCTATGCAGCTGCTCGACATCATCAGGTGGTGGTAGCTGCTGCTGTCACTGTTGCGAGGCGCGACTAACAATAATCGTGTGGCGGCTTTGAAATGTTTCAAGCCGGGAGCAGGCAAGACGTGTGCGCGGGAAAGACGTAGTTGGAGGAAAGCGGCCCTGCTGGGAGCCATGGACAGGCCATCCGCCCGTGCGCTATGGGCAGTGTGTTATATTATTTCGTGACAAGAACAACAATAAAGTCGAAATAAAGGCACGTAGGTTTAAATTATAAGCGCTAGTATCAATGGGGATGTGAGAAGACATGAAGTCGACGGAGAGAGAGAACCGCGACGGGGCTATGAGAGCAGAGCAGCCACAATGTACTGCGTTCTATTTTTTTTCCTCCTCAGCAAGTTGTTAAGGTGGTAATCACGAATTTGGGGCATTTCCGCAAACATTACTCTACAAGACATTCCAGAAACAGCGTACCGAGCGAGGTGGCGCAGTAGTTAGCACACTGGACTCGCATTCGGTAGGACGACGGTTCAAACCCGCGTACGGCCATGCTGATTTAGGTTTTCCGTGATTTACGAAAATCGCTTCCTTTGAAAGGGCACCGCCGACTTTTTTCACTAATTTGATGCTACCAGTGACCTTGCTGTTTGGCCCCTCTCCTCAGTCAACCAACCAACCAGGAACAGCGTCCTACAGCAACAGACGGAAGTCGTGTAAAAGTTTAGAAAACCTCCGACATTAAGGAACATAGAAGTCAGCGTTCTCTGACAGATTTCGTTACAGCAGAACATAACACGCTCAGTCACATTCGCGAAAGACTGAAGAAGATGCTTGAAAACGCTAAGGTGGACGTTAGCATCGCTAGACGATGAATTTGTACCTGTAGATAAGCAAACATAGTTTGCTGATGAAACTCGGCGGTGGCGACCGCATGCTGTAGTGACTTCACACGACTTCCGGTGTAACAACAAATCAATTGTCTGGCCAGGTATCCATAGGAAAAGGCACAGTGATGGGAATTATTGAAACACTGGAGTACTACAATATTTGTGTGAGAATGTAAACCAATCCGAATAGATAGGTGAGGAAAACAATTGCATTCGATAAGTTCGACTCAAAGAACCTCATCGGGGATTTCACCCTAAAGAAGCAAAAACCTTGAAAAATTCTGTGCTCCGGTGGCTGAGGAAATGGGATACAACATTTAGCGCAAAGGTTTATATCCTCTTTTTAAGGTAGGAAAAACTGTCAACAAAGATGGTGATTACATTGAAAATTGACAAATGTATCGTGGAATAATATTCGCTGGATAGGGCAACTCGAGAGAGAGAGAGAGAGAGAGAGAGAGAGAGTGAAAGAGAGAGAGAGATATAGAGATGTGCTTATCTGCTGGAAAAGGAGTTGTTGTTTGTCCCGCTGACTGGAAATGTTGAAACATTCTCGGATAAATACACCGCCTGACGAAAAAGTAAAGCACCCAAAAGACATTGTCGCATGTAAATGTAACTTGGTTCACGTACGCACCATCGGCGGGTATGTAAAACTACAGTTGCAATTTTCTGTGACAGGTGCGTCTCAGGCGAGACTTTCAAGCAGTGCCCGATAGCTCGCCGCGACATGACACCAGGAGTAAAACCGGTGATCCTCGCAAAACCACTGTAGCAGGATTTTCCAGATCGAACCTGTCCCTGCAAAAGGATAGCGAGGAACGGGTTAAATCTGGTAAATCCAGCTGCAAGATTCAAGCGACGTGTACATCAAGCAAGATTATGTCCAGTGAAATGACTAATCGTGACATATGGTTGACTGTAGATTTGTATTGTGCCATCTAATGCTTACACAATAGCCAATCGGCATATAAATGTATTGGAGACATGGCCGTTGATGATACAATTAGATGTAAGATGATATTCTGTTGAAAACAATAATGTCCATTGAGTTGCAACAGAGAGGTCAAGTTTACATGAAAATTATTCGTTCTCTTGTATTGTGATGGTGCAAATTATTTTTAAGCCAAAAAATATTTTCATTGTCAGGAAGAAACCTGATTAAGGAGTAAACATAGTGCGAAGAGAGTGTAAGAATTCCAAAATCCATAAAATACTTCAGCTGTGTGTGCGATTGTCTACTGCACACCATACTCTTCTTCTGCTGTATAAATACTTTATTTCCATACCCTAAAACAGAAAGTGCAAGCAACAAAGTGGAAAACGAGAACAACTGTGTTTATATTCTGCCTTCCCATAACTGGCAATAATTATGCGGCACGAGATGTCGTCCCCCGTGTAGTAAGATCAGCGTCAATTTTAGTGTAGTTCATTGTTAACGCTGTTGTTTACTTCAAATATTTAAAATGTATGCAGAGTATCTTAGGATTTATTTATTTATTGGAGATTTTTGGTGATTTGCATGTCAGTTTGCTATGCAGGAACTAAACCACTCTGCAACTTTATTTAATTGTACAAATGTATTGGAACATTGAATGAATAGGATAATAAGCATTAATCTATAGACTAAAGTAGGCTGTAATTCATTATTTGTATATAATAAATATTATTCTACAAGTTTTATAGGAACTATTCGCAGAGAAGCAACAGTTTCCATCTAATAGGCTAAATACTAACAACAGGAGGCCATGATGTTGGGACAACAGATTTACTCCAAACTTGATACACACCTTTAGTAGAACATTAAATCAACATAACGCGCAAATAGTAAGGTGCACTACTCTGGCAATTCCGAGAAAACGGCAACAGAAGTCTTACGTGCATCTATTATGTAACTGACTGATATACCTGTAAAACGGTTCCGGCCGTAAGCAGTGATTGTGGTCACGTGGTTAGCAAGAGGGTCTTGGACTATGCGACCGTCCAAATCTCACAGACACTTATTTCCTTAATCTATATTTTTTTCATCCCTACTCACATTGTTTAACTTATATGACATTTGAGAGGTAATATAATGGAAAAACCCCACTGCCCATGAAATTATAGTGAATTTCATATCTTATTTGACTATTTACTGTTTTAATTAAATTTTCAAGGGTGAGAGACAGGCTTGGAAATCGCATGTCAAACCTCTATAAATAATTATGCGAATGACGTCATTCACAATCAGTAATATAATAAGTGACTGTGCCAGACCACAAGAGTAATGTGCAATTACTCGTTGAATGTGCTGTCGTCATCACACGTTACAGGATGCTGTTTGTAGTACAGACATGGTTAACATACACTGCTGAGCCAGAGAAACTGGTGCACCTGCCTAATATCGTGTAAGGACAACGCGAGGATGGAGAAGTACCCCGATACAACGTGACATGGACTCGACTAATGCATGAAGTAGTGCTGGAGGGAATTGACTCCATGAATACTGCAGAACTGTCCATAAATCCGTAAGGGTACGAGGGGGTGGAGATCTCCTCTGAACAGCACGTTGCAAGGCATACCAGATATGCTCGATAATTTGTATGTCTGGCAAGTTTGGTGGCCAGCGGAAGTATTTAAACTCAGAAGAGGGTTCCTGGAGCCACTCTGTAGCAGTTCTGTAAGCGTGGAGCGTCGCATTGTCCTGCTGGAATTGCCCAAGTCCTTCAGAATCCACAACGGACATGAGTAGATGCAGCTGATCTGACAGGATGCTTACGTACGTGTCACCTGCCATAGTCGTATCTAGACGTGTCATGGGTTCCATATCACTACAACTGCACACGTCCCACGTCATTACAGAACCTTCACCAGCTTGAACAGTCGTCTCTGACATGCAGGGTCCATGGATTCATGAGATTGTGTCCATACCGGTACACATCCATTACTTTGATACAATCGGAAACGAGACTCGTCCGACCAGCCAACATGTTTCCAGTCAGCATTCGAGTGCCGATGTAGACGGGCCCAGACGAGGCGTAAAGTTTTCTGTCGTGCAGTCATCAAGGGTACACGAACGGGCCTTCGGCTCCGAAGTCCCATATCGATGATGTTACGCTTAATGGTTCGTACGTTGACACTTGTTGATGGCCCAGCACTGAAATCTACAGCAATTTGCGGGAGGGTTGCACTTCTGTCACGTTGAACGATTGTCTCCAGTCGTCGTTTGTCCCGTTCTTGCAGGATCTTTTTCCGGCCGCAGCGATGTCGGACATCTGGTGTTTTATCGTATTGCTAATATTCACGGTACACTCATGAAATGGTTATACGGTAAAACCCCTGCTTCATCTCTACCTTGGAGATGCCGTGTCCCATCCCACGTGCGCCGGCTGTAACATGACATTGAAACTCACTTAAATCTTGACAACCTGCCACTGTAGCGGCAATAACCGATCTATCAACTGCACCCGACACTCGTTGTCTTATATAAGCCTTGCCGACCGCAGCACCGTATTCTGCCTCTTTACATATTTCTGTATATGAATATGCATGCCTATGCCAGTTTCTTTGGCGCTTCAGTGTAATCTGAAATGGCATTTACTACATCGAATGATTGCTGTATTTCCGCATTTACAGGGGATGTTCAGAGTTTACAAGGAAAAACAAATGTCATGTGAATTAAATAATAAGAGCAGAGATGAAAAAAAAAAGGTTAATAATTAAGTTTGAGCTGGAGTCGAACCGTCGCTTTATACACTTTTCTCTTACAGAGCTCAAACACTGATCACTATTTTGTTCGTTACTGTTTGTAGCGTTTGTTCGGGACGGTCCTCCCATGACACTCGTTGAAGTTCGTCGTTACGCCATTCACTCAGTTTTTTTTTTTTTTTTTTTTTTTTTTTTTTTTTTTTTTTTTTATACTGAACTCGCTGAACTAGCGTGCCGACTAGATCACTTGACCACCATGAACTCTAACGTCCGGATCCTACGCACATAGTAACCGGATAAAACTTCTCTTGTGATTTTCTCGGAAATGCCAGAGTAGTGCACATGAGTACCGGATGATCAAAAAGTCAGTATAAATTTGGAAACTGAATAAATCACGGAATAATGTAGATAGAGAGGTACAAATTGACAAGCATGCTTGGAATGACATGGGGTTTTATTAGAACCAAAACAATACAAACGTTCAAAAAACGTCCGACAGATGGCGCTTCATCTGATCAGAATAGCAATAATCAGCATAACAAAGTAAGACAAAGCAAAGATGATGTTCTTTACAGGATATGCTCAATATGTCCACCATCATTCCTCAACAATAGCTGTAGTCGAGGAATAATGTTGTGAACAGCACTGTAAAGCATGTCCGGAGTTATGGTGAGGCATTGGCGACGGATGTTGTCTTTCAGTATCCCTAGAGATGTCGGTCGATCACGATACACTTGCGACTTCAGGTAAACCCAAAGCGAATCATCGCACCGACTGGGGTCTGGGGACCTGGGAGGCCAAGCATGACAAAAGTGGCGGCTGAGCACACGTTCATCACCAAACGACGCGCGCAAGAGATCTTTCACGCGTCTATAATATGAGGTGTCTTTTTTTTTGTTCTAATAAAACCGCATGTCATTCCAAGCATGTGTGTCAATTTTTAATTCTCTATCTACATTATTCCGTGGTTTATTAATTTTTCAAATTTATACCGACTTTTTGATCACCCGGTACTTGCACATCATGCTGTTTTAATGGCCTACTAAAGGTGTACAAGGTTTTAAGTAAATCCGTGATCCCAGCGTCGTGGTCTCCACTTGTAAGATAACACTACATACTAACTAAAATGAACTACAGACTATCTCAACTATCCGTCCCCCACAGAAGAGTGGACAGTGTCTGTGATCGGTATGCGGAAGGCCCGTTTTAAACTTCCGGTACCACCAGCAGCTTTTCCCCCCGTTGGAATGTAACGGGGTGCAGCCAAGCCAGCCTTGTGACGGCACCTGAGGAGCTACTTGAGTGAGACGTTGCGGCTCCAAGGCCTGGGAAACCGGCGACGCGACGCTGTGCTGACCTCGTGTCCCGACATACCTCACCTGGAGGACACCACGGGCAGTGGACGTTCGGGCGGGGAGCTGGGTGATTCAGAAATAGAGGCCATAATTTGAGGTATAGTATTCCCCATACCATACCCTGGCAATTAAAGTGACACAAGTCAAAAAAAGGCAGTTTTTAGTTTTTGGCCCTGACAAACACGTGTAAAGAGCCCCAGCTTCACGTCACTGTCTCACACTTTGTCCACTTCCAAAGTTTCACAATTCAGAATGTGCCGCTCGTCTTGAATGATCCATTCACACCTGCCAGGAGCAACAATGAAGTGATACTAGTCTTGCTTGGCGAACCGCGAAGTAACCTACAACAGAAGTAATACAACTGTCCGGAACTGGACAAAGTGTGAGACAGTGACGTGACTCTGGGGCTCTTTACACGTATTTGTCAGGGCCAAAATCTAAAAATCCCTGACGCCGCCGGGATTCGAACCCGTGAAGCCGGGCGCCGGAAGCGAGAACGCTACCGCATGACCACGAGCTGCGGACGTTTTCAGAACATTCGTCCAACATTCCCACTGCATTCGTATTGTTGCACACGTAAATTTTTCTCACTGAACACTTTAGATTTGTCACCGAGAAGATTTCTACCACGCACCACATGTTTTGCTACATACAAAGAGTTTACAAACATATGAGTATCGAAGGTGCTATGATATATCGTAACATTTGAAGATGTCCTATGTTTGGAAAGGATCATGTATTCACTTACGCAACTGAAATGCCTTTTACACTAGTACAGAGATATTGATTTATTGAGTTGATACTGTTACATTAATTATAATTTTTTTGTACCGTATAGTTAAAATAGTACATTATTTCTCGGTGACAAATCTAAACTGAAAGAATGCAGTGGGAATGTATTCATATCTGTTGGACGACTGTTATGAAAACAGACACTCCAAACCGACATTTCACGTAAGTCACATGCAACGAAAATATGTGTATGGCGTGCTTATAATTATGTATTATTTTTTTAGGACACTTAATCTGTAAAAAACACACCACATGTCCTAAGGAAAGCGTGTAAACCGTCTGAAGTTGAATCACAACAATTCGAAACCGGTAACGATACCCTTTGAATAAAGGAACTGAAAGTAAATTTGTGGCTGGTTGCTCTCCTAACACCATCAACATTTGTCTTAAAATAACAGCCACGGTCTCCATCATGTCATCATATGACAAAATTGCACTAAGTTTGATGTAATTTTTAATATAACTGATTATTACAATGTCTGTGTTCATGCTCTGTCCGTATCTTACATTTAAATGTTCTTCGGACTTGCTCGCGTATCTGAAGGAACAGATATTGTTCGACAATTACAACCATTGTAAATATCACGAAATTTCGTGCGATGCAGCGTACAAGGAAAGAAATGGAAATTTCTACTATAGAGAAAGTTTATACTGAATTGCTTTGCTAGGTCCAAAGTATTCCCATATTATGTAAGCCCATTTATGATTCTATGTTTTCATAAATTGTGTTCCTACAATTGTACCTAATTAACATCTTTATCAAACGGATTTAATTTTCATAAATTACGATTCTGCGTTTTGTATTTTTCTAATACAACAATATCAACTTGCTTTTCATTCTTTATTTTAACTTACGTACTAATTTAGCCTCATGGAGATTCATATATATATATATATATATATATATATATATATATATATATATATATATATATATAATTTGGGTGGAGAAGCATTACATAAAAGATCATTACAAAAACGAAAAAGTAATTAGGAAATCGAGAAAAGTGACACAACTCATACAAGTAATTAATAATTACCCCATAACACGTCGCCCCGGTAGTTGAGAGATCAGCGAGACAGAATGTCAATCCTAAGGGCCCAGGTTCGATTCGGAGAGTTTCTCCGCTCAGGGACTGGGTGTTGTGTTGTCCTAATCATCATCATTACATCCTCATCGACGCGCAAGTCGCCGAAGTGGCGTCAAATCGAAAGGCTTGCACCCGGCGAACGGTCTACCCGACGGGAGGCTCTAGTCGTACGACATTTATTTGCCTCATAGCATCTCACACTCTGTGAGAAAAGAACTGCAGGCCAATATTACTGCCAAATTAATTACCTGAAAATTAAAGGACGATTATGCTATTTCTGCATGTCTGAGTTGTGTCACATTTCTTGCCGATGTGTAATATGTAGACGAAAAAAAAAATAATTACAACAAGTACCCGGAAATGCCTGGTTTTCGTGTCATGCCTTTCAAAACAGTCATATTCACCTTATCGTTTTTCTTCCCAGAGGCTGTTGCCTCGAAGACATTAATAGGACAGTTGCTTACGAGGTGGGCGGTACACTCAGTGCTGTGTTTGGCGTTTGACTTACTAAAGGAAGGTTTCAGGCAGGGGCTGTCGATTCGACTGTTATTAGCAGGTCGCGTGTGTACAACTTGAAATGAAAGTCTTATCTCTTAGCAACACAGTGCCGTTTTCGGGAAAACTATACGTAAAGTTCATGACATGTAACACACTCAAAGTTGACGGTAAAATGGAAATGCCGTGTGGCTAGGGCCTCCCGTCCGGTAGACCGTTCGCCTGGTGCACGTCTTTCGAGTTGACGCCACTAACTGAACATTTTTCATAATCATACGAAGTGCGTGAGAAAAGTAACGACATTGGTTTTTAACAACTAAAGCTTCTATTTTTTTCAAACAACAATATTTTCCCCTTTAAATTCGTTCCATTCGACAGGTACACAACAGTGGATTCGTTGTTCCCAGTCTTGGTAAGAGTGCCGAAAGGCTTCAACTTGTCGGCCACATTCCTTCGAATACATTTCCAAATGACGTCTTTATAAGAATTTTTTTCAATTTCGGAGAAAGAAAAAAGTCACAAGGACTCACACCAAGTGAACCGGGGGCTGTAGGTAAACAGGAATGACTTTTGAGCAACTCAAAGAGTTTAACACACCGTCTGCATAATTACACTAACCAGCGTTGGAGATCACTCGCCGTGTTGTCAGTCTCTGTAATTTTCTCACACACTTCGTATTTGGGTTGCGGAAATGCATGCATTCCTGAAATCGAGGAAAGAATCTTCTACGACTGCCGCGTATCTACCCTTAAGGTAAACGCTGCTCAACAAAAGCGCTGCTGGCGTAGGGACTAGGGCACAAAGCTAAGGAACAGAGGACCGCTCGCAATTTCCTAATGCATTCCGCATTGTTATTATTTTTATTTTTCCCGTGTCGAAACTGCCCTACCGCGCGGATGCAGCAACGATTCATATTTGGACTAGAACTTTACTTTCGCGCCGGCCGTTGTGGCAGAGCGGTTCTAGGCGCTTCAGTCTGGAACCGCGCGACCGCCAAGGTCGCAGGTTCGAATCCTGTCTCGGGCATAAATGTATGTGATGTACTTAGGTTATTTAGATTTAAGTAGTTCTAAGTTGTAGGGGACTGATGACCTCAGATGTTAAGTCCCATAGTGCTCAGAGCCATTGGAACCATTCTACTTTCGCCGTTTTACAATAGATGGCAGCACCGGCAAGTGGCAGTGAAAGTAGCAGGTCGTAGGTGTCATACAATAGCCTTAGGTATTTGTAAAGATAATGCATTAAAAATATAACTCGATTTGTGATTGCATCATAAAGTTATTCTCGATTGAATATGACAACTTACGAGCCCAATTTTTGTCCGTTGCGGGAGCTTTGAATTTTCTGCTCTAACGTAAAGAAATCTGCTGCTGAGGCTCATAAAATGCTGGGTAAGACGTATAGCTAGGCACCTATAAGCGAAAGAACGTACAGAAAATGGTTTCAACATTTCCAAAACTATCATTTTCAACACTTCAAAAACGATCATTTTGACTTCGAAGACCAGTACGGCGTTGAAAGAGAGAACGTTTTCGAAGCTGCTGAAACCAACAGAAACAATCGCAGAACCTCCTTACAAAAGCAATTGATGCGTTTGAGACGAGCACTGAAAGACAAACGCCCACAGTATAGCGACAGACATGAAGAGATGATTTTGCAGCATCACAATGCTCGACTCCGTGTCGCAAAACTCGTCAAAATATATCTGCAAACCTTGAAGTGCGAATACTACCCCTCGCCCCCTCCCACCCCCGCAGTATTCTCCAGACATTAGTCACTCTGATTACTACCTTTCTCGATGAATGGCTCGAGGCCTAGGTGGCCAGTACTTCAGCTCAGAGGAACAAGTTCCAAACAGGATCCATTCATGGATCTCCTCAAAAGACGCCCAGTTCTTCCGCCGAGGGATTCGTATGCAGAGCTCGAAATTAGTGGCAAGCGATGGCCAATAATTTTAATCGTAAATGTTTTGTAAGTTTTTCACAACAAGGCCTCGAAAAACGGGAAAAGCAAAGTTGTAGGCCTAGTACCACATTTCATGGTCACTTTCACCACCGATTTTCACGCTATGTTTATCATAAGCGTGGCACATTCAAAAATAATTCCTGCTAGATAAATAGATGTGAAAAGATGTGAACCAAGGCCGTTCTCCGCCGAATCCTCGGAAGGAACAATGCAGTTGTGCCAAAAATCCTTTCATTAGATGTTCTTGATGCCGAGAGTATAAGTATTTGCTTCAAATGTTCATATGAGAACTGTCATCCATCTCGTTCTTAGAAGGAAACGGAGGACGTGTAACACGGTTCTAGACGCTTCAGTCTGGAACCGCGCGACCGCTACGTTCGCAGGTTCGAGTCCTGCCTCGGGCATGGATGTGCGTGATGTCCTTAGGATAGCTAGGTTTAAGTAGGTCTTAGTTCTAGGGGACTGATGACCTCCTATGTTGAGTCCCATAGTGCTCAGAGCCATTTGAACCATTTGAACCTCTCACCACGTGCAACGCAGTGGCAGACGGCCTTCATTTAACGACCGAGTGCAACAGTGTTTGCGTAGATTGTCAGTGCTACCAAACTGGAAACACTACATGAAATAACCACAGAAATCAATGTGGGCGTACGACAAACGTATCGTTTTGACAGTGTGGAGAAACGTGACGTTAATGGGCTGTGGCAGCAGACAACCAACGCACAATATCGCCTGCACCGCCTCTCCTTGGCACGTGATCATGCCAGTTGGATCCTAGACGACTGGGAAACCGTGGCCTGATCAGATGAGTCCCGATATCAGTTGGTAAAAGTTGATGGCAGGGTTCGAGTGTGGCGCTGACGCCACAAAGTATAAAGTTGTCAAGAAGGCTCTGTGCAAGCTCGTGGAGACTACATAATGGTGTGGCTGTGTTTACATGGAATGGACTGGGTTCTCTGGTCCACCTGAACCAACCATTGACTCGGAAATGGTTGTATTTGGCTACTTGGAGACCATTTTCAGTCATTCATGGACTTCATGTTCCCAAACAACGATGGAATTTTTATGCATGAAAATGTGACATGCCGCCTGGCCACAATTATTTGCGATTGGTTTGAAGAACGTTCTGAACAATTAGAGCGAATTGATTTGGCTACCCAGATCGTCTTTTCAGCAGAAGAGATGACTCTCACAGTGACGAAGATAAACAAGTGCCCATAGCTCTTACAGTAAGCACTTGAGAGCCAATGTTTACTAGACTTTTTTTCTTGTTTCGGTCCATTCTACCAGCTCGTAAAATATGGAAAGCAAAGAGCTAGTTGTAGTGAGCCCATGTTTACTAGATAAACTGTGTAATAGTCGGGCCGTAGTCAGCTTGGGATGGAGTGAGTCGTATTTACTCAGTTAAAGACTGGGCAGTACTCCGCGATAATAATTTTTCGTAAAAAGCTAGTTTGTGAAAACTAACGTTTGAGCGCAATGGTTGGCAGTACGGTGCCGTGTGCTCTCGTGAAGGTGTGCCTAATATACGGCGCGCGACAAGAAGTACGTATTAGAGTGGATTTACTGTGGAGGTTTCCTGCTCTAAATGCCATTTACTAACCTCTATTACACTATCCACATCACGTGCAGGAAGCGGAGTATTAATGCGCGTAATGGCGTTTCAAGAGGATACCATATATGCATACAAGTACGTGACATGCATTATACGGAGCTATACCTAAGAGCAGCTACAAACTAAGCACTTAATTCGTCGACCACAACCACCAAATGGCAAGATGAAAACTTTGTACATATCATTTTTGTAGCATTGTGCAGATTAGTATTTTTTAAAATTCTGAACACCACAGACCTAAAGAAATTAAGTGTCTGTTAATCCCTAAAAATTATCCTGCTAGTACTTTCACAGTATTTGAAATAGTGCGGTTTTTCGAAGTGATTAACTTCACATGTTTTGTACGGCTGCTCGTAATACCAAAAGCCTACAGCTATGTAGCAGTGCTATGATTCCATGAGGATCATTGTGAAGCTGTTTCCATATACACTCCTGGAAATTGAAATAAGAACACCGTGAATTCATTGTCCCAGGAAGGGGAAACTTTATTGACACATTCCTGGGGTCAGATACATCACATGATCACACTGACAGAACCACAGGCACATAGACACAGGCAACAGAGCATGCACAATGTCGGCACTAGTACAGTGTATATCCACCTTTCGCAGCAATGCAGGCTGCTATTCTCCCATGGAGACGATCGTAGAGATGCTCGATGTAGTCCTGTGGAACGGCTTGCCATGCCATTTCCACCTGGCGCCTCAGTTGGACGAGCGTTCGTGCTGGACGTGCAGACCGCGTGAGACGACGCTTCATCCAGTCCCAAACATGCTCAATGGGGGACAGATCCGGAGATCTTGCTGGCCAGGGTAGTTGACTTACACCTTCTAGAGCACGTTGGGTGGCACGGGATACATGCGAACGTGCATTGTCCTGTTGGAACAGCAAGTTCCCTTGCCGGTCTAGGAATGGTAGAACGATGGGTTCGATGACGGTTTGGATGTACCATGCACTGTTCAGTGTCCCCTCGACGATCACCAGAGGTGTACGGCCAGTGTAGGAGATCGCTCCCCACACCATGATGCCGGGTGTTGGCCCTGTGTGCCTCGGTCGTATGCAGTCCTGATTGTGGCGCTCACCTGCACGGCGCCAAACACGCATACGACCATCATTGGCACCAAGGCAGAAGCGACTCTCATCGCTGAAGACGACACGTCTCCATTCGTCCCTCCATTCACGCTTGTCGCGACACCACTGGAGGCGGGCTGCACGATGTTGGGGCGTGAGCGGAAGACGGCCTAACGCTGTGCGGGACCGTAGCCCAGCTTCATGGAGACGGTTGCGAATGGTCCTCGCCGATACCCCAGGAGCAACAGTGTCCCTAATTTGCTGGGAAGTGGCGGTGCGGTCCCCTACGGCACTGCGTAGGATCCTACGGTCTTGGCGTGCATCCGTGCGTCGCTGCGGTCCGGTCCCAGGTCGACGGGCACGTGCACCTTCCGCCGACCACTGGCGACAACATCGATGTTCTGTGGAGACCTCACGCCCCACGTGTTGAGCAATTCGGCGGTTCGTCCACCCGGCCTCCCGCATGCCCACTATACGCCCTCGCTCAAAGTCCGTCAACTGCACATACGGTTCACGTCCACGCTGTCGCGGCATGCTACCAGTGTTAAAGACTGCGATGGAGCTCCGTATGTCACGGCAAACTGGCTGACACTGACGGCGGCGGTGCACAAATGCTGCGCAGCTAGCGCCATTCGACGGCCAAGACCGCGGTTCCTGGTGTGTCCGCTGTGCCGTGCGTGTGATCTTTGCTTGTACAGCCCTCTCGCAGTGTCCGGAGCAAGTATGGTGGGTCTGACACACCGGTGTCAATGTGTTCTTTTTTCCACTTCCAGGAGTGTAGTTTCTCGCAATCAAACAGGTGGTGCAGTAATTAACACTTTATTGGAACTAGCTGATAGTAAGGGTGTTTTTGTATCGCAGTACTTCTGTAATAGTGAATGTGCTTACATCATTGTAGAAGTAATAATACATGCATACCTCACTGGTTAACTCAGAATATAACTTCTGTTGGTTTTACTGCCTAAAACTGTACACAAACGACGAGTAATTAAGTAATCACAATAATATAGAGGAAGTAAATGAAATATTGTTTGGTTTACACAGCTAGTGTACGTATTTCTTTTAAATCTATTCTATGACTGTTGCTTTTGTTTACACACTGAAGCCCCAAAGAAACTGGTATAGGCATGTGTATCCAAATACATACATATGTAAACACGCAGAATGCGCCACTGTGATCGGCAACGCCTATACAACACAAGTGTCTGTCGTAGTTGTTAAATTCTTTACTGCTGCTACAATGGCAGGTTCTCAGGATTTAGGTGAGTTTGAACGTAGTGTTATAGTCGGCGCACGAGCGATAGGACACGGCATCTCCGACGTAACGGGCGGCCACTTCACGAGTGTACCGTGAATATCAGGAATCCGGTAAAACATAGAATCTCCGACATCGCTGCGGCCGGAAAAAAGACATTGGAAGAATAGGAGCAACGACGACTGAAGAGAATCGTTCAACGTGACAGAAGTGTAGCCCTTCCGCAGATTGCTGCAGATATCAATGCTGGGCTATCAGCAATTGTCTGCGTGCAAACATTCAAGGAAACATCGTCGATATGGGCTTTCGGAGCCGAACGCTCACTCGTGTACCCTTGATGACTGCACAACACAAAGCTTTACGCCTCGCCCGTAGACCGTCAACACCAACAATG
Organism: Schistocerca gregaria; assembly: GCF_023897955.1. NCBI lineage: Eukaryota > Metazoa > Arthropoda > Insecta > Orthoptera > Acrididae > Schistocerca > Schistocerca gregaria. The sequence continues at coordinate 124,235,702 of NC_064924.1, read as the reverse complement.
AACTGTTGACGACTGGAAACATGTTGCCTGGTCGCACGACTCTCGTTTCAACTGCTATCTAGCGGATGGACGTGTACGGGTATGGGTATGGAGAAAACCTCACGAATACATGGATCCTGCAAGCTGGCGGAGGCTCTGTAATGGTGTGAGGCTTGTGCAGTTGGAGTGATAAGGGACCCCTGATATGTCTAGATACGACTCTGACAGGTGACATGTACGTAAGCATCCTGTCTGATCACTTGTATCCATTCATGTCTATTGTGTATTCCGACGGATTTGGGCAATTACAGCAGGACAATGCGGCACCACATACGTCCATAATTGCTACAGAGTGACTCCAGGAACACTCTTCTGAGTTCAAGCACGTGCACTGGCGATCAAACTCGCCAGACATGAACATTATTGAGCACATATCAGGGATGAATTGCAACGTGCTGCTCAGAAGAGATTACCGACCCCTCGTACTCTTACGGAATTATGGACAGCCCTGCAGGATTTATGGTGTCAGTTCCCCCAGCACCACATTAGACATAGTCGAGTCCTTCTGAGTGCTCGAGGGGGCCCTACACGATATTAGGCAGATGTACCAGTTTCTTTGGCTCTTCAGTATACAAAACAAACTGTAGTGATTCCTAGCGTATCTAAGTAGTTTAAGTGGTTTTGCAGCCACGCATTCTCAACTTTAGAAATGATTTCATTGAGTCAGAAGTTTGGCAAATTCATCCAAAGAGGAAACTTAATGTCTTCACAGTATTTTCGTTAATAAAGTGCAGAATTCAATGCAGAGAACAGTAATTCTACATTTCGTACTTTAAGTTTGTCAGAACTCAGGCTTGTTTGCACAATGTTTACGTTAGTTTTTAAAAATAATGTTAACTACTTTAATCAGATCTGGCAAAGTTAAGCTTTGCAAGTTCGACATTTTCACAACATTTTTAGCATAATTAAACTTTCAGGTAGACAGTTTAATACCAAGTGCTGGCCACTGCTTTAGCTGTGTGCATTTCACTCAAGACATGTACTAAACAAGACGAAGGATAAGTAGGTAGGAAATAATGGTGATTTCTAACGGCCAATCTGCAGTGTCGTTATGTCTTCAGATACCTATTTGTTTGCTACGTCACTGTCTAGGAGCGCTGCAACAATTAGAGTAATGAACTGCATTACTTTTATTTCATTAAACAAAGTGCTTTGTTCAAAATTTCTTTGTAAAGGTGACTATTTAACTAAATTAATGTGAGTGACGATTTAATTTACTCAGATGCACAGTGTTAATCGCTTAACTGACATTCAGAGAAAAATAAATTCAGTTCATAGTGAACAGTAGGAAGAACTGAGGTCGATAGAATTGCTGCTGAATGATAGGTTTAACTGAGAAAACGGCTGTTAGAAACTGATAAGTGTGTCATCAGGAAAATTTCCACCTCTTAAGACAGAACCAACTGTATGTGTTCCCATGCCCCACGTGGACCTTTCTCGAGGGTCTCCTGGAAATCTACTGGCTTCGGCCACAGAAGAACAAACGAATTATAACTCATATTTAAAGTACAGGATGTAAACTGTGCAATGAAATTATAGGAGTGTTTAGCTGTAATGTATGTATGAAGTAAGTCTGAAAATAGTTTTATACTATAACACTTCCAATTTTCAAAACAACGTATTCCAAAAAAAACTTTTTGGAAGTATATGTGAGCTATATTGAGTTTAATTGGTGAGGGATCCTATTAAAATCGAGTTTTACTTTATTTCTGTAGTTATTCCTTCAGATATTACGGCATAAATATACCATATGAGAAAACAATCTCTGCCTTGAGAAGAATTTGGAACTAGAGTTAACATTGGAATCAGCAAAAGGGAAAGAAGTAAGTGTAAGGGAAGCAGATTGAGCTAACGGTATATTAGGATCACGGCATTATCAGAGATGTCATTGCAAAGGCAACTGAAAGCAATAGGTGTAAGTGTCATGCACTAAAAAGTTATTATGTCATTCAAAGTGGCGTGGAAGTTTGTGTTGTGAAAACAAATAGAAGAATGTGCCACGGAAGTTAACGTTAAAAAACAAAAAATAGATACATTATCCTATTTACCCAAAAAGGAAGGGTCGCGTTGAAAATTTTTGAAATAAATACTATGTTTTAAGAGAACATTTAGTTGTTTATTTATAAACACTGCCCAGTAGCATCAATTTCACTTGATGTATATGAGAATTTCCTAAGCTATCTGGGGAACTCGTATAAATATTCAGCCATTAGCCGTTATTGTAGAGAAGCATAGAGGAGTAAGGAGACATGGCGTTGCTATCCGGGAAATAACGTTAATTCATACTTCATTGTCTATAACATGCAGTCAGTTCCACAAGAAAGTATACGCCATTATTTGTAAGAAATAAAGGACACTATTATAAATATATGTTTACATGAAAATACATGTTACTATCAATTGCACAATTACGTAATAGTTAATCCAGTCGCCGCCATTGTCTATTATAGCTTGGCACCTTTTTGGCATGCTTATCACAAGCTTTTCTGCACATTCTCTCGGTAACATTCTCGATTTGATATGACAGCTACTTCAAAGTATATATTGGGTTTCCTTTAAGCTTCATCGTAATATACGACCAAACATTTCCGATCGGATTTACATCTGGATACACTGCCGGCAATCCACCGTGGACACCCCATTGTTTTGTTTCTACGCTGTACGGAGATGGCTACGATGTTACGGATCATTATCCTCTTGAAGCATCGAGTTTGCCTCGTTCGAATCAAACAGCTTCTTAACAGACCTCAGAAGGCACTTTGGATAAATATATAAATATAAATAAGTGACGCTTCTGATATTTTGCACTCATTTTAAACTGCAAACGACAAAACAAAACAATCGACTCTCACATTGTTTATCTATATACTGAGCAAAAGCGCATTTCTTACAGATTCGAGACCACCACTAGAGATGTACCTGCTGACGTTACATTTAAAATTATGACGGACACTTTCTTGGGGAACTGACTATCTATACGAGGGACATTATGTAATTAAATAGACAAACTGACGTATAAAAAAATTGTGTTTTGCAAGGAAATCAAATTTTTACTGCTTTTCAACACGATCAACCCCAATATTAACATACTCGTCCTAACGATGATCTAGTTTTTTTTCTTTTTTTTTTTTACATGATAGAAAGAAGTCTCTGTCTTGTTGTATGTGTCTTTCCCAGAAATTTTTTGACCTCCTCGCTATTGCTGAACTATTCTCCACGTAGCACTTCCTTGAGTGGACCCAAGCTTCATCACACATAAAAATGTTGTTTAGAAAAGGGTCACCTTCCCTTTCAGAATGTTTTTTCAAGTCTGCATGCACTTTCAGACTTGTTACCTTGAGTTGCTGCGTTAACTGTGTACTTGTTACTGATTTGAACCGTGCCAACACTTACTGCAACTGTTTTCGCTATGTTTTTTACTGTAACACGTCGGTCTTCACGAATAATGTCGTCAGTGCGGGTTTCAGGATAAGAATCTGACACTTCAGATGGCTGGCAAAGACGATGCTCGTCAGTCATTGAGGTTTCACCGTTTTTGAACTATCTTATTCATTAAAAATGTTCCGCGGTTCATACAACTTTCTCCATGCTGTAAAGTCATTCGAAAATGATTGTAGCCGGTTTTTTACCTTCGAAAAACAAACAAATGTTGTTGAAATACTGTTAAAATCTCAAGCGGACGCCACATTGTTAAATGGAATATTAAGGTTAGAAACAAAACAATTTTCATACGTCAGCTGTTCTCAACTCAACCAAGTGGTGCCGACCTAAAGTCATAGAAGTACAAAACTGCCTTTAAAAACTGTCTTATTTCTATATGGATTTGTCTCTTTAATTATTTAATGGTTCTCGTATTACAAAAAAACGTATGTACATATGTGTCTATGAATGTATGGTCCACATCTCCTATTGAACCACTCCAGCCAAACTGGTACATGTGTCGTTTACTAACTAGAAATTAGCACTAAGTGAATGCGAACAATGCCATAGGGGTGGGGTTGTGGTCAAAACGGGGTGATGTAGAAGCATATTTCAGAAATGTCCAGAGCAATTTCAACCAAATTAAGGATATACATGAATCACTTTTTATATAAAAGTACTTTGGGAGTAAGATACCTATTATTGCTACCGATGGGGATTCTTTCTTGTATTTAGTTGACGTGGAAACTTTTAAAATATGAAATCAGTTAGTGTTATCTGTGCTATTCAACTGCCAACCAGGCTGCAAGTACGAACAGTGCAGGAGCCAATGAATTTGCTAACGTATTTCGGGACCACAGATCATGCCACATGGTTGAATACCATAGAGAACTTTTAACATCCTTCTATAGCTTTATGGCGTAAAACATTACAGAATCAGACACTTATGTGCGCTGTAACATGTGAAACTGCGGGTGAACGACTGGCTCGATATAATTACTAACCGAATTTAAGAATTTATAATGCCCTCATAAACAACTGACTAAGAAGCATACTCTTATGTTAAAGGTTTAACACAGTAATATAAGTATTTAAGTTAGAAACCGTTTATGCCACTTCAGACAACGTAACTCATTGCGAGGAAATTGCCCTAACTATATTCATCAAACATCTGAGACTGCAAGCACTTACTGATCTCGAACAAACTTTACACATAATTTCAATCTCTTATGATACTTCCTGTCGTTGTCATCCTCCACAAAATAATGAATGGAATAAAGTTTATCGTTTACCACATTTTCACTTTTCGTGCATTATAACTTCAGCAACAGCCATGACGCTTTCATTTATTTCTTCTTTACTGCTAACTCTCTCCACAACACAGTTTGCAGACGGTACGCAAACATATCACTAGATGTAGCTGCAAATTTCTATCATCGTACGACACAGAGATAAAAGATATGACGTCATAAACTTTGAGATGCGTAAAAAACTAGCATCTTGCTTAAAATAGAGCACAAATTACAAAGACTACACTCATTCAGTATTTGAGGATGAGAACACCTAGTGACTTCAATGAACTTTAACATAAATTCCAACCATTTCGAAACTTTTTCTCACTATAGTACCCACAGAAGAATGAAAGGAGGAAAAGTTTTCCGCGTACTACACTTTCACTCATGCAGTAAAACTTCTGCATCAGATATGACTTTTTACTTTATTCCTTCTTTATATTCGCAACATATTTTGCAGAGAGAATGCACATGTACCACCAACAGTTCAGGAGACATGACGTCATGACAGTGAGATGCGTGAAACGAAGAGCATATAAGTAATTTTGGTTCGGATCTTTTCATTAGTCTGTGGATGAATAATTTGAAACTAATGAAACCAATACAGTTACGATTTTTCGTATGCAGCCATAAATGTTTTACATGCTTAACTCGTTTGTAAATTAATCAGACTTATGATGAGTTACGTTGTCTCAAGTGGCATAAACGGTTTCTAACTTAAATACTTATATTACTGTGTCAAACCTTTAACATAAGAGTATGCTTCTTAGTCAGTTGATTATGAGGGCATTTTAAATTCTTAAATTCGGTTGGTAATTATATCGAGTCAGCAGTTCACCCTCAGTTTTACATGTTACAGCACACATAAGTGTCTGATTCTCTAATGTTTTACGCCATAAAGCTATAGAAGGATGTTAAAAGTTTCTATAGTATTCAACCATGTGGCATGATCTGTGGTCCCGAAATAAGTTAACATGATGTTTTGTACATGGGAGTTCGATTCTTTAAAGAATCGGGGATTTGGTTCAAAATGGTTCAAATGGCTCTAAGCGCTATGGGACTTAAACATCTGAGGTCATCAGTCCCCTAGACTTAGGACTACTTAAACCTAACTAACCTAAGAACATCACACACATCCATGCCAGAGGCAGGATTCGAACCTGCGAGCGCAGCAGCAGCGCGGTTCCGGACTGAAGCGCCTAGAACCGCTTGGCCACAGCGGGGGGATTGGTGTTTTCTGGTTGTTAAGAAATGTTTTTACATCCAGGAGAAAGTTCGATCATGTTTTGTACCGTCGAAAAATATTTTCAGCTTGTTCTCGCATTTGTGGAAATAATAAAATCTCGAACATATCTCGGTATATGGCTTCCCTAACAGCCTTTTTCGAAAAAAATTGACGAGCGCCACTTCTTTTCCCGAGAACGGCGCAAAACACACGAAGAATTCGTGGGTACCTCTCGTGACCGATGTGGCGTTTGCTGTTTTATTCAGTGGTTTGGAATTTAACTAATTTGTAAATGGAAATAATAATCTTATTTTATTACATTGAGTAATTACTAAATAATTTTTCTCCTGACTAAATATTTGATCAAGTTGCTAAAGAACTCCAAGTTAACGTCGTGTTAAAGTGTTGTCTGTAAGTTGTGTAAGTGTCACTAAATCACAGTTCATACAACAGATTCCTTACAACTATTGGTTAAGATGGAAGCAGTTATCTTCAGCAAAATGATCATTAAAACCACCGAATATCAGCCGCGCACAACACTGACGTATGTTACCTGAAACAATATTCTTCGCAACTCGTGCGTAATTAATTTCGGCTCCGTACATCAGCTAGATAACTTTGTTATAACGATCGTGCTATGAGCACTGTTTTTAAAGAACCAATCTGATTCGAATCATTTTCATTGAAATGTGTTCGGGACCACTGGTGCACATTTATTTTCACACATTTGTATTACCTTCGGCATTTATTCTGCAGAGTTGCTTAATTTAAATTTGAATTTACAGCTGAGATAATTGTTAAAATGGCGGCAGACAATTGATAGAGACTTACATTGTTAGAGCAAATAAGTAAATATTTAAAATGCTTATTAAACTCTATAAAATCTACTTTCGTATTGTGCACTATTTAGACTTCATCAAGCAAACATTTGATTTGTTTCTAAGGAAAACACAGACAAAAACGCGATACAAATCGCTATCATCAATGACTGCGCTCCTTGTAGCGGAAAGAAATAATTAACACAGATAATGCTTACTGAAAGAGGAATTAAAGTTACAAATAATTATTCACTTATATTTATAATAATAATGAACTCTATTTTCCAGTAATAATTAACAAATAATTACAATTTCTTAACATACCTCAGTTCGATATGCGTCCGCAACCTACAAAAGCCAACCAACAAAAGGTAAAAACAAAGGAATACAAACGCAGATCATAAAAGGAATTTACAATTATCATTGTCTTTCTATGATACACATCGATATGTCCAATTACATCATAGAATATTATATAAATAATAAATATTTATGAGTTTTCACTGTATTTAGCAAACATCGAATAGCTAATGTTTACAACTGTTAGAGACATAATTTCCTCTCGTCGCACTGTAGCCAAAAATTTATCTCGTGGATGTTACACCGACTAGGTATGTGGTTACTTTGCCCCCCATATTCTATGTTGTGGCTCTCCACTTTTCCTCGTAAACAGAACGTAGCCTCATCACTTAACACAAATTTTGAAGGGAAACCGTTTTCTTCCACTTCCACGGCCTGAATTGATTCACAAAACTCTCTATGTTGCTTTCACCGACGTTGAGGCCTTGTAGTAACTGGATCCTGTATGATTTAAAATACAAACCGCAGGGAGGGGGCGGGATCGGGGATGGGGGGGGGGAGAGGGTAGGGGAAGGAGGGGGGGCAGTGTGTATGTTTGTGTGTGTCTACGAACCGGTATTTTACTCCGTTCTGCGAATTACATGACTGTTGACAAGCTCCGTTCATTTCGGTTCGCTAGCGCTCTTAAATTTTGAAGCGATTATGTTTTGTGTTGTTGCTCGTTGATTTTCTGTTCTATTGAGTTGTTCGTTGTGTTTCACACTAATAGTGTTTAATTGGGCTGTGGATTCGCGTGAAAATTGTATTCAGACAACTAATCACAATTTTCCCAAAGGTGCAAAAACATGTTATTAGTAGTTTCAGCGCTGTAGAAAAAATGATGGCACTAACATTAAAAATGCTACTATCTGTAACATAACTTTAAAGTGGGCACTTTGTACGAGACTTTCAGGCCAAATTATCAAAACTTCCATAAACGAAGATCTTGAACGTAGACTACAGAGCCTACATTACACCTTATTAAAGCCACTTGTACTGCTGTTCCATCGTCCAGCCAAAAGGTATAATAAAGAAATGATAGAGAGAAAGCTGGTAAAAGTACGCCTAACATGCTAGATCCACTATCACCACAGAAATAAAAACTGGAACGCTTCACAGAAGCAGAAGAAGGCCGTATCGAGTATGAATTACAGGACTTGAGAAAGAAGACGTTTTCATTTGCAAAACAATTACTTGAGAAAGTGTTTAATAATAGAATGCAAGCGCTGAGAGCGAAAATCTAAGTACTGGCTCATGCTGTAGGCAGATGGAGCAAGTAATCCCATATCTTCTGTTTAGACAGTGCTAAATTAATTACTGTTGTGCACTCGATTTTACGAAAAGTCCTTAGAGACACATAAATCTGGACAGATGCAAAAAGAGAATCCATTGGCTTCGAGAAGATATAAGTGGAGCGTTGCTTTCACGCTCTTTGTCCATGAAAATTTATATTTCGTGAGTAGAATGATGGGTATACCATTACCGGAATTTCTAACTTTAAAGCTTTTCGGTGTCTTTCTACTAATTTCATTAGGTGGTCGATTAATCTCAAGCTTCTGTATAATTATGCCTGTGTCACATTACTGAAATCATGGGGCTTCCTTGTTGCTTCATATTTGCATGCAAAGATTTTAAAATTCTGTTGCTGGTTGTGACGCACAAAATATGTTCATTATAATGAAAACGATTTGTGATTCTTGCGTATGCAGTACTACTAAAAGTGAAAGACGGCTGGATAAAAGTTATCAGATAGAAAATAGTGAGTAATAGCATATATATGCCAAGAGCAGTCGTAATTTGTTGTTTCATTCTAATTATTACAGGTGACGCAATATTTGAGTTTCGTGGCTATAAGAAGTAACAACAGCCTATCTCTTGTATGCATCTTACTATCGTACTCATATTACATTCATTGTCGTTCGTTAAAGCTGTATCTGCTTAACCGGAATAATGTCGCATTATAACCGAGAACACGACTCGCGCTGCTGTGGTTTCTCGACGGTGACGTCACGTGGAAATACCCGATCGCTGCCGAACTCATTTTCGCAGTTTTCTACGTACGTCGTGTATCTTGCACTAATCTCGCCGCAAAAGACGCCAGACACACTGAGTGAAGCCTAACTCTTGGCTGGCGAAGTGAGTCGACTTCTATGGAATACGGATAAAACTTTGTTGTATGCGCCCTACTTCTCGAAACGAGCACACTGGGGCGAGCATTAGGCTTCACCTTATATAAACAGCCAGTCTTAAATCTGCCAGTGTCATCGTCGAGCTGTAGAAGGTACAGTTATTTCGCGCAATTATACGTGAATCTCAGCTGTTGAAATACAAAACGCAAAACGTCCTTTGTAGCGTGTTATCACGATCTCGATTTGACGAGCGTTGGGTAACGAACGCGAGAACGGGAAAGCGAACTAGGTGTACGACGGTGATTCCTACCAGCAGCAACAAGAATAGGTATCAAGGTAATGTTTTACTTTAGTTCGGTAAGTTAAAATTCATCCCAAGTTTTTAGCTTCCTCTATGCAGCACAAATAGTCTTGTGAAACCGGGTGTATCTTTTTGAAAAATCCAACAATTGAACTACTCTGTTGTTCATTCTTGTTTCGTTCTGACCGGGATGAAGAAGACCTGCTGCAGAAACACTTAGAACTGTGCTGCATATCTTTCTCCACAACGGTTGAGCACCGAAAAAAGCCGTACGTCTGCGAGATCAATCATAGAAAAAGATGTGTTTCTGAACGCGGAGAAAATACTGCACTTAAAGACAAAATTGAGCTTAACGTCAACAACTCAGGTGGTAGGAGCGTGTGCAGCACACGCTAGACCAACAACTGCAGAGAAAAAAATCTTAAAAACGCAGCTGCGCATGGCCTGGGTTCTGTAATTGTACGAGATGTTTTAGGGTACGTATGGAAGAACTGTAATTATACACGACTTTACGTAAGTATTCATTTCCAAAATTAAGAACGTGTTGTGATAAACGGGGTCCACTTTGTGCCCTCTACAACCAGACGACTGTTCCATCTAAAATGACGTATATGAAGAAATGAAGTATCTCGTCGCCATTGTGGACATGTACGACTTCGTATTATTACCTGGTAATCGGACTAAGGAGTGCAAACAAGATTATTTCACTGTCGTGCTCAACATTGTACTTCTCAAAACAGCAAAATAGTAGTTAAAATTACAAATCTTAAAATTACGCCTCTCTAATTAACATGGCATTTATACGTCGACCACAGGACGGGTAGCACTAACTGATTTTGATTACACAAAACTTCATTAGTTGTAAAATAATAATCATACAACAATGAACTAAACAAGGAAAAAATACAATTGATATAAAGCAGCTAATTCTCTTTCGACTCATAGCTTTCGCACGTAACTATCTTTAACTATCCGATAAGTAATGACCCAATAATTACCTTGGTCCCAAAGAAAGCAATATTGTTCAGAGAAAATAGGAACCGAATTTTAACGTCGCAATATTGTACATCTCTACAAAAATACTTCTTGGCTGAATTATTATTTGACGACAAAGATAAATTTTAAATCAGGGTTTAGTTCCAGTATCTGATTTCTAGAGGCAATTTGAAAGCCGTTACTAGCTAGCAGATTATCACCTCATTACGTTGCCGTTGGACGTTGTGCCGTATTCCGCGTTACAGACCAATAATACCATCTTCAGCCTACTATTCTGGTCTTCTTTCTCTTTCACTACCATCATACGCAACGCTGAGCATTCAAGCTGCTGACATCTCCTCTGCGCAGGCTTTTTTCATATCAACGCGACTCTTTCCTACTAATTCCAGTCTCAATAATCACGTCAGAGATACTGCAATGATGCTTCTGTTTAAGCAATCACTATGGCCTTGAAGTACAAAAATCTCAGGAGTGAGCAATGCCTTCTGCACATGAAGTCAACATTGTCGTTTGATTTCGGGTGGACGTTGTTTATTTACGGAGAATTCAAATTGGTCCTCATGTCACGTCACGTCTCTTCAATGCACAACATGTCAAAATATTATGTCGCAATGCACATCAGCTGGCAGCATTCACACAGGGCCGTCAACAAACCCTCCGCACGTCGAGGTATCTCTGGACTATAGTTTTGACGGGCTCGTCGTCGGCTAGCAGCGTAAGTTAACCTATTTTCGCTTCTCTTATTCGTGTTACATAAGAGGATTTCGCTCTTGTGTGTCTTTATTATTATTATTATTATTATTATGCTTTGTTTTCGTGGCAAATTGCAAATATTCCACGACGACATCGATATTTTGTCCATTCCGTTTTCTTACACAAGCGAGGTCAGATGCAGATGCAACAGCAGATCTGGCGCCCACAATGTATGTAAATAAGAAAATAATTTAAAGAAACAGTTTCCATTAAATAACGTTTTAAGAGAAAAGGTAAGTTTTAATGAAGGAGAAAACTACAGTGTTTATGACGTTATTAGTTATATAAGAGAAAACATAATGGATAAGTTAAATAGGCACCATTTATTCCATTATAGCTCTTCCTTGTGATGTGTGTGTGTGTGTGTGTGTGTGTGTGTGTGTGTGTGTGTGTGTGTGTGTGTGTGTGTGTGTAGTTTCCTTAGCAAATAAATGTCGATGTTTTGAAATGTTATTTCACTTCTCAGTAACAAACAAAATTGATCAATGACGTATGTTATGAAGTTCGCTGTGGCCATTAATAAAAGTTGTTGTTGCTAGTTCCTCAATTCCGATACTATACTCCGTCTTTTTGTATCACGGATAGTGAGTCATATCCTCGCTTTCTCCAATCGGTACTTGACTAATCGAATTGACTCGACGAAACGTGACAGACAGTGTAAATGCGCGCTGACGTAACGGTGCCGTTACGTGATACCCATACATTTTACTCTTTCAACCTAAGAGCTTAGTTTATTCTAGTCAAGTGCAGTTTGTTATGGTGTCTACAAAACCCCTATACAGTACCTATTAGAGGAAACTGTCTGTACTAGCGATATAATGACGTTCAAAATTTATAAGATGCATTTCAGAGAAACCTACGCCATCCCAATATCACGTGATCACAGGGCAATGTATGTCGGCAATACAAAATTAATACTGCGCATCTGAATGCTCACACCACAAATATTTCTACTTTGCAGTTTTGCACATAAAAATACATACCGTGACATTTCATTAAATCCATATTAACAGCTATCTGACACGAAACAAAAATGAATAATGTAATTTAGATGTATATTTTACGTATTAATTCCCTACAGGGAATAGCATAGACTAGATGCTACTTCTTTTATACACAGGCTCAACAGATTTCACTGCTAGTACAAATCAACTGAAACTACTTTAAGTATCACAAAGTACAAAAAAAGAAAAAGAAATAATATATAGTATATAGAAATGGGAGTACGTATCGATACGTACTTATATATGCAGTTAACATCGTGTCTTAATACAGACATCATAAGAACCGAAGTAAATGTGTTTGTATTAATGAATCTACTAAGAAGGTATTTATCAGACGCGAGTTGCAGTTCTGCCTGATGGAAATCAGCAACAGCGTTTTCTGTGTCCGGTTGTAGCTCTCCCGCTGTATGAGGATTATTTAACTGCAATCATAATTGTCCGTCTTAATCGCACATTATTGTCTGTTTCACAACATAACCGGATGGTCTTACTCCCATCATCAGGATGCCCTCAGGCCGTCGTTATCGCTTCTTTATGCAACTGCATGTACGTTGATATACGTACCAGATTACTCGTAATGGTATGTAATGCCTGTCAGCAATGTTGCCCTTATTATGTACACTTTGATTTTTTCCTGCAGACTCCTCCTTCAGCTAAATGAAGCTGTTATTATTGGATTAGTGTTTTCCCTATTTTGTTTCAACGGTTCTGAAGATGGCAGTAAGCCGAAACCGTAAACATTGTGAATTATATAATAATCTACGATCAAGACTGACAATAATGAATAAAGTGCCAAATTGCGATCGCGTGTCCGATTGTAGACTGTATTCTTCAGTTGACAGAGGCAAGCAGAATTGCCTGGACTTCGTCTTGAAGGAAAGAACTTGTTACAACCAAACACTAGCATAACATTCCGTAAACGACAGCTTGGTCTTTCCACTTTTTTCTCGATATCAGAGAGTTTGATGTACAATACTCGGGACGATTCTCAATCCGGGAGAACGGCGCCTGTTAACAGATTCCTCAAAGCGAAGTCTCAGAGCTGTTCTCTTACATAATAGACACGAGAAACCTTCGATACTTGTGTCCTATTCCGTTCAGTTAAAGGAAACCTACGAGAACAATTTCTGAAGTATACTGACTACTTGAATCACAAATCGAAAATCTGTGGTGATCTCGAAGTTGTGGTACTTCCACTGGGAATGCAGACTGCTTCCACAAAATGTTGGTGTTTCTTGTGTCACTGGGTTTGTAGGAAAAGGAACCCCCCCCCCCCCCCACTCCATGTGAAATCTGGCTCTATGGACGATTTTGTGAAAACAATCGACAAAGATTGCCAGGATTTTCAGTTTTTACTATCTCAACTTGTTGCGATTAGTACTGGCCTCAGATTCGCGACTAGATGGAAGATATTACCTTTGAACAGTTGCTGACAAATATTAAGGAACCAGTGTGGCTTGCATTTAAAGATGTATGCTACTATTTCTTCAGAAACGTAATGTCTAAGAATGACAGGGAACTGAAGGAACACATGCTGGTCTGTTACAAGGCTGTGGAGTGCAGTGTATCTCTGAAATTACATTTTCTTCATTCCCATTTGAATTTCTTCCCGCCTGATCTGAGAGATGTGAGTGACGAACATGATGAGCAATTTCACCAAGAAATCGCTGCCATGGAAGGATGGTGTAAGGGAAGATGATCACCAAACCTGGACACTCCTACAAGAAGTTTGACGAACCACCCACAACCGATAAGTTCCAGGGAAAATTTCTAACTTGTAAGTACATTTCAATTTTACTCAGCTTTCTCGTACTATTTTCATTTTATTTTACGCTCTGAAATACAAACAATTACTTGATTTACATGATCTGTACACAATCAACTACAGATTCCGCCTGTATTGTTGATGAGTGGTTTTCAAATTTCTCGAAAGTTGTGTGTGTGCCATACCTTTTCCAGAAGAACTGGTACGTGGTGGGACATTTCTGATTTAATTTTCGCAATCAGCGTATGTGATTTAGCAAAGATCACATAATTTCATCTCGCGGCAAGACAAAAAATTTATACTTTTTACACCCTTTTATTTAAGTACACGTGACCCTCCACATTTTCCCCACAAGCAAAAGTCACAGGGAGGAGAGAGATAAGGCGACTGGTGTGTACGTTACATGGCACTGCCTCTGCTGATTGTTCTCTCCTCACCGAACACCTCATGCACTCGTGGCAAGGTTGTCAAGGTGGAGTGAACTGCTGCTTCGTCTTGCGGAAAATAAGCATACAGTCGTTCATCTTCTGTGAGTTGATCCACATATGGATTAGGGCATACCAGCTAGCACTAACAGTTTGGCGAACGAATCGTGGAACGATGAGGGCACCAGACAGTGGGCAACCGAACACCGATCTTGAGATTATGCAACGGCTCTTCAGAGGACTCGTGTGTATTTCCTGATGCGTAACGGCGCACGTTCTGTCAGCTCACGTTCCCTGATAGGCTGAAACAGGCCTCAGCTGAAGAAATGAGAAACTAAGCATCCTGACTCCACTTTAATCAGAAACCACAAGTGTAACTCAACATACGAAAGTTCTTTCGCTCGCCTTAACTCGTGCACAACAATAACTCTGTAAGTATACAGATGCAGGTCCTTTTTGACATGTGTCGACACGACTATCTCTAATTTCCACTTGCCCAGATAAACAGCATTCATATTTCGTCGGGCTTTGTGCCAGATTTCCCTTCATTCAAGTAAGGTTTCCTGGCGTTTGAACTCTCTTCTGATAGTTACGCTTTTCAAAGACCGAGTATGTAAGGGTTGTAGTTGGAAAGGCGAATGGTTGACCTCGGTATACTGTAAACGACTCCATATATACAACACTAGTGTGGCCTGTTGTTGAGTATGGTTCGAATGTTTGAGATCCCCACTAGGTTCGAAAGGAAGACATAGAAGCAATTCAGAGACGGCCCGCTACATCTGCAGAAATGAGTACACAGAGCTGACACATCTGGCAGGATCAGTGGTTCCAAGCTGGCTGGGCATCTTGTAGAAATGAACTTGGGAGACAGTTCTGCGTACGTCTTGTCATGCTCCTTCAACTCTCTCCCAGAGAATTCATCAGTCATAATGATGGCGAGAGTTGAAGTAGTAGTCTTTCGGGAACCTAAAACCAAATGCTTTCACCGGCTCGTGGACAGCAGTTGAATACATTCTGTGCCAACGTAGATCAAGACAATGTGAACAATAGGCGGTCTTGCATTGTACAGTTAAAAGCTTACGACACAAAGATCTCAGGCTCTGCTACTGACCTTGAGGTGTCAGAAATCATATGGCAGCGGCTCAAATTACCAGCTACACAGACCAGACCTGATTCTCTTGTGTAGGACAGCCTATAGGACAACGTCAAGTGCTGAGCCTTTATGGCGATGGCAAATGTAGTCCAGAAACCTTCGTTACTATGCTAGGTGGTGTAGTGGTTAGCAAACTGGAATCGAATTCGGGAGGACGACGGTTCAAACCCGCGTACGGCCATCCAGATTTAGGTTTTCCGTGATTTTCCTAAATCACTTTATTCAAATGCCAGGATGGTACCTCTGAAAGGGCACGGCCGTCTTCCTTCCCCATCCTTCCCTAATCCGATGCGACCGATGACGTCCCTGTATGGTCTCTTCCTCCAAATCTACTGACCAATCTACCAACCAACCTTCGTCCTCCTCTGATGAATTACACATGGATATATCCATCATAGTGCAAATGCATAACTAGGACTTGTCTGAGAAGATGACGTGGTGCCTCCCCCCCCCCCCCCCCCCCTATCCTTTGTCTTCAGTGTCGCCGACGAGCGCTACACTCTTGGTGCGCCTTCTCTGCTGGCACGCAAGTGAACCTGCTGCAATAGCTGCTGTGCTGACAGTCCGCCATGGCGCTCCATATTTTTTCGGTCTATTGTGTCCCATACTTGTCTTACTGTAAGCAATCCTATTTCCTGATACAATATACGTCAGATAGGTGTATGATGCTGTACAGGATTGAATGGTATGTCTGTCTTTAGGGGTGCTACTCGTACGAGACCTCTGAGATTATGTTTCAATGGACGCCCAACAACATGAGGTCCAATATCTCGGAACTATGAGTATAAACCACACCCTCAACAGTCCATTATCGTGCTGCTGTCGAATTCTGGAACATGAATAACATGTGTGCATGGTCTTCTTACACAATGCATAACAAGATCTTCTCACAAACAAATAAAGTTCAAGTTTGATTTCTAAATGTGAAACCCACTGCAGAATCTTTTGCTACATGCACAATGCAGGCTAATCATTTTCATATTCAAGCAGATGGTACAGTTCACCATAATTTGAATTTTCTTGCATGGCATCTTCATGGTGTTTGCAGTTTTAATGGCCAGTAGTGCAGCCTAGTGAGAAGCGTTGCAAGATGCTCATTTATAACAGAAAGGCTGGTCATAACGTCACCAGTGAAAATCATACCACAGATTGTGGTAGTGGGCTGTTGGCCGCTAGTGCAGCGAAGTTGAGACCATACTAGTGAATTTTTATCTGCACTCAGATTTTTCCTTTGTTATAAAAATGCAAGATTTCACACAAGCAGATATAAAATAAGATTAGGTGCTTACCATTCAGTTTCATCTTCATTATTTCAAAACATACATTTATTTTTTAAGTATTGAAAATACAATTTAACTTCCTACAAAATATTTTCAAAATCAAGCAGAACTAAATATTTACAGTTGACAAATACCAGAATATGTATGCAACAGTACAAATTTTATGCATGCATTCAGAATAAATCTGAACATATTATTCAAAAACAAACAAAGAAAAAACACAGGATATATTTTCTACCTTTTTGAAAACAG
Organism: Schistocerca gregaria; assembly: GCF_023897955.1. NCBI lineage: Eukaryota > Metazoa > Arthropoda > Insecta > Orthoptera > Acrididae > Schistocerca > Schistocerca gregaria. The sequence goes on along the minus strand of NC_064924.1, from coordinate 124,218,511 downwards.
AAGTTGATCTCATTATTAAAAAAATGTACTTTTATGTGATATTTCGTTCTTTTTTCCTAAAGCTTGAAAAAAAAAAGCGAATACCCAAGAAGATCATGAAAATTTGGAACTTAGCAAAACTCCTAAAATCTATTATTTCACTCAAATCTTGGAACATTAATTCATAAACTAAGCTAAATGAAAATTCAGAATATAAAAATGATATTAGAATTTTTTAACTTCTCTAGCTAAACTCCCACCATACTGTATATTCATCTACCTTGTTTCAACTGCTTTTTAATATTTTAGTTTATTACTTTTTATCTCCCTTACATTTCAAAATTTGTCTCTTAGTAAACAGTACCAAATATTGTCTCTACTAGTAGTAACAAAGTGTGTTCTATAACATACAACATAGAAATTAAACTATACCAATAAATGAAAATTTTGGCTTGTGGTTAGGGAACACTAATCTATACTGGAGGTATAAATTATGCACATGAAGAGGAAGCACAGCAGTATGGTTTTTAAAACTATAAATATTATCGACTATGAAGAAGAATTGAGAAATGATGTATTTAAAGGTAAAAAAGAAATATATAGCCTGTTTATAATTATTAAAGAGGTATGTTCTCTAGATATAAGTTACTTGAACCTAATGTAGAATTATAATTACTATGTTTATTAGACTGATACGAAATTAGTTGTACACATTAAACTAATTGTAGAGGAAAACATAATCTACAAAAGAAAATATTAAATGCCAGTAATAATTGCAAATACAGTAGAACTTGGAAATGTAGAAGTTTAGATAAACTCTTAAAAGAATAAGCAATGTTAATAGAAGATCTTAGAACAGCATGCTATTATTTTTAGGACTTTTATCTATAATTAGACTTTACTGGAACGTACAGATGTTGTATCTTAAGAGAACTCATAGACTATTGTAACATAATTATAGATAACTATAAAATTGTTATAATAGATCGGTCAGTATTGATTAATAGTAATTTTATGCTTAAAAACAGCAATTTTTTGTTGTAAACAAGAAATATTTTGAAAAATAAAAACAAAAGGAACAACATCATGCAAAGATAAGATTTCCTAAAAGGATTTATGTTAAGATAATGAATGTTTTTTAAGTTAAAGGGAATTTATCATAGAATGCAGAAATAATTTATAATGTTAAAGATAAAGATTACAATAAAATATTAGAGGAGTTGGAAGAAGATTTAGACTTGATCATTTTGGATCTAAATCAGTATTCAAGTTAGACATTGATACATTTTCAAATCAGAAATTATTGCAGGTTTTTATATATCCAATTACTGGTCAGAATAAGAGAAAAAGAGATAAAGAAAAGACTTACATCAGAAAATAATTGTTAAATTAATCAGGAGTAATGTAACTTCAAGTAAAAGAATATATACATCAGTATTTGATGCTTAATGTTTACTTGTACAACCTGAACTTCATGTGTTAAATTTATGCTACATTCTTCAAAATATTGTAAAAATTGTTCTGCTTATGTTTTATCTGATCCTTATACACAGGACACTGTCGGTTCTAGGACATGACTTTCCAGCGAAGGTTTGTGTAAGGAGATCTTATATAGCCGTCAGATGCCTGAGATAACCCTCTGCCACATATGGTCAGGTGGCTTGTGGAGTGTGGATGTAGATGTACAGTTTTTTAACAATTTATAATATCGTAATTCTCCAAAAGTAATAAAGTACTGATGTGATCTTTTTCCACATTGTAAATTATATAAGCATTATAATCTATGAAACTGTAACAAAATGAGATTTTCTATGTGTTTTATCGTTAATTACATAAACCTCTGTGTCATTTGTTTAACATGCAATACCTTTTGAAATTAACAGTTGGTGAAGCAGAATGAAATAAGAAAATGTAGTAGATTAATCACTTTAATAATTACAAATAAATACTTTTTTTGTTACTAAAGGAATGTAAAATCAGCAAAATTTATTATGGAACATTGACATCTACAGAGATTCCATGGTTGTATGTACCGTATGTACATCGTCAACTTTTAATTAAATATTATATTATTGTTTTTACATTTAAGAATTTCATGAATTTAAAGGTGTACTTCCACATTAGACAGTTTACACTTTTAAACTTAACAAATTTATTGTAATGAACTGAACTCCAAGATAATATGTATTATGAATATATTTGAGAAATCGTAAATGATTTATTAGATAAACACCACAAACTCGAGTGTTTGGATAAAATATGTTAATGATTACCTTTAACACTTACATCTACATTTGCATTTACATCCACAATATATTTACTTTGATGCTTATATTAGTATTTAGCATTTAAGTTTGATAGTCCCAACGATCAGTTGGTGGAGCTCATCTAGGTGATGGTATAAACCATTACTGTTCCTTGTAGTAAGATCACAGCAGAGGTCTTAATAGACATTTTGTTTTAGGATATGATTTAATGTTCAAAACAGTCGAGATCAAGTTTTATTAACTGTTACCATCGGTTCAGACTGAAACAAACCATCTTCAGATTTAACATTAAACTAATGTACTGTTACTACTTACAATGTATGGCAGTGTGCACTGTTACTACGTTCTAACTAGTTGGCTACCATGTTGGGTGTGGGGCACTACTGTTAATTCACTCAGCTGAGGGGTGCTTTTAGTTTTAATGCAGAGTTTATGCTGTTTGTGCCATGAAAGGTGATCCTCCCAGTTGTCACTTGTGTCCAATTTGGAAAAATGTGGAGATAGAACTTTGAAGGAGACGGTATGTTGTGTAATCAAACACTTGAATGTACTGAATGTTATCGCAGATAATGCGTTTCTTAGGGGTTATCTTGATCGATTCCGAATCGCCGTCTTGAGAGCTAACCTAGTGTTAATCATTATTTAGTCTTATTTTACGGTAGTGAGAAAAAAGAAATATAGAAAGTGATCACTGTAGGAAGGAATGCTGGAATGGCTCAGGGACATGTGCTCCCAATAGACGTGCTCAAAAAAAGTCGTTAACCGCTGGGGAAGCTCACTGAAAGACGTTGTAATATGAGCTAGCCTGGAATGCAGATTATAGTGGTAAATGAAGAAGATGTTTCTCAAATCAATAATTTAGAACAACTCAGTACTACAAAGAAAGTAAAAACAATAGATTATTATAAAGAGCAGCACTAAAACCCGAAATAGCGCACTTTCAGCTTTGAACATTGTTTACTAGAAATTCCAACTTTGTGTTTACAGTTTTATCATCGAAGTGAAGTTTCTCGGAAACTGAAAGTAACAAAGTGACTGCCATTCATCAAACCTGCCAAGTGTTTTTTTCTCTGCTGCACTGCACGTACGTCACGTTGTACTAGGAGCAGGTTTAGCGCGGCGCCTCCGGTCATATCCGAATCGTAATTTGCGGTATTTCGGTATTTTTCCTGTTGGCATTTTGAGATACTTTCTGATGCAGAAAGCAATAGTTTCAGTTGATACTCTTGAAAAATTTAGACAGAAAACTGTCGGTGCTAGGGCATGACTTTCCAGTGAGGGTTCGTGTAAGGCGATTTTACGTTGCCCTCAGGTGCCTCAGATAACCCTTTCCTTGACGAAGGCAAATAGTAATGTGTTACAGGACCACTTGGTCTCTAGTTGCAGACGGAATGTAACACAACCGGTACAACAGCCCACACTAACATACTTACAAAGGAAGGATAATTAGGATTCAACGTGCTATCGATTACGAGGTCATTAGAGGTGGAGTACAAGCACGGAAGGATGGGAAAAGAAATTGGTTGCCACCTTTCGGAGAAGCCATCATGGCATTGGCCTTAAGCGATTTAGGGAATTCACGGAAAACTTAAATATTGATGGCTGGGTGGTGATTTTAACAGCCGTTTTCCCTAATATGAGAGCATGTGCTCACCACTACACCAAGTTGTTCTATAGCATACCTAAAATTGGGCGATTTAATCGCACATACCAGCGAAACACACACGAGTCCGCGCTGGATTTATAACTTAATTGACGTCACATTCGTTTGGAAACAGATTTGAATAAAAGTCCTGAAATTAAAGTGTATTGTGGAAGTCTACGTTATTTTCCTCATACGCCGTTGTTCATTAATCTTGAAAGAGAGGAAAATATTTAATTAGGCATCCGCTCATACTTTTCTTCGCCACAAACCGGTTTCCTGCATGTACTGTAGTCATCAGGTGACCTCTGATTTTCCCACTGCGTATGAATTCGTGAATGTGTAACAGACAGGAATATTATATAACAGAATAAATTACTTCATTTCGTGAAAAAAGTAGCCTCACGTGTAGACCAGTTACACAAACATAAATGTCTACATGTTTAAACAATATTAATGCTACTGTTACATTTTATTCTCACAAAATACCTATTAACGAACTCACTAGAGCTAAGTCACAGTAGATATGTATGTTCGAATACGGTCTAAGTTTGGTAAAAAGAATTAGGTTTCAGACTGGAAGCTATGATTTGCTGTCTACTGTAACAAAAAAGGGAGAAAAGAGGACGTTACCGGAAATTTAAGAAGTAAGGCGTATGAGGTGCAGATTCAGAGTTGAGTTTCAAAGAACAAACACATTTCTGTTTTGCTCTGCTCTAAATTAATTCTTGTTCATTTTAAAATTTCTGCGAAAATTTGTTTCTCTCACTTGCTTAGTAGCTTTCGAAACACGGCAGTACGTTCGTCAATGTTTGACAGCTTTTATTATCAGGGTTAGTGTTGCGACGTGGACATTCGCTGTAATTAAACAAGAGTTAATTTCCCTTCTCTTTGTTTACATAAAATTTTCCTCCTTTTTGGTTCTTACGATACGCCCAGAAATTCCCCAAAAGTTCCTTTAATGATACTGTTCACTGGTAACCTATACTGTCACAGGTCGCAATGTGCTCAGTCAAGAAAACCGCGATTGTAAGTCTCACTTGGCATTTTGTCGGGGAGCCTCATAGTTCAATAAAAGTTTCGAAAGGAACAGCTGTAAGAGATACGTATTAAGATACTGTCACGTCATTAGTTTTAAATAGCATTTTTTTCGCATTTTTCGTTACGAATTGCACCGTATCACTTTCAGTTTGCGTTGTTACCTGTTCTGGTCTCAGTCAAAATAAAAACTTCTCGTTTGGTTTCGATGCTCCTTAATCAGGTCGCAAACAGCTATCCAACTACGCATTGCCCAACTGTAGTGTCAAATGCACCTTAATCACACACCACTATTTTCAGTTCACAGAGAGAAAGGGGTGGACACAACCACCTCTGATGCTGTCAGGACACAACCGTTACACAAAGAAATCTATCAGTAGCAATGGAACATTCTACAAGATGCAGTTGGTTTTGAAATTGGTAAAAATAGCTGAATAAGTTTTTGGGACCCGAAGATGGTCTGGTTCAGGACCGGAATCGTTTGTGTTCAATAAAAATTAAGAGGTACAGCGGTACATTATGCAATGAAATTTTAAATCTAAATTACTGGAATTCAAGTGCACCTATTAAGCAGACAACTGTTCTTTTTAAATGAATTTTATTCATAGTGGATGCTGTCGAACTCAGTAACTGTTCCTCTATGGGATGTAGAAAATTATCTGCTACCAGTCACAATAAAAGGAAATTTATTTTTACACGGCCGGTTTTGAGCTTGCGCCCATCTTCAGGTGTTTATACATTCATGATCATGTTTGTACTTTTGGAGATCACTGTATAAATAGAAAAAAATTATTTGCTGGTGACTAAAAAAATACAAGTGGGACAATTGTAAGTGGTAAGGCAGCATTTGACGAAAATATATCTGTACTTACATAAAGATGAAGCACCATTATTACAGCTATGCTGTGGTGATAGTTTTGCCACTTTGTTACACACTTATGGTCATTTTCAAGTCCCTATTTCAGTTTTACCAAGTGTAGCTTCATATTACACTATCATGATGTGCATTCGTGAAATACACTATGTTAACATACAAACATGTCGGCTGTGGTCAACCGCTACATCTAAGTTCTTTCACTACAGCCGATAGTGTAGTGTAATATGAAGTTATACTTGGTAAAACTGAAATATGGACGTGAAAATGACCATGAGTGTGTAACTAAGTGGAAAAACTATCACCACAGCATAGCTGTAATAATGGTGCTTCATCTTTATGTAAATATAGATATATTTTCGTCAAATGTTGCCTTATCACTTACAATTGTACCACTTGTATCTGTATAGTCACCAGCAAATAATTTTTTTTCTGTTTATACAGTGATCTCCAAAAGTACAAACATGTACATGAATGTATAAACACCTGTAGATGAGCGCAAGCCCGAAACTGGTTGTGTGAAAATAAATGTTCTTTTTAAACTTGCAACATGTTTCGCAACCTTTGGGGTGAGTTCTTATTTTCTAGAACTGAATTAAGGTGCCCACACATTCTGGAATCAAAAAGAACAAGGGCTTGCGGAACTGATTCATCTGCTTTCTCATTCAAAAATGTTTCATTAATTATTACAAATTAATGAATTGTAAGGCCGGAAACCTGTATTTTACCTCTTCACTAGCACGTTGCTCGTTTCAGTCTACCTTTAGATTGGATTGGGTTGCTTGGGGGAAGAGACCAAACAGCGAGGTCATCGGTCTCATCGGATTAAGGAAGGACGGGGAAGGAAGTCAGCCGCGCCCTTTCTAAGGAACCATCCCGGCATTTGCCTGGAGCGATTTAGGGAAATCACGGAAAACCTAAATGAGGATGGCCGGACGCTGCGGTGAACCGTCGTCCTCCCGAATGCGATTCCAGTGTGCTAACCACTGCGCCACCTCGCTCGGTAGTCTACCTTTAGCACTTGCTCATAAAGATCTATGTGTCTAGTCACATTGGCTTCGATACTTGCATCACAACACCACTTCAGATGGTACGCTGTCGCCTTCGTCTTTATTGTGCTTATTATGTGCTGTTAGAATCTTGTTAAATTAGAGTTTCCCTTTTTTTCTCTTTTTGTTGAAGGTTATGTTGCGATGGCTTTGGCCTGTACCATTGATAATGTGAATTTAAGTGAGGCGTTGCGGTCTGGGGACGGAGTTGCAGCTAGAATGCAGTCAGTCCTGAGAGGCGCCACGAGCCGCTCGCCGGCTGCAGGTGGGTTGGTTAGGTAACGGCCAGGTACGCCGGCTGGCCGGGTTCACAACACGTGAGGAGCGGTCACGTGCGGACTCGAGGCTGGCTGAGTGGCCGCCGGCCGCACTCGCGCTCTCCCCTCTCTCACGCTGCGCGGCGCTCTCTCTCGATCATTGTCAGGGACGGTTACCTGGCAGACTTCGCGGTTTGCCAGTAAACACGTTCTCAGACGCAGCTCCACTGTGCTGTCGCCTTATTTCTACAACCGGTGAACCCCTGCCCTTCACAATCAGCCTATCTTACGTCACCAGTTATAAAACCCACAAGTCACCCTTATCCGCTACAGAATACGCTATAAACCCATTCGGACTTCACCGTTACCTTGGTGCTCACAGTTTCGTAGCTGAAATGGCGCTTTATCAGTTTTCACCAATCCTTACCAGCTCTCCCTTTGTTTTTGGTTTGATGCAACTCTCCATGCTACCCTATCCTGTTCTACCTTCTTCATCTCCCAGTACCTACTGCAACCTACATCCGTCGGACTCTGTTTAGTGTATTCGTTTCTTACTGTCCTTCTACGATTTTTACCCTCCGTGCTGCCCTCCAATACTAAATTGGTGATCCCTTTATGCCTCAGAATATGTCCTACCAACCGATCAAATGGTTCAAATGGCTCTGTGCACTATGGGATTTAACTTGTAAGGTCATGAGTCCACTAGAACTTAGAACTGCTTAAACCTAACTAACCTAAGGACATCACACACATCCATTCCCGAAGCAGGATTCGAACCTGCCACAAATTTCTCTTCTTCCCAATTTTATACAATACCTCCTCACACGGCGTCTACGTGGGAACCCGTGTCTATGGCCCTCTGAGTCTCGTGGACGAATAGCGCGAGCAGGGTTTCACACGATCGTCTTTTCCGAAACCCATGTTGATTCCTACAGAGTAGATTTCTAGTCTCCAGAAAAGCCATTATATCGAACATAATACGTGTTCCAAAGTTCTGCAACTGATCGACTTAGAGATATAGGTCTATAGTTCTGCACACCTGTTCGACGTCCCTTCTTGAAAACTGGGATGACCTGTGCCCTTTTCCAATCTTTTGGAACGCTACGCTCTTCTAGAGACCTACGGCACACCGGTGCAAGAAGGGGGGCTAGTTCCTTCGCCTACTCTGTGTAAAATCGAACTGGTATCCGATCAGGTCCAGCGGCCTTTCCTCTTTTGAGCGATTTTAATTTTTTTTTCTGTCCCTCTTAATCTATTTCGATATCTGCTTGGAGTGCTTACCAAGTAGGTGTGGCAGCAGACACCAGACGAACACTGCCACGCGTCGCTACGATCGTAACAGATCTGTAGAACCCTTATGCAAGTGTAACAGAAATGCTTGGGGTACTTAAATGGGAATCCCTGATAGAAATGAGACGTAGTTCCCTCGAAATATTGTTGCGAAAGTTTAGAGAGTCTGTATTCCAAAAAGACTCTGCGACCAGTAACGCTGACGCCAAGGTAGGCCCCGAGTAGGAATCACAAGAAGGAGGTCAGAGAGTTAGTTCGCCTGTAGAGGTGTATAGTCAGTGTTCCCTCATTCCATACGCGGATGGAATAGGAAATAAAATCGACAATACTGCTACGATGTACTTTTGCCACGCACTGTACGGAAACTTTCGGAGAATTTACGGGGCTGCAGATGTAGAACGCGACTCATTTTATAAGTGGGGCGTGTGACGATTCCCTGTCCTGTCGTAGCACATAAAGTTTAATTGGCCAGAATTAGCTGATTCGGCACAAAATTTCCTCCACCAACATACGTAACGCATCTGTATTAGCATACTCCAAGATCCATTCAAGGTCTTCAGATGCAATATGAGCTTGCATTTGACATTCTCCGCTCCTCCCACTTGGGTTCTGCAGCGCAAACAGCTTACATAAACCGGAGGCACAAGCTGCAAATGCGAACTGTTCTCAAGGCAGGACTGAATCTGGTGTCGTATTTAGGAATAGGATGCCGGTTGCTTGAAATAAAATACATTGCAGATCACGATTATCCTATATCTTCAACACTATTATTCTATGCATAAAACAAATCTTTCACTGCAGGCTGAAACTAAGACCAACACAATGGACGCATTACCTGGCTCTGAGCACTGTGGAATTTTTACATCTGAGGTCATCAGTCCCCTAGAACTTAGAACTCTTTAAACCTAACTAACCTACGGACATCACACACATCCATGTCCGAGGCAGGATTCGAACCTGCGACAGTAGCAGTCACGCGGCTCCGGACTGAAGCGCCTAGAACCGCTCGGCAACCACGGCCGGCTTTGGACCCATTGGGACGACTGATCATAACGCAAAGTTCAGCAATAACTAAAAATATATACTTGGGAACATACACTTCCATTAATGCGTACGGCATCGACAGAAAATGCATTGTTTCGTGAGAACAAACTGCGACTTCAGTAAGTTTGTTGGTGTCCAATTTTTATCAGAGAGTATTCTTTCACTGGTGCCATGTCCCGCGCCGAAGCAGGGTCGGCATTGTTAGGAACGGATCTGGCAAGGTTAGTGAAAAGGGGTGGCCGGATACCCTTCCTGCCGCCACCCTGTACCCCCCAGGACGGAATTAGTGTACCCCTGATGTCTGCGTCGAATGTAATTAATGGAATAGTGCTAGCGCGTTCAGATGACTGCGAGTCGTGTAACTGAGGCATAACATGGGGACCAGCCCGGTATTCACCTGGCGGGATGTGGAAAACCGCGTAAAAACCACATCCTGGCTTTCCAGCACACCGGCCCCTGTCTTAATCCGCTGGGCGGATTCGATACGGGGCCCGCGCGCCTACCCGAGTCCAGAAACCAGCGCGTTAGCGCTCTCGGCTAACCTGGCGGCTATCAGAGAATATATAAATATTCATTTTATAAGTTAAAACGTATTTTTCGTGCAGTCTGTGTTCATTTGTGTTCCAAACACAAACGCATTAAGTCATCTTCAGTGCATTTAATCTAGAAGAACACCGTTCTGTTTTTATTTTATTTTATTTATTTATTTATTGTGGCGCACACATTGATGTGTGTGGATGAGGAAGCAATACTTTACGATCTATCTGGACCAGTGTTGAAAACCAGTAGTTGTTATCTAGTATATATCTAAAGTTAATAAAGTCTAAAGATGAAAAGATAATTTGTGAACACCCTATACTATACTTCAAGCAACAGACAGCCTATATGGGGACATGACTTCTTTTAATAAGTTCGTGACGACTGTTAAAACAAGATATGAGAGAGACCAAAACACACCATGTTTACAATTACTTTACAGTTAACGTACATTGACGGAAAAAACTGCAACATCAAAAAATAATTAATGTAGAGTAATAAAATGTCTGAATACATTTACCTAGGTAAAATATTTAAATGATTAACATTTCGAAATCGCAGGTTAATGTAAGAGCGAGATAATCCATTGCAAATGTGAAATGCTGGTGCATTAATAACCGGTGTAACCGAGTGAATGTTGAATACTAGCATTCAAACGTCCTTGCATTGTCTTACACAGGTGCCGGAGGTTAGTTTGTGGGATGTAGTTCCATGACAGTTGCATTTGGTCGGTTATTAGAGGGACGGTTAATGCTAGTTGTGAATGACGCTGGACTCATCGTCCGATGATGTCTCATGTGCGTTCGATTGGTGATCGAGCAGGCCAAGGCAACACGTCGACACTCTGTAGATCATGTTGCTTTACAAAAGCGGTATATGGGCTGCCGTTATCCTGTTGGGAAACTCCCTCTGGAATGCTGTTCATGAATGGCAGCACAAAAGATCGAATCACCAGATTGACGTACAAATTTGCAATCTAGGTGCATGGGATAACCATGAGAGTGCTCCCGCTGTCGTACGATACTGCCCACCAGACTATAAGTCCAGGTGTATGCCCACTGTGTCTAACATCCAAACAGGTTGGTTGCAGTGCCTCAACTGGCTTCCTTCTAACCAGCACACGGCCATCACTGGCACCGAGGCAGTAACAGCTTTCATCAAAAAACACAACAGACCCCCACCCTGCCCTCCAATCAGCTCTCGCTTGACACCACTGAACTCACAAATGAGGTTTGCGGTTGGTGGAATACGCGCTACAGGGCGTCTAACTCGGAGCTGTCCTTGAAGTAACCGATTTGTAGCAGTTCGTTGTGTCACTGTTGTGCCAACTGCTGCTCGAATTGGAGCGGTAGATGCAGTTAGATGCGTCAGAGAGATACATCAAACACTATGGTCTTCCCTCTCTGTATCCGCGCTGGGAGGCCGCTAGGTCTTAGGCGCCTTGCCACGGTTCGCGCGGCTCCCCCCGTCGGAGTTTCAAGTCCTCCCTCGGCAATGGATGTGTATGTTGTCCTTAGCGTAAGTTAAAGTTGGGTTAAGTAGTATGTAAGCCTAGGGACCGATGACCTCAGCAGTTTCGTCCAATAGGAACTTACCACCACCAACCTCTCGGTAGTGCCACGTGGCCGGCCGGATCGCTGTCTTTTTGCAACCATACATTCTCTTGACCAGCGCTGCCAGCAGTCATGTACAGTGGCTATATTCTCTCCACTTCTTTCTACATTATCGCAGAAGCAACATCCAGCTTCCCGTAGTCCGACTACACGAGCTTGTTCAAACTCAGTGAGGTGTTGATAATGGCGTCTTTGTCGCTTCAAAGGCATTCTTGAGTAACATCAAGTCGCTACGTCTAATCTCAAAGGTAACTAATGCTGACGACTGTTAAAACGTGTATTTAAAGCAAACCTGATTTGCATCCTTATAGTCGCGCGGGATTAGCCGAGCGGTCTAGGGCGCTGCAGTCATACACTGTGCGGCTGGTCCCGGCGGAGGATCGAGTCCTCCCTCGGGCTTGGGTATGTGTGTTTGTCATTAGGATAATTTATGTTAAGTAGTGTGTAAGCTTAGCGACTGATGACCTTAGCAGTTAAGTCCCATAAGAACTCACATATTTGAAGGTTATTTTTGCATCCTCATAATTTCACTACCAGCGCCACTCTTACGCGACTGGCGCGAAATCTGAATAGATATCGTCTTTCAGATGTAGAAACACTCCCACCAACTTTCTTTTATATCGCAAAGCTCTTTCTTGGCGTTGCGATTTTTTCCCGTAAGTGTATATCTAGATACCAGCTGTTCCTACTGTAGTTGCAGACAGTTACCCAGCTTCCTTTGTATACGGTCAGCAGCATAGTTGATCATAACTTTGTATGGATAACTTTCCCCGACCAAAAAACGTGTAACTAGTTTGAATTTCACGCACACTTTCGTAACATTAACAGAGTTCGGATGTAAAAGTTTTAGAGTCTATGGTCTTTCGGTTCTTAACAAGTATTTCGGTCATATTTAAAAAATTACGTTTAATTTCTTGATTGGGGTTTTTACTTGTCGGTGGAACACGCCCTGGTAATTATGTTTCGAATGAAATGATAATTAAATCAAGACCCTGCGCTGTCGACAGGCGTTTATATACGTCAAGAGGGACTGTTATAAATGTGTACCCCGACCGAGACTCGAACCCGGGATCTGCTGCTTACATGGCAGGCGCTCTATCCATCTGAGCCACCGAGAGCACAGAGGACGGTGCGAATGCAGAGATTTAACCCTTGCACGCTCTCCGTGAGACCCACATTCCCAACTTTGTGTCCACACACTATGTTCGTAGCGCCTCTGCCCATTACACTCGCGGCAGACAATCTTACCGAGTCCTGTAGGAGTTCGGGCAATGCGTGTGCTTCCAGCACACCAGAAAAAGGTCAATGACATGCCCGAAAGAACAGATACCATCTTCATATAGTTAAGGTTAACCGGCCATTGATCTTCTTCTATACGGATGCGCACGTATTGCCCGAACTCTTACGGGACTCGGTAAGATTTTCTGCCGCGAGTAATGAGTGTTATGGGCAGGGGCGCTACGAATGTAGTGTGTGGACATCACGTTGGGAATGTGGGTCTCACAGGGAACGTGCAAGCGATAAATCTCTGCAGTCGCACTCTCCTCTGTGTCCTCGGTGGTTCAGATGAATAGAGCGTCTGCCACGTAAGCGGGACATCCCGGGCTTGAGTCCCGGTCGCGATACACATTTTCCATTGTCGCTGTTCATGTATCTCAACGCCTGTCGACAGCGTAGGGTCTTCATTTCATTATCATTTCCATCTACAGCGCTGCACGGTCACCGATACCATTTTCATATAATTATGCTTCGCGTCAGTCGCCACCAGAAGTGGTCGCTGGCGAACCCAGGATATATGTCCACCACCGGCAGACTGGAAGCAGACGGCCGATCGCGTTCGTGTCGTCCAAGTCACGGAAGTCTTGACCATCTGGAACTCTTCCATACCTGTCTTACAAGTTGTAACAGTGCCTCGTCTCTACACTTGTGGCCGTTTAACAGTGTCCCTCCAACCATCAACGAACATCTGAAGCTTCGAATGGCCATCCAGCACGCAGGTCCTCCACATCAGGATTCGACCACCACCAAACTGGTCCCATCCACGATCCTCCTCTATACGAATGGACTCGAAGAATCATTTTGCAAGCTTCAGGTGGATACACTTGCATAGCGCCAAGAAAAACGCTCCATAATTGCCCCAAATGGTTGAACATTGTCTAGACTACTTCGCTATAACGTTATCTCCCCCTTGACGTATCAGATGCTACGGGAATGGAAAGACATGTAGAGTTCTCCCAAAAGATGAACAGATGAAACTATTCACTACTCCAACCTCTTATACCACGGCCCACAAAAGTTATCTCAAGGCCATACGTCTGCAATAACTCGCATCAGATTGGGACACGGATATTTCTGTACACACTGAAAAGATCTTCAATGTGTGAAGCTGACCAAATGAACTAGATTCTTTGAACTGTACGCTCGAGATTCAAACGTCAGCGGAATAGGATTTTTTGGACGTTACTGAAATCGCCAGTACCTCCACGCGCGAGTGACAGAACAAGGCTCCCAGCAGACGAAGTCAGCCTGGCTAGGTCTTTGTAAAAAGCGGATATCCCGATAGAACCCATTTTTATGACGAACCAGAAGGGTGCATCTCCCGTTTCCTCACATCTGAGCAGTTCCACTCAAATTTGTCTATTATTTGCTTAGTTACCACAGTTCCAAGCCGGTTTTATACCCTTATATAACTACTTCCCATCCCCGGATCTTTAAAGAATCGTCTTAAGAAAAGCTGCTGATTCGCGAATCTCAGTGTTTATGAAGCCACATTTTGTGAACAATGTTTCCTAAAATGATATAATATTGTGGGTAGATTCATTAGCATACGTGAATGTTGTCTGCGAAATGTGTTGCGAATAGCGTTCCTAGTGCAGAATTAATAAATTAAAACGTCATCCCTGATGTTGAATTTTTATTGATTGAACAGCGCCGGTGAAGTAAGTGTTAAACTTTTGATGTTCCATCGTTTTACGCGGGGGCGAGAGACGGGTGACAGAGATAAAATGTTTGAACTTATGTGTAAAGTTTGTTGAAAGTGGATAAGTGCTATCATTCTAGACTTAAGCGCCAAACAAACTGGTATAGGCAGTCTTATTCAAATACAGAGATATGTAAACACTCATAATACAGCGCTGCGGTCGGCAACGCCTATATAAGCGTCTGGCACAGTTGTTAGATAGCTTACTGCTGCTACAATGGCAGGTTTTTCAGATTTAAATGAGTCTGAACTTGTCGGTCTGAGCGATTGGACACGGTATCTCCGAGGTAGTGACGGAGTTAGGATTTTCCCGTACGACCGTGGATATCAAAAATCCGGTAAAACATGTAATCACCGACATCGCTGCGGCCGGAAAAAGATCCTGCAAGATCGGGACCAACGACGACTGAAGAGAATCGTTCGACGTGACAGAAGAGCAACCCATCCGCAAATTGCTGCTGATTTCAGTGCTGGGCTATCAACAAGTGTCAGTGTGCGAACCATTCAACGAAAGTTCGTCGATATGGGCTTTCGGAGCCGAAGGCCACTCGTGTACCCTTGATGACTGCACGACACAGAGATTTGCACCTCGCCTGGGCCAGTCAACACCGACATTGGATTGTTGATGACTGGAAACATGCTGCCTCGTCGGACGAATCTCGTTCCAAATTGTATCGAGCGGATGGACGTGTACGGGTGTGGAGATAGCTCGTGAATCCATGGACCCTGCATGTCAGCTGGGTACTGTTCAACGTGGTGAAGGCTCTGTAATGGCGTGGGACGTGTGCAGTTGGAGTGATATGGGACCCCTGTGACGCCTAGATACGACTCTGACAGGTGACACGTAAGAATCCTGTCTGATCACCTGCATCCATTGATGTCCATTGTGTAGGATAATTCCGGGATGGTTCCTCTGAAAGAGCACGGCCGACTTCCTTCCCCATCCTTCCCTAATCCGATGAGACCGATGACCACGCTGTCTGGTCTCCTTCCCCAAAACAACCAACAACAACGATGTCCATTGTGCATTCCGACGGACTTGGGCAATTACAGCAGGACAATGCGTCACTCCACGCGTCCATAATTGCTAGAGAGTGGCTGCAGGAACCTCTTCTGAATTTAAAGACTTCCGCTGGCCACCAAACTCCCCAGACACGAACATTATTGAGCGTATCTAGGATGCCTTGCAACTTGTTGTTCAGAAGAGATCTCCACCTCTCTCGTACTCTTTAAGTTCAGCCTTGCAGGATTCATAGTGTTAGTTTCCTCCAGCACTACTTCAGACATTAGTCGAGTCCATGCCACGTCGTGTCGCGGCACTTCTGCGGCCTCGCGGAGGTCTTACACGATATTAGGCAGGTGTACCAGTTTCTTTAGTCTAAATTTCTAGCTTAATATAGTCCAAGTGTGAGGTTATGCTGCCTGTGAGGTAACATCATCGATAATTACAGGATAAAAAAAGGAAAATCCAATTTTTGTTGTCCCCGAAGGCAGTAGATAGCCAACTGATACATGGTGATTATCTTGGCCGTTTTGTAATATATATGGTATATATCTCATTTAAAAATGAGCGTGTTAACTACATCTATCTCACAATAATGGCTAACCACTCTAAATTGTAGCTTAAAAATTCAAAATAAGTATTTGAAGAGCACATTTCAGCATGGACCAATCTCTACGTAGCTGACGCCGCAAGGAAGAGACCCTCCTCAGAGCTGTCGTGAGCAAGACACGTATTGCTGTCTACCACACAAGTCAATTGTTATGTACTGCAGTACACATGATGTAGATGTAATGCAGCTGCTGAGGCATCATGAATCCCTGCAGATAATCATATGGGACATGTTACAGGCTTTGTTCTGGGCTTAAGGCCAGATATCGGGCTTGTTGTAGGGAGACTAGTCTTGGTCGGCAATAATAGCGCAGACCGAATATCTTGCGTTTCGGAACCATCAACAGGGATAGATAGAAGTTTGGGGGACATTCTACCCAGAACGAAAGATCAAGCACGGCTGACAAGGAGACCATGTGATTTTTGTACTTTTAATCATTATGGTAAGGGAAACTTAGAAGTCGATTTTCTAGAGAAATTCTGAGAGTTGCATCGAAAAGTGTGGGGGTCAACACCCCATAGAAAGGACGTCATCGTCGCCGTGGTTTTCCGTTGACCGGAATGCCATCTTCCGTGCAGGGTCCGGTAGTACGAACATCTGCTGACAGTTTGTACGATTATATTGTGAATTACACACAGGACGGGGAAATAGTGGCTTATTGGTTTAATTCTGGACGTCTTCTCGACAAACAGCCGCACTTGTCAGGGCAAAAATTGTGCAATGGCGCTTTTCCCGCTTTGACCACTTTACCCCGCGTTCTCTACCTGAAGAAAAATTCGGGCTCCCTCCCTAACCGGCTTGGCGTCACAGTCAAGGTTAGAGACGGTGTTACACGGGATTGGTCTGATGTCTCTCGAGCTAACTAATTTTTCACCTGTTGTGCACATTTTTGTTATATTTAAATCGGGCGCTCGTTTAAACCGGTAGTACTGCTTCGCTAAGTCTGGGTTATTTGGAGTTTTTAACGGTCATTCACAGATACACTATTTCTAGCGATCCCTACAGCCTTGCCACAGTGGATACACCGGTTCCCGTGAGATCACCGAAGGTAATCGCTGTTGGGCGTGGCCGGCTCTTGGATGGGTGACCATCTAGCCGCCATGCGCTGTTGCCATTTTTCGGGGTGCACTCAGCCTCGTGATGCCAATTGAAGAGCTACTCCACCGAATACCATCATAACGGCCGGGAGAGCAGTGTGCTGACCCCACGCCCCTCCTATCCGCATCTTCCTCTGAGGATCACACGGCGGCCGGATGGTCCCGGTAGGCCACTCGTGGCCCTACGACGGAGTGCTATGACACTTACCTCCGAACGCAAGAGTACAAAGGGAACCGAATGCAAGTGCTGGTGCCCATTGCACAGATGCTGTACCTCTTAAGCTAAGCCCCCTTCCCAAAACGGCACGTACGCTACAACGCCCCTGGCGCACAGACTCAGTTCGTTGCTGCGACTGCGAGCGCATCTTAGTGGTGCAGTGGCGGCCAAAAAGCGGTTCCCCTGTAGCTCAGCTGCCACGCGAATCTGGCGGCCTTCAGTGGACGGCGCTACACGCACTCGGACTCCAATATAAATCATCGAGACAGGTGGCCTTGGCAGGAACCTGTTTCACAGACTCCGTACTTCTGATAGAACAACGGGGAGAGGTGTTGCAACAGCCGCTTTGTCTGCATATTCCTCTCTTTGCCCCGATTCTGATCTTTCACTTGCATAACACGGCAATTCACTGAGTAATGTCCGCAGTGGCCACTGTAGCGACACAAAATGTGAACAAAGGCACTACTATTTCTCCCTCTTCATAAACACACGGCAAAGAATGTATCCGTATGGGGTAGAGTCTCATAAATTACACCTCCCATTAAATGTACACTAACATATTCAGCTAACTGCTTTATGACTGCCTTTTGGACAGAATATGTATTAGCTTGTATCTAGCCTTCGTTACACTTAATAATGTTCACTTCTGGGGAGTTTGGTTGCCAGCGGATGTGTATAAACTCAGAAGAGTGGTTTCTGGAGCCATTCTGTAACAACTGTGGACTTTTTGGGTGTCCCATTGTCCTGCTGGAATTGTCCAAGTCCGTCGTAATGCACAATGGACGTGGATGCAGGTGATCAGACAGGATGCTTACGTACGTGTCACTTGTCAAAGTCATATCTAGATGTATCAGAGGTCCCAGCTCTTACGAAAGCTACAGTCTGCTTTAAACGTGTACGTGCGTAACTTGATGCTCTTCACATAACAGCACTCGACATCGAATGCGGTAAACCCAAATAGTGCACAAATATTTGTTCAACTGCAGAAATCCTTTAAACCACCTCGTAAGCACCTAACACATACTGCCTAATTCCGCAGTCGTACCTCACCGAAAGACAGGCTTCAGTAAAAGTTACGTCTTGACCAGTCTAGTTATATATCTAGTTATGTATGTCTGTGTGTAAACTACGCTAACAGTATCGCAGAAATAAACAAATTCAGCGAAATATTTTATACCGAAATAATTATAAACTTTCTATACACGTAGTGCGATCTTAAACTAAATGAAATTATGTTGTATAGTTTATCAAAGAAAGAGATTCATTTACACACAGTAAATAACTGAAAGAAAAAAAATGATTTATATATTGGTGTGTTGCCGAGAATTACTGATGTGACAGACCCGAAGAATACAGGCATTCTAAACTAATTCTTTTACAGTGGATTATCATTAAGGTTCCACTCTTATTACTTACTGTATAATATGATTTATAAGGTAAAATACCAGGCTATAATAAAGGTTAGTTATTGATGTAAATATTGTTAGTTCAAGAAACCGCTGGTTTGACGTATTGGCTGTAGAGTCTGCAGAAGAATTTGAAATTCAGGAACATCTGCAACTGGAGAGTGTCACAACCGGTACAGATACATTTGGTGATCAGTATCAGAGGAAATTAATTCACATAAGAAGGAAAGATATTTTACGATCCTCAGGTACTCCTATTTCAGAGTCCTTGAATAGCTTTGCTACGTACTGGTGCTGTGAAAGTCAGATATGTGCGTGCATATTAGTTGCTGATTTTATGGGTGAGTGTGTATGTGTGTGTGTGTGTGTGTGTGTGTGTGTGTTTGTAAAGCATCACATTGAGGGTTTTATAGTCAATGTTTAGTAATACCAACATTAAACCCAGAATGCGGTGCATCATATGATCGTACTAAAATTAACTAGGGGTGACACAGCACTCAACACATAGGGAAGACGTGCAAATGACAATGGCAGGTGACAGGATGTCCAAAAAATAATGAAAGGAATATTGTATCCCAGCGGAAAGAAGAGCCGAGCATGGGCACGGTGCCTGGCCAGACCTCAGCAAATTGTTGCTTCGAGGATGAAAATAAAAGCAGAAAACAGGGACGTACAGAGGTCGATTGTTGAGGAAGCAAAGGCCTATCAACGTCTGAAGTGCAGAAGGGGAAAGATCCATGCAGTTTTAGTTCTGTAGATAACACTGCACGAATGCTTTGGGAAGCAAGATCTTAGAGACATGAAAAACTATGTACAGGGTAAAAAATAAGGGAAGTTCAGCTCCTGCTAAGGTGAGAGAAGATGCACGTCCATAAATGTTGCACCGCACCATTATAGTACAGTAGTTTATTTTTAACTGATTGACCTGAATTTAGTTAAACATACAGCTCTTTTATTCCCCGCTTCTGTCACCATCTTAAACCTTGTGCTTAATTGCATTATGCATTTCTTTTTTTTTCTATCTATAAGGAATCATACGATGGTCTGCAGAGAACCAAAAGGTTGAAGATAGCATTGTGAATAAATGGACAATACATCCAGTCAAATAAAAAAAAATGGTAGTGTTGCTATTTACGAGGCTTTACCCTCTATTTACAAATACTTGTAAACCGTAAAAATTTATTTCTCTCTTTGTAGTTTCTTTGTCTCATGTCCACCGAACGACAGTGCTGCCGAACTCAGCTCATACATTGTAAGTGATAAGCAGCGGCGGTGGCCATTACGTAAACGCGCCCTGCCAGTTTGCGACCAGAGGCGGATCGACTTTGGCCGATGGTGTTGTCAGTGGAGATCATTGTTTGACTGCTCACTCACTCATTCACTCACCCACTCACACGGTTGGCCTCTTTGAGACGTGACGATCCCGTGCTACTTTCTCTGTCTGGCGCCAACTCTCCGTGTCTCAAGAGGCTTCCTTTAATCCACCCATCATTCTGCAATCTGAGGCCACCTCATCTTGCCATCTCGTCGTGCATAGAATCTTAAGCCTTCTGTCTTCCAGTCGTATATCGGACTATTCACTCAGGGTCCATTCGAATACGACCTGAACATTGCAAACGTCTCGCATTGGCGGTGTTCGAAGGTTGATCGACCACTGGATGTTCCTTCTGCGATACTGCTGAAACACGTGGCAGGATTGATTGATGACAATGGTGGTCACGGCAATGCATTGTCGCAAGAAGACCGGGATAAAGGCAACCATGTGGCATTATAGAGACGGAATACCACCGTGTTTGGCGTATGGCTCTGGCGCATGGTAATGCATCTGCAGCAGCAGTTTAGGCAGCACTTGGCAATACATCAACACAACGAACTGTTACAAATCGATTACCTGAAGGACATCTCCGAGCCGGCTGACCTGTAGCATGCCTTCCACTGGTCTCAAACCACTGTTATTTGCTACTTGAGTGGTGACAGCGAGGGTTCAGTTGAGAACAGGCTGCATGGCCTTTGTGTTTTCTAATGAAATCTGGACCTGCCTCAGTGCCAATTATGGCCCTGTGATGGTTATAAGGGGGCCAGTTGATGGGTAACGATCAACATGTGCTAGATATACTGGACCAACTCCGGTCTGGGGAGCGATTTGGTATCACTACAGGAGTACCCTCATCGTTATTCCACACACCCTGACTTGAGATAAGTACATCAATCTGGTGATTCGATCTATTATGTTGCCATTCACGCACAACATTCCAGGGTTCCGATGGGATAAAACTGGCCCACATAACCCAGTATGCTCTGCAGTGTGTCCATATGTAACATTAGCCTGCTCGATCATCAGATCTGTCTACAATCAGCAAAGATAAAAAAATGCATATAATTTGGCATGTAAGACTTAGCACTGTGTATTTATGAATTAAAAAAGGGAACTAGAAATTATAGATTCTGGAAGTCATTATCACTATTTTTAACTTTCTTCATTCATTTGTCTCTCAGCTTAATATTTCCTTCTGCAAAAATCTGAAAATCCGAAACAGTAGTTAATTTGTAACACACGTTTGGCAAAATAATTTTAAATTTATCATCTAGTTCTGTACAAATTTTTTCAACCTATCTAATATTTGAATATCCACAGCCTGTAATGTTTTAGAATATTAATTTTTAAAGAATATCACTTCAATTTAGTTTTTAGCTAGACTTTTTCTTAAAAGTGCAGAACAACACCCACATTGCCCTCCACACAAATTTGGCATCTTGGTCTCCTCTCATCTTATGTAAACGATGCTGCACAGTAACTTATATCAGAATTTTTTGAAGCACTCCGTTTTTTGGGTTGTTATTAAATAGGAGTACATAGGCGAGAGAGTTGTTTGTTGAATCCAAATGGCAGTACTCCCTGCACATTACATTACAGTGACCTCCAGTAGTGGACACTACCTTTAGTCAATATATACAGCAGAGTTTGGCTGAAGTAAAGAGTCTCGAATGTTGTATAAATACTTCATGACAGCAGTATGAACTTGATTCTGACATGTGATACGAACTTCCTCACGTTATTGCACATTACTTGAAGAGACGAAATGTAAACAATGTGTAATGTCTGTTACAACAGTCAAATACTTAAAACATTTAAAAAAATTATTTTTGCTAAAAATGAAGAATGTTCCATTATTAATTGAAATGGGGGTTGCATCAGCTCCAGCTCTTTACAGATTTTCAGACTGCAGCTCAGCCAAAGATTCCTTATGTAAGTCGTGATGCCTACATGTAGATGTATGAAATTTATTTTTGTTATAACTTTTTGTTTTTTCAGATAATTGAATTCCGATTGCTTCTGGAATGAGGGCCTTGCCTCTGAAGAAACACTACCTATAATATATGGAAGCGAGTTGGTTAGCCTAATTCGCAGGGAAGGAAAAAAGAATTTTTTGTGAATTGTCACCCAAATATTAACCTATTTTGAAAAATCAAAATGTTAACATAATCTACATAAGTAGAGCTATCCACAGAAAATATAATGAATAAAATCAGATATCATCTTCTAGCTGATGTAATACGTTTTTCCTCTATCTTTCTTAAAAAAAACTCCACAGGAAAATATAAACATCAAATTAACAATTACATAAATGGGTATAATTTAAAATTTTCACTCAAAATTCTATGCTAAGCATCATGTATTTAATTTTGCTTACCACACATGATTATATAGGAAGCATTTAGTTTAGAATTTTATCACTGAATGTGGCACACAGCCTCATTGTCATGTGTTATTCTTCTTGACATATTTACAACATAGATAGGATAATTTGTTAACAAATTGTATGGATACATTAACATCGCCATTCAATCATGTAAATCCCCTAAAATCTCAGAAAGCATCATATACCTTCAGGTAATTGTTTGGGGGATCTAGATTCCACATGTTTTGAAAAAAACCCTTCATTTCTTCCATTCTTTATATTGATATTCTGCAGTTTGATTTGATCAGTCGGTGAAGAGGCAACCTTCTGACTTTTTTTTCGATGTTTTTAGAAACCAACAACAATAAAATCAGGAATATCAAATTCTGTTAAATTACAGTAATTGTGATATCTACCTCAAAATTAAATCTCTATGGTTTGTGGTTCAACTCTCACTCGAGTGAATATTCTGGTTTATTTCTAATGGCAGGAACACAACAGCTTTCCCTTCCTCAGGAAGGGTTGTTACATCTTCAATACCAAAGTGCTTATGGTCAGCCCAAGTAAGAATGGCATCATTTGCACTTGGTTCCAAGCAAAAATTACAGTTAAATCTCCTGCCTACATCACTTCCTTATAATCTCTATCTTTTTATCTTCTAATTATTGAGGATATGGCCTTCCAAGTCTAACTAATTCGTTAGAGATGAGATTAGCCACATGAGACCAGATAAAGAAATAAATGGATATTCCATTCCAGATAAAATATTGTTTCTGTTCTTTATGGTCAATAACATCAAACAGTTTTGCCACACAGTTGCCAATTAATTTTAAATAAGATTTTTAATCATATGGTGGATAATCTACACCATGAGCTCCAATGGTACTTAAGCTCATATACAACTGAAAATTATTAGGATGGACCCAAGCATCTCCAATATTTATATTCATCTCTGTTTTCTTGTGGGAAAGATTTAGGGTAATTTTAGTGCTCATATTTACTTAGAATGAGTAAAACTGATAGCACTCAAGCTGATTCATATAACGACAGAATTTTTAAGCCATTTCTAAACCAACTGCAACTCGATTTCCATTTTCATTAGTTATGGTTACCTCTAAATCTCATTTAATATCTAAAATAGGAATATCCGTATGACTCACGAATTAGTGGTCCACCAAATTCTACAGTAGGTTTAAATGATGCAATTATGTTGATTTCTCAATGAACATGCTCACTATGCTTTACACACATTTAACCAATTAAATTAAAATTTACAATAATTACATCGACTGAAATAATATTAAGAATATCATTAGGAACAAGTTTTCATGAGCTGCAATTGTTTGGTTATGAAATCTAAGCACACTCACAATAACATCGTTTATGTCCATATAAAACTTGACGTCACTTTCAATAATCTCTCTATTCTAATTTCACCTGCTTCAATGTGACTGTTTGGCTTTTTTGAGTGAATACGTTTTTCCAAGCGTTTCAAACTACATTGATCAACAGGAATTTGCGTTGTTTCTCCTTCACAATACAATTGATTACTTTAATGCTATATTTAGGGGTAGAAATGTTGAATAAAAGCCAGCTACTGCAACTTTGTCACATATTGTGTTACTTATTTATTTAGTGACATGTTTTGAGGGTTATACCTCATGTTGTTGTTGTTGTGGTCTTCAGTCCTGAGACTGGATTGAAGCAGCTCTCCATGCTACTCTATCCTGCGCAAGCTTGTTCATCTCCCAGTACTTACTACAGCCTACATCTTTCTGAATCTGCTTAGTGTATTAATCTCTTGGTCTCCCTCTACGATTTTTACCCTCCACACTGCCCTCCAATGCTAAGTTTGTGATCCCTTGATGCCTCAGAACATGTCTTACCAACTGGTCCCTTCTTTTAGTCAAGTTGTGCCACAAACTCCTCTCCTCCCCAATTCTATTCAATACCTCCTCATTAGTTATGTGATCTACCCATCTAATCTTCAGCATTCTTCTGTAGCACCACATTTCGAAAGCTTCTATTCTCTTCTTGTCCAAACTATTTATCGTCCATGTTTCACGTCCATACATGGCTACACTCCATACAAATACTTTCAGAAACGACTCCCTGACACTTAAATCTATACTTGATGTTAACAAATTTCTCTTCTTCAGAAACGCTTTCCTTGCCATTGCCAGTCTACATTTCATATCCTCTCTAATTCAACCATCATCAGTTATTTTACTCCCCAAATAGCAAAACTCCTTTACTACTTTAAGTGTCTCATTTCCTAAAATTCCCTCAGCATCACCCGACTTAATTCAACTACATTCCATTATCCTCGTTTTGCTTTTGTTGATGTTCATCTTATATCCTCCTTTCAAGACACTGTCCATTCCGTTCAAGTGCTCTTCCAAGTCCTTTGCTGTCTCTGACAGAATTACAATGTCATCGGCAAACCTAAAAAGTTTTTATTTCATCTCCATGAATTTTCATACCTACTCCGAATTTTTCTTTTGTTTCCTTTACTGGACATCGGGGAGAGGCTACAACCCTGTCTCACTCCCTTCCCAACCACTGCTTCCCTTTCATGCCCCTCGACTCTTATAACTGCCATCTGGTTTCTATACAAATTGTAAATAGCCTTTCGCTCCCTGTATTTTACCCCTGCCACCTTCAGAATTTGAAAGAGAGTATTCCAGTTAACATTGTCAAAATCTTTCTCTAAGTCTACAAATGCTAGAAACATAGGTTTGCCTTTTCTTAATCTTTCTTCTAAGATAAGTCGTAAGGTTAGTATTGCCTCACATGTTCCAACATTTCTACGGAAGCCAAACTGATCTTCCCCGAGGTCCGCTTTTACCAGTTTTTCCATTTGTCTGTAAAGAATTCGCGTTAGTATTTTGCAGCTGTGACTTATTAGACTGATAGTTCGGTAATTTTCACATCTGTCAACACCTGCTTTCTTTGGGATTAGAATTATTATATTCTTCTTGAAGTCTGAGGGTATTTCGCCTATCTCATACATCTTGCTCACCAGATGGTAGAGTTTTGTCATGACTGGCTCTCCCAAGCCTGTCAGTAATTCTAAAGGAATGTTGTCTCCTCCCGGGGGGAGTGCTCTGTCAAGCTCTTCATGCAGTATCTTATCTCCCATTTCGTCTTTATCTACCTCCTCTTCCATTTCCATAATATTGTCCTCCAGTACATGGCCCTTGTATAAACCCTCTATATACTCCATCCACCTTTCTGGCTTCCCTTCTTTGCTGAGAACTGGGTTTTCATCTGTGCTCTTGATATTCATACAAGTGGTTCTCTTCTGTCCAAAGATTTCTTTAATTTTCCTGTAGGCAGTATCTATCTTACCCCTCCTGAGATAAGCCTCTAGATCATTACATTTGTCTTCTAGCCATCCCTGCTTAGCCATTTTGCACTTCCTGTCGATCTCACTTTTGAGGCGTTTGTATTCCTTTTTGCCTGCTTCATTTACTGCATTTTTATATTTTCTCCTTTCATCAATTAAATTCAATATTTCTTCTGTTACCCAAGGATTTCTATTAGCCCTCCTCTTTTTACCTACTTTATCGTCTGCTGCCTTCACTACTTCATCCCTCAAAGCTACCCATTCTTCTTCTACTGTATTTCTTTCCCCCATTCTTGTCAATTGTTCCCTTATGCTCTCCCTGAAACTCTCTACAACCTCTGGTTTAGTCAGTTTATCCAAGTCCCATCTTCTTAAATTAGCACCTTTTTGTAGTTTCTTTAGTTTTAATCCACAGTTCATAACCAATAGATTGTGGTCAGAGTCAACATCTGCCCCTGGAAATGTCTTACAATTTAATAACTGGTTCCTAAATCTCTGTCTTACCATTATATAATCTATCTGATACCTTAAGTATCTCCAGGATTCTTCCATGTATACAACCTTCTTTTATGATTCTTGAACCAAGTGTTAGCTATGATTAAGTTATGCTCAGTGAAAATTCTACCAGACGGCTTCCTCTTTCATTTCTTCCCCCCAATCCATATTCACCTACTATGTTTCCTTCTCTCCCTTTTCCTACTGACCAATTCTAGTCACCCTTGGCTATTAAATTTTCGTCTCCCTTCACTACCTGAATAATTTCTTTTATCTCATCATACATTTCATCTATTTCTTCATCATCTGCAGAGCCAGCTGGCATATAAACTTGTACTACTGTAGTAGGCGTGGGCTTCATGTCTATCTTGGCCACAATAATGTGTTCACTATGCTGTTTGTAGTAGATTACCCGCACTCCTATTTTTTTTATTCATTATTAAACCTACTCCTGCATTACCCCTATTTGATTTTGTATTTATAACCCTGTATTCACCTGACCAAAAGTCTTGTTCCTCCTGCCACAGATCTTCGCTAATTCGCACTATAGCTAACTTTAACCTATCCATTTCCCTTTTTAAATTTTCTAACCTACCTGCCCGATTATACCTCATCTTCAGGCTAAATGGCATTACAAATGTAACTATACAATAAGGTAGTGATGTCATATAGTCTTTTCGTAAATGCTGTGCTCATCTTTGTTCTCCTGGCATGGAAGTCTCCTTGTGATGCATTGCGGTGTTGCCATTTCTGTGGCTCTCTTGGTCAGTGTTCACAAATTCTCACTTACATAGCAGTAACTTGGAAATAAAATCACAAACAGTTCTGTAGTTGACAAAGCTTGTGACTGGAAGCATTAATTAAAAAAATTCTTTACATATTTATTGAGACAGTCACAGCCGAAAAATAGTCAGATTGAAAGAATTGCTGCTTTTATTGCAAATAATGAAGAAATTACACCATTAGATGAATGTTAAGATAATATGATTCGATGATTTCATTCTAGAAAATCAAGATGTATTTAGAGAATATTTTACAAAGGAATAGTTCGTTTTTATTTTCTCAGACATATTTAAAACCAGCTAAACAATTAGTTATTTAAAAATAATTTTGCAAGGTGACAAATTTAATCATGTTTACGATGAGTTTGTTAGTTAAGATTTAAGTATTGATGAATACTGAATGAAGACCAATTTGGTTTCTTATGACAGACCAGTTTGGTTTTCTTATAACAGACATTACTAGAAAGCCTAATGACGTCAAGTATAGAAACAGAATTAAAAGCTTTATATCAATATTATGGTAGCGAATCACTGCTTAAGATGTGTTCATTTTAACCCCCATGTTTTAAATTATTTTAATAATATTTTTATCTATTATAAATGATTGTGAAATACAACCCAGAAGATATGAAAGCAGATTAGAAAGATAACTGCAGAATTAAAAGAAGAATGGTAAAAATGAACAGAAAGTGAAAGATATAAAAAAGAAGATTAGCTTGCTATTGTATCAATTGTACAAGTAAAGAAAAGAATCAAGTTTTAGGTGACAATGTGTTTAAGGCAACTGAAGGAAATAGAAAGAAAGATGTTTCTTTATCACTATGATCCCTAAGAATTTAATGATATATCGTCAATTAAACACTGTAATAACACAAAAAGAAGTTATATGGCAAGCAGATTAGAGGTAGAAGACTCATTGAAGGTATATGAAGAGGTTAAAAAGTTGAAAGATGAAGAGCAAAATGTTAAAAAAATAAACATAAGTGAAAGAATGCTAAAACATATTAACCATAGTGAAGAACAAGTCTTAGCATTAAGACCTTCTGCACATTTAAATTTGTTGTTAAAATACGAATAATATCTTATGCAGGTAAATTAACAGTTAGCAGAAGGTCATATGAGCGTACAGATGGATTAATAAATCTCTTATCTGAAAACAGATTAGTATGGTTGATACGGGGACAAAATTTATTAGTAATGATGTATCAAATTATATAGATATATTATTTCATTCAGGAGCATTAAATTCTGAAAATAGTCCAAATGTAATAACATCAATTAGAGGTATTAAATATAATAATTTGATGAAAGAAATTGTTGATTTTTATTTCCAAAAATTAGTTGTGGATTTAGACTCAAGTGTAAATAAGAAAACATATGATGGCTTTGCGAAAATATACAGCAAAACTGGTTTAATATATTTTGATGAGTGATGAGTGAGAATTAACCAATAGATTGCTTCTAATTTGTGATGAAGAATTAGTTGGTAATAATAACTAATATAATGAAGAAGTAGACATAACATAGATGTTAACTAATAAATTTAGTGATTTCACTATCAATAACCCTAAATGAACTACTTATTTAATCAGATCTCTCAATAATCTTCCTCACATGTTCTGGAAGAGTGAAAAGTATGGTTAAGGCATACCAAACTAGGCTTCAAATAATTTGCTGTTGACAGAGATGCATCTGCTAGCATTTTCGTACTGCACACCATTCCCATTCAAGACTAGTCCAATATCCTTGCAGTTTCTGTTTGCTGATGACACTAGCTTCGTTGTAAAGGATGTTGTGTGCCATATTGGCTTGGTTTCAAACAGTGCAGTTCACGACGTAAGTTAATGGCTTGTAGAAAATAATTCAACAAAACCCGACGTTTTCATTTCAATGAATGGACCTATGATTAATGAAACTGAACAGTTCAAAATTCTAGGTGTTCAGATAGATAGGTAAACTGTCGTGGAAAGCCAACATTCAGCATCTTGTTCAAAGATTTAATGCTGGCATTTTTTTACTATTCGGACAGTATCTGAAGTAAGTGACAGTTCGACACGAAAATTGTCTACTTTGCTTATTTTCATTCGCTTATGTGGTATGGTATTATATTTTGGGGTAATTCAGAATACCCATTCTAAAATGATATTTTTGGCTCAGAAATTGGCGGTTTGGGCAGTAAGTGGTGTAAATTGGCGAACTCTTGTCGACCCCTGCTCACTAGTCTGGGTATTTGGTCATTGTCCTCTCAATATATATATTCTTTAGTGTCATTTCTTGTTTACAGTATTACCTTATTCTAAAAATATAAGCATCTTTCTCTCAATTAATACTTGCAGAAATCCAACCAGCAATTGGATCGGACTTCTTAACTCTTGTGCAGAAAGATGTACACTATACTGCTGCATCCATTTTCAGTAAGCTACCACAAGAATTAAAAAATCTTTGCAGTAATTCATGCTCTTTCAAATCGAAACTGAAGATTTTACTCATGGGTCACTCCTTCTATTCTGTTGAGTTCCTTGAAAAATGTAACTGATTCTTATATTATCTTGTTGACTGCACTTACTGAAACCTGTGGCTTGACTTTTTTTGGGTTCATAAAAATTTTATTTTCATCTGTTATTACTTTTATGTTG
The DNA here is from genome assembly GCF_023897955.1 of Schistocerca gregaria. Taxonomy (NCBI): domain Eukaryota; kingdom Metazoa; phylum Arthropoda; class Insecta; order Orthoptera; family Acrididae; genus Schistocerca; species Schistocerca gregaria. The sequence continues at coordinate 124,188,666 of NC_064924.1, read as the reverse complement.
TAATTTCATGTACTGACACGTTTGATGACTTTAGAGGTTTGCTCCTCAACTTGGTCCTATGGAACTTGACGTGTAAATAAAATAAAAATAAGTGATCCACGGATTAATTCAGTACTACAATCACTGAGCAAGGAAAACATAAATACATCACATATGGCTTGACCTACGATTGCAAACATTACGAAGCTCAACCAGGTCCAGCATTTAGGGGAACTGATGAAGTTAATGTATTATATCCAGACAATATCCCCAGAAGTAGCGCCTAACACCTCACTACTGCCGCACCTTTCGAGCGATCTATGTAATTTTGGCTGTAGTGTGTGACATGTCCAAGGAAAATCACTTCGTACTGCTCCGCTATCAACATCATTGTGGTTTCAAACAACTGCGGATTTTGCAGCATATTCTGGTAACTGACAAAAACACTGGTGTACTAATCTAAATCCATTTTGGTTTTTTGTCAATTCCAGGTAAGTTTACCATCTCATGTTGTGTTTAGATTTTTGAACATACCGTAGTACTTTACGAAACATAAACAAATGTGCCTCTTATTGAGGAATCTATTCCCCCGTCTGTTATTTGTAGTTAGTATCGCAGACGAAATTAGAAATTTTGCTTTAGGATTCAACCAAATTTCGGTTTACAGTATAATTTGACCACTTCTCGTTTCCTACGGAGAGTGTATCGTATTATTTTGTTTGGAATGCATCGGCGATTATGTATTAGAAATTTAATTTTCTTGGGCTCTTTATCTCACCAGACTCCGCGTTTCGTTTCTGGACACTTGACTGCAGTCGATAAGTAGGAAATGTACACTAGGGTGGCTGTTACCCTCAAATCTGATTTTTAATGTTAGTTATAACGCGTGGAAATAGGTGGAGTGTGTAATTTGGGCTCCATAAGAGGATGGAATGAAAAAATTCTGAACAAAGGTGATGACGGAATCATAATAGTATGTAAAAGAACGTTCTCTGACAAAATATCTACAAACATGAAGCTGTACTCAGATACATTAAGCATTTAATAATTTATTGTAGTTCACCATGGACTTGACACCTCTTTCAGACGGTTCGCTTAGAACTCTTTAATTTATATCTAATTGTAGAACGATGACGAAATAGTCATCTTCATGCTAATGCTAAGCTTGCGTCTTAAGGAACTCATCACCCGCTTCAAATCTGAAAAACATAATTTAGTTTGTATAGACGTACTGTTTAATATTTAATTCTGAGGATAAAGTGAGCGCAAAGAATGTCCAGGCTATATATTCAGGAAACAGGTGCCATAAATAATTTTGCAGTTTTTGAGAAGCCACAAGCGTAAGCTGTGCGTCGCGAACGCACTTCAGGCTATCTTAGAAGCAACAATGCAACATGGAACTGTTTCACACTCTTTCACCACAGTAATTGTCTTTTTTTTTTTTTTACTTGCAGCAATTTTTTGTACATTAGACATTTCTTGTTTGCTGAGTCACATCTTTTTAGATTAAAAAGTTTTTCTCGATGCTAAATCACACAACTTGAGACTCCTGACGAACAACGCTCTGCTTTGCCGCACGCTCGACTATCGATTCTCGCTATTGCTTGCATGCTTTCATCATAAATATAGATAGATAATAGGTACTATGTCATTTAAAATATAAGAACACATTCAAGAGAGTCTGTCGTCCAGTAACTGTTAAATAAAATATCAGTAGAAAACAGACTTAATGCATGTACAAGACATACAGCCTCTATCGTTACAGTATCTGAAATAAACGTTGATCGGTCGTTACTGTTCATGGTGTTTATAAATGATCTACCAGATAGCGCCTAAACCTCTGTAAGGCAAATCTCCGTAGCAACATGCAGGAAATCTACTAATGTGCGACAGTTGGTGCAGAAACTGAGAGTTGATGCTCAAGATGAAAGTGTAATATACTGCGCATAAATAGGCGAAAAGACCCAGTGATTACGTGAAGATAAAATATCGAGGAGTACGGGTCTGGAGCGGGTTTCAGTGCCACAATCGGATAAAACTAATAGTAGGAACAAATCATAGACTGAGATTCATTGAAAGCAACGAAATAAGTTGTTTTGAGACTCCAAAGAGGTAGTCAATAAAACTCTCGTTCGATAGATTGTAGAGTATTACTCGATAGTAGGTAACCTTTAAGAGGTAGGATTGATGGCGGAGATAGAGAAGATATAAAAAACCGCTGAGTGCTTCCTCACTTGTTCGTTTAGTAGGTGCGAAACTGAGGTGGCAATGTTCATCCAGCGCTACAAAACGGGCTTCGTGAGAGGCATCTGAGAATTTACATACATCTGATCAAAATTATCAGACACCTACTATGTACGTTAGTGTGTGATGTGTCCAACCTTCGCCTGTGTGACGGCTTGAACTTTGCTGCAAACGCTTTCAGCAAGGTGTTTGAATGTCCCTGGAAGAATGATAGTCCATTTTTCCTCAAGAAAAGGTAGTGATGTTGGCAACTAGGGTCTGAAACGTAGTCGACATTCCGTCTCATACCAAATGTGTACCACTTGGTTCAGGTCACGACCATGGACAGGCTAGTCTATTCTGGGAATGTTATTTAACACAAACCATTGCCTCTCAGACACAGCTTTAGGCCAGGGTGCATTGCCTGTATTGTAAGCTGTACAGAATGGTGTGAAATGTTGTCATATCGTTCCGCATTCTGCGTTTCCTTAAGCGCTATAAGGGGATCGCTCCTTGACGTCGAAAAACACCCCTATACAATAACACGACCTTCCCCATACTTCGTCACTATACATGATGGCAGGCAAAGTCCGCTAGGTATTCGCCATACCCAGATGCTCCCATCGGATTGCCACAGGGTATTACGTGATTCATCACTTCAAATCATTCGTTTCCATTCATCCATTGTCCCGTGGCGTCTCACTTCGCACCATCTCGAGCGCCACTTAGTTCTGACTGAACGGTGCACCTCATGAGGAGCCTCTGTATGCCATTCCTTTTTAACTCCCTACGTACAGTCATTGTTCTAGCTGGATTGCTGGCGGGACATTCGAACTGACGAGTGATTCCTTGGGTCGATTTCATGTGACTTTTACAATCACGCTCCCCAATGCTTCGTGACCTATGTCCTTTAGTACACGAGGTCTGCCTGGTATTGTTTTGGCTGTGGTTGTTCCTTCACATTTCCACTTCATAACTACATCACAGACAGTCTACTTGGGCAGCTTTGTAAGAGTTTTTACTTAAGTGACATCCAGTGAACAGTCCACGTTCGAAGTCACTGAACTCTCTCCCTGCTCAAAAATGGTTCAAATGGCTCTGAGCACTATGGGACTTAACATCTTAGGTCATCAGTCCCCTAGAACGTAGAACTACTTAAACCTAACTAACCTAAGGACATCACACACATCCATGCCCGAGGCAGGATTCGAACCTGCGACCGTAGCAGTCGCGAGGTTCCGGACTGAGCGCCTGAACCGCTAGACCACCGCGGCCGGCCTCTCTCCCTGCTGTTACTGCGCCTCTATCGCCTCCTTTCATTCTCACGTATTCGCCTTTCGCGACGTCTACTCGTCAATTCCGCATTACAAAGGAATGACGGACACTTTTGATCAGATAGTATTCGTTCCATGTAGCGGCAGGCAACATACTTTCTCCAACATACATATCGCAAACTGACTACGACAAGCATCAGAACCTATTTCTTTCCGGGCACCATTCGTGAACCGCGCGACTGCTACGGTCGCAGGTTCGAATCCTGCCTCGGGCATGGATGTGTGTGATGTCCTTAGGTTAGGTAGGTTTAAGTAGTTCTAAGTTCTAGGGGACTGATGACCACAGCAGTTGAGTCCCATAGTGCTCAGAGCCATTTGAACCTTTTTGAACCATTCGTGAATGGAACAGGAAAGAAACGAACCCATATAAGTACTCGAATATGGTCCTCGAAGAATATACATACAGGGTGACAATTATATGGAATAGTATCGCCGTAACTTCTGAACGGTTTGAGTTAGGACGTTCAAGCTGATAGCACTTAGTATGCTTTGGTTTAGCGATGAAGCCTAATTTCATTTGGATGGCTTCGTCAATACGCAAAAGTGGCGCACTTCCAGGACTGACAATCCGCATTTCAAGACCGGAAATTCTCTTCACCCTCAACGGATAATTGTGTGGCGTGCAATGTTCAGTCACGGAATAATCGATGCGTTGTTCCTTGATGGCACAGTGACTATCGAACGGTACCTGAAAGTTTTGGAAGATGATTTCATCCGATTTATCCAAAGTGAATCTGATTTCGAGAATATGTGGTTCATGCAAGACGGGGCTCGACCCCATAGAAGCAGGAGAGTGTTTGACGCCCAGGAGGAGCACATTGGGGACCGCATTCTGGCTCTGGGGTACCCAGAGGCCACTGGCATGGCTCTCGATAGGCCACCATATTCTCCGGATCTGAACTCATGTGACTTCTTTTTGCGGAGCTATTTTCAAACTAAGGTGTACAGCAATAACCCCAAAACCATTGTTGAGTTGAAAACAGCCATTCAGAATGTCATCGACAGCATCGATGTTCCGTCACTTCAGCGGGTCATGCAGACAGAGTTTCGCTGTTCGTCTGTACCGCATCGTCACCAATTATGGAATCACTGCAGGCGTATCGAACATGTCGTAACCTAAACCCGAACATCTGTAGTGACGTTTACACGTTGGATAAAGTGTGAGGACCCCGTAATTTGTAACTAATTTACGCTTCCTTTTCATACAGTTCAACGAGTCTCACGCTGTAGATGTGGTAGTTGCCCGTGCAGCGGAAAGACTATTGATTACAGTCACATTTAGAAATAGTTCTCACAGTCCTTACTTACAGTCACTTCGAATTAAGTTTGTTGCCCGATATTTGGTCTGTGGGCTGATTTTCGTGACTTATAAGTTATAAATTCACCTTAGTGTAGACACTCCGTTTCTGGCCATCGTACCAGTGTTGGCTTCTCCGGTTTAACGATCACGGCAAATGTCCATAGTTTCCATCACATAGTAAAAAAGTCGTCTAGCAGTTAGGTTCGATTCAGATTGATATAGAGGCTTCCCGTGGCTATAGAATATATCTGTGGATGTTTGTCCGTAAATTATCAATATATCTTTACAACTTAAGACGTTACAAAATTTAAAATTGTACGAGAGAGTAAGAACTGGATTTGTAACAGAATAACTCAGAAAAATTTCGTTTTCAAAGTGCCGTACACCTGACAAAAAATGTAGACGGCACAATGTGTAGCAGTGTATAGAGTGGTTCGTAGACGGTGAGTCCTACTCCCAACTAGAACGAAACTTTCCGGAGCTGCATGCATGGAAATCAACAAAATGTTCAAATGTGTGGGAATTTCTAAGGGACCAAAAGTGCTGAGGTCATCGGTCCCTAGACCTACACACTACTTAAACTAACTTACGCTAGGAACAACACACACACCCATGCCCGAGGAAGGACTCGACGCTCCGGCGGGAATGGCCTCGCTATCCGTGACATGGCGCCTCAAACCGCGTGGCCACTGCACGAGGTCCCGATCAACTATTCGGCCTTCACGTACAAGTTCCGTCCAGAAAATTCCGGAACTTCTGACAAAATAATTTTCTACATTTACCTTTTAACTATTGTGCATGGTCTCCTTCGAAATACTTTCCTCCACAAGTGATAGACTGCTCCCAACCCGTTTCCACTTCCGGAAGCAGTTTTGTTACGCCTCTTGCTAGATCGCGTGCAGCGCAGTATGCAGATTTTCTCTTGTCTCGTCTACCGTTGCAAATCGTCGTTCTTTCAACAGGGTTTCCAACTTTGGAAATAAAAAAAGTCCGCTGAGGCCAGGTCTGGAGAGTATAGAGGATGAACCGGCACAATGATTTTTGTTTTTTGTGCAGTAGTCACGCAGCAACATCGATAAATGTCCGGGTGCGTTATCGTGATGCAAGAGCCAAGAATTGTCTCGACTCATTTAACGCCGTTCCCTTCTCACATTTTCTCTCAGGCGTCGCAACACGTCCCAATTGTACCCTCGATTAACAGTTTGTCCCTGTGGCATAAATTCGTTGAGAACTAATCCTTCAAAGTCAACGAAAACTATGAGCATCACTTTGATATTTAACCTGACCTGACGAGTTTTTTTTCGGTCTCGGAGAACCATTACCGACCCATTGTGAAAATTGAACCTCGACCTCAACATCACAACCGCAGACCCAGATCTCACCACCAATTATGATATACTTAAGGTACATCTGACAGGTACCGGTGGTCTAGGGGGCCGGCACGGTAGCTCAGCGTGTTTGGTCAGAGGGATAGCTGCTCTCTGTAATAAAAAAAACTGAGTTAATCGATCAACAACGAACTTAAACGGATGTCTTAGAACGTCCGCACCGAGCAGAGACAACGAACAAAAGCGAACAAAATGAGATTTAAATAAAAAAAGAGCGTTAGCTCTCCTTAAAAAAAAGGGGTAGCGTCTTTGATTCATAATCAAAACGTAATCGGTCCCGGGTTCGATCCCCGCCACTGCCTAAATTTTGATAGATAATCAGCATTGGCGGCCGAAGACTTCCGGCATAAGAAGTCGGCCTCATTCTGCCAACGGCATTGTCAAAGAGGGCGGAGGAGCGGATAGAGGTTCAGGTCACTCTCTTGTCCTAGGGGTGGGAAATTGCCCCTAAAGGCGGAAGAATCAGCAATGATCAAGGACATGAGGATGCAGAAGGCAATGGAAACCACTGCATTAAAGACACGTGACGTGTATCCAAAGACATGTGGCCTGTAGTTGAAGAAGTGTCATGATGATCTCTCCATTGGCAAAAGATTCCGGAGTAGTCCCCCATTCGGATCTCCGGGAGGGGACTGCCGAGGGGGAGGTTACCATGAGAAAAAGATTGAATAATCAACGAAAGGATAACGTTCTACGAGTCGGGGCCTGGAATGTCAGAAGCTTGAACGTGGTAGGGAAACTAGAAAATCTGAAACGGGAAATGCAAAAGCTCAATCTAGATATAGTAGGGGTCAGTGAAGTGAAGTGGAAGGAACACAAGGATTTCTGGTCAGATAAGTATAGGGTAATATCAACAGCAGCAGAAAATGGTATAACAGGTGTAGGATTCGTTATGAATAGGAAGGTAGGGCAGAGTGTGTGGTACTGTGAACAGTTCAGTGACTGGGTTGTTCTAATCAGAATCGACAGCAGACGAACACCGACAACGATAGTTCAGGTATACATGCCGACGTCGCAAGCTGAAGATGAACAGATAGAGAAAGTGTATCAGGATATTGAAAGGGTAATGCAGTATGTAAAGGGGGACGAAAATCTAATAGTCATGAGCGACTGGAATGCAGTTGTAGGGGAAGGAGTAGAAGGAAAGGTTACAGGAGAATATGGGCTTGGGACAAGGAATGAAAGAGGAGAAAGACTAATTGAGTTCTGTAACAAGTTTCAGCTAGTAATAGCGAATACCCTGTTCAAGAATCACAAGAGGAGGAGGAATACTTGGAAAAGGCCGGGAGATACGGGAAGATACGGGAAGCTTTCAATTAGATTACATCATGGTCAGACAGAGATTCCGAAATCAGATACTGGATTGTAAGGCGTACCCAGGAGCAGATATAGACTCAGATCACAATATAGTAGTGATGAAGAGTAGGCTGAAGTTCAAGGCATTAGTAAGGAAGAATCAATACGCAAAGAAGTGGAATACGGACGTTCTAAGGAATGACGAGATACGTTTGAAGTTCTGTAACTCTATAGATACAGCAATAAGAAATAGCGCAGTAGGCAACACAGTAGAAGAGGAATGGACATCTCTAAAAAGGGCCATCACAGAAGTTGGGAAGGAAAACATAGGTACAAAGAAGGTAGCTGCGAAGAAACCATGGGTAACAGAAGGAATACTTCAGTTGATTGATGAAAGGAGGAAGTACAAATATGTTCCGGGAAAATCAGGAATACAGAAATACAAGTAGCTGAGGAATGAAATAAATAGGAAGTGCAGGGAAGCTAAAACGAAATGGCTGCAGGAAAACTGTGAAGACATCGAAAAAGATATGATTGTCGGAAGGACAGACTTAGCATACAGGAAAGTCAAAACAACCTTTGGTGACATTAAAAGCAACGGTGGTAACATTAAGAGTGAACGGGAATTCCACTGTTAAATGCAGAGGAGAGAGCAGATAGGTGGAAGGAATACATTGAAAGCCTCTATGAGGGTGAAGATTTGTCTGATGTGATAGAAGAAGAAACAGGAGTCGATTTAGAAGAGATAGGGGATCCAGTATTAGAATCGGAATTTAAAAGAGCTTTGGAGGACTTACGGTCAAATAAGGCAGAAGAGATAGATAACATTCCATCAGAATTTCTAAAATCATTAGGGGAAGTTGCAACAAAACGACTATTCACGTTGGTGTGTAGAATATATGAGTCTGGCGACATACCATCTGACTTTCAGAAAAGCATCATCCACACAATTCCGAAGACGGCAAGAGCTGACAAGTGCGAGAATTATCGCACAATCAGCTTAACAGCTCATGCATCGAAGCTGCTTACAAGAATAATATACAGGAGAATGGAAAAGAAAATTGAGATATGCGCTAGGTGACGATCAGTTTGGCTTTAGGAAAAGTAAAGGCACGAGAGAGGCAATTCTGAAGTTACGGCTAATAATGGAAGCAAGGCTAAAGAAAAATCAAGACACGTTCATACGATTTGTCGACCTGGAAAAAGCGTTCGACAATATAAAATGGTGCAAACTGTTCGAAATACTGAAAAAAGTAGGGGTAAGCTATAGGGAGAGACGGGTCATATACAATATGTTCAACAACCAAGAGGGAATAATAAGAGTGGACGATCAAGAACGAAGTGCTCGTATTAAGAAGGGTGTAAGACAAGGCTGTAGCCTTTCGCCCCTATTCTTCAATCTGTACATCGAGTAGGCAATAATGTAAATAAAAGAAAGGTTCAGGTGTGGAATCAAAATACAACGTGAAATGATATCAATGATTCGATTCGCTGATGACATTGCTATCCTGAGTGAAAGTGAAGAAGAATTAAATGATCTGCTGAACGGAATGAACAGTCTAATAAGCACACAGTATGGTTTGAGAGGAAATGGGAGAAAGACGAAGGTAATGAGAAGTAGTAGAAATGAGAACAGCGAGAAACTTAACATCAGGATTGATGGTCACGAAGTCAATAAAGTTAAGGAATTCTGCTACCTAGGAAGTAGAATAACCAATGACGGACGGAGCAAGGAAGACATCAAAAGCAGACTCGCTCTGGCAAAAAAGGCATTTCTGGCCAAGAGAAGTCTACTAATATCAAATACCGGCCTTAATTTGAGGATGTACGTATGGAGTACAGCATTGTATGGTAGTGAAACATGGACTGTGGGAAAACCGGAACAGAAGAGAATCGAAGCATTTGAGATGTGGTGCTATAGACGAATGTTGAAAATTAGGTGGACTGATAACGTAAGGAATGAGGAGGTTCTACGCAGAATCGGAGAGGAAAGGAATATGTGGAAAACACTGATAAGGAGAAGGGACAGGATTATAGGACATCTGCTAAGACATGAGGGAATGACTTCCATGGTACTAGAGGGAGCTGTAGAGGGCAAAAACTGTAGAGGAAGACAGAGATTGGAATACGTCAAGCAAATAATTGAGGACGTAGGTTGCAAGTGCTTCTCTGAGATGAAGAGGTTAGCACAGGAAAGGAATTCGTGGCGGGCCACATCAAATCAGTCAGTAGACTGATGACAAAAAAAAAAAATTATATTATTCTGTAGTCTCTAGGACTGGCAGTCTTCGATTGTCACGCACAATTTCGTTGACCTTCCAAACGTGAGCATCGTCGGTACACTTCGAAATGCCTCCTGAACGAAGGTAAACTTTGACTTTCGTCAGCAAATGTACAAAATCGTGTGAACCATTCGTAACAGCGAGTACGGGTTAAGCACTCATCGCCGTATACTTTCTGCACCATCTGTCGTGTCTCTGCAAAGGTTGTCTTGAGTTTCACGAAAAATTTAATGCAAACGAGTTGCTCTTCTAACTCTGCCATCTCGAAATTTGCAGGAAGTGCGACACTACGCTTTACTCAATACAGCACTGAACAATAACTAACACACATACAACAATGAATCTTCTGGCAGTTACACGTTAAACGTAAGCGTGTGCAGGGACGCCAACCGCATTTCCCTTCAACACACCATTGTCACGAAATTACGAATTTTACGGAATTTTTTTAACAGACCTCGTATATTATTTACGGAAACAGATAGTGTTCTCTTTTAACAGGTGACGGGTTTCGAAACTATTTCACAAGCCAGTGTGGATAAGGGACGGCAAGGGCCTGCAAGGAGTCCGACAAAATGAGTGCTTACAGGGACCAGAAAGTTGGGAATGCCGCTATCAGCTGAGCAGAAAGACTTGCGTAAGAGCTTACGTGTTTATGTCCACAAGGTGCAGCAGCTTGAGGCACTAATGTCGACCGACACATCTCAGTGCAAACAGCTTGCTGTGGATATGCTAGCCAAGATGACGCAAACAATGACTTTTTGGAACAGATATGTTTGCACCTTGAGGCAACTTTGCAAACATATGTGAAACTAAACCGTCTTAAGGTGAGAATCTAAGTGTCCTTAAAATACACCAGAAATGGAAAGAGGGAGTCTCAAGGTGATTATGTTATCTATAATGGTGTCACTAGGCCATTCTTCCACAGTCAGTCTGCCATCAACACTAAAATTCACCTGGACATGGCAGAAACGTTTGCTAGGGCACAACTTTAACACCTATAACCTGAAATCATATTCCAGCAGGGTGGGGCATCACCTCACTGGTCCCTCCATGTTTGTAAATACTTGAATGACATCTAGCACTTGAGTACTTGGTTTCATGGGTGAACAAGTCAGATTATAATTCGCTTCGTTGAACTAGTTTGAAAAAGGAGCTACGATGAGATGATCTACGATCAAGCATACTATTGATTCACAAAGGAAGCAGTGGAGGAATTGATGGTGCAAAAATGTTTCATGAATATCATTAAAATGATTAAATGATTGGAATGATTTCAAGGGAGAAGTGCATAATAGATGGGTTGGAATATTGAAACTGTTAAAGTAAAAATGGATAAAAATAAATGACCTGCCTTACATTGTAGACCTTGCTATATGCATCCCAGGGCCGAACAAAGAAAATGAAAGTTTGTTTTCAAAAATCAATCATTAATAATGCGATGAAACACATGTTTTAGACAGTGCATATGCCAATAAAATGATTCTGAAGTGCAATGTGAGCGCTTCATCTCCATACTTCTAATATATATAGTTTTGTGAGCAAATTCACTTGGGTGAATAATGCAAACAAAATTCTAATAATATGAAGTAGTTAAAAGTGAATTTCATTAGGATATTAATAAATTGTTCCAATGCAAAGTGCATTTATTCAGTATCAAGTTTTTGTCTTGGTAATGTTCTGTTAATACAGTATCTCAGAAATTGTTGAGGAACTGATAACATGTTATCAAGTGTCCCATATTTTCACGGAATAATGACAGGGTTAGTGTTGTTTCCACCATTGCAGTTAATATTTCAGTTTAGTAACTGCACTTCCTTGTCTGTTTGAATTGTTATATTGATTAGTCCATGAATAGCAATTTAATACATATGTACACTGAAGCGACAAAGAAACTGGTAAAGACATGGGCGAAGTAACTGTCGATAGTGGAGAGTCAAACCGGGACAGTGAGAGAACAGTGTGTCTGTTCGCTGCTTTTGTTTGTCGCTACACTGCTAAAATGTTGAAAAAACGCGTCAACTACACTGAAGCTCCAAAGAAACTGATATAGGCTTGCGTATTCAAATACAGGCAGAATACGGCGCTTCGGTCGGCAACGCCTATATAAAACAACAAGTGTCTGGCGCAGTTGCTAGATCCGTTACTGCTACTACAATGGGAGGTTACCAAGGTTTAAGCGAGTTTGAACGTGGTGCTAGAGTCGGTGCACAAGCGATGGGACACAGCATCTCCGAGGTAGCGAAGAAGTGGGGATTTTCCCATACGCCCGTTTCACGAGTGTACCTTGAATATCAGGAATTCGGTAAAACATCATATCTCCGACATCGCTGCTGCTGGATAAAGATCCTGCAAGAACGGGACCAACGACGACTGAAGAGAATCATTCAGCGTGACAGAAGTGCAACCCGTCGGCAAATTTCTGCAGATTTCAATGCTGGGCCAACAACAAGTGTCAGTGTGCGAACCATTCAATGAAACCTCATCGAAATGGGATTTTGGAGCCGAAGGCCCTCTCGTGTACACTTGATGACTGCACGACACGAAGCTTTATGCCTTGCCTGGGCCCGTGAACACTGACATCGGACTGTTGATGACTGGAAACACATTGCCTGGTTGGACGAGTCTCGTTTCAAATTTTATCGAGCGGATGGACATGTGCGGGTATAGAGACAACCTAGTGCATCCATGGACGCTGCATGTCAGCAGGAGAATGTTCGAGCTGGTGGAGGATCTGTAATAGTGTGGGGCGTGTGTAGTTAGAGTGATATAGGACCCATGATACGTCTAGATATGACTCTAACAGGTGACACGTTCGTAAACATCCTATCTGGTCACCTGCATCCATTCATGTGCATTGTGCACTATGATGGAGTTCGGCAATCCCAGAACGACATTGCGACACACCACATGTCCAGAATTGCTTCAAGGTGGCTCCAGGAACATTGTTCTGAGTTTAAACAATTCCGCTGGCCACCAAACTCCCCAGACACGAGCATTATTGAGCATATCTGGGATGCCTCGGACGTGCTGCTGAGAAGAGATCTCCGCTCGCTCGTACTCTTACGGATTCATGGACAGCCCTGCAGGATTCCTGGTGTCAATTCCCTCCAGCACTACTTCAGACAATAGTCACTTGCGGCACTTCTGTGTGCTCGCGGGGGCCCTACACGATTTAGATTCCTTGACTCTTCAGTGTATAATAATGTGAATGACTGTAGTATTTATTACGTTAGTGAATTATTACATATGTGATTCGGTGATGGAATGTATCTCATCGTTATCTGCTCCATGTCGACCTCCCACCTGTCGTAGCTCTTTGGTTCCATTTTAATTACAGATTATTAGTACATGAACACAAAAGTGGATTATTATGAATCATATGGAAATTTCATTGTTATATGGCGGTGGATGGACCGATGTCTTCATGGTCATACCTTTAAACAGTTTGAACCTTTTATGTAATACCTAGGTGGCCATGTTATGTGGGCATGACAATAATTAACTTTGTTCTGAGTCTTGCAATCAAACACTGATATACTGGAAGTGTTAATCATAGTCAGAAAATTTGAACCGATAGCGACAATAATGTCTGGCGTGCTGATGACCGAGTCGCCGCTGCAGGTTAGCGTATAGGAAACACAGTGGCCAGATTGAGACGATGTTTAACACAAACTGTTACAGAACTGGAAAATTTTATAAAACAAAAAAAAGTAGGTAGAGAAATTAAAACGCAAGAGAGCTTGTAGCCGTGAAAGAGAAACAGTAGAGTAACTGTTTTGGTCAATAAGAAATACAATTTTCAGTGATGGATCAGAATCATAAAATTAATGTAATCTAGAGGACAAGGTTATTTTTAGGAAATATGGTGCGAAATTGTGATTTAGTGTGTTTCAGCCTCACAGCAGATGGCAGACGAAGGCTGGCCGGCGCGTTATGCAGTTGACACAGTTTTGCAGCGAGCGTCGGTATGTGTGTACGTGCGTGGCAGCCATCAACAACCAGAACGGAGCATTAGCAGCATTACGCAGGTGCGGGCCCTGTATGGCGTGGTTGCATTAGCCAACTCATCGAGAACATTCTAATTAACACGGCGCCGCGTAACCGGCGGATTCAGCAGCGGTCTGCACTATTTAAGGACATCAGAGGTGGGCGTTTGCATCCGTTCGACCGATTGGGCGTTCGGTCGCTGTTACGTTGTCATCAGTGGTGCTGTCCCTGAGGACCGGTCGGCGGAGGATGTTGCCCACTGCTGCACCGGCGACTCCCGGCGTTGTCACGAGATGCAGCGTATGCAGGAGGTGAGCTAGGCTGGGCCTCGTGCTGCTAACCTCCTACCACCTGCGCAGCTACTGACCGAGCACAGCGTCGTGTTCCCTGGGCTGTGCACATCAGCACGTCTCCACCATGACACGAGGGGTGGGGCTGAGCTACCGGAAAATGTATTGGAAGAACCAACAATAAAGAGGAAGATTGCTAAAAACAGCCAACTTCTTCTACCCAGCCATGCCATACAAACCCGACCACGTCACCTGCTCCGGTCATCCTATTACAAGTGGTGTCAGAAGTGGGATACCAAGTTTTTCATTTTGCCTTTTGGCACATGTGGATTAGTCATCAACCCCCATTGTCCTACATGATATTTGGGTACAGCTGCCTTTCTATTGTGAACTTTGTCCTGTCTCTCTAACGCTTTAGCATTCATTTTTTTCACCTGCCACCAGATTGTTTTCAACTTTGTCGATAAATCCTTAACATCCAGAATATCGATTCCTGGTGGGGTCTTGAGCAATTCAAATGGAGATGGCATCTTCTGACCAAACAGTACTTCATACAGAGACAATCCTGTACTTTCATGCACTTTTGAGTTACACGCTGTGGTTCCAAACGCCAATAGGGTACCCAATTGTTGTGTTGCGAATTTACATATATCTTAATATCTTAGCTATTGTAAGATGAACTCTCTCAGTCCAACCATTAGCCTTCGGGTGTAATGCGCTCGTTCTCAATTTCTTTACATGCAACATCTTGCATAACTGTTTCATCAAATCGGACATAAAGTTGTCCCTTGATCTGTAATTATAGTTTCAGGTTTTCCAAATTTCAATATCCATTGATGTACCATGACGTGAGCCACTGTTTCGGCTCGCTGGTCCGAAATAGCTGTCATAGACACATAGCGTGAAAAATGGTCTATTATTGTTAAAACATAGCGATTACCCGCTGGTGGTTGCACAAACGGTCCCAAGACGTCTAAGGCAAGTAATTGAAAAGGTCTATCCACTTCCGGTAGTCATTGCAACACAATTTTCTCATGACTCAATTCCGCCCGTTGAGCACACAGAATGCAGTTCTTCTCATACTGATCGACGTCTTGCCTATACGTTGACCACCACTAACACTGTGCTACCCTCCTTTCTGTTGCTTTTCGACCCAAATGACCAGAAAATATTGAATCATGTGCTTGACTTAAAATTTTACTTCGCAATTTTTCTGGTACAACTATGCTGGACCGTACCTAGTTTTGTGGTATGATATGCCATCTTCCACAACGAACTGTCACTGTGAGGTAAATCGTTGACAATCGGTGTCAGTGGTTCATGCCTCCTCCCATTTGTTTTCAGTTATTCCTGTGCATTCTGTGGCACATACTTTACGGTCTCAGACCATCCGCATTTCTGTACGATTTACCCGGTTATAGAATCAAGTCAAAATTGTACTCACTAAGATGCAAAGCCCACATAGTTAATCTACTCGTTGGCTCTTAAAGCCCTAACGACCACTTAAGTGCTACATGGTCAGTAATCACCTTGAAACATCGTCCATACAAATAACACCAGGTTATTCCGAAAATTAATGCCAATAACTACTTCTCGGTTGTTGAGTAATTTTTTCTGCTGTGTTTAGCTGTCTGGAAGCATATGCTATCAGATGTTCCTGCCCATCTATTTCCTGAGATGATACAATACCCAAAGCAAAATTGCTAGAGTCACAAGATAATATAAACTGTTTACTAAAATCTGGAAAAGCCATAACCAGTCTAGAAGTTAAAAAAATTTTTAACTTTTGAAAAGCCTCTTTGCATTCTGCTGACCAGTGAAATTTTGCTCTCATCTTCAACAACCGCGTCAGGGGCCTTGCAGTTTCTGCAAATTTTGGAATATACCTCCTGTAAAAATTGGCGACACCTAAATAAGACTGCAACTCTTATTTTTGTAGGTGTTGGAAAATTCATTACCACCTCTACAAGTTTTGATCCGTGCAGACACCCTCCTGTCCTATAATAAAGCCTAAATAACGGACTTCTTGCAACAAAAAATGATATTTTTCGATATGAAGAGTTAACCGTGCTGCTCTCAGACAATCGAAAACTTCGCACAAATGTCGCACATGTTCTTACACGTCCTTTTAGAAAACAATTATGTCGTCCAAATATACCATACTCTGATTAGGTTTCAGCCCTCGTAACACACAATCTAGTAACAGTTGGAAGGTTGTCGGAGCATTTTCGAGTCCGAAAGGCATTCGTCAATACTGAAAATAACCTGTAGGTGTTGTAAAGCTGTCTTCAGTCGGTCTTCTGGGGCGACCTCCAACTGGTGATACCCACTTCGAGGATCCAAGGTCGTGAAGTACCAACACTGACCCAAATTATCCAGAGTTTCAGTGATATTAGGCATTGGGTATGCATCCGATATAGTTTTTTGATTCAGGAAATGATAATCACAACAAAAACGATATGCTTTGCCCCCATAAGGAGATTTTTTACCATCTATTAGGACAGGAGCGGACCAAGGACTCCTACTGGTTTCTATTATCCCATCCCTAAGCTGTTGATTAATAAATTCTTCCATGACAGGATGTAAACTTTTTGGAACACGATATGGACGATATACACCGGTGCTTCATTCCCAGTTGGGATGTAATGCTGAACTAACTGTGTGGTGGATAGTGGACAATGAGAATTAAATAACTCTTTATTTTCAATCAAAAGGTTCTCCATGACTTCTATGTCTTGCCCTTCTAAATGTGCTACTTTACCCCTCAGTTGGACCAGCTGACAGACTTTGCTGGCATTGTGTAACCTGCTGCAAAATCCTTATCCAGTTCATCTTCCCCTATTATCTCCAGATTCGCTATTACGGTACCCTGTCTTAACTGCACCTCTTCAAGGCCTAAATTATCAAGGCAGAACCTTGTTTCCTTCTATCTCCCACATATAGGACACGCTACAGCACGTAAAACACTTCATCTATCCAGTGGCTCATTCTCAAAGGTTCAACGACACACAACGAATTTACCAGCACACTAGCTCCAACACCTACCCAGATTATTTTCCTGTATCCTTCGGTATAGTATCCCACGAGTTAACCCTAAGGGACCTTGTACGCAGTTTAGGTGGCCCACCCGACGTCTGGGCGGTTCCTTGTGACAGTAATGGTTTTTCGGCCGCATAACCTAGGCGAAATTCTATTCCATCCAGTTCTACTGTACGCTGTTCCAGGTTAACTTTTGCGTGATGCGCAACCAGGAAATCCAATCCAAGTATCACATTATAGCTGCTGCCAACAACTGAAAGGACTTGAAGTTCCTCATTTCCACTTGGAAGTTTAACACCGCTGATGCGAGTGACTTCACCTGTCCCCCACCCACTCCACTTAACGCCCAGCGAGGTGGTTTTAATTCTACTTTACCGAGTACATTTCTACTTGCTATGGTATCTGAGACCCTGCATGCAATAAAAATTTGCACAGTCTGCCCCTCACCAAGCAGGCCAGAACAAAATCTGCCACTGATTCTGCACTAGCACTAATCCTTACTGGGGGTGTTGCATGGTGGACACACCACCCCCTGCCCCGTTTAACTGAGGGGGGGGGGGAAGAGGCCCACCTTGCGGTTTCCTATCATGTTTCTGCCAGGACCCACTGCAAATACGCTCCCGATGACCCCAACACCTGCATTTGCTGCACTCCACTTCCTTGAAATCGCGTTAATGTGTCCCATCCGACTATATCTGAAACATTTGATTTCTCCATTAAACACTGCTTTCCTGTCCCGCATCTTTGTTACTGCTTCAACTTCCACTAACGCCATAGCAATTCCGACTGCCTCATTGAGAGTCTCACGGAATTCCATCGTAATCTTGCAGGAGGTTTCGGGTTGTATTTCCTGCAAAAATGCATCTAGTGCCATCTACTCAGCTTCCTGCAGAATGGCTTCATTAACCCTATAGGAATCTGTTAGCACATAGGTACTAACAATTTTTCGATTTCGATCTACAAAAGCTTCTATTGATTCCCCATTTCTTTGATACATTCTATTCAATTGTCCTCGATAATATGTAGACGTATTTTCCTCTGTCATGTGCGTACTGTAAGACCTTCAGTACACATACCATCAAGTTATTTGACTTGTCGCTCTAACAAAGTAGGCGAGTGTCAGCAATATGTCTCGTGGTCTTATCGTGGCATGTTTATCTTCTGTTGTTAGGTCAGACTGTAGAAATGCCACTTGCACGCTTAGAGTAGCAGATTGACAGTGACCAACTTTAAACAGAACCTGATTCATTTTCACACACATTTATTAAAAAAATAACAAGCATAAAAATTACTTAACTTGGTTCTGGATGCTATTTACGATTGACAATCTGAAGTTCCTTTGGTATTGGTATGTTAATCTTATTCTCACATATATCTCTGATACTTGACAAAAGTGTCTATACATTTATCTTCATGGCTATGTACAGGACTATGGTAATCTTATTAGGCGCAGACTGAAACTTGGCTATATACTGGTACAGACAAATGTAGAACTCGTACAGAGTAATGCACACTGGTACTGACTGGTGCAGACAAATGCAGGCCGACTAATTGGAGGTCTGTACACTTGTTATAATACCTCGCGCATACACGTATCACTGCGCGAGCATGATCCGTGAGGAGAAAAGGTTCTATGTTAGCAGCAATCTCATTGGCTGCGTTACATATTAATACGCGGATCTGCGGAAGCAGAATTTGGTCTGTCTCTATGGCAGCGCCATCTCGTAGTGCGGAGCCGGATGAGCGTTTCACCTGCACTTTTGTGCTTAGCGGGGCGCGCTCTAGTGGGAAAGCTGTGTACGCGCTGACTACGCAGAACTATGTACACAACATCCTCAGATACCTTTCCAGCAACCCTTTTTTGAATACTTCAAATGTCCGAGCATCCCTTAATTATTCAAGGCATGTAACGTATGCTCTGACATCCTCAGTTACTTTCAACTTACCCACATACAAAAGTGTTTCTGCACCCCAATTTCCCAATTTAGTGGCCATGATAAGGTCCTCCAAAAAATCGTAACATCCTCCTCCCCCCCACCCCCCTCAGCTTCTCCCGAGAAAGAGCTGACCAAAGATGCAGCGTTAGTGTCAAGATTTACTGCATTAACAGGAAACTGTACCTTGCTCGCTTATTTAGACCGAGCAAGCTCTATCTCTAATTCTGTCACTCCCTCAAGTAGCTGCTGTATAGCCACCTCGGCTGACACGGATCGCTCCATCACTACCAGCTATAGAATCAAGACTACAGAAAGCCGAGAAAGAAGAACAGGAAGGGAAGATGGACTGATGACGACGCCATAACAGCGACCAAACGCCCAATCGGTCGAACCAATGCCAACGCCCACCTCTGATGCCCTTCAATAGTGCAGACCGCTGCCTAATCCGCTAATGTTGCGTTCTGGCTGTTGATCGCTGCTGCACACATAAACACATACCGACGCTCGTTGCAAAGCTGTGTCACCTGCATAACGCGCCGGCCAGCCTTCGTCCGATGTCTGCTGTGAGGCTGGCACATCGTGCACTGAAACACACTAAATCACAAATTCACACCATATTTCCTTGTCCTCTACAGTAAAGTCATATCCGATAACAGGTCAAAACAGTGAGCTCAGTTAGCAAGCAATGTTACTAATAAGACCTGAAACGAAAACCAGAGAGTGGGAAAGCAATCACCAAACGGTAAATTAGCACCTTTGTTAAACAGAAACATTGAAGTTTTATATGAGAAAGAACTAATACTAATGAAAGTAGGTGGAATTTAGATTGGATTTACTTAATGACAAGATAGATAGCAAGATGTCTGCTACAGAACAGATGTTGATGGAAGACATAATCCACTGGAGTGTTCCATCTACATCAAAAATTTCAGAGAAAGTAGAAATGTTAAGGGAAAAGCATCCTTCCGTTTAGAGGGCAAGTTTTTGGAGTATAGGAACCCAGACTAAAAAATTTAACGCTAAGGGAACCCTTCACCCAGTAACTTTCGTGGATTCATGTAGGAATATTATTCCACAAGCATACCCCAAAATTTACAAAATCAAAATTGCAGAGCAGAGGCTTACAGGATACCCTCGAAATTGGGCGTTTAAAGCTGTCGTAGGATGTAATATTTCGTAAGAAGTTTTAGAACAGTTTTTAGAAAAATATTTGTGACAGAGCAGACATATGAAATTGCATAATGATAAATATATACCCTATATATATTTCAGGATAATAGGTGATGAAAGTGTATTGTGAAGATCTCGCAGAAAATAACAATATATTAAGTGCCAGAACCGGAAGAAGGTTTGTTAATGACTACATACAGAAAGTTGCCACATGATGTGAGAACATATATTAGTATGAGAAAGTGTAATTGGGAGAACTTTCTGAGGAAAGTGGCGGAAGTAGATAGCTCGCACTGAGATGGCGATAGAAATTTTCGTCTTTCTTGTGGAAGGCAGAATCAAAGGACCAAAGCCAGGTGTAGTCAGAGGCAGAAGAGGAAAAAGAGGTACAACTTCCATGAGAGCCGCAAATAGACAACACAGGCCCACAACAGTCAGGGGCCTAGATGGTCCAGGTTATGTGCATAGTTCCAGTACTTAGAATTACAGGCAGTTAATAAGTGAAAGCAAAACCTTCAAATAATAACTGTATGGGATTAGAGATAGAAGTTGTCAATTTTCGAATAATAATAACAAAAGCGGAAGGAATAGCGAACAAATGAGTTATAGTTTGTGTAGGCTTCAGCCTCCAATAATGGAAGATATAAATGGAAAAACAGATCCTGGTGATGAAAAGGAGACATTATATAAAAGTCAACCATACCAAGATTAAGACAGAAGACCTAGTGGAAGTAACGAAGTATGAGAAACCTAAGATGATAACATGAAATAATAAAATTCTTTCAAATATATTATGGACCGTTTGAAGAGGTGAACATACCCAACATTAATGCCTATTAACTAATTTTCCAAAATCTGAGAAGAAATTCGGTATAAGAAATATTATGGACAAAAAACTTTACAAACAAATGCCTAAATAAGGTTGCTAATACCAGGAGGAATCACACACATTGTGAATCATGTACTTGGTGAGCATAGAGTTCTGAGCCATGGAGTACTATTTTTCAGTTTCATGAGGCTGTGCTGCAATTTACTTCTAGTGTCTTATCAATCTGTTAAAAACATCTTTTACTTTAACTGCTATCTCTCTTGTAAATAAATTTTGATGACAATGCAGTATATGATAAAATAGCAGATGATGTTTCAAGTATGTTACCAGTATGTAACACAAGTCTTATATGTCACTGAGTCACTGATATGATGAAAATTTGTCTATGGAAAGTAGTATTAATTTTAATATTGCTCTTACATATCGTCCACGATGAGGGATGTGATTACCTTGTAAATATACATTTAGATATGCACATTACACATGGAAGTGTTTATTCATTTGGGCAATGAATGATTTACAGATGGAGTTAATACATGAGGCCAATAGTGTTGAAAGAGGGATAATAAATAACTGCTCACAAATTACTCCAACCATAAATGTGATCATATGTTTCATCATTTAATTCTAGAAGAGACTATGATTATGAGGATAAAGGAGGACATAAATTTGGAAGAACTATATCAATACTGGTATGTTGTACTTTATGATTATGCTTATATCAAGGAGTGTTAAAAAATTATTCATTATTTGATAAGTTGATTAACTTTCTTGTAAATACCTAGGAATAAGTAGAGTCTGAATGTTGATTTGAGTGATCAGTAGCATTAGGGCTTAAGGATTTATAATATTGCACAGCTATATATGAAACTGAAGAGATATATCCTACTAGAAACAGGATGAGCAACTGAAGTGCGATAGATATAACTAATAGGAGTTATAGAGAATAATAATTGTACAATTTTTGTGAGTAGCGACTGACAGAAGTTTGTTTCAGATGTGACGATGTATTAATACACGCAAAGAAAATTTACAGCAAAGGACAACGTGACAGATGACAGGAAAAGGAAGGGCTCAGGGAAGCCATGTGCAGTTCCACTGAAAACAGAATCAAGAAGCAGTGTTAAGTTTGTCTTTCCTGTTGAGCAGTCATCAAATGAACCAAAAGTGATGTGAAGATATGGAGGATAATTTCAGAAGGGTGATTGAACTACCTCTTATGAGTTCTGACAGGAAAAAGACAGATCAAGATTTTGAGGGTAAGCACTAACTGCGTGTACTAAGCAACAAGGGTTTGACAATTTTAGGAATTTAACGACGTAATTTACTTGTGGTGTCGTGGTAGCGTTCTCACTTCCCGAACACAGGGAGTTCGATTCCCGGCGGGGTCAGGGATTTTCACCTTTCTTGAGATCACTGGGTGTTGATGTGTCGTCTTCATCATCATCATTCATCCCCATTACGGTCGGAGGAAGACAATGGGAAACCACCTCCAATAGGACCTTGGCTAGCATGGCAGTGCGGGCCTCCTGCATCATCATCATCATCATCATCATAAATTTTGAAAATAATACTCATAAACAGTGTTGGGAACGAGACAGAGTAAAATTTTTATCTTAATTTATTTGGATGGTGGAGGCTGATAAAAGACATCGTTATTAAAGGTGTTTAAAACAATTTATTCAATTCGAATTTGAATATTAATCTAAAACTTTGTAATACAATGATGATAATTTATAAGGGCATACTATGAACTAAAGTTAATATACAAACTTCTATTCCAGATATTTATGTATTAGTTAGTACACGAGTTCCCTGCTTAATTACGAATGTCATATTGTATGTATGATGTTGCCTAAGTGTTTTCTTGTTTTTCATAGATTTATAATTTTTCATTACTTTGTTACTAAGCAGCATACACGATTTCGATTATTTGTGTAATTAATATGCACAACCTTAGCAAACGTTGGAACCACACTATGATTTCGGCACTTCAATAAAAACGATAATACACATTCCAACCTTACTCTACTGCTGCGAAGTTTATCCAACCTTCGCAAGCAACAATACAAATCCTACCTGTAGAGGTAAACAATGCGGGACCTCAACTCCTCCCGGCGAATTGAATGTTCAAACAACTTACGGGTTTGCTGCTGGGTGACATCGTCGACCACCGCCGATATTTCGGCAGGAGCACACCCTGCCATTCTCAAGGCACAACTGCAAGGTGAAAGCTGTGTCCAAGGGAATTTAATACCTCGGTTCACAGAGGAGAAACAAGGAAGATAGGACACACAGAAAAAGTAACCACAGAGTCAACACACAACCAAAGATAACCAACATCAGAAATATCGATAGTGACTATTAATGAACAGGTAAGGTAGCACTAATGCTGTCCCTCTGTTTTTTGATGAGAGACAGAGCCGGATTCCAAACAGCATTTAAACAAAATCCACCATCTCTGTTTATAAGTTTGCTTGGTAGTTGGATTTCAACTGACGGTATTAACAAACAGGTCTCCGTTTATAGGAGAAATGTTTTTTTTTTTTAAATATTGACTATGTTGAAACATAAATGAGTAGAGTGTGACAATTATTGAGCTATATGAAATAAAATCTTCATAACTTAGGACGTTCAAATTCCACAGTTGGCCGCGAAGCATGATCGTAATTAGTATGCACATGTGCACGTGCCTTGTTGTTGTCGGTCATTTGCACACGAAAATGTCAGTGTACAGGATGCCTCAGCGTATAGAGCTTTGAAGTCCTACTATTCGAGCAAAAATAGCCCAATTGCGGCTCAAAGGAAGTTTGCGACCGAGTTCAAGCTGAAGACTAACTGTCCAGGTGTGCTACCAATGAAGAATTTGATTCGCAAGTTGGAGAGAGCAGGTAGTGTTCGTGATGACAGTTTTATCAATGTTGGTCGTCCAAAAAAAGGGTCAAAACGCCTGAAAACATCGAGAAGGCACGCACTATGTTTCAAATCACCCCATGAAATCGATCAGACGCGTTGCACAACAATTGGGAACCAACCGGTAGACATTGAGACAAATTGTTGTTGAAGACCAGCATATCTCCCAGTACGAAATTCAAAGCCATCAGTCACTGATTCCCAGGGCCAGTGAACAGCGGCTGTGTCTCGCCAGCACTATTGTCCTTAGAACTGACGAACAGGGCTGTGATCTGAATATGGTTTGGTTTAGCGACGAACCCCACTTTAATTTGATGGGTTCGTCAGTAACGAAATTAGCGCATTTAGCTTGATGGCACGTGACTACCGAACGGTGCGGGAAAGTTTTGGAGGATGATTTCATCCCTATTATCCAAAGTGACCCTGATTTCGACAAGATATGGTTCATGCAAGACGCAGCTCGACCCATCGAAGCAGGAGAGTGTCTGATGTCCGGGAGGAGCATTTTGGGGACCGCATTCTGGCTCTGGCGTACCCAGGGGCCACTGGCATGGGCTTCGATTGGCCCCCGTGTTCTCAGGATATGAACACCTGCGACTCCTTTTCATGGTCTTTGTGAAAGACAAGGTGTACAGCAATAACCGCAAAACCACTGCTGAGCTGAAATCAGCCATTCAGGAAGTCATCGACAGCATCGATATTTCGAAACTTCGAGGGTCATGCAGAATTTCGCTATTCATCGCGCCACATCATCGCCAAAGTGGCAGGCTTATCGAACATGTCATAATGTAAATCAGAATATCTGTAGTGACGTTTACGTGTTGAATAAAGTGTGTGAACGCCGTAGTTTGTAACTAATTTACTTTTTTATATATATTTCAGTAATTATAACCCTTCAAGAATCCATACAACGGCCGGTTCGTGACATCATCAGACCGCCTCCTAAAATCACAGAGTCGCGCTGACGTCTGTTGCGGAGCTAACAATGGGGAAGAGTTAGCGCCGCTTGCTTAACACTTAAGGCTCATAACTAGTCTAATTTCAATACTTCTTCTTCTCTGTTAGATTATGCACTGGAATCAGGGAACTAATGAATTCGTTTCACCGATGCCGGTCACTGGTGTGGTAGGGTGCATAGAGAGGCCATAGATATTCAGAAGCATGAAAACAACTATAACACAAGTTGTGCAGTTTAGTGTTGAGTAAAGCAAACAGCGCCAAATTCTCCACGATACAAGCTCCATAACAAAACTCAGTATGCGACCCTGCGATCGTAGGCGGTGGTCTGATGACGTCACGAACCGGTAGTTGCTAGGATACGTATGAACAGTTCAGTATGTTTGATACTGTCAATGGTTTCCTGAGTCATTATAGCCTATGATGATGTTGCCAACTTAGGAAGGCGAAACGTTAGCCAGTGAAAAATGCCTTGGATCACGCCCAAACACCTATAAAACACAGATAACCAAGGTTGTATTTCACTCTTCTTAATTTATTTTTCCGGCTTTTGAAGTCAAAATTAACAGTATCCCAATATTTTCAAACGTTTCCATAATATCTCTCGCCGTGGTCGTTTCATGAGATGTGTTGGAGAGGAAGTAATATGTTGCCCTGTTGTGTTTAGGAATCCTCCATACTCGGGCGCTAGACAAACAATCAAACAACTCGTATTAACGTGTTTTATTACAAGAAGACAAGTAAAATTACAAGTACTTAGCTTTGATATAAGAATTCTTGCGCAATTACACAGATCCGTCGGAGGCAAAGGGCGACATACTAAATGATCAGCCTTCCTCAGAATAGACAAGCACAAGTAACACTTGTGGTCCTAGTGACCGCTAATGACAACAGTCTGTCAACAGAGGTGCAGTCATTGCTGATCTCTAACTGTGCTCCGTAGATATTGCTAATGAAGAGGCTACGATGCGTCAGCTAACAAAGTAGTTAACGTCTAAGCTGCTATCGAAGTGGGCTGCCACCAGTCGGGCGTGACGCTTATGTCCTCTTCACACAGGGGCCGCTGCTGTAGCGTTGTCGTCCTGGAGGGAGGTCGGTTGGTTTGTTGGTTTGGGGAAGGAGACCAGACAGCTAGGTCATCGGTCTCATCGGATTAGGGAAGGATGGGGAAGGAAGTCGTCTTTGCCCTTTCAGAGGAACCATCCCGGCATTTGCCTGGAGTGATTTAGGGAAATCACGGAAAACCCAAATCAGGATGGCCGGACGCGTGATTGAACCGTCGTACTCCTGAATGCGAGTCCAGTGTCTAACCACTGCGCCGCCTCGCGGAGGGAGGTCGCTCAGCAAGCCATTGGCTGACCTCTTCTCACAGCCTTCTCTTCTCTGTTGTTCCCGAATGGCGTTCCAGCGCTGACTTTATGCCGTTAACATGCCCGATGTTAATTCAAGCATAGGTCACGGACGTTCAGCAGTAACACTCACATGTTGCGATTGCCACTTTGTTGGCCATCTCGCTTTTCCTAAACGCGCCATGACGATACGTACCGTTCTTCGTTGGATCTTCGAAGCATTTCGTAAGCCACTTCTTTCGTGCATGAATTACATTTCCATAAGATTCTTCCAATGAATCTCAGCCTGGCATCTGCTTTTTCTGCCATTTGTTTTATGTGGTCATACCATTTTCCTTACCGACTGTTTCTGCCACATATTTTGCGGTTGTTTCTTTTTCCATAGATTTTCCACCAACAACATAATCGGGCAATAACGGATCTGTTCGGATATTTACTCGCAGTATGTTTCATTTGTTTACGTTTGGGGTTAGTTGCAAGTCCCTGCACCAATCACTGATCGTTCAAGCTTTGCTATCTTCTTATGGGCAAGAGCATCGTCTGCAGAAACCTTGTAGAGATTCCAACGTCATCCACTAGTACTTTTAGTCCAGTATCGAACTTGTTTCATTGCCAGTTCGACAGGAAAGTCCTACAGCATTCTTAATACGAACAAATCGTTAAAACAGCAGTCTGGAGTCTATTGAAATCGCATTAAATTGCATCCTACACCCTGGAACGCCTGTCATTGTGCAATAACGATTAAAACTGCCCCGCGATATGTCGCTACGGTGATACGAACGAAAGGCGCTGTGCTCAACAACCGCTACGTCTGCACATATATTGTTTTCGCACTCTTGTGTTATCTCGTACACTGGTTATTTGTGACCACCGAAGGATTTTGCCGCTTTGGTCTCAGTCATTGCACCAATACAGACCCGGGCACAGACCACCGTTACGGCGCAGTCTGTGCTGTAACTACGCCGGCAACCGACAAAAAACACAGCTTTATATTTGCTTTATCGATTGTCTTTTTATTTGTCTAATATCTTTTATTGTATTTACCGTTTCCATGCGATTATTTTTCTTGATGAAGGTAGAAATTTGTAGTAGATGCATCAAAGAAACTGTCCTTGTCAAAGAGAATGCGTAATTTCACTCTGGTTAGGCAGATAATTTATAAACCTATGGATGTGCATGGACGGTGACAAGCTGGGGAAACCCCCTGTCAGGTGAGGCGCGCTGCATTAAGGCGTAGGCGTAAAAAGCTCGTAACATAATAAGATCATGTACTGGTGCGTGCTTGGAAAGTCGTATCTGTTCTGCGCTGAGTGTGAGGCAAGAAGAAATCTTGGAGCAGAAAAATGAGACTACATTCTCCTTTAGTTGCTGATTACTAACCTCGGATCTGTCTTGTAATAAGTGCAACTGTCGGAATAATAATTACGCGTAAAGAGGTCAGTATGACAGAGAATGTCTGAGCAATAACTGAGCGTAAATTTCGCCATAATCGACTACAAAAGGCAGGAGCTGTTGTTCCTTCCAATTTCTTGTTGTAACAGGATGACATTTAATGTGTTTTTTTAGAAATTGGCTATATACCACGCAAAAAGTTCAACGTAAAAGGAAAGGTGTGCTGATTTGGACTATACAGAGGAAACTCTAAGTCCGAGATACATTAGATTATTTAATATTTTTCATAATTGTCACAGTAACAGTAAGGATTCTACATGTTATTTATTTCTCAAAGGGACATCTGAATATTGATTAACTTCTTCAAAGAACGTAAGAAACGGATATGGAGCACTAGTGGTTAGGCCGCAAGAGGGAACGAAAGATACGGCTTGGAATGATTGTTCCCAAGAACTACGCGATGTGATGGGATAAAAACAATCGTTTTCATCATACTGTTCTATAGAAATGTTGAGCATGCATGATGTGAAATTACGTCTGTTCGGTAATAGAAAAGCAATCACAAATCTGTTGTCGACTCATGAATTGAAGAGAATCAGGTAGCGAAATTAACTGAATGAAGCTAAGTGAAACCATACTACGAGTTCCGTGAGGCTTGACAAACTTGGCTCAGGCCTTGTGCCTAATTTAGTGATGATGGTTCAAATGGTTCAAATGGCTCTGAGCACTGTGGGACTTAACTTCTGAGGTCACCAGTCCCCTAGAGCTTAGAACTACTTAAACCGAACCAACCTAAGGACATCACACACATCCATGCCCGAGGCAGGATTCGTACCTGCGACCGTAGCGGTCGCGCGGTTCCAGAGTGAAGCGCCTAGAACCGCTCGGCCACCACGGCCGACTTAGAGATGATGCAGTTACCAAATTCAACGCCGTCCATCACAGACCCTTTCGTTGTGTAGCCGCCCTCTGTGGATCTGCTGTCGTCGACTTCTCTGACGTAAGGCCTTGATGTTGTTGTCTGCTGTACATGCCAGACTTTCCGTTATATCTACACATCAGATGGATCACCCACAAACATCTTCACTGTAACGGCGACTAAATATCGGGTCTTCACAATAATAATTAACGGTGACTTTCTGCACAGTCGGACACCCTTCATTTCTTGCTGCGTTACCGAAGAGAATATAGTTAATAACGCCTTTGGATGTTAGTTATTATTTCAACTTCCTATTTCAGACGTTACTAATTATCCGCACTGTCTCATATTTTGTATTATTTCTGTCCGATTGAAAAGTAAATGTTAAATAGGTTCTAAGTCACAATTTGCGCTTCGTAATATTTCATAATCGAACCTTCCGGCGTCCAGAGATATAGTTTGGAGCTGGCCTATGATTATCGCTAATACACACGCTATTGTGGAAATGACTTCACTCTCTTTATTAACAACATTTAGTAATTATTAAATGATCATGAATTATTAAATTTGGTATATATAAAATAGGAGGGTTTCCAGAATGAGCTGCAGAGTGAAAATCTCATTCTGGAAACATTCCCCAAGCTGTGGCTAAGCCATGTCTTCGCAGTACCCTATCATTCAGGAGTGCTAGTTCTGCAAGGTTCGCAGGACGGCTTCTGTGAAGTTTGGAAGGTAAGAGACGAGGTACTGGCAGAATTGAAGCCGTGAGGGAGGAGTATGAGTCGTGCTTGGGTAGCTCAGTTGGAAGAGCACTTGAACGCGAAAGGCAAAGGTTCCGACTTCGAGTCTCGGTCCGGCACACAGTTTTAATCTGTCAGGAAGTTTCATAAAAGGAGGGTTGATTCCACAGTTATTCTCAGCAATTACGACAGCTAAATTGTCCGTGATTTTTACAGTTCGTCACTCAAAGATATTATAGCAAGAACTATGGCCCATAACTATACTTCGATACAGTCATTCAAATTTCGTACGCTTTTACCTTCACAAAGCTAAGTGTCCAGTTCTGTTCTTATATTCAATTTAACGTCCCTTCGTACATTCCACAGATCCAGTTATCGGTTAATCGGTATGTAATAGAGCTACTTCCTCTCGTGCGCACAATTCCTTAGTCCGTGAACTCACGGCAAGGATGTACCTAGACCTCAGTATAACTTTCAACGGAAGTCTGTCCAGTATAAATTAACTATAGTCACTTTCCTTGCAGTTTAACAGAAGTGCACTGATCCCTTCCGTAGCATATCGTAGGCCGCTGCTACGTAAACTTATTCAGAGCGCAGAAAACAAGACAAGAGAACTAACAATACCCGCGCATGGTGTATACAGTAGAATTTAGCAACAAAAGTAGCCGCGTTAAACCCTCTTTGATTTCCCTGAGGCGCTATTTTTCTGCGGGCGTTATTCTGGTGAGAGATTATATATCGTTAATTTTAATTAAAACTTTCTTGATGCTATTAATTATTTCCGCTAAATGTTGGAACCCGTGAGGCAATACTGATCCTACGACTTATCTTAGAAGAAAGATTAAGGAAAGGCAAACCTACTTTTCTAGCATTTGTAGACTTAGAGAAAGCTTTTGACAATTCTGAAGGTGCCAGGGGTAAAATACAGGGAGCAAAAGGCTATTTAGAATTGGTACAGAAACCACATGGGAGCTATAAGAGTCGAGGGACATGAAAGGGAAGAAACGGTTGGGAAGGGAGTGAGACAGGGTTGTAGCCTCTCCCTGATATTATTCAAGCTGTATATTGAGCAAGCACTAAAGGGAACAAAAAAAAAAGTTCGGAGTAGGTATTAAAATCCACGGAGAAGAAATAAAAACTTTGAGGTTCGCCGATGACATTGTAATTCTGTCAGAGACAGCAAAGAACTTGGAAGAGCAGTTGAACGGAATGGACAGTGTCTTGAAAGGAGGATATAAGATGAACATCAACAAAAGCAAAACGAGTATAATGGAATGTAGTCGAATTAAGTCGGGTGATGCTGGGGGAATTAGATTAGGAAATGAGACACTTAAAGTAGTAAAGGAGTTTTGCTATTTGGGGAGCAAAATAACTGATGATGGTCGAAGTAGAGAGGATATAAAATGCAGACTGGCAATGGCAAGGAAAGCGTTTCTGAAGAAGAGAAATTTGTTAACATCAAGTGTAGATTTAAGTGGTAGGAAGTCGTTTCTGAAAGTATTTCTTTGGAGTGTAGCCATGTATGGAAGTGAAACATGGACAATAAATAGTTTGGACAAGATGAGAATAGAAGCTTTCGAAATGTGGTGCTACAGAAGAATGCTGAAGATTAGATGAATAGATCACATAATTAATGAGGAAGTATTGAACAGAATTGGTGGCACAACTTGAGTAGAAGAAGGGGTCGGTTGGTAGGACATGTTCTGAGGCATCAAGGGATCACCAATGTAGTACTGGAGGGCAGCGCGGAGGGTAAAAATCATAGAAGGAGACCAAGAGCTGAAAACACGAAGCAGATTCAGAAGGATGTAGGCTGCAGTACGTACTGGGAGATGAAATGTCTTGCACAGGATAGAGTAGCATGGAGAGCAACACTATCGATCACCTCTCCCCTACGTGAGAATAAGCCTGACAGTTTTCTTCTGAATTAAAAGAGCAATTATAGCTGTCATCCGCGGCACCCTTTGAGCACAATGGTACGTCGAGGATATTCTATGCCTCGTTTTCTTGCCCTTCCCGGCAAGCGATACTGGGCTTACATTTCAGCAAGATAATCCCCGCCTGCACACGACGAGAGTTCCCACCTCTTACCTTCGTGCTTGCCAAACCATGTCTTGGCCAGCAAGGTCTCAAACCGCTCCCCAATTCAGAACCTTTGCACCGTTATGGGGACGACCCTCTAACCAGCTCGGGAATCCGACGATCTGAAACACCAGTTGGACAGAATTTGGCACGAAATCCCTCAGGAGGACATCGAACAGCTCACTCAATCAATGCCAAGTCAAGTAACTGCTTGCATAAGGGCCAGAGGTGGGCCAACGCGTTACTGACTTTCTCAATTTATGAAGTTCAAAACGGTTCAAATGGCTATAAGCACTATGGGACTTAACATCAGAGGTCATCAGCCCCCTCGACGTAGAACTACTTAAACCTAACTAACCTAACGACATCGCACACATCCATGCCCGAGGCAGGATTCGAACCAGCGACCGCAGCAGCAGCGGTGTTCCGGACTGAAGCGCCTCGAACCGCTCAGCCACAGCGGCCGACCTTTGGGAAGCGATTTCTCTCGAATAAATCATCAAATTTTTCCGATACTGTAATCATTTCTTTGTCCATAGATGAATATCACGTCTATTGCTTTCCGTCCCATTTGGATTATTTCTTCGTGGTGCATTTTTTTAATGTACTTTGTCAGCTCTGGATTGTGACCACCATTGTCGTCCCACCACACACGGCCACTGCGTGGGTAGGCGTGGCTACTGTCTGGTTGGTGCTACGGAGACATTTCGAATCAAGATAGCTGTAACGGAACTTGAATGGCGTAAAGTTATCGTTAAAAACGCACGCCGCGCGATTTGTTACAATTTGGTTGGTCATAATAATAGTAACATGCTTTTGAATACAATTACAATATAACGGCGATACCTGTTTAGTGTTATTGGAAATAATATGTAATAAATTAATGAGTAAGGTAGCCGATCCTGTAAGAAAAGGTAAAATTGGGCATATTAAGGTGTTTTGCTTTATATCGACTAAGCCGATGATACGGCGTCTTCTTTTATCATTTACTCTTAGAAAAAAAAAACAAGTAAAGTAGTGCTAATTGTGCTTTGTGAAAAATATAGGGGCGAACTTTAAATAGCTACAGTGTATAATCAGACTAACAAATGGACATTCAGTTACGAGAAATAGCGGATAATGAAGTGTGGTCATTAAACTGAGTACAACTACAGGGCGGTCAATTCCGGGATAAGTCTATTCGCATCTCACGAGGGACGCGGTATTGAGACCGTTTTTTTCTTTTTTTAATTATTTCGCGGAGAGCGGGCTTCCATTTATAAAAAGGAGAAAAGCTGTATCATTATCATTGACTGTTGGTGTCAAGCAACCAATACTGTTCATCAAAGGGTTTCGGTGAATGAGTGGTGAATGCGAAATTAAACTGTGAACGAAGTTATGTTAAATAAAACAGAAGAGACAAGACAGTTTGGTCGTATCTGTTATTATTCCATAAACTGTAACATTGCTTCTCGTTGTACGAAGCCTTTATAGACGATCGTTATGACAATTTGCTTTGAAGGCATCTCGTTACGAGTTAAGTTTTGGGGACCTGGTCAAGAGGGGATTGTTCGTAGATACTAACTACTGCAGCTATTCTGGAATCAGGTGCTACCGTGACCGTTGTGTGTTGTCAATGGCTTAAGGTCATCATATCTCATGCTCTAAGGTCGACGCGCCTTTCCTCTTGGTATAACGGTGTCTCAGGGTAACAACGACAACACCGACGACGAAAGAAGATACGGTAGAGTGCCGCGGTTACATTACGAGGAATAGTATGGTAAGAATAGTTACAGTTGGAGAACAAGATCCTCGCTCTGCTTGTGAGGGCGTGGCCACGGATCACGCCTACAAGAGACAAGACACGTCGCGAGTGATTACTGCACCGGCTCCAGTTTGGCGCCCCGTTAAGCCGCGCTATCACTCCTCTGATTTTTAAATGAGTCAACCAGTGGGAGAGAGACGAGGGAATGTGTTTCATCGGGCACGCCTGCGTCCCTGCGGCGCCAGCTAGGCCCGCAGGTCGCTGCATGGTTCCCTTCGTAAAGCCGTCGGCACACGGGCCGTGCATCCGAACGTTCAGCGTTGAGCATGGAGTGGAACA
Organism: Schistocerca gregaria; assembly: GCF_023897955.1. NCBI lineage: Eukaryota > Metazoa > Arthropoda > Insecta > Orthoptera > Acrididae > Schistocerca > Schistocerca gregaria. The sequence goes on along the minus strand of NC_064924.1, from coordinate 124,155,177 downwards.
TCGGGGATTTTTTCCGAACGTGCAGAGAAATATTTGACACGTCGGATGTTCTGAACGTGCGTTTGAACGTTGACCAACGAGATAGCACAACAGCAACTACGTCACAAGCACCCCACCTCCATTCAGTTTGTGACGCGCCATATTGGCTTTCAGTTGAAGCCTGCATGTATGTACGCCGTTTCTCAGCACCAGAAAACTGACGATCTCTCGAAAACCCGTCATTAATTGTATGAGTGGTTGTGATAAAATGAAAGGAAAAGTAACAATCGTTGTAAAATAGTTGCGTATTATGCGAGTATGCGTATTATGAGAGTATGCCATTTCAAGGCAACGGCATGTTGAGGAGCCATCAGAAACGCATTGTTCTTGGTACAATTTGCTTTAGTTAAATTTCAGTTAAAGCATTCAGGAAGCGCTAAGTTGATAGATATAGTCACCTGAGATTTGTGGTCGATTTAGCTCAATGTAGACGGTCTTAGATTCGTAACGAAAAGTTTGATGAGATGCTCGTTATATATGTATTGCCTGACCTTCGCATTTTTAATATGGTCTGATACTTTGTTATTCGTTTAATATAAGTGTACACCACAATACTGCACACCAGTCTCAAGACGCAATCAATACCTTCGCTGCCCGATAACAACGAAGTCCCTGATGACAGTGACTATGAAGCAGAGTTATTAAACACGCTTTTCCGAAAATCCTTTGCCAAAGAAGCGAAGTAAATATTCCTGAATTCCAATCAAGAACAACTGCCAAGATGAGAAACATAGAAGCAGATATCCTCGGTGTAACAAAGCAGCTTAAATCAATGAAGTCAAGGCCACCGGTCCAGACTGTATACCAGTCAGGTTCCTCTCAGACTATGCTGATAAAATAGCTCCATATTTTGCAGTTATATACAACCACTCGCCCACAGAAAGAGCCGTACCTAAAGATTGGAAAACTGCTCAAGTCATACCAATACCCAAAGAGGGCGCTTCAGTCTAGAACCGCGCGACCGCTACGGTCGCAAGTTTAAATCCTGCCTCGCGCATGGATGTGTATGACGTCCTTAGGTTAGTTAGGTTTAAGTGGTTCTAAGTCCTAGGGGACTGATGACCTAAGATATTAAGTCCCATAGTGCGCAGAACCATTTGAACCATTTTTGAACCCAAAAAGGGAAGTAGGAGTAATTTGATGAATTACAGGCCTATATCACTCACGTTGATTTGCAGTAGGGTTTTGTAACGTATACTGTATTAGAACATTATGGAGTACCTCGAAGAAAACGATTTATTGACACATAGTCAGCAAGGATTCACAAAATATCGTTCTTGTGAAACACATGAAGTAATAAGTGCTATCGACAGGGGATGCGAAATTGATTCCACATTTTTAGACTTCCAGAAGGCTTCCGACACCGTGCCTCACAAGCGTCTTCTAACCAAACTGCGTGCCTACGTAGTATCGCCTCAGTTTTGCGACTGGATTCGTGATTTCCTGTCAGAAAGGTCACAGTTTGTAGTAATAGACGGAAAGTCATCGAGTAAAACAGAAGTAATATCCGGCGTTCCCCAAGGAAGTGTTATAGGCCCTCTATTGTTCCTGATCTATTTAACGACATAGGAGACAACCTGAATAGCCGTCATAGATTGTTTGCAGACGATGCTGTTATTTACCGCCTTGTAAAGTCATCAAATGATCAAAACTACTTGCAAAATGATTTAGATAAGATATCTGTATGATGCGAAAATTTGCAGTTGACCCTGAATAAAGAAAAGTACTAAAAAAATCAGCTGAATTTCGATTACGCGATAAGTTACACAAAACGGAAGGCTGTAAATTCATTTACATACTTATGGATTACCTTTACAAATAACCTAAATTGGAACGATCACATGGATAATATTGTGGGTAGAGCAAACCAAAGACTGCGATTCATTGGCAGGTGCAACAGGTCTACCAAAGAGACTTCTTACACCACGCTTGTCCGCCCTATTCTGGAGTATTACTGTGCAGTATGGGATCCGCATCAGGTGAGACTGACGGATGGCATCGAAAAAGTACAAAGAAGGGAAGCTCTTTTTGTATTATCACGAAATAGGGGAGATAGTGTCACAGAGATGATACGTGAATTGGAGTGGCAATCATTAAAACAAAGGGGTTTTTGTTGCGACGGGATCTTTTCATGAAATTTTAATCCCCAGTTTTCTCCTCCGACTGCGAAATCATTCTGTTGGCACCCACCAATATAGGGAGAATTGATTATCACGATAAAATAAGAGGAATAAGGGCCCACACAGAAAAGTTTAAGTGTTCGTTTTTCCTGCGTGCCGTTCGAGAGTGTAACGGTAGAGAGACAGCTTGAAGGTGGTTCATTGAACCCTCGGCCAGGTTCTTTATTGTGAATAGCAGAGTAATCACGTAGATGTAGATGTAGAGTGAGTTTGTTCGATTGGCTTAATCTACAGGACAGCTTGCAGAATCTGAAGTAAGATATTCTGCCCTTTTTTTCTTTTAAGTTTTGTAATTCACATGTTGTGAAGATTTTCCTACTGAACAGCAACAGTGACCTCAGGGTTCTACTAAAAAGTGAAATTGATGAAATAATTTTCACCTTATGTGGAGAACTATTATAAATTTGTATCGCTAATTGTAGTGGAACTTTTATACGCTGATTTCCTTGTTGACTGGACATGGCACTTTCCTTTTTAACTTATAAAATGTCCATAGATATTGCAGTTTCCGTTTACGAGGTATGTCCACAAATTAAGTTCCGTTGGTTATATAAAACAAACGTGTACAGATACAGAAAAAATATTTATTGTACAAAAACCTACAACTGTTAAACTACGTTTCTGCATAGCTTCCGAAATTTTGTAGGTACTTGTCATAGCGTGGCACAAGTTTTTATATGCCTTCTTCATAGAATGTTGCCAACTGTCTATTCAATCATGTGGTAACATGTTCTTTCTGCTAGTCATCATCGTTGAAGTGTTGACCATGAAGGACAGATTTTAGGTGTTAGAAGAGATGAAAGTCGCTAGGAGCGAGGCCCGGGTAGTACGGAGGATGATCAAACGCGTCCCATTGAAATTCCCGTAAAAGTTGTTTAGTCACATTCGCCGTGTGAGGTGGGGCAATATCGTGGAAATAAACAACACCTTTTGACAGTAATCCACGGCGATTGTTCTATACTGCGCGGCGCAATTTCTTAATGGTCTCGCAGTAACCATGCGCATTGATTGTTTGGCCTCTTGGTAAGAAATCAATCAGCAAAATGCCTTTTCTGCCCCAAAAACGGTGCACTTGACTTTTCGAGGTGTCAAGATTTGCTTAGGCTCAACCTTCGTTGGGGATGAAATGTGCCTCCATTCCATTGATTGCCGTTTTGTTACAGGGGTGTCGTACGATACCCAAGTTTCATCGCCCGTGACTGTCCGAGAAAGAAAACCATTGCCTTCTTCATTGTAGCGTGTCAAAAACTGAAGTGCACTGCCCATCCGTTGTTTTCTGTGTTGTTCAGTGAGGATTTTGGGTACCCAACGTGAGGAAGTTTATCGAAATTTCAGTTTTTCAGAAACAATTTCATGAATTAGTGATCGTGAGATTTGCAGAACTTCTATAGCAAGGCCACTAAGTCTAAACTTACGGTTGTGCCTAACCTTCTCTTCAATTGTGTAAACCAGTTCATCAGTAGCGACAAGCGGACGTCCACTTCGTTCTTCATCGTACACCAGATCACGTCCTTCATTTAACAGTCTGATCCATATTCTAACTATTGAATCACTCATAGCATTTTGTCCATAAACCTCGCAGATTTGCCGATGAATTCCCTTGGGCCTAACTGTCTTTGGATTTAGAAAACGAATCACAGATCTGAATTCACACGGGGCGGCATTTTCAATTACCGCTGACATTATAAAGAAGCACTATAAAGCACACATCGGCAGCAGCGATCTGAAAACGGCGTACATGTCTTCTCCTTGAGTCAGTAATTATTGTCGCGCATGCTCGTAACTGCGATCGTAGCGCTGCCGCGGATAGATGTAGAAACGGAACTTACTTTGTGGACGACTCTCAATACCATAGACAGAATAATATGACTAGCGTAAGAATGAGGGAGAAAATGGTCGTTTTAATAGAGCTAAAGTAGGAATTTTACGCAGGCCCATTTCGTAAACACGGTGATTTACGAGATAGTCAACAGCTGCCACGGGAGTGCGTTGTGAGCCAGCCGGTGTGACCGAGCGGTTCTAGGCGCTTCAGTCTGGAACCGCGCGGCCGCTACGGTCGCAGTTTCGAATCCTGCCTCGGGCATGGGTGTGTGTGATGTCCTTAGGTTAGTTAGGTTTAAGTAGTTCGAAGTTCTAGGGGGCTGATGACCTCAGTTGTTCAGTCCCATAGTGCTCAGAGCCATTTGAACCGTTTTTGAGTTCCTTGCGATCGCGCACATCACGTTGAGGCCCACGGACGGTGTGCACAAGTCGCATCGTATCTGGGCGTTCAGCAGCACGTTGAACTCAGCACTCTCAGCGTTGACGTTCGAAAGCAAGGCCTGTGTACCGACAGCTTAAAGACCCTATCGTGTACTGAGTAGCTAGCAGACCTCCCGCCGACGCGTCATCCGGGCCATTTTCTCGTCTGTCTTGTGACACAAAGTACATTGTAGAGCCCATACTTACGAAGAATTTAACAAGGGAACATAACTCATTTTTTTATGTCTGATTAAGATTGATTTCCCATTGCCCCACAATCAAAGTTGGAGCAAGCTATTATTGATTGATTTCTTGCAGTACTTTATGTCGTTTTAGATGACTATGCTTATTGCTCCCCTATAAAGGTACTGTAAGTAGCATAACATAAAATCAGTCGGTCAGTTGGTTGACAGAGGATAACTGACCGACTTGCTCTAATTTCTACATCTACATAACTACTCTGCTATTAACACTTACATTACTGGCAGAGGGTTCATCAAACCACTTTCAAACTATTTCTTGCTTTTCCACTCTCACAGAACTCAGGGAAAATGAACACTTAAATATTTCCGTATGTCCTCTTATTTCTCTTATTTTATTACGATGATAATTTCTCGCTATGTATGTGATTGTAAACAAAATATTTTCGTGATGACACAAAACCACCTGCCCTCGTCAAGATATCTTCGATGTCTTCCACGAGTCTTATCTCATGCGGATCCCACATCGCACAGCAGTAATCCAGAAGAAGACGGACAAGCGTAGCGCAGGCAGCCTCTGATTTGGTTTCCTGACAACATTATCTATGTGATCTTTCCAGTTTAAGTTGCTGTTAACCATAGATTACTAAATCTTAGTAAAATTTATAATTGCAGTAGGGTATAAAACAGGATCATTTTCTCCTTAATTTTTTGTTAATTAACCAAACCCTCGTAAAATTTGTAATTGCAGTAGGGTATAAACCAGGATTATTTTCTTATTAAATTGGTGTTAATATACCATTGGCGATGTAATAATTTATTAATGCATAACCTATAAATTATGACTTCCTTTGAATAAAATGTAGAATAGTAAACTTTACGAACGTTTAGTAGCAACGTAACATCCCCGTTTCAAATTCTAAAGTTGGCAGTGGTAAAATACCGAGAGCGAAAGGCTATTTACAGTTTGTACAGAAACCAGATGGCAGTTATAAGAGTAGAGGGTCATGAAAGGGAAGTGTGGTTGGGAAGGAAGTGAGACAGGGTTGTAGCCTATCCCCGATGTCATTCAATCAGTATATTGAGCAAGCAGTAAAGGAAACAAAAAAATATTCGGAGTAGGTATTAAAATCCATGGAGAAGAAATAAAAACTTTGAGGTTTGTGGCTGACATTGAAATTCTGTTAGAGACAGCAAAGGACTTGGAAGAGCAGTTGGACGGAATGGACAGTGTCTTGAAAGGAGGGTATAAGATGAACATCAACAAAAGCAAAACGAGGATAATGGAATGTAGTCGAATTAAGTCGGGTGATGCTGAGGGAATTAGATTAGGAAATGAGACACTTAAAGTAGTAAAGGAGTTTTGCTATTTGGGGAGCAAAATAACTGATGATGGTCGAAGTAGAGAGGCTATAAAATGTAGACTGGCAATGGCAAGGAAAGCGTTTCTGAAGATTAGAAATTTTTTAACATCGAGTCTATATTTAAGTGTCAGGAAGTCGTTTCTGAAAGTAATGGAAGGAGTGTAGCCAAGTATGGAAGTGAAACATGGACGAGAAACAGTTAGGACAAGAAGAGAATAGAAGCTTTCGAAATGTGGTGCTAAAGAAGAATGCTGAAGATTAGATGGGTAGATCACATAACTAATGAGGTGGTATTGAATAGAATTGGGGAGAAAAGGAGTTTGTGGCACAACTTGACTAGAAGAAGGGATCGGTTGGTAGGACATGTTCTGAGACATCGAGGGATCACCAATTTAGTATTGGAGGGCAGCGTGGAGGGTAAAAGTCGTGGAGGGAGACCAAAAGATGAATACACTAAGCAGATTCAGAAGGATGTAGGCTGCAGTAGGTACTGGGAAATGAAGAAGCTTGCACATGATAGAGTGGCATGGAGAGCTGCATCAAACCAGTCTCAGGACTGAAGACCACTACAACAACAACATCCCCCTTGCTATTCTAAGGTTCCTAGGTATTTAGCTCAATTGACAGCCTTAGATTTGTGTGATTCTCCGTGTAACCCAAATTTGTCGAAATCGCTTCTGTATGCCTGTAAATTACCTCACAATTGTCGCTATTTAGAGTCAATTATGACTTTTCACACCATGTATCGTAGATATCTTGTCTAAATCATTTTGCAGTTGGTTTAGATCTTCTGATGACACTGCGACACGGTAAATGGCAGCATCATTTGCAAACAATATATGAGGGCTGCTCAAGCGATTTACTAGATCGTTTATGTATATTAGGTACAACAGAGATCCACTTAACTGGGGAACGCCAAATTTTACTTTTGTTTCACTCGTTAAATCTGCGTCGATTACTAAGAACTGTGACCTTCCTGATAGCATATCACAAACTGCACGTTGCCCTCAGGTTACAATTTATCTCCTACTGTTTGTGAGCGAATTTCGTGAAGCATTTCTTTCATGAACAGTACAGAGAGATACAAAATTACCTATGTTGTTGGTTGGCAGGTGAGTCAACACCGTGTTAGTAGAGGAGGCCGAAATGCACGCGTTTTAGCTCACGCAGGCTGGCGTGAGGTCTGGAACATGACAAGGGAATTAGAATTGAGAAAAACGGACGTAGCTGGTGGAATACTTAACTTTAATCCATTAATGATGCACGTCGCTCGTGACAGTACATGATTCACAATATCAATGGTAACTGAATATGGCGCCTTGCTAGGTCGCAGCAAATAACGTAGCTGAAGGCTGTGCTAACTATTGTCTCGGCAACTGAGAGCGTATTTTGTCAGTGAACCATCGCTAGCAAAGTCGGCTGTACAACTGGGCGAGTGCTAGGAAGTCTCTCTAGACCCGCCGTGTGGCGGCGCTCGGGTCTGCAATCACTGATAATGGCGACGCGCGGGTCCGACGTATACTATCGGACCGCGGCCGATTTAAAGGCTACCACCTAGCAAGTGTGGTGTCTGGCGGTGACACAACAACCTATGCTGCTTTGATCTATGAAGTTTTATGGGGCATTGTTGCTAAAGATCCTAACTTCTATTGTCGCTTTTGACTTTCATTCATTCATTCATTCATGCATTCATTCATTACCGAGCGAGGTGGCGCAGTGGTTAGTACACTGGACTCGCATTCGGGAGGACGACGGTTCAATCCCTTCTCCAGCCATCCTGATTTAGGGTTTCCGTGATTTCCTTAAATCGTTTCAGGCAAATGCCGGGATGGTTCCTTTGAAATGGCGCGGCCGATTTCCTTCCCAATCCTTCCCTAACCCGAGCTTGCGCTCCGTCTCTAATGACCTCGTTGTCGACGGGACGTTAAACACTAACCACCACCACCATTCATTCATTGTTCTCACATCTCACTTATCTTCAGCTGCATTTCGAATGCAGCTGATTAAACCTTTTCAATGCATACTGGCAGTAAATGAAGTGTTTCTGCTCTCCCAAGGTTTAATAAGAAAAGATAGAATTCATACTGAAAGCAGCTTAACTTTTCAATACAGATTTTTTATAGCATTCTCAAACATACAAAACTTTCAGTGAGATGGTCTAATGGAAAGTGTTCTACACTGCTACCAAACTGTGATCACGTTAGACGATACTAAACGGGTAAGAAGTGATATAAAAATTGAAGGCCTATTGTTCAGTGAATCATTATGTCTTCGGAACATGATTCCCTTACCATGTACTTATGAGTTGTAGACAGGTCACGCTTTAGGCATGCTGTAACTGCTCCATTAGGCAGTTCGTTTTATACTGGGATTAAGTGGGTAAGGATTGCAAGTATGTTATTCTATAACTATTATAAATTCATGCTATCAAACTTGTTATGAGGTTGTATGAATAAAGTAAAACCATTAAGTTAAATAAAAGGAATGGCATAGTTCTAACAGCATAGACTGATCCGAGTGCGACTGCTGATATTTTTAAAACGATCGTGGGTCGTTTGGGTCCATTGTTAGGATGATTGTTCTTCTGGTCTGGGTCTACTAGTGTGCGTGTTCTACTGTTCAGACGAGGCTGGCAGGAGCGGCGCGAATATTCTCTTCGGGTAGAGGCCGCTCCTGTCATGGTGACGTCCTAATCAGGGAACTATTGGCTGACGTCGTCTCACAGCTGTCTCTGCTCATGCGTTCTTCATCTTCGTAGAGGCGCTTGTCGGTATGCCGGGAAAAGTCCGATGTATCGATACTTTCTTAAAAAAAACGTTGTTTGTGTTCGATATATCGAGAGAATATTGCTGTATCGATACGTCGAGGAAAAGATATCTACGTACTGGTCTACAAAAATATCGGCTGACCATTTAAATATACCGCCGGTTTTAGAGCTGTATATTTAAGTATTAATTTATTAGTAGATAATCGGTACGTTAACAAACAAACAAAAATTGAAAGGCAAACGGTACACGTTCACGCTTGGCCATAACCACTTTGCTAACAATGGTCTCATGTTGTGGTAAGTTCCTATGGGACCAAACAGCTGAGGTCATCTGTCCCTAAGATAACATACTACTTAATGTGACTTAAACTAACTTCCGCTGAGGACAACACAGATATCCATGCCCGAAGGAGGACTCGAAGCTCCGACGGGGGAGCTGCGCGAACCGTGGCAAGGCGCTTCAGAAGGCGCGGTTACCCCGCATGCATGCAAGTGGCACGATAAAAGATGTCCGATGGGTTCGTCGTTCGGTTTCCCCACTTAACGGATTTGTCCTGAACTTTTATGTCCACTTCCTTGCTTTTTTATTTCTGTTTTTCTAATTTTCAGCAACTGTTCCTGACGTGCGCCGATGTGAGAAAACACCACACTATTTGCGTTAAAAATTGTATTTTAACGCAGCTGGAGTGTTACTTCTTCACATCGCAAATCTTGTTACTCCATTCGCACCACCACCACCTCCCAGCGCAGTCGGACTTCTTCTTTCGTGCTACCTATACTTGCTTCACACAGTAAAAAAAGAAAGAAAGAAAGACTGGGCGTGATGAAAGCTCAAAAAGTTGTAATAGTCCTTCACACAATGAAACTGCAATTATGCTCTTCTACAATTTCAAAACATCAATGTCAATTTTTTTTAAATTGTTTATTCAATTATTGTATTATACTAATAATACCATAATACATAATAATACCATTTCACGCCAACGAGAGGAATGCTGCACTTTCTTACTGGACATGGACCATACCCAACATATCTATGTCGGTTTGGGAAGCAGGCTACACCCGCGTGTGACTGTGGTGCTGTGCAAGGCACCCCAGAACATGTGGTGTACGAGTGCCACCTCTTCGATGATGTAGCCCATGATCTCAGACAACAATTACCAAATAACGACACGTACCATCTAATAAGGCATGACAACACGTTCAACATACTAAACGAACTAGCAAATGAAATATCAAAGAAAGTCCTTAAGAACTTCCTAAAGGACACCCACTAAAAGTAATAAATTGATACCGATTAAGACCTAGTGCACCCCTCCTGTACCGCCGGGTAAGGACATGGCCAGCCGCCTCACGGCTGGAATCCGATTTGCCCTGGACTAGGAGGGAGGGGGGTACAAAAACACCGGATTGAACCACACACCAACTATGACTTATGTAATTCTTAGAATATTTGTAGAAGATAGGATAATACTCTAGAATAGACTGCAGCGAAACCAACTTGAGGGCCAGCCCAGCGCCAGCCCAGCGCTCGGTGGGCCTGGCCAACATATACTAGATTTATAGTAGCACTGGCACACCTGTAACGGTGCAGGTAGCATTAAGTCCTTAGATTAAGTAGCTTAGAACCCCACAGCGGTCAAGTTATAGTATTAACAATAGTAAAATTACCTGTAGTGTAACGTAGTGTAGTTAGTGTAGAATAATAAAGCTGCAGTTCCTTGTATCATTATTAGGACCCACTAATGAAGTTAGGTAGTGGGTTATTATGTATAATGTCAAATGTTTATCAAAAATTGCGAATAGAATATAATAGAAAATAAAAATATTGGTACGCGAGGTTGCCGTTTCGATATCTATATACCGACATGTCGCGGGGACCGGGAGGTGGGAAATCGCCAAAATATGTCGATACGTTTGAAACCTTCCCGTCTCCTCTATATTTCTTTTGTTAGGCAAGCTTCCCTTCTACAATAACTTATGAAACCTTCACTTAGGATTTCTGTCTCTTTCTTAATAATAACAAATGAAATCTTCCCTTTGAAATTAATTCTCCTTTGCACTCCTCGCATACAAATTTAAATGCTGCTTATTACAAGTGATTTTCTGATTATTTCGTCGAAACATAGAATGTGTCGTCGTCGTGGACCACAGTCGTTTCCTGCAATAACCCAATACAGTTCCTTGCCTTTTTCACTGTTACTAGGTCGCCATCTGACTGCTACATCGAACTGCGACATGAATATACACTCCTGGAAATGGGAAAAAGAACACATTGACACCGGTGTGTCAGACCCACCATATTTGCTCCGGACACTGCGAGAGGGCTGTACAAGCAATGATCACACGCACGGCACAGCGGACACACCAGGAACCGCGGTGTTGGCCGTCGAATGGCGCTAGCTGCGCAGCATTTGTGCGCCGTCGCCGTCAGTGTCAGCCAGTTTGCCGTGGCATACGGAGCTCCATCGCAGTCTTTAACACTGGTAGCATGCCGCGACAGCGTGGACGTGAACCGTATGTGCAGTTGACGGACTTTGAGCGAGGGCGTATAGTGGGCATGCGGGAGGCCGGGTGGACGTACCGCCGAATTGCTCAACACGTGGCGTGAGGTCTCCACAGTACATCAATGTTGTAGCCAGTGGTCGGCGGAAGGTGCACGTCCCCGTCGACCTGGGACAGGACCGCAGCGACGCACGGATGCACGCCAAGACCGTAGGATCCTACGCAGTGCCGTAGGGGACCGCACCGCCACTTCCCAGCAAATTAGGGACACTTTTGCTCGTGGGGTATCGGCGAGGACCATTCGCAACCGTCTCCATGAAGCTGGGCTACGGTCCCGCACACCGTTAGGCCGTCTTCCGCTCACGCCCCAACATCGTGCAGCCCGCCTCCAGTGGTGTCGCGACAGGCGTGAATGGAGGGACGAATGGAGACGTGTCGTCTTCAGCGATGAGAGTCGCTTCTGCCTTGGTGCCAATGATGGTCGTATGCGTGTTTGGCGCCGTGCAGGTGAGCGCCACAATCAGGACTGCATACGACCGAGGCACACAGGGCCAACACCTGGCATCATGGTGTGGGGAGCGATCTCCTACACTGGCCGTACACCTCTGGTGATCGTCGAGGGGACACTGAATAGTGCACGGTACATCCAAACCGTCATCGAACCCATCGTTCTACCATTCCTAGACCGGCAAGGGAACGTGCTGTTCCAACAGGACAATGCACGTCCTCATGTATCCCGTGCCACCCAACGTGCTCTAGAAGGTGTAAGTCAACTACCCTGGCCAGCAAGATCTCCGGATCTGTCCCCCATTGAGCATGTTTGGGACTGGATGAAGCGTCGTCTCACGCGGTCTGCACGTCCAGCACGAACGCTGGTCCAACTGAGGCGCCAGGTGGAAATGGCATGGCAAGCCGTTCCACAGGACTACATCCAGCATCTCTACGATCGTCTCCATGGGAGAATAGCAGCCTGCATTGCTGCGAAAGGTGGATATACACTGTACTAGTGTCGACATTGTGCATGCTCTGTTGCCTGTGTCTATGTGCCTGTGGTTCTGTCGGTGTGATCATGTGATGTATCTGACCCCAGGAATGTGTCAATAAAGTTTCCCCTTCCTGGGACAATGAATTCACGGTGTTCTTATTTCAATTTCCAGGAGTGTATTTACTCTGTTTTACTATACTCTATTAGCTGCTGGTGAGCTGTCATTATAAGTGGCTGTATTTATTACCAAAGCTGACGTTATTCTTTAATAGCAAAGCTGACGTTATTCTTTATAATTTGACTGAAGTACGTAATTCATAGTTAAACTTTTTCTTGACAACAATAACATTTTGCAAAGTTTTACGTTGATGGTTTTTGGGGTGGATTATAAACAGTAGTGCAATACTGCTGACAAAAATTAATTATGTTCTGAGTAAAATGATTTTACAAACGTTCAAATGGGACTTACTTTTTACAATAATCTTACAACTGGCATTGCGCAAACATGCCTTCGGTAGTCTTGAGTTTCTCAAAAAAGAATTCAATAATATTAGTTCCTCTTATGATAATAGTAAGCTGATGTTTCTGTACATCCGTTTTTAATCTCTTGTAAATCATAGCTGGTGGCTGGCAGGCACACCGCTCCTCTCAACCTCTCGCTTCAGACCTGCTAGCGACTCGCTTCTCGTCTCGCTTACTACCGACTTCCCACGAACGCTAAAGTGCAGTCTCTCCCGTCAACAATGCTTTCTGGTGCAGACAATTCCTGCTACCATTACAAAATGTATCAATGCGCGGTCTTTCCCGCTCTTTTCTTAAAGTGTATCCGTACGCGGTCTCTCCCGCCCTTTTTAAAATTATATCAATGTTCGGCCTCTCCCGCCAACAATACCTTGGTAGAGACAATGCCTGCTACCACAGTTATTTCCAACATGACAAATATTAATTATTCCTGCTTCATCCTATTAATAAAATATAAACATCTTCCATAAGTTGTGGTTTGACAATAGATAATGGAAATATTCAAGGCTTACACGTTTGGAAAACACACGATAAATCGAGATTTTATCTACAACACTAGATCCAATGATAATTGCTACTCGTTTGACTTTGAAAAAGAGAGAATAATTACTATAAGAACAAACAGGGACTGTCAGAGGTGTGGTTGTGCTGCATTCGGGCCGGACAGTGGCAGCCGAAACGAGTTCTCGCCGGTTGCTTTCCCCGTACCTCCCAGCGGCCGGGCGAGTTTGGGCCACAATGGACGCTGCTACACGGGAACCTCGCTGGTGGGACACGCTTCACGGCGTAAAGGACCAATGGGGGAGCAACGCCTGGCGACTCACCGGCTGGTTATAACTGAGGTGCAGCATATTCACTGGGATCCAGCGTCGGCTGTAATTACTGTACGGCAGCGAAACTTGGTACATACTCTAACGCGGAAGCAATTCACGCTGAAGAACATTTGCTCCCAAATATGGCCGCTAGGTGTAAATCTGGCGCTGCACAGCATCTCGTCGACGCCTCTGGTGCTCGTATTCACCAAATTATCTAAGCGGCGGTTAATAATATCAACATTATACCTCTCTCACTTCTTTGACCTTTCTGCCCACATCCCGTTCCTAATAGGTAACTAATGAAAAAATTTCTAAACATACTCTTTGCATTCACAGCGCCAAATTTGCACCTGGTGACCAAAATTGGAACTAACTATTTTTCCAGCTTAGACTGTTTCCACATTAACTCGTTAGAATACCTACCAATTTTGGCTGCCATTCAGCGATTACAGCCCCACTTGATTTTTGAAGTAGCTGCTCTCTAGTTATAATCAGGCGGTACTTCCCTCTTTCAGTCGCAAAGCGTCACGTCTGGTACATTTTATGACAGTTTACTCCAACACAAGTACTTAGTGTCTGTATGGAGAGGGACGTGGAAGATACGATGATCACGCATGTATTGAGGTGCAGCACCCTCACGACTGCTACGTCACACCGTCTCTCTGCCCTCTTTCTTGCGAAGGAGGATAATTCTGGTATTGTCCAAATTTTGGACATTACTTGTATAGTTTACACTACCTTTCCTCCAGCTTTACCGTTTTCTATCGAAATATCCTCATCTCCAGACGCCCTTAATTTCTGCAGACTTCGAATGGTTGTATCCACCTCGTCTATCATCACTTCCGGATTGCCGTTACTTTTACTATCAGCTATCCTATGTTTCTGACTCGTCGCGTGAACTTTGCAAATGCAGGCACTATTTCATATCTGTTGTTAATTAATGTTCCGTCTGCCATTTTAGCTGATGACGGAAAGTCTTTTCTCAACAAAACTTTTTATTTTGTTTTCTTCACTCACTTATAGTTTGCAGTTTTTCTTCTTACAATGAAAAGGAACTGTCCTATTTGCCTTCAGGATTTTCAAGATGCTTTGACCATAAATGCAAAGGAAATTGCGAATCTGATAAATGTACTCAACCTCCGTAATATCGATATAAGAACTTTCTTTGAAAGTTCCTTCCTGAGAACACAGCTATTGGTCAGGGAGCTTAGTTTTGCTTTGTCGAGAGTAGCAGTCTCGTGATGTTCTCAGTTTGGGAGGGATGGAAGCTGGCCTTCCGTGTAGTGGAGGCATCATTATTTCAAAATGATTTTGTATTAATTTATTCTGAGTAAAACATTTTGTGGAAGTAAAAGAGCCTGCCACGGTAGCCGAGAGGTTCTAGGCGCTCCAGTCCAGAACCGCGCGACGGCTACGGTCGCAGGTTCGAATCCTGCCTCGGGCATGGATGTGTATGATGTCCTTAGGTTAGTTAGGTTTACGTAGCTCTGAGTTCTAGGGGACTGATGACCTCAGATGTTAAGTCCCAAAGTGCTCAGAGCGATATGAACCATTTTGAACTGAAAGAACGTTAGAACGGAAGTTTTCTAACGCAATCTAGTTTTTCACATATTCGCAATTGTATAGTTTCTTATAGTTAGAACATTGTGTATGGTTAAATTTACTGTAAAAAGTTTTATAGTGAACCACATGGATTTCTCTTATAATTGAAACAAACATCAAGGAAAGTAATTGTACACAGGAAAATTATTAAGAAATATTTTGTTAACGTGTCATGATGTAAGAACTTTATGAAATGATGTATTGTTAGGATTTAATGAAACACAGTTTAACTTGGAGTTTTGGTTCTCATTTATCATTCGTTAAGTTTAGCTGCTAAATTTTCGTTCTTTACCTTTATATGTTTTGTATACTCACATTGCACATCGCGAGTTGTGTGCTGCAGAAGCATATTTGTGAGATGCCGTCTTGTACTGCACATCGCATGTACCGTAAATGAAATTGTGGTTTGGCCAGTCGGGGTGATGTTCCTAATAGCATCAGGCTGCAGTACAAACGATCGTTCCGTTGCTCAGGAGGCCAACAAATTTCATTATCAGTAAAATTAATGTCCATTGTAAGCTACAGAGAATGTAGGAACGTATTTGTGAAAATATCATACCACTTCATAAGTTTCAATTTACTAGAAATTTTATCACAAAGTCGTATGTGCTAATTTACACATTTATTTTCTGTGTAATTGCAATAACAGTTCTCGTACAGAGATTGTTTACAAGATTAAAATAATGATTAGCTATATTCGTGGCCGAAATTTTAATTTAAATCTGTTTGCTTTACAAATAACATACAAATTTAATTCATAACGGATATCCTCTCGCAGGCGAATAGTTTAACGTACTAGCTAGCCTGGATTTCGTATCGTGTAGCGTGTGCTTTACATACTTCATCCAAAATTTAATCCAGTTCCTTTGTCCTGCATGGAGATTTCCGCATATCAATACCAGAACAAGTTTTCTACATATTTATCAGATGCCAACCAGACACAAACACAAATTTAAGTAGAATTATTTACACGTTTCTTTCAACCAGGTTTTCATGTTATTTTCGTGTATCTTAACGAAGACATTTAAAAACAGCTGTGGTTAGCGCACAGTATTCTTTCAAGTCCGTATTATGTGTCGTTTGCCTGAGACTCTTGCTTCCTGTTTAACAATCGCTTCTGTTCGTTTGACATTGTTTTAGTTATGTTTCATAATTGATATATCTGTTAAATAACTGTCTTTGTCGTCTATGTCAGTATGACCATCATTCTCTAAGCTGCTGACCTTTTTGCTTACTTTAATGTGATATACCTCCGTCATCACACAGACTCATGTATTCCATGATATTCCTAAATCACTTAAGTTTGTAACACTACAATGAGGATTTAATGCGTCCCATTAAAATTAACCTCTGTTTAAACGCATTTTCCCCCTCACAAGTGATGCCAAGTGTAACACTTGAAACGTCCCCTTTGAACAATTATACAAGACTGTGCTTAAACTGACACACAATATCTTTAGCGCAACGCAATCTGACTTTCAAAAATCCCTACAAAACAATGGCCCTGACTAACATTAACCTATACGTTTCACAAATCGCTTACCTCACAAAAATCTTGGTTACTCGAACTACTGCAATACAGCGAGCGCCACTACTGCCAGCTAAATAAAAGATTCGAACTACGGAAGGCACTAACTGCTGATAGGCATAGTTAGCAAATGAAAGATTTTAATAGAAAACAAACGATGTATTTACCTTAATATCATCCAAAGTCATAATATATATATCAGTTCATGACATCCAGTCTTACAAATTTCAAAACTCCGCCATTTCTCTCCCCACATCCTCTGTTTTTCACATATTGTGCATATACTATGACCAACAGAAATGTGTGTAGGGAAATGAATGCTTACAAGTTACTTAATTTGCTGAACTGGAATTATGACATAAGTACATACATGAAAGATCAGAATAACTTTTGAATCATGAACTTCACACATGAGCATTAAAACAAAACAGAATAAATAATGTCCAAACATTAGAAAAATTCTACAACGTAAATCTTATTAGCTAAACAAATAAAGAAAGGAAAAACACAAATTCACATAGCATAATAACAAAGGTACAGGACAGGGTTTGTTTTCATTGTCACATTTGATACTGCAGTCCAACCCAAAACTTCATTCCATACATCTTTCGTATTATTTCAACATTTGTTTTCACCAAAACATCCTATGCAAGCATGCTTTCTGTATTATATGTTCACGTATTTCTTACCTCATTATTTATTTTCCATTATCTTACCTCATCATTTATTTCCAAGAAAATCCTACCTATACCTGCTTTCTGTACATTTTTCGTATAACTTCTCAATTTCTTCCAGTTCATTACAACTCGTTATCTCATATAGTCTACCCCCTCTTAAGCTAACTTAAATCTACTGAGCTCAGATGCTAAACTAAATGACGAGGCAATTCAGCAGCACAAAACAATTAATACAGACAGTAATGAAAAAAAATGGAAATTGTCAAAGCAAGCTACAGTAAATCTAAATTACCAAGCAATGTAACATTACAACTAATATGAGCCAATGTGCAGCAACAAGAAAAATAAATTAGTAGTAAAACTAGCTCAACAGAGTAATACAAAGTCAAATTCAGTAACACTATGCCTGGCAAACAGCAGCAGCAAATGCAATAACTTATATCTAAACATGACAAAGCTCAAGCAGAAAAAATATTACAGTAAAAATGTTTAATACCTATGTCACATCTTAACACTAGACTGATGCATCACAAAAACTTACTCTGCAAGAAAGTTACCAAATCGTTAAAAAAATTAATTGTACAATTCCTGTGAGGGGAAATGTCTGTTTGTGTTCCTCCTTTTTTACGAAAGTACATCATAAAATTATTCTTTACTGGGTCTGTAGAGAGAAAGTAGTTACATTAGTGCATGTAATAAATTTTAATTTAAACAGTGCTGCGGTGCAACAAGAAACTAGATATTAAAGAAAATAGGTAAAGCAAGGCGTGAAACGTCATTCGCTAGCCATAAGGCATTTCATAATGCAGTAAACACTCTTCCAATTAGCAAGACAATAGAAATGAAATGTTTCTCATCATTTCATTTCAGTATCATAAATTAAGGACTCTACAGTGTAATCATGTTTTCAAGTTTGAGGGTGTATTTACGATGCTTTCTAGAAAGGAATGTCAATAGCCAGGATAATGGCCTCGCTTTTTTTCTCCACCTGTGCCTCTGACAGGCACACACTAATGGCTTTTTTCTAGGCGCCTGTCTCGCAGCTGGGTGTCCAAGACGCATTACGTGCAGGTGGTCAGTTAACTTTCTTACCGAAATATTTACGACACCAGTTTCCGCTACAGTGGCAGTCTCATATAAAAATATTTCACAGGTCGAGAATTTGCGTTTCAAATCTATAGAAACAAAATCCTGTCATTGTAATACATTCACGCATTTACATACATTTCATAACTCTGAAAGTACGATTCTTGGTTTCCAACAACCTTTTTCACAAACCAGAGTCCCTAACCACTACTCATTATTCCTTACCTTATTCGGCGACACTTCTTCAATATTTCATCATAACAGATACTCATATAGCATCAGCTTATTGATCATAAACATACCGCAACAGCATAATACACATAGTCATCGTAATAATATCATAACACCTCAGTCAACTCTCAAAATCGTCGTAGCTTTCTGCAATAATGTCAAAACCTAAAAAAATTCTCTGCTCATGTCGAAAGTGTCATCTGCCTCAAACATACCTTAAAAATCATGATCCCATACCAAATACGTCATTCAAAGCTCTCATAGTATCACAATGGTTCTGAAAAAATATGAAGAGTTCACAAAGTACAGAGAAAATACAGTTTCATAATTGTGAAGTTATCCAACTGTGTAATTGTGTAAACATGTGTCACTGATGTAGTAAAAAATGTTTGTGTCTCCCAGTTAAATGATCAGATAGTCGTGTAATTTATGTGTTAGAGGAATATGGTATCGATGAGTAAAGTTGTATAAGCAAATACCATATTAGCTAGGGCTCCTTGTGCTTGCCAGACACATGGTACACAAAGTAAGCGTGTACCCCCCTGAGGATTATTTTTTTTTTCTACTGCCAGCTAAATAAAAGATTCAAACTACGGAAGGCACTAACTACTGATAGGGATAGTTAGCAAATGAAAGATTTTAATAGAAAACAAACGATGTATTTACCTTAATATCATCAAAAGTCATAATATATATAGCAGTTCATGACATCCAGTCTTACAAATTTCAAAACTCCGCCATTTCTCTCCCCACATCCACCACTGCTGGCGGCTCACCTCCAACTGCGCAACGCTACGCGCTGTTCGCATCCAGCTGCCACTGCCCAACATTACAATGGCAGACAACACAGCAAACCAGCCATAGACTGCACACAGCACAGCCAGTGATTTTCATACAGAGCGCTACGTGGCGTTACCAATAAGAAACCTAAACAGCCTACTTACACGCTGTCACAGCAGAGGAATGATTTTCCGAAATATTGTCTGCCACAATATGAAACCGGAGACGCTGCGTGTGATTTATGGATGAACGTCTAGTGCCTCTGGCCCCCAACGTCTCGTAACAGAACTGCAGCCGGTTCGCTGACCTGGCGTCTTGTAGACGTTACTCCAGTTGATATTTTCTCGAACGGTCGCGAGTTCTAACGCTTGTGTAATAAACATTGCATAATAATGCGGCAAGTGGGTATGTTTAAATGCTAAGCACTATAAGAACCGTAAAATGTTAGGGTGCCCATTAATTTCCTTATAATTCACCAAGTACAAAATTAATAAAACGATTTCTGGAACGAGTTTATCATTAACAATCATAACATGATTCATGGTCATTAATCATTAGTTCCCTAGCTCCGGAAAGGTCACAGAATGCTTCATAGTTTCTTAGAATCCACACGATATCCGCCCAAATGTGCTTTCGGAGGCAAATTTAACAATTAATTCCGTCTTTACGTGAAGCTGAACTTTGCACACTAGTTCGCGAGTTGCCACCTCGAAAACCGATCGTAGACTGCCTCGGATTAACGCAGCACCGCACAAGTACTTTAGGTCGTCCGGGGCAATCAACAAACTGTTCCGTCCTTACACGAGATCGGGCAACGGCCTTGCCGCAATGGATACACCGGTTCCTGTGAGATCACCGAAGTTAAGCGCTGTTGGGCGTGGCTGGCGCTTGGACGGGTGACCATCCAGCCGCCATGCACTGTTGCCATTTTTCGGGGTGCACTCAGCCTCGTGATGCCAATTGAGGAGCTACTCGACCGAATAGTAGCGGCTTCGGTCAAGAATACCATCATAACGACCGGGAGAGCGGTGTGCTGACCCCACGCGCCTCCTATCCGCAGCCTCCCCTGAGGATGACACGACGGTCGGATGGTCCCGGTAGGCCACTCCTGGCCTGAAGACGGAGTGCCCCTCTCTCTTTACATTAGGTCAGATTTCATACGTGGCTTCACGTATTATATCTTCCGAAACAGATCGGTGACTAGTAGTGAGCTATCTTAGCATTCTGGTGCCTATCCATTTCAGGGGTCCATCCTTTCTACAGATAAGCACTGACAGCCAGTAACTAAAATTTGTAACTAGTATTTCCTCATAAACTGATAACGAAATGATTGTTAACGAGTTCTCAGTCCACGTAATGTGATCACAATGGCTGGAGCTGTATATTGACATTCATAAAAGTAAACATAAATAATAAAAGATTAGCTCCTTGGCGCCCAGCGTGGGAGGTGGATCCCCTCTGTCTCTCTCTGTTCCAGTACGATACGCCTCTTGCTCGCCCGGCCTTTCTCACGCTATGTGACCATCTGGCGGGTCGTTCGACCAGTCCGCTTTTTGTCACCATACCTGCTCGCCAGCCTGCCGTAACAAAATTTTCCTATACCGTGCATTAAAACGCAGAAAGAGAAATGAGATCAACCTGGTCAGGGATGTAGCATAGACGCCACAAGCTGAATACCAGGCTGGTTCCTTTCTAAGGGCAAGGCCAGTTTTTATTCCACAACCCAACTCAATCCAAGCTTGTGCTCCGTTTCTGACGACCTCGTGGTAGACGAGACGTTAAACCTCAATTTTTCTTCCTCCCTTAACGTGTCCTACGTTTTTTCATCGCCTACTCTTGGTTTTCTTTCTAAAATTTTTTCTTTGCAATACATTTCTTGAAAAGTCACCTGTTCTAACAAGGGAACCTCCCCACGCACCCCCCTCAATTTAGTTATAAGTTGTCACAGTGGATAGGCCTTGAAAAACTGAACGCAGATCAATCGAGAAAACAGGAAGAAGTTGTGTGGAACTATGAAAAAAATAAGCAAAATACACAAACTGAGAAGTCCATGCGTAAGATATGAAACATGAATGTGAGTTTAGGGCTAAGGAGTGCCGTGGTTCCGTGGTTAGCGTGAGCAGCTGCGGAACGAGAGGTCCTTGGTTCAAGTCTTCCCTCGATTGAAAAGTTTACTTCTTTTTATTTTCGCAAAGTTATGATCTGTCCGTTCGTTCATTGACGTCTCTGTTCACTGTAATAAGTTTAGTGTGTGTATTGCGACCGCACCGCAAAACCGTGCGATTAGTAGACGAAAGGACGTGCCTCTCCAATGGGAACCGAAAACATTTGATCGCAAGGTCCTAGGTCAAACGATTCCTCCATAGGAATTCGCTGTAGTCGACTGGCGTCGTGTGTTTCGATGTTTGTTTAGGTGTAGCGTCCCCATACTACGGCGCAGTTACCTCGCATCGGACGGACAGGTAATAATTGTCTGAAAATAAAAAAAAAAATTTCACACAAGGGGAGACTTGAACCAAGGACCTCTCATTCAGCAGCTGCTAACGCTAACCACGGGACCACGGCGCTCCTGAAAATACGCTATCCTTGATGGTGCAGATCTTACGCATGGACTACTCAGTTTGTATATTTTGCTTATTTTTTTCATAGTTCCACACAACTTCTTCCTGTTTTCTCGATTGATCTATGCTCAGTTTTTCAAGACCTATCTACTGTGCGGGTGCGGGTGCGATGGCGAGGTTCCCTTGTAAGTAAATATCCAAATAGTTTCGTTTTACTCTTTTGGATCCACATCTACATCTACGTCCATACTCCGCAAGCCACCTTGAGTACCTCTATCGGTTCTCCCTTCTATTCCAGTCTCGTATTGTCGGCATACCTCTGTGTGGGCTCTAATCACTATGATTTTATTCTCATGGTCTCTTCGCGAGACATACGTAGGAGAGAGCAATATGCTGCTTGACTCCTCGGTGAAGGTATGTTCACGAAACTTCAACAAAAGCCCGTACCGAGCTACTGAGCGTCTCTCTCGGAGAGAGAAGTTTATCTATCATTTGCGTAACGCTTTCGCGATTAGTAAATTATCCTGCAACGATCGCGCTGCTCTCCGTTGGATTTTATCTTCCTCGTCTGTCAACCCTATCTGGTACGGATCCCACACCGGTGAGTAGAATTCAAGCAGTGGGCGAACATGTGTACTGTAACGTACTTCCTTTGTTTTCGGAATGCATTTCCTTAGTATTGCTACGACGTTTATCAGCTCTTTGCTGTCTTTGACAACATCGTCACTGGAGTTTGTTAACCTGCTTCCCGTTGTCTACTCAAGTGGCACATTTTTGTCGTATCGCATGCGGATGACTTTTTTTATGTTTACATCTACTCAATTTGTGCAAGACGAGTTAATGGAAGATTATGAAATTGATAAAAAGATTATTTACTACTAGCAGACAAACCCAGCATTTCCCGGGTATTCACTTTCCTGATTAGAAACGAAAACAAAAAAATAAATAGTGTTTGCAGTGAAATATTGAAACAATGTTATCCCCATGTACTCCTCAAAATCTCTTTGAAATTATGAGACAGTCACAGAAAGAAATATGCACATTGCACAAATGTCTAAGCACAGTATCCAAATCAAGAAACGTGATCCCGAACAGTTTCTGTTCGCTGGGCGCAGATGCTTCGCGCATCTACAATGCGATTTTGTAAACGTCTGTATGACAAGGTGTCTTCGTAGCTCTATCCATGCCAATCGTTTTCTCCTACATAAGTTTACGCTTCGCAGTTGAAAGCTGTCGAAAGTGCTGTTAGATGTCATGCAGTTCCTTAATTTGACTCTGCTGTAACAGTGGCGTAGTAGTAAAGAATAAATGTATTAAAACTTCACAAACGATGCGGCATTTTTTCACGATCTCTGTCTTTATAACGTTGTATCTCTTGAACTACATGTCGTACTGTGAGGTATTTGTGTAGGTATATTCAGCGGCATATGTCGATTCAGTCAGCGAAATATGTTATGAATAGAGATAGTAGCAAAGAAATAATAAGTTTGAAATTTCCTGGCAGAATAAACCTGTGTGCCGAACTGAGACTCGAACTCGTGGCCTTTGCCTTTCTCGGGCAAGTGCTCTACCATTTGAGCCACCCACGAACGACTCACGCCCTCTGCTCACAGCTCCACTTCTGCCAGTACCTCGTCGCCTACCTTTCAAACTTTACAGAAGCTCTCCTGCAAGAGGGCGTGAGTCGTGCTTGGGTAGCTCAGATGGTAGAGCACTTGCTCACGAAAGCGCCGGCCGCTGTGGCCAAGCGGTTCTAGTCGCTCAGTCTGGAACTGCGCGACAGCTACGGTCGCAGGTTTGAATCCTGCCTCGGGCATGGATGTGTGTGATAGTGAAGTCCCATAGTTCTCAAAGCTATTTGAACCATTTTTTGCCGGCACGGTAGCTCAGCGTGCTCGGTCAGAGGGTTAAGTGCCCTCTGTAACAAAAAAAAAAAAAAAAAAAAACTGAGTTAATAGATCAACAACGAACTTAAAAGGGTGTCTTACGACTTCCGCCCCGAGCAGATACAACGAACGACAAAGAACAAAATGAAAAAAAGGCAAAGGTCCCGAGTTCGAGTCTCGGTCTGACACACATTTTTTAATCTGCCAGGAAATTTCATATCAGCGCACACTCCGCTGCATAGTGAAAATCTCATTCTGAAATAATAAGCTTAAACTCTATGCATTATGTAGCAGTTTTCACGCATCTCGGTGTACATGGCGTGATATCTTCTGACCTGTGATAGCTAGGTGATTCTTACCGCGATTGTTGCCTGACAGTAAGGGAGATGTCTACTAAGTTGAAATCGTTTTTGTGGTTTAGGAGAACTCAAAGACACACACACACACACACACACACACACACACACACACACATACATACACACGCATTATGTCGTAATGTCGCAGGGCTCGATCAAGGATCCATTACTGTCCTTGGTCTCCGTAAACATTGGGTCGAAACTACGTACCTTAAGAGCAACGATAAATTTTTCATCTTCGATACTGTGAAACAAATCTCTTCTACTGCAAGTTCCTTGTTTTCCATATTTTGGGAACTGGTACTATGTACCAAAACAAAAAACTCCAGTAAACATGTGCCCTAAAATGCATTACTTAAGAGCTATGAGCACTTGTTCATCTTTGCTACTTTGAAAAACAACTCTTCTAGTGATCAAGTGCTCGTAACTTTTAAGGCATGCTATTTAGAGAACATGTTTGCCGAACATTTTTTTCTTATTTTGGTTCATATTATCACTTTCCAAAATATGGAAAGGAAAGAACTTGTAGTAGAAGAGATTAGTTTCACAATATCGAAGATGAAAAATTTCTCGTAGCTCTTAAGGTATGCAATTTCGACGAGGATCGAGTATTTTCAACTATATGCTTTTACGACATTATGATACACCCTATATATCTATTGATTTTCCCGGTGGATTGCACTTTGGTCAGCCTGAACGTCATGCATGTATCAGCAGCAAAAAAGAACTAACTTTGCCTCTCGATTCAAATAGAACGATAGATCGTTAACAGAGAACAAGGACAGTAACGGATCCATGATCGAGCCCTACGGAACAACCAATGTGTTTTCTCCCTAGGAATATGATATGGCGTCCCTGTTTATATTATCCAAACATGCCAGCGTAACGTCCTGCATCCTGTGTCTTGCACGAAACCAGGTGTTTCCTCAGAGAGCTTCGTGTCGACGGCGATTGATCACGAAAAGCAAAAAATTAGGTTTCGAGTTGGGTAAATTTTTATTTTTCACGACATATTAAAAACACTGCAGCTGCGACATTTCGGAAAGGTTTTTAGTGATATCGTTTCATGTGATTGAGTCTTCACTGACTACTCCCACATTCACCCTACTCAGTTAATTTCCATGAAATTAGTGCAACGAGTACACTGAGATGAGAAAAAACAAAACTGTGGACAAATGTTGGACAATTAACAGCGTGTCGCACGCACACCCATAGGGTGTGTGCTGCATAAAACTGATGATCAACGTGTAACTGTTGTGTATTTTGTCTTGATCTGCACCAGCAGTGAGGTGAACGTCGAGTGTCTTCTTCCTTAGAATTGAAACACGAGGAGGGGGGGGGGGGGGGGGGTGGCGGCTTGATACGGACGGCGACTGTGCAGTGCGACGGACCCTTTCGTGGCAACTTACGACGAGAGGTCAGGAGTCACTAGCGATGAAAACAACGCATCGCATCGTTTGATTTCTGCGAGACCACGAATGTTTTCTGCAACATTACATCATCTTCTGCAGCTGTAATAGAGGTATGCAGCTGATGTAACGCATCTTCTGTCATGCAAAGTCGACTCCCTAATAAACGTATTTGGAAACGCATAATATAATTAACCGAGCAAAAATTACGTGGTAGGTACAGATACACTCAAGTGACGAAAGTCATCGTATAGTGATGTGCACATATACAGATGGAGGTACTATAACATACATAAGGTATAAAAGGCCAGAACATCAGCAGAGCTTTCATTTGTAAGCAGGTGATTCATGTGAAAAGGTTTCCACCTTTATTATGGCCACACGACGGGAATTAACACACTTTGAACGCAGATTGGTAGCTAGAACTACACGGGTGGGACAGTCCATTTCGGAGATTTTTAGGGCATTCAATAGTCCGAGATGCACAGTGTCGAGATTGTGCTGGAAATACCAAATTTCAAGAATTACCTCTGACCACGGACAACGCAGCGGCCGACGGCCTCCAATCAACGATGGAGAGCAGCGTCGTTTGCGTAGAGTTATCAGTGCTAACAGACAAGCAACACTGTGTGAAGTAACCGCAGATATCAATGTCTGACGTACGACGAACGTCTCCATTAGGGCAGTACTGCGAAATAGGGCTTTAATGGGCCACGACAGCAGACGAACGACGCGAGTGCCTTTGCTAACACCACGGCATCGTCTGCAGCGGCTCTACTGTACTCGTGACCATTTCTGTTGGACCCTAGACGATTGGAAAACAATCGCCCCGTCAGATGAGTCCCGATTTCAGTTAATAAGAGCTGATGGAAGGGGTCAAGTGTGGTGCAGACCACACTAATCAATGGACCCAGCTCCTGGATGCTGCATAATGTCATGGGTTGTGTTAGCATGGAATGGAATGGGCCTTCTGGTCAGACAGAGCCGATCATTGGCAAAAAAATATGTTCGGCTAATTGGAGACCATTTTCAGCCATTTATGGACTTCATGTTCCAAAGAACGATGGAATTTTTAGGAATGCGAATTCGCCATGCCAACGAGCCACAATTGTTCGTGATTGGTTTGGAGAACATTCGAGAAATCGCGCAAATGATTTGGCCACCCATGGCGTACGACATGACTCGGATCGAACATTTACGGGACCAATCGAAAGGTCAGTTCGCACAGAATTTCCGCAGGGGACTTTCAAAGACTTGTTAAGTCCATGCCAGGTGGAGTTGCTGCGCTACGTCAGCAAAAGGAGGTCCGACAAGGCATTAGGAAGTATGACTTTTGTCATCCCACTGTACAGCAACAGCCGGCCGGAGTAGCCGAGCGGTTCTAGACGCTACAGTCGGGAACCGCGCGACCGCTACGGTCGCATGTTCGAATCCTGCCTCGGGCAAGGATGTGTGTGATGTCCTTAGATTAGTTAGGTTTAAGTAGTTCTAAGTTCTAGGGGACTGATGACCTCAGAAGTTAAATCCCATAGTGCTCAGAGCCATTTTTTTGTACATCAACACATTAAACTGCTTGTAGTAATCCAACTGTTGTCGTAAAATATAATCAAAACAATAATCTCGCAATTGTTACTACATAATGGCTCAAAATAGTAAACCAACAAACACGAAAATGATGTGGGATGCAATCGGTATACAAAATACTGAATAAGATTGTAGTGTACAAGTCCTAACAACCAGCAATGTGACGTGAGTCCTCGAGTCCATAGAGGTAAGAAGAGACGAAACGTCTCTGAATTTCCAATGAAGAGGCTGTTCGCTATACCCAAAGAAGCGAATTACGATTTTCGAGCAACCGCCGGTCCCTATCTGTGGAGGCGAAACCAGTGTGAAAACAGACAGCTGATAAGTTGTTAAGTGATGTATGTAGCTAACCTTCAAAAGCAGATTTTTCCGGGGCGTGATGTAATTTTCTTGGCAGAAAGAGCGGAAGCGATATCTCCCGCACGACCGTCAACATAACACGCATCTGTCAACAAGACTACGGTTTACTTTGATGCACCGTGGAAAACTTTCTGAAAATGAGGTAGTGCGGTAGTCTGTTGCTTGCCATGGCTGCCACAGGCCTCAAACTCTGTCCTCAGAGTTAGAGGTTTGTTATAAGTACGCAAGCTTCAGTTGTTAGCACCAAAATTTGAGTACAACCCTTTGGGATGTTAGACCATCAGCCTTCTAAGTAGTTTCATGCAGCCTGCCATGACTTCCACTCTGTGCCAACCTCTTTATTTCCACCAAACGTCAACATTTATTTATTAATATATATATTTATGGATGTATTTCAGCCTCTGTCCTCCCCTGCAGATCTTCCCTCTACAGCCCCCAGTAGTACAATGGAAGCTACTCCCTTGTGCCTTAATAAATGTCCTGTCATTCTATCCCCCACGTCGTCGGCCTTTTCCACATATCCCCTTCCTCACTGATTCTCTGGACAATTTCCTCAAATCTTATCAGTACACCTCATTTTCAAGATCCGTTGCTATCATCATATCAACATAACAATGAGAAGTCATTGCCATTAGATTCGGAAGCATCCGACCCACCTTACATTTCAAGACGGTGGGTTACTCTGTACTGTTAATGAAATAAAGAAAGAAAGAAATATCATCATATCCATTCTTTCCCTTTTCCCGCGATCTGTGAGTCACTTCCATGCAGTGCTTGCTCCAGACGTACATTTTCAGAAATTTCTACCTCAAATTAAATCCGATGTTTTGATATTAGTAGTCTTCTTTTGGCTATGCTAATCTGCTTGTAATATCATCCTTGCTTCGCACGTCATAGCGTATTTTACACACCTAGTTCCATAAGAGATACAGAGGAGCAAGTCTTCATGGTCATGGAATGTGTCAGTACCTGAAAGTATAACAAAAAAGTAACAGGGTGTATGCGCGGACAAAAAAAAAGAAAAGAATCCCGGATTTTTTCCGGGTCTCCCCGTTAAAAATGCACTTTATCCAACGTGAAAATACACTTATTTCAAGGTGAAAATACACTTTTTCCATGATAAGCGACAGTGTAGTTTCCCTCAGAGCAGTAAAAACATCAATCCTTTGAATGGTAAAGGTTTTATACAATAGCGTAGAACCTCCCGACACTTTAGCAAACGAAACTCGGCAAGGGAAGAAAAAAACTAAAAAAGAAACGCGTTTTGGAAAGATCTTTGAAGTGCCGCAACATGTATGCTGAATATTTTCATAATACGATACGCTGCATATTTTCGTATTACGAAAGTATAAATTCGAATTCCACCTAACACAGCACGTTAATATCCGAAGCATTGAAATAGAGTTTGCAATGAGCTTTTCTAAGGCTATCATAGCTCATATCACGTGGTCTCGCCAGCCAATGACAGCATATATTCAAAGCGTAGCACACGTGATGTATGTTAAACTTTACTACATAACTGTCTTTGTCAAGACAGTTTTATTATAGTATAAATATTACTAGTACAGATTTTACATTTCAGTAAATGTTGATAGTTGCATGAGTGTCTTTATACTGACAACAAAATTTAAATTCTGGGTTAACAGTTATACAGGGTTGACGCAGGAAGATAAATATGTCATTATTATTGTCATTTTTGTTGTTTTGGTGCCAGGATATCCCGGAAATTAAGGAAGAAAAGGTTTTGTGCTGATTCAATTCGTTCATTTAGAATTTTCTGCGGTGTGAATCTCCAATTGTTCAAGGAGGTCCATCTGTATTCCTTTCTCGGTGCAATAATCATCCTGGTTGGTGTTCGTGGGAAACTGAATGAGTGGTCCAAATTGTACAAAAATACCCCCCCCCCCCCCAAAAAAAATCACTATACCACCTGCAACCTGAACTACACTGTCTAGACTCTGAGGGGTTAGAGGCCACAGAGTGATATCAGGGCAGTCGACGATTTGCAGCATTTGAACTGTGCACGGATGGGCCGAGATTACAACTTGAAGGGGATATGTGTCAGGAAATTCGTTAAAAATTCAAAACCAGAAGTGTTTAGATCACTGACCGGCGTTTGTTGCTCTATCTCCTACTACTAAGGGTTACAGGAAAACTACTAACTGCGGCATGACGGGAGCCTGCGCTGCCAGACTGAGGGGCACATTGTCCGGGAAGAGGATTGGGAGAACTCGTCTGGTCGGGGCGAGGGCTGGAAAACCAGACAGCGACCCCATGGTAGCTTCCAAGGCTGTTGTAAAATATCATTGTACATCGGTGATATTTCTTTCCCTCGATGTGTTGATATATCGATATTGAAATTGCAGTATTTTATGTTGTATTTCTTTTCACAATTTTCGGTAAATAATTGAAGTTATTCTTCGCAAATTGTAGCAGAACATCATTTCACTTTCACTGCGTGAAGGAGTCTTACTACATTTTGAGCTTCCATCATTTCCAGCATTTCTCTTTGACTCTGTGAAGTAAGCATATGTGGCACAAAAGGAGAAGTCCGATTGCACTGGGGGTTGGTGGCCTGTATGGAATAACAAGATTTCCGATGTGAAGAAGTAGCACACCAGTTACTATGTCTTCACATCGGCATTCGTCAAAAACAGCTGCTGGAAATGCTGAACAAAACTCTAAATGACAAGGATGGTCTTCAATGCGGGTGGAGACGTGTGAGGGGGTAATACTGACGTAATCGGCTGTCGTGGCTACCAGCACAATCGTAACGTTTAACATTACCACATAATTTTTTGTCACTCCAATTGCCAGTTCCCTGGCGTCTGCTGAAGTGAAAAAACAGGTGTTGACATTAAATGTTCCAGACAAATCCAATATATAACAGGACACCGGACTACTGACCTATCGGACACGTTTTGTTGTGCCACTTACATGGAGTTACCATTGTAAACAAAATGATTATCGAGAAGCGTGTACGTACATCGTTTCCCTTTCAATTCTTATATTAAGGGGGACAAGCAGTTAGTTACTTTTTAGTTGGTTTGTGTTCCATTGATCAATCGCATGGTACGGTAACCATTATGATGTGGAACTTATCAAGTGCACAACAATCGTACATGTGACACAATTTAATATATATATTAAAAAATCTTGTTTCACACACATTATATATATATATATATATATATATATATATATATATATATATATATATATATATATATATATACTCCTGGAAATGGAAAAAAGAACATATTGACACCGGTGTGTCAGACCCACCATACTTGCTCCGGACACTGCGAGAGGGCTGTACAAACAATGATCACACGCACGGCACAGCGGACACACCAGGAACCGCGGTGTTGGCCGTCGAATGGCGCTAGCTGCGCAGCATTTGTGCACCGCCGCCGTCAGTGTCAGCCAGTTTGCCGTGGCATACGGAGCTCCATCGCAGTCTTTAACACTGGTAGCATGCCGCGACAGCATGGACGTGAACCCTATGTGCAGTTGACGGACTTTGAGCTAGGGCGTATAGTGGGCATGCTGGAGGCCGGGTGGACGTACCGCCGAATTGCTCAACACGTGGGGCGTGAGGTCTCCACAGTACATCGATGTTGTCGCCAGTGGTCGGCGGAAGGTGCACGTGCCCGTCGACCTGGGACCGGACCGCAGCGACGCACGGATGCACGCCAAGACCGTAGGATCCTACGCAGTGCCGTAGGGGACCGCACCGCCACTTCCCAGCAAATTAGGGACACTGTTGCTCCTGGGGTATCGGCGAGGACCATTCGCAACCGTCTCCATGAAGCTGGGCTACGGTCCCGCACACCGTTAGGCCGTCTTCGTCTCACGCCCCAATATCGTGCAGCCCGCCTCCAGTGGTGTCGCGACAGGCGTGAATGGATGGACGAATGGAGACGTGTCGTCTTCAGCGATGAGAGTCGCTTCTGACTTGGCGCCAATGATGGTCGTATGCGTGTTTGGCGCCGTGCAGTTGAGCGCCACAATCAGGACTGCATACGACCAAGGCACACAGGGCCAACACCCCGGATCATGGTGTGGGGAGCGATCTCCTACACTGGCCGTACACCTCTGGTGATCGTCAAGGGGACACTGAATAGTGCACGGTACATCCAAACCGTCATCGAACCCATCGTTCTACCATTCCTAGACCGGCAAGGGAACTTGCTGTTCCAACAGGACAATGCACGTCCGCATGTATCTCGTGCCACACAACGTGCTCTAGAAGGTGTAAGTTAACTACCCCGGCCAGCAAGATCTCCGGATCTGTCCCCCATTGAGCATGTTTGGGACTGGATGAAGCGTCATCTCACGCAGTCTGCACGTCCAGCACGAACGCTGGTCCAACTGAGGCGCCAGGTGGAAATGGCATGGTAAGCCGTTCCACAGGACTACATCCAGCATCTCTACGATCGTCTCCATGGGAGAATAGCAGCCTGCATTGCTGAGAAAGGTGGATATACACTGTACTAGTGCCGACATTGTGCATGCTCTGTTGCCTGTGTCTATGTGCCTGTGGTTCTGTCAGTGTGATCATGTGACGTATCTGACCCCAGGAATGTGTCAATAAAGTTTCCCCTTCCTGGGACAATGAATTCACGGTGTTCTTATTTCAATTTCCAGGAGTGTATATCGCAGTACAGAATTAAAGATTGACATTTCTATTATTTACCCCATTCCCTTAAATGCCACAAATTGCATATACTATATTTACAGATGTATTTATTCCTATTCAAGAATTCATCTATGGTATAGAAGGAGTTGTCAAGGTGATTTGATTAAAATTTATTTTTGAAGCTATTACTGCTGTCTGTCAGGCACCTTATTTCATCTGGTAATTTGTCGAAAATTTTCGTAGCAGCATATTTTACCCCTTTCTGTGCCAAGGATAGGTTGAGCAAAGGATAGTGTAAGTCTTTCTTTTTTCTGATATTATAATCATGAATATCACAGTTGTTTTTAAACTGGTCCATGTTATTGAGAACATATTTCGTTAGTGAGCATATTTATTGAGAGGATGTTGTAAAAATTCCCAATATTTTAAAAAGATGCCTCTAAGATGTGCGACTATGAACCCCACACATTATTCTAACCCCTTTGTTTTGATACTTTTTGTCTAAATGTTGAGTTACCTCGTAATGTACCATTATGTATGAGATCAGAGAGTGAAAGCATGCAAAGTATGTTAGCTTACTAATTTATATATCCTCAAAATTAGCAATTATTCTGATCGCAAAAGTTGCTGAACCTAGCCGCCTTAGGAGATCCAAAATATGAATTTTCCAATTAAGATTCTCATCTACACTCCTGGAAATTGAAATAAGAACACCGTGAATTCATTGTCCCAGGAAGGAGAAACTTTATTGACACATTCCTGGGGTCAGATACATCACATGATCACACTAACAGAACCACAGGCACATAGACACAGGCAACAGAGCATGCACAATGTCGGCACTAGTACAGTGTATATCCACCTTTCGCAGCAATGCAGGCTGCTATTCTCCAATGGACACGATCGTAGAGATGCTGGATGTAGTCATGCCATTTCCACCTGGCGCCTCAGTTGGACCAGCGTTCGTGCTGGCCGTGCAGACCGCATGAGACGACACTTCATCCAGTCCCAAACATGCTCAATGGGGGACAGATCCGGAGATCTTGCTGGCCAGGGTAGTTGACTTACACCTTCTAGAGCACGTTGGGTGGCATGGGATACATGTGGACGTGCATTGTCCTGTTGGAACATCAAGTTCCCTTGCCGGTCTAGGAATGGTAGAACGATAGGTTCGATGATGGTTTGGATGTACCGTGCACTATTCAGTGTCCCCTCGACGATCACCAGAGGTGTACGGCCAGTGTAGATCGCTCCCCCCCCACACCATGATGCCGGGTGTTGGCCCTGTGTGCCTCGGTCGTATGCAGTCCTGATTGTGGCGCTCACCTGCACGGCGCCAAACACGCATACGACCATCATTGGCACCAAGGCAGAAGCGACTCTCATCGCTGAAGACGACATGTCTCCATTCGTCCCTCCATTCATGCCTGTCGCGACACCACTGGAGGCGGGCTGCACGATGTTGGGGCGTGAGCGGAAGACGGCCTAATGATGTGCAGGACCGTAGCCCAGCTTCATGGAGACGGTTGCGAATGGTCCTCGCTGATACCCCAGAAGCAACAGTGTCCCTAATTTGCTGGGAAGTGGCGGTGCAGTCCGCTACGGCACTGCGTAGGATCCTATGGTCTTGGCGTGCATCAGTGCGTCGCTGCAGTCCGATACCAGGTCGACGGGCACGTGCACCTTCCGCCGACCACTGGCGACAACATCTATGTACTGTGGAGACCTCACGCCCCACGTGTTGAGCAATTCGGCGGTACGTCCACCCGGCCTCCCGCATGCCCACTATACGCCCTCGCTCAAAGTCTGTCAACTGCACATACGGTTGACGGCCACGCTGTCACAGCATGCTACCAGTGTTAAAGACTGCGATGGAGCTCCGTATGCCACGGCAAACTGGCTGACACTGACGGCGGCGATGCACAAATGCTGCGCAGCTAGCGCCATTCGACGGCCAACACCGTGGTTCCTGGTGTGTTCGCTGTGCCGTGCGTGTGATCATTGCTTGTACAGCCCTCTCGCAGTGTCCGGAGCAAGTATGGTGGGTCTGACACACCGGTGTCAATGTGTTCTTTTTTCCATTTCCAGGAGTGTATATTTACACCCAAAAACTTAGTATGCTCTACCCTATCTACAGACTTCTGTTGATGTGTTATACTTATTGAAGGAACTGTACTTTTTGCAGCAGAAAATTGGATGTACTGTGTTTTTTAAAAATTTAGAGCAAGCCCATTTCCAGAAAACCAATTAATGACTTTTCCAGAGACCTTATTTGTATCACTTTCAATTGGACTTCATTTTACTGGATTAATAATGATGCTTATATTATCAGCAAAGAATGTCAGTTTAGCTTCCTGTTTCAGATAGGAAGGGAGGTCGTTCACATATATCATGAACAGAAGAGGACCCATGATTGAACCCTGTGGAACACCTAATGTAATTTCACCCAAGTTAGATGAAGTGGCTAACTTATTTAAATCCCTTGCCCCATATAAGGAAACTTTTTGCTTCCTGTTCTGTACGTATGACTTAAACAACTCATATGATAATCCATTTATACCATAAAATTGTAATTTCTGTAACATAATGTCGTGGTTCACACAGTCAAATGCTTTGGACAAGTCACAGAAAATTCCTATTGGTGACATTTTACTATTTAAAGACTCTGTTATGTGTACAGTGAAATTGTGTATTGCTGTCTCAGTGAAATAGCATTTTTGAAATCCGAACTGTGGTTTGTATTGTATTGTATGTTAACCAGGGTCATAGGAACGACGTAGAGGCTCTGTCCATGCTGCAGTCGCAGTGATCCACAACCCCCCGAGGACTACTGCAGTCCACTTCACACCTCCGCCGCCCCACACCGAACCCAGGGTTACTGTGCGGTTCGGCCGCCGGTTGAACCCCCAAGGGACGTCTCATACCAGACGAGTGTAACCCCTATGTTTGCGTGGTAGAGTAATGGAGACCTTGTTTGCGCAGCAATCGCCGACATAGTGTAACTGAGGCGGAATAAGGGGAACCAGTCCGCGTTTGCCGAGGCAGATGGAAAACCGCCTAAAAACCATCCACAGGCTGACCGGTTTACTGGATCTCGACCAAGCGCTCCTTCAAGCCCGGAAAGCAGTACGATAGACCACATGGCCAACCAGGAGGGCTGAACTGTGATTTACTAAGTATCGCATTACTGTTGAGATGGCTAACCACTCTTGACTACATTACTTTCTCTTAGATTTTTGAGAATGTGGTAAGCAATGATACTGGCAGATAATTAGTGACATCTGTGGTGTCCCCCTTTGTGTAGAGATGCCTGACAATGGCATATTTTAACCTCTCTGGAAAAATACCTTGAGTTAGTGATGCATTACATATGTGACAGAAGAACATCACCTGTAATTGCTCCACATTGGTTTAATATCTTATTAGAGATGTCATTTACTCCAACAGAAGATTTATTTTTCAGAGATTTAATAATTTTACATATTTCACAAGAGGCTGCTAGGTGAAACCTAATCAGACTAATTTTTTTTCAAAACAGACTCTTTCATGTACTGCCTAGCTTTTTCTTTTGCACTGTTCTCACCAATTTTTTCTCCTAGACTTATGAAATGATTGTTAAATACATTAGCTACTTGTTTATTGTTCGTTAAGATGGTCTTGTTCTCTTTAATAGTAATACTACCTACCCCATTGGTTACTTTTCCTGTCTCCCTTCTAACAACATTCTGTATTGATTTGATTTTATTGCCGGAGTTGTTAATTTCTTCTCTAACGTACATATTTCTTAATTTCCTTACAACTTTTCTCAGTATGTTACAATAATTTGTATAATGTAGAAACTACTTCTGGATCTTTCCTAGTTCTTGCTGTTTCAAACAGTTTCCTTTTTCTTTATGAAGACACTTTAATACTTGTTATAATCCAAGGTTTCTTTGAAAAGTGTGTGGTGTTGCACATAGTAATTTTATTTGGGAAACAATGTTCAAAGAGGGGTATAAATTTATCAAGAAATATTATGCACTCATCCTTAGCGTTTGGCACATTATATACATCTCCCCAATTAACATATCTGAAGCTTTCTCTGAAGTGCTGTATAGATACTGGGATGAGCAACCTCACACTTTCACTTACTGGTTTCTGAACTGTACACCCTCTTAGATTTTGTAAGTCAATCAATTGTGCATCATGGTCTGATAATCCATTTACCACAGGGGAAGCACATTTTACATCCTCTTTCTGTACAAATAGATTATCTATCAGCATTATACTGGCCTCAGCTATACGTGTAGGGAAACTGATCACTGATGCTAAGTTATATGTTCTTAATAACACTTCTAGTTCACTTTTCATATCAGAATTACTTATAAAGTTTACATTGAAATTACTACAGATTAATAACTTCTTCCTTTTGTCTGACAGACAGCGTGATAGGGAGTCAAAATTTTTTATGTACAGCTCCCAGTCTCCTAATGGGGACCTGTAGACAGTTGCTAATATCAATACTACACTATGTAGCTGAAGTTCAGATGCACAAACCTCAAAGTGCTGATCAACACAAAATTTGCTTACTTCTACAGTTTTTCGTTTATACCTTTGTTTTACGAAAATGGCAACTCCTCCTTTATCCATCCTAGATCTACAAGTGCAAGATGCTAAATTATACCCACTTATGCTGACACTATCCATGCTCACAGTTTCATGGTGTTCAGACAGACAGATTATATCAATCTCATTCTTATTTTTGAGATCATCTCAACACATTGATAGCTCATCTACTTTATTTTTTATTCCCCTGATATTTTGATGAAGTATGTTGACACTGCCCTTAGCTTTACCCCAGTTAACTGTACGTGAAGTTTATTTTATTCTATTTATCTTGGTTGTCATCTGTCTGGACTTTGACTTTAACCCAAAAAATCTGTCTGCCTGGACCCGTTAACCACAGGGGTCACCCCTTGTGTGACTGTGAACACCCTTAAAGTTTCTGCTAATAGAGAAACTGGCTTGTTGACGCACAGAATATCAAATACTAAATCAGTACTTACATTTACCGCTCTAAAACCGGCAGTATATTTACAATCTGCAGCCTTTACTTTTATAGGCAGGTAAGTCGATACGTTTTCCATCCACATATATCTAAATCATTTATCGATATATCGAGATACGTTTAACGTTGTTTTAAGATATCGGTGTATTGGACTCTCTATATTTTTAAAAATATCGACAGTCCACTTACCATCAAGCTCTGGCGAACCCGCTACGCGTGTCCCCGCGTGACCATTCCTAGCCCTCTGATTGGCTATCTGAAGGTAGTTCGCACGCGTCCTTTTGTCAGCAAAGGATTGCAATAGAGTCCCTATCAATAGTAACAAGTGTATGCTGTTCGCGTGACCCTAGTGTGGGTAGGTGCGCTATTTAGAAACATCCGAAGCTGCATCAGCCAGGTCTAGCAACAGCTCGAGTGTAAGACGAGGCAGACTATGTTAGAAATCCGAAGAAAGAAAATTAAATTAGTTCAATAAACGGTCCCGTCGGATTGGGGAAGGATGGAGAGAGAAAGCGACTGTGCCCTTTTAAAGGAACCATCGCGGAATGTGCCTTAAGTGATTTAGGGAAATCATTGAAAACTTAAATCAGGATGGGCGGACGCGGTTTTGAACTCGCATTCGGAAGGACGACGGTTTTGAACCGTCGTCCTTCTGAAAGCGAGTCCAGTGTGATAACTACCGACTGAGAGGTACAGCTTTTGTGCACTGTGGAGCAATGGCCTTTGCGAGGTACTCGAATCCACCTGATCCTCGCATGCAGTTGCCTTTGTTACACCAGCTTGGGAACTGATTATTATGTACCTGCGTTCACTGCTAAGAGTCCACGTTGATTATCAACAAATCGGAGAACTTCAATCACGGTCCTTCGACATTTCTGGTGTGGACCTCAAAATCACCTGTGTCATCTACTGTCATAATTATTATTAGACGTTTGTGCTACCTACATATGAAAAATAACTTCCCTCCCTGAGGATTTTCGAACTGCGTATGCATCAACAAAATTTCAGCATCACTGCTGTTATTAAAAAATAATTTTTTTAAGGATTTCATCTTGCTTTTAGCATATAAAATATTATTTTACAACTGAGATTTCAGCTTTAAGCCATTTTCAAGAATAAGATACTATATTATGCGCTATTTAAACCTATGTGTCCAAATTTTGTGCTTGAAAATGGCTTAATGCCGAAATTGCAATCGTGAAATAAAATTCTAACAGTTGGAAGCAAGATGAAATCCTTTAAAAATTTTATGAAAGCTGTGGAACCAAAGTACAAGAAAATTATTTACAAAAAATGTGTGAAATAAGAGCAAATACGTGTTATATTAAAGCTTAGATCTTGGCGTAACATACCAGCATCTCTACTCTGGAATTAGTTTGATGACAAAAATACGCATAAAGATTTTTTTAAATAACTGCAACCAGTTGCTTTTTGTTTTGTTTTTCGATTTTTATTGTCCCATCACCGGTTTCGAAACGCCTAGCGATTCGTCATCAGATGGTACATACTTATTGACTTCGCGCAGCAGTGTGGGAGCCGTGTAGCTGTGGAAGGATGTATAAAGGAAACATGTTAGCACTGGGTGAGGTGAGAATTATTCACATTGTGAGATCGATTTTGTTGCGTTACTTTCAGTTTATAGTACCCTTTTGGTTGGTTGACGGTGCACACAGTAGTCTGTAGAACATAATGAAGGTTTTCCAGTGACATTAGTTTTACTGCACTTTCACACACATAGCCACAGGTAACACGTTCCACAAGCTTTGCAAAATGTAAATAAACCAAGGGTATAGCTAAAGCTACATCAAAGAGTCCGTGTTAGGGCAGAGAGTCTCTTTGTTCAATTCTTGTCATACACACTTACGGCACTATGTATGTATCTACTTCACTATTGCAAATCTAACATGTAGTTATATGGTAAAATTGACATGTGCTATTTATAAAATCTATTGAGCAATGAGTTTAGAGGATATTACATATACAATTTTAGCACTGAAATTTCGTTTGGAGTTTCATTTATCTTTTGTTAAACTAGCATTGATCAAAACTTATGAAATGAACAATAAACATTACACCATGACTTTCTACTTTTTTTACTTTATATTGTTATAATTTTAATTTATATTTTTAACAATATGTATTTCTCTCTCTCTCTCTCTCTCTCTCTCTCTCTCTCTCTCTCTGTGTGTGTGTGTGTGTGTGTGTGTGTGTGTGTGTGTGTGTGTGTGTGTGTGTGTGTGTGCAAGAGGAGAGAAAGTGCTGATATCCATAATGGATAACAGACTTAAAAATATGCACGTTCTTATAATTACAAAGATGGATTTAAAACATTTTCAGTAATAACCAGATTCGCTGATGACAGGAAATACAACAAATTACAGGACCTGTTGAATGGTCTGAACAGTTTAATGACGACAGAATGTGGATTTAGAGTAAACCAAACACAGATAGTAATATAATTAGCGATAAACATAACATCAAAACTGGAGACCACAACATATATGTAAGAGAGAGACTGCTTCTGCCTTTGGAGCAAAATAACACTTGACTTACGAAGAAAAGAGGATATAAGAAACAAAGTTGCACAGCCAAAGAGGACATCCGTCGCTAAAACAGGCCTACTAGTTTCGAACATGGGCCCTAATTTGAGGAAGAAATTTCTGAAAACATGCATCTGGGGCACAGCATTGTATGGAAGTGAATATGGACTGTGGGGCAAGCGAAAAGAGGACTCTCGAAGCGTTTGAGATGTGGTGCACACAATGATGTTGAAACTTAAGGAATGAGACATTTTCCACAAAACCAGTGTGGAAACTAGTACATGGGAAACATTGACAAGAATAATGCTCAGAACGATATAACGAGTGTTAAGACATTAACAAATGTATTCCAGGGTGTTAGAGAGAGCTGTAGAGCGTAAAAATGTACGACAGGATAGAGACTGGAATGTATCCAACAAATGAGTAAACACTTGCTACTCTGAACTGAAGAACAAGTCATGGGAGGGCTGTAGAACAACACTTATTACGCCTCGCCCCACGTCCTCTCCTCTTAAAAATATAAATGTGTGCCTGAAATGATGAGATTGATCAGTTAACTGGCTTTATATTAGGCTGCAGCTTTTCAGCTTTTTTCGTCAGGCCTTTAGGAAAACGCTCGGCCAAACAAATCTAAAAGCC
Source organism: Schistocerca gregaria (assembly GCF_023897955.1). Taxonomy (NCBI): domain Eukaryota; kingdom Metazoa; phylum Arthropoda; class Insecta; order Orthoptera; family Acrididae; genus Schistocerca; species Schistocerca gregaria. The sequence goes on along the minus strand of NC_064924.1, from coordinate 124,114,628 downwards.
TCTGCTACAGCTTAACAACTTTAGGTTTTGAAACTAGCTGTAGATTTGGATAATATGGTCCAGAGGAATAATAGTGAGCTGGTGATGCAGCTGTGTTAAAACAACAGCCTCTGTTACACTAACACGGTGCAGTTATAATTAAGGTGGAGCTACTCGCGGAGATCCAGGCAACGGCCTTGCTGCAATGGTTACACCGGTTCCCGTCAGATCACTAATGTCACTGAAGTTAAGCACTGTTGGGCTGGGCTAGCACTTGGATGGGTGACCATTCAGGCTGTCATGCGCTGTTGCCAAGTTTTCGGGGTGCAGTCAGCATCATGATCCCAATTGAGGAGCTACTCAACTGAACAGTAGCGACTCCAGTCAGAGAAACCCATCATAACGACTGGGAAAGCAGTCAGCTGATCACATGGCTGTCCTATCAGCATCCTCAGCTAAGGGTGACGCGGTCGGATGGCCACTTGTGGCCTGAAGACGGAGTGCTGAGTGCTATCGCAGAGGTCCAGTGTGGGCTGGAATTATCGTATGAGAGCAAAACGTGCTACATATGCATACGCATTAGTGCGGTACCGATTTATGTTGGAAAAAATTTTTTTCCAATTTTAGCCACCAGGAGCAAATCTTGCGCTGTATAGTAACCCGTCGACGTCTCCAGTGCTCATACCGAACAAACTGTGTAAGCTGCTAATGTATTAGATTTGGGAACATCTCTATAGTCTCTCTTGCACTGACAGTGTCAGATTTGCACCTGGTGGCAAAACTGGAACTTTTTTTTTCCAGGATAAATGGATTCCGCATTAACACATTAGAGTATCTACCAAGTGTTTCTGCTATGCGATAACCACAGCCTACGTTGGACCTGTGTGAGTAGCTGCACTTTAACTATAACCAGCCAGTATTTTATAAATGACGAGTTTCAACTTCACGTAGAAGTCATCCTTCAGCAAATGAGCACCATCTGGCTGCTGCTGGGAGCTTCTCGAATTCTCACGTGCAACACTATCGTAAACTGTTCAGCAGTTTACCACCTTGTTGTTACGTGAGTATCCGATGAACCGCCATCAGCAGCCAAACGGTGCTGATTTTCTGAAGATGACTTCTACGCGAAATTGTAACCGGTCATTAATAAAACATTATTGTAACCTAGACTGTTGTTTTAAACTCGTGTTGAGTCAGCAATAATTTTTTTATAAAACTGTCTGTCCCTTTAATCCTTGGTGGAAAACGGGTGTTTGAGTTTGGCAGAAAAACAAATATGAAGAGTCCTATCAGCACAAATAAGATTTCTGCGTAAACATTTAGGATACACAAGTTCTGTGCTCGTCCGAAATGAAGATATAAAACGCACATTAAGTGTACAGGGAATACGAGAAGAAATTTATTACATCAGACTGGTCGAGAAATAATTTTCAAAGAATGGCCGATTACAGGTACCCGACAATAATGGATATTATAATTCTTACGGAAACATAAGAGAGAAGACAGAAACGTACGAGGGGCGTTCAACAGGTAATGCAGCACATTTTTTTTCTCGTTAGTTTCTGTTGGAATGACGCGGAATTTATTGTGGGACATCGTGGAATATTCCTGCTTCATGAGGTTCTACAGGTGATGAAGCTACACGTACCATTTAAAATGGCGACTGCTGTGGAGGTGCGTTCCAAGCACAGAACTATCATTGAGTTTCTTTTGACGGTAGGCCAGAGCATCGCAGATATTGATAGGCTCTCGACGACTTCCTTCTGTTTGCCCCAATTGCGGGAAGTAATACTTGGATGACAGGGAGGTTGCTGATGCAACAAGACGTTGGCTCCAACGTCCACCAGTAGAGTGGTACAGTGAGGCCGTACAGGCCCTCTGTGTAAAGTGGCATTAGGCCATCGTACTGAATGGAGACTACGTTGAAAAACAGGGTTTTGTAGACAAAGGGCTGGGGATTATTTGGTATACTGGAACCCTGGATAAAACCAACCTGCTTTCAGAAAAACATGTCTTTTAATACGAGGGTCTCTCCAAAAGAAATGCAAATCATCTTTTACTCTACGTGTTTGAAAGTTTTACAGTGTGTAGATACATCCTTTAGGAACAATATTTTCAGTTCTCCAGATAATTTCCATCCCTCTCAACTGCCTTATGCCACCTTGGAACCAGCGCCTTTATAATCGCACGGTAAAATTCTGGACCATCCTGTTGGAGCCACTGTTTGGCAGCGTGCACAAGAGAGTCATCATCTTCAAACCTTGTTCCACGAACAGAGTCTTTCAGTTTCCCAAAGAGATGATAGTCACATGGAGCAAGGTCAGGACTGTAAGGCGAATGATTCAGTGTTGTCCATCCGAGTTTTGTAATCGCTGAGCCACTGTCAACATCCTGGGAATCCACCTGGCACAAACCTTTTTTAAAGCCAACACTTTCAGTATTCTGCAAACACTTCCTTTCCCTAGCCCAATGCAGCATGACAATTCGTTCAGTGTGATGCGTCTGTCAGCGGTCACCAATTCGTTAATTCTCTGCACATTGTTTGGAGTGTGTGCTGTACGAGACCTGCTGCTGTGAAAAAATCCTCAATATTGCTGTGTCCGCTATCATCACGTAACCTGTTTGCCCATCGACTAACTGCACTGCGATCGGCAGCAGCATCTCCATACACCTTTTTCAACCTCTTGTGGATGTTTCCCACTGTCTTGTTTCCAAAGCACAGCAATTCTATGACAGCACGTTGCTTCTGACGAACGTCAAGTGTAGCAGCCATCTTGAAGACATGCTGGGACGCCGCCACTCACGGGAACACGTTGAACTAAATTTGAAAAGAAGCGGGAAGGATGTATCTACACACTGTATAACTTCCACACACGCAGAATTAAAACTGTATTTTTCCAAAAATAGTGTGCATTTGTTTTGGAGTGACCCTAGTATTTATTGAACAGCCATCGTAGTAGAGACAGAAAAGATTGAAAGATCAATACAGGGTTCTTTGAAGATGGAATGGCCTCAGAACGAATGGTAATTAATAGTTTTTAAAAGTTTAAACTGTCATTCGACTGTGTATTATTATATTTATGTATTATACTTACCAGATTTCGGCTTTTTTGCAGTTATCAAGCACGATGGACATCTTAAAGATATGTGTTAGCCTGGTTAACGTGCTTTGGACTGACGTAAAAAATATGGCTTAATAGTGGTCTCACAATCTTTAGCATTTCACTTGATAATGGCGTAAAAGCCGAACTCTGGATAGTACAAAAGATAAATATAATAATACACAGTCAAGTGGCGGTTTACTCTCTTAAAAAGTATTTGCATGGATGTGGCTGAACGCCACTGACAAATTTTTAATTAATATTAATTATATTTCAGCAAGCTGATACTCATTACGTCGTCCTTCAATGTTGGTTGGTCAGCCAGGCTTTTACTCGGTTTAAGTCTGTGATGTTATTTTTGCGTTAGTAGTGGGATTCTAATTTTAAGATAGCTACTGAACGACTGTTCAGCCCTATCCAGGGGCCTGAATTTAAGTGTCTTACTGCACCTGCGATTTTTTATCCGCTGATACTCGGTATTCTCAGCTCCATAGATAAAATACGATCTGTCTGGTAATCTGAAGTCAGTTAATTACTACAGTAGCCACTAGGCAATAATTTTCTACCTTTCTTAATCTCTCTCACTCTGTAGAATGAAGGCTTTCACGACCGAGTGACATGTCTGTTGATATACTTTCCGGGATGTGAGGTCGTGGTCCAAGAACTTTTCTGCTCCGTACGTTTCGTCCAGGACTGCGCTGGACTTCCTCAGAGGCGCTGCTCCGCTGAGTCTTGCCGACTGACTGGTCGGGTGTCTGAGAGCGACTTATATATTGTGAGAAAGGGGGGCGTGGTTCAGGTGACACGTGATGAGCAGTGATAATCCATAGCAAAGATAAGGTTGACTATCGATTACCACCTTGTCAAAGATAAAAATTGTTAGCAATTTTGTAGAGCCACTGTCCATATATCGCTGAGTTTCATAGCCTCCTCTTTCCTATTTAAATTATCGTGATGTTTATAAATTTCAATAGCTTCTCTGTATAGCCGTGGATAGTAATTTAACGTTGTAGATAAAACTTCGGTATCCAAAAACTTCAAATGGTGGTTGCCTGGTTGAAGAGCATGTTCCGCTACAGCTGATTTTTCTATTTTTCCAAGCAGGTTCGAATCCTGCCTGGGGCAAGGGTGTGTGTGATGTCCTTAAGTTAGTTAGGTTTAAGTAGTTCTAAGTTCTATGGGTCTGATGACCTCAGAAGTTAAGTCCCATAGTGCTCAGATCCATTTGAATTGGCAGTGATTCGTCCAGGTTATTCATATAAAATTAGACTCCAGCTGTAAAACATGTCACATTTCTTCTCTTTCAGTTACAAAATATGCATAAAATATAAGAAATTAAAGTAATACGAAATAATTCCTTGTGTCTGTTGCACTTTCATATGTAGTCTCAAAACAGTTCGCATTTAACGTTTAGTTTCTTTGCAACTTTACATTTGTACCAAAAGCCTTGCTCCATCAAGTGACTGTGTCACTGACTTGAGTACGTACTTTTAATTTCCGTTCTTAACCGGTTTCGAGAATCGACGTAGATTACCGTGAGTTCCATGTTTTACCACTGTGCCACCTCTCTCGTTAGATACTTCGAGCAATTTTTAGAAATACTAGCTCAGTACATGGCCTTTCCGGGTATGTATTTATCCCAGTCTTGTATTAGTGCTTCTTCCCTTTCCTCTGCCCTTCACCCTATCTCTGTCCATGTTCTCCAGCCTTTCTCTCTCTCCATCTACTATTACTACCACTACTACTACTACTACTACTACACACACACACACACACACACACACACACACACACACACCTCACTCCCCCCCACCCCCCGACCCCCACCCCAGCCTCTGCCTGCCTTCTCCTCACCGCCCGCCTCTGTCTATTTCCCCCTCCTCTCTGTATATGTTAATATCCTCCTCTTCCTTTTTCTCTCTGTCCATGTCTTCTTCTCCCCACTGTCTGTGCCTTTCCTCTTCCTCTCTCTGTTCATTTCCTCCTGCCCCCATTTTACTGCACATTCTCACTGCCACCAAGTAGGAGGCTGGTGGTTCTTACCTCTACAGTACTTCTTTCCAAACTGTAACTAATACGTGTACCAAACTTCGTAGAACTTTTTTCCAGTGGTTTAGGATGAGGTTTTTACCCACACTTTTGCCTTTCTGCGAACACGTCAGATGTATTTCACCTATATTTAATTATATCTGTACACATGTTTCACCTGTACCTCTAGCGAATTTCGCCCAACAGTTTCATTTTACGCAGCTCAATAATGTGCTTATCAATTAAATAATTTTGCACATACATATAGCGGTATACGTGGCTACTATCTGCGTAATTTGTTGTGAATAGAATGAGTAGTGAAGAAATAATAAATTAAAACGTCAGGCATGATGCGGTAGGTTTTCACGTTTCTTAAGTAATTGAAGCCATATCTCCTGAACTATTTGTCGTGGGATGATATTTTTTTGTAGGTACACTAAGCGGCAGATGTGGATACCGTCTGATAGAATTATTACGAGTTGAGTTACTAGCAAAGAAGTAACAAATCTAAACGTCCTCGGTCATGAGGCATTATTTCACGAATCTGTGTCTCCTGAAGTATGTCTCGTACAATAATATAATTTTACTGCTACCTGCAGTGGTATATGTGAATATTGTCTGCAAAATGTGTCGCGAATTTAGTTAGAAGTAAATAAGTAACAAATTAAAACGCCATGCTTCATGCGGCAGTTTTACTCCACGAACAACGAAAATGTAGTAAAGGATAGTTTTTTTTCCTTTCGTCATTTTGTGGAGTCGTCAGCGAGAAAAAGTTTCTTAAAGGTTTGAAATCATATGTAAGGTTTGTGTAAGTCTCTAAGTGCTCTCATTCTCAAACACTGGATGATTACCGTATGTGTATTCCTGCGTCGCGGCCTACGCTGCTTTTTAACCCCCGCCCTACCCACACAACTGTGGTAGATAGGTGGTCCTCACCTCTATAGCGATGGTTTTCAGACAGTAAGCGATATGTCTATCAAATTTTATTAAAATCGGTCCGATGGTTTAAAAAGAGACGTGGAACACACATATATACGTACATCCATTTTCATAACATGTGTGGCGCTGCAGTCATGGACTGTAAGCGATCCCGGCGGAGGTTCGAGTCCTCTCTCGGGCATGGGTGTGTGCGTTTGTTAGGATAATTTAGGTTAAGTAGCGTGTAAGGTTAGGGACTGATGACCTTAGCAGTTAAGTCCCATAAGATTTCACACACATAACATGTGTAGATGCAGTATGGAAGTGCCGGTGCCGCAGTTCACACGCTGTGTTGCTGTTCATACGTGCTTTCTAGCTGCGCCACATGCAGCGTCGCAGCGACTGGAATTTATCAGGCCGTTGTGATACAGAATTCTAGTGGATGGATACGGTGGAACATTCTGCATTATTTAGAATTTTTATTAAGGAAGTATGTGATAAACTGCGAATTTCTGTATGTTCACAGTTGCTGATAGAGTTCATTCGAGACGGCCTGCATGCTTGTTTTTGGAGGACGGATGCTTTTCGTAGATTCATTCTGGCGCGTGAAGCGTTGCATAGAAGTGCACCCTGAAATAAACCGTGCTGTCCGTGCTTCCAGTGACTTCCCTGATGAGAGCGCTTAGCGGTACCTCTCGAGCAGGTTGTCAGCGGGTCATAGCGCGCACTTACCGGCTTTGTAAGAGTTGGTTGTCAGCGTCACGTCCCCGTTGGTGTCCGATCTTTAGAAGAAGCAACCTATACCTCGACCCTAGTTAGAGACGACCTCACCGGTAATTAGAGCCCTAATGATCCGAGGTACTGTCTGAATGCAGCCAAACATGCCGTCCAAACATAACACAGCCAACACACCAGACAGGACGAACAAAACATAAGGGCCCCGCCACGACCTTGTGACGTCACACTAATCGGCTTGTTCACCACGCTCCGCGAACGTTCGGCTAAGTGCAGGGCCGACAGGAAATCAATATTTAATTCAAAACGTACCCGCTAAATGCCTTAATTTCTACATCTACATCCATACTCCGCAAGCCACCTGACGGTGTGAGGCGAATGGTACCCTGAGTACCTCTATCGGTTCTCCGTTCTAGTCCAGTCTCGTATTGTTCGTGGAAAGAAGGATTGTCGGTATGCGTCTGTCTGGACTCTAATCTCTCTGATTTTATCCTCATGGTCTCTTCGCGAGATATAAGTAGGAGGGAGCAATATACAGCTTGACTCTTCGGTAAAAGTATGTTCTCGATCCTTTAACAAAAGCCCGTACCGAGCTACTGAGCGTCTCTCCTGCAGAGTTTTCCACTGGAGTTTATCTATCATCTCCGTAACGCTTTCGCGATTACTAAATGATCCTGTAACGAAGCGCGCTGCTCTCCGTTGGATCTTCTCTATCTCTTCTATCAACCCTATCTGCTACGGATCCCACACAGCTGAGCAGTATTCAAGCAGTGGGCGAACAAGTGTACTGTAACCTACTTCCTTTGTTTTCGGATTGCATTTCCTTAGGATTCTTCCAATGAATCTGTCTGGCATCTGCTTTACCGACGATCAACTTTATATGATCATTCCATTTTAAATCACTCCTAATGCCTACTCCCAGATAATTTATGCAATTAACTGCTTCTAGTTGCTGAACTGCTATTTTGTAGGTAAATGATAAGGGACCTATCTTTCTATGTATTCGCACCACATTACACTTGTCTACATTGTGGTTGTAACAATGGAAAATTGTACTGAAATGCAGGAGGATCTGCAGCGAATTGACGCATGGTGCACGGAATGGCAATTGAATCTCAATGTAGACAAGTGTAATGTGGTGCGAATACATAGAAAGATAGGTCCCTTATCATTTAGCTACAAAATAGCAGTTCAGCAACTGGAAGCAGTTAATTCCATAAATTATCTGGGAGTAGGCATTAGGGGTGATTTAAAATGGAATGATCATATAAAGTTGATCGTCGGTAAAGCAGATGCCAGACTGAGATTCATTAGAAGAATCCTAAGGAAATTCAATCTGCAAACAAAGGAAGTAGGTTACAGTACGCTTGTTCGCCCACTGCTTGAATACTGCTCAGCAGTGTGGGATCCGCACCAGATAGGGTTGATAGAAGAGATAGAGAAGATCCAACGGAGAGCAGCGCGCTTCGTTACAGGATCATTTAGTAATCGCGAAAGCGTTACGGAGATTATTGATAAACTCCAGTGGAAGACTGCAGGAGAGACGCTCAGTAGCTCGGTACGGGCTTTTGTTGAAGTTTCGAGAACATACCTTCACCGAAGAGTCAAGCAGTATACTGCTCCCTCCTACGTATATCTCGCGAAGAGACCATGAGGGTAAAATCAGAGGGATTAGAGCGCACACAGAAGCATACCGACAATCCTTCTTTCCACGTACAATACGAGACTGGAATAAAAGGGAGAACCGATAGAGGTACTCAGGGTACCCTCCGCCACACACCGTCAGGTGGCTTGCGGAGTATGGATGTAGATGTAGACTTTGTTATTTCCAGTGTTGTAGCATACAGTAGATCATGGGGAGATCGTGGCTAACATGTGCGTATTGGTGTAATATTTTACTCGCAGAGTTTTCAGCTTTAGATGTAATATCTTCGTGACTAAGATTAAATCCGTTGTTCAAAGCGAAGCACTGTGTTCCACGTACAGGGATCAATAGCGGTATTTCATTTATTCATTCGTGAATGTAGTCCATGGCACAAGTTGCTAACCCATTCATTCATTATTACTACGGGAATTTAAGATTATATGGGTTCCCTTTTCGTGATATTTTAAATGCGTAATGGAATCGTTCTCTGCATGGCCCGTTAGAGGGCAAATGTTGCCTTACTACGACAGTCTATCACGTACCTACTGAATAATAAGAAGTTATTCTAAATTTCTCTTCAATTATTTTCTTCCACAGTCATTTCTGAAAATTAAGAAGTTTTTCTGGGACGTTCCCATGTGCTAATGGTTTCTTACCTGAATCGGTAGTTGATGCGAACACATTTTGCTAGACACGTTCTACCTTCCATGGAAAAGTTTTTCGGAGAAGATGCCATCCGCAGAAGTATTTTCCAATATTTTGCTAGCATTTTACAGCAAGTATAAGGTAAGTTTGTGTTACTGAGAATTTCTACAAACTTTTGGAAATTTTTGGTAAGTTCCTGTGGGAGCAAACTGCTGAGGTCTTCGGTCCCTAGGTTTACACACTACTTAATCTAACCTAAACTAACTTACGCTAAGGACAACACATACACCCATGCCCGAGGGGAAGCCGCGCGAACCGTGGCGAGGCGCGAATTTCGAGAGTTACTGCTCATCCTGATTATATTCGGAGTAATTATTGTACTTCATTTTCATTCCGAATAGTTGTTAGACTATACAAAAAGAATCCGCCCCGATAGCTGAGTGGTCAGCGTGACGGACTGTCGTCTTACGGGCCCGGGTTCGATTTCCGGTTGTGTCGGGGATTTTCCTCGCGCGGGGACTGGGTGTTGTTGTCTTCATCATTTCGTCCCCAACCGGCGGGCAGGTCGCCCAATGTGGCGTTGACTGTATTAAGACCTGCACCGCAAGGGGCCAACGTGCCAATGACGCCAAATGCTCATTTCCATTATTTTTTTTTACAAAGAGACACGTCTATCTTCGATGCACGTATCCCCTCTATAAGGAATGGTACAGGCATACTTGTAGATCATATCAGGAGATTTGTGTTAATTGTAATGTTGGATTCACTTAAATACATGTACAAGCTCTCTTTAAATTACGTCTTGTTGCGCTGTGAAAGTCTTTCCTACTTCTACGTATATTAATCAGATGGGAATCGTATTGCGTTAAATTTCTTTCATGGGTCAAAATTTTTTAAGGAAAAATGTGGAATGGGTCAAAATTTTGTAAAGGGAAATAGTTTCAGGTCATTTCGCCAGTAGGCATACGAGTTATGCACTGAGCTTAACACAAAAAACCAAAAATAGAAAGCTTTCTTGTTCTTGATAACATTAACGGAAAGTTAGAAGATCTGAGATGCTTCCTGCTTTCTGGCGCTTGAGATGTTCAAATGTTGTACATGGTAATCAAAGAATGCAAGTATATCTATCTAGAGCGATTCTCCCAATCTCTGTATTCTGCCGACTTATCTCATTAACTGATTTCTTTGCAGCAGGTAGACCTTCGCAAGGCACTAATCGCCATGTCAAATATCCAAAGACGCAAAATTACAGTAAACATTAAAACTGGTACCAATGGTTAGGCTAAAGAATAGCCAACACTCAAGAATCGCATTGTAAACTCTCGTGCGGTATGTAATACTTCTTTCTATTCAGGAATTGGTAGTAGAACGTGAACGAACCCCGATAAGGCCGCATTTGCATCGGCCCATAGTGAAAAAGCCTCAGTACATCTGAGTGAATTTCGAGTACAAGTAAAAAAAAGAAGTATAATTTACCTTAAGCTTTCGAACACTTTCCAGTACTATAGCCACCAGTAAACATTCTTTCGTAATATTGCTTTATATCCTAAAGTTAGCCCAGTAATGTGGGGGGATGGCGTGTCCAGTCTCTGCTGGAACAGATACCACAGCACTGTGATTGCGAGAGAAGTTGTACATCTGTGACGCACTCCGAACGTCATGACCTTGCTGTTTCTCCGTAACGCCCTTGCAAGCAGATGAAAACTAGTAGCACAAAGTACTTCTCCCGATGAGGAAACATCCAGCTATTAAGCAAGGAGCGAAACGATTCACATATGAGACAATTAACTCTCCATACTATTTAATAGTGAATGCAATGCCTCTAGCGTCTTGAATGTACAGAAGTCTGTGGTAAGTAAAAAGCTAAAGGGAAGAGATAAAATACTGCGGCATGTCTAATATTTCAAAATTCTTAAGACACATTTGCTAGCTTGCATAAAAGCTTCATATGACGGATGATGCCGCAGTAGGCACCTACAGGGCTTTCCGTAAGAGAGGGAAAAAATGTAACAGGACATAGAGAATGTTCCATTGAACAAACTGAGGTAGGGAACATGGGCTCGGAGAAGCCATCTTAAGGAGATATGGAAGTAAACTTGTCTACCACTTTGTCTAGCATTACTGTTTTCCAACTTATTTACAACTAACATGCGTACAAGTGTACACGCACTGTGCCATTCATTTACATGTACATTTTTTATTTCCTGAAAGGAAACAGGGAGAACGATCCTGCACACAAGGAAATCATGATGCAGGTTTTGTTTACTTTGCTTGTCCATGACGTGGCTCCGTTGTATCGTATTTACACTGACCCATGACGGAACGTGCTATGAATCAACGACTGACCCATTCATTACTTAGTGTCATTCAGAGACGTACAGTGCAATACGATGGAGCAGTACAGATACAGTATTTTCTGGTCGCTGCATTTGAGGAGGAGGTCCTATTCCATGGCCTGCGAGGTGACATGACCTGAATCTCCTTCATTATTTCCTATGGTGATATCTAAATTCACTTGTGTATGAGACTCCAGTGGATAAGAAGATGGAATTAGCTGGCAGAATTATAGCTGCCTGTGATGTGATTCGAAACATACCAGGGACAATTGTCGGGATGCATCAGAATCTTGTTCTCCGATTTCATACTTGCAGTGAGGTTGATGGCCGTCAGTTTCAGCACATTTTGTGAGATACATTGCAATTGCTACTTTCATTGCGTCAATGATGGTATTTGCAGTTAACTAATATAAATAAAAAATACATACTAAAGTGATTATATTCCTACACTACTGGCCATTAAAATTGCTACACCACAAAGGTGACGTGCTACAGAGGCGAATTTTAAACACCTACAACGTGCTGACATGAGGAAAGTTTCCACCGATTTCTCATACACAAACAGCAGTTGACATGCGTTGCCTGATGAAACGTTGTTGTGAAGTTTCGTGTAAGGAGTAGAAATGCGTACCATCACGCTTCCGACTTTTATAAAGGTCGGATTGTAGCCTAACGCTGGCCGCGGTGGCCGAGCGGTTCTAGGTGCTACAGTCTGGGACCGCGCGACCACTACGGTCGCAGGTTCGAATCCTGCCTCGGGCATGGATGTGTGTGATATCCTTAGGTTAGTTAAGTTTAATTAGTTCTAAGTTCTAGGGGACTGATGACCTTAGAAGTTACGTCCCATAGCGCTCAGAGCCATTTGAACCATTTTTGAACCAGATTTTTCTTTTGTTTCCTGTGCTGCTTTTTCAGTGTACATACTGAATAACATAGGGAACAGGCTACAACTCTGTCTCACTCCCTCTTAACCTCTACTCCCCTTTCATGCCTCTCGACTCTTATAGCTGCCGTCTGGTTTCTGCAGAAGTTTTAAATAGCGTTTCGCTCCTCGTATTGTACCCCTGGTACCTTCAGAATTTCAAAGAAAATATTTCAGTCAAAATTATCAAAAGCTTTATGTCCACAAATGCTATAGATGTGGTTATGATATACACCTCATGAAATAACCACGTCAGAAAAAACAGGAGTAGCTCATGCGGAGACTCAGTGGGCGTTATTCATCCGAAGAGCCATTCACGTATTCAGCAGGAAACGGGGAAAAATTATAGCCTCATCGGATGTACGGTCCACCACTCCCGATAAGCATAGATGACAATACCCTGTTCTACACTGATGATTGTATTTTCTGCCGTCCGTGGTACTGCGGGTGACTCCTGTGTATAGGAAATGTAAAAAAACGATCCGCAGAAGTACACATCAATATCATTAACATTGGTTAGTTGCAGAATTCTTGAGCGTATTCTACGTTCAGTATAATAAAGTCGCTTCAGACACAATACCTTCTGCCCACAAATCATCACAGATTTAGAAAGCGTCGCTCGTGTGAAATTCGGGTTGCCTTTTCCTCACGTAGATTCCATATTCCTAGGTTTTCGGAAAGTGTTTGACACACTGCCTCACTGCATATTGCTAACGAAGATTCGAACATACGAAACAGGTTCTCAGATATGACTCAAAGACCTCTGAAGGAAGAATCCAGAACTTTTCCCTGTATGGAGGCTGTTCTTCAGAGGCAAGAGTATCGTCAGGACTGTCTCAACGAATTGTGAAATGACTGGAGATGGGCAAAACCGATCTTTAGAGAACTTAGAACTACTCGTTCACTAGAATTAACTACCTCTTTTTCATGACTCACCATTCAGTCCCAAAAAATTAAAAGGAAGTCACCTTGCCTTTTCAATTCAGGTCATTATAGCTGTATTTTTATTTGATTTAGTCCTGTTTTGAAAGATCGTAGGGAAAAAAGTAATAATTTTTTGTTATGTAAATAGTAGTTCTGGATTTAAATCATTTTCATTTCATCTGCTGTGAAAATTCAAAAGATTACAGCAACATCATAAATATTTTTTCCTAAATATTTTTTATCAACTGGGAAAATTTTAAAAGTAAGACTAATACAATATAAGAAATACAACATAACTGTAATTAATTTAATCATCTACAGTTTTCATTTACAATCTGTATGACAATATATGTACCTCAAAAGAAGAAATAAATAAATATTGTTTATAAATAATATTTGATTTACTCTTCATTAAATAAGTCAGTTTTCTATTTTGGTGCATATTTATCTTGCTTTTGAAAAGATATATTCACAGGGCACTGACATAGCTCAGATACATAATATTTTCAGACCCAATTGATATAATGGTAGTACAGCAATTTTACGGTTTCCCACCAACTTAAGAGATCAGTGATTCTAGGCAAATATGTCTCAGATAAATACTTGTCTAGTTCAACATCACTGCACATGACTTAATTGGAGCTGAAAACACACACGATAGAGCAGTTAACATTGTCCCACAACTGATAAGGGTTGTAATTTGGTTGCATCTTAAAAAAAAAAATACAAAATAAAAGTTATGACTGTCAAGTCCCAGAAACTAATTCTCAGCAAAATAATAATAAATGATCGGAAAATAGCAAGACAAACTCTTTTAATCTATTGTGAAGTATTATTTTATTCGTGAGAGAAATGGCCACACAAAATAAAGTAGAAAGATATCATTACATCAACAGAAAAATGTATAGAATCTTCAGAACTAAAGTAAGATAGGAAATGCTACAATAGTTGTACAAAAAATTGTCAGAACCAGTTATGACATTTCTAAGTTAATTGCGGACTGTAACAAAAAGAAATAAATACAGAATAGAAGCATATGAGATGTGACTTCTAACAAGAGTAGCTGGGTACACTCTATCTGGTAGGACGATGAATGCTGACATCACAGAAGAACAGGGGAAGAACAACTTAAATGAACAGGTTAAGGAGTACAGGAAAAACTAAACAGATTTTGCCACAAGAATGGAAAATGACATAATACCGAAATTGTTGATAAATTAGTATCCAGTGGGCATGAGGTCTTTAGGATGACAGAAAATGAGGTGGAAAGATCAGTAACAGCAACCTAGAGACTGTAACAGGCAAATACATAATACATGCACCTAGAAGAGGAAGACATCCCATATTAAAAAGATTATGACTTTTTAAGTAACTGTGATGCAATAAGGTTTGATATTATATCTAAAAACCTGGTCCAATGTAAGAAGTGTCCTGATTGCATTAAATTGATTAGGTTGAATAAATAAAAAATTAAAACAGTTTATACGTGCACTATCATATACATAAAAATAATTGTATGAATACATAGTGCTATTCTGGTAAAGAACAATATCCAGTAAAGGCAACTTGAATGGAGAGGCACTGAGTCAAGAAAGCGATTTGCAAGCTAAATCAGTGGGCGAGCCAAGAGTGCAGAGAGCAGAGTGATTCCAGTGTTACTTTGTAATCCACTGAGTGCCACCAGTTAGCCTTCGTGATAGGCCAGCGAGCAGCATCACCTGGCATATGGGATTGCCCGGTGATCGGGATCACCTGGAGGACAAGACTGGCTGGTGACCAGGATCACCCATCGTGCGAGATCGGCTGTCTAGAGGGATCGGCTGGCGTGCGAGATTAGCTGGTATTCAGGATCACCCAGAGTGCGACTCTGCGCCTTGAATCACATGTTTACTATACTAGGTCGATGGTTGTCTCAACAAACGCCGTCATCGAGGTGAATGGGTCTCAACACGAGCAGCACGCAACGGACGCTCGCTGGTGGGAGAAGTACCGTGCTGTGGGAGGCATTCTGCGGCACTTTCATGAAAGCTGTGGCAGTAATCGAAGACACGCTGACAGCTCCGGACGACCTGTTTCCTTTCATGCTTGATTTCTTCCCCAACGGCGATGTCAGCTTTCAGCGGTATAACTATCCGTTCCTCAGAGCCAGGACAGTGCTGAGTGGCTTGAGGAGCATTATAGTGAACTCAGCTTGATGTCTTGACTACCAAATCGCCTGACGTAAATCCTGTGGAACCTATCTGGGTCGCTATCGGTCGTCATCGCCACGTACGCAAAACAGCACCCGTTATTTACGCGAATTACATGACGTGTGCGTAAAGGTCTAATGTCACGTACATCCACAGACCTACCAGCAAACTGTCAGCTCCATGATATGATGTGTTTCTTTCCAAACACTGACAAACAAGCTATTACGCAGACGGTCATAATGTTTTGGTTCACCAGCGTGTTTCTACTACTGACGACAGTGTACTGAACTATATTACGTCAGTATTTACTTCATCTGAAGACTAATGATTATAGCTGTCACGAGTAATATGTTTTTCCGTCAGTCTCTCCAAGTATCTGTGGCACAAGCCAGGCATTAATGAATGTTTCCCTCTGTTCACCTTTACATACTGAAGTGGGTACATGTTAAGTTACTTATGAAAGGGGGAAGGGGAATTATAGTGGCACCCTAAGTATCTACCACCGCACGGTGTAAATGTAGTTGCAGATCTACATCTACTACATCCATAATCCGCAAACCACCTGACGGTGTGTAGCGGAGGCTACTTTGAGTACCTCTATCGGTTCTCCCTTCTATTCCAGTCTCGTATTGTTCGTGGAAAGAAAGATTGTCGGTATGCCTCTGTGTGGGCTCTAATCTCTCTGATTTTATCCTCATTGTCTCTCCGCGAGATATACGTAGCAGAGAGCAATATACTGCTTGACTCTTCGGTGAAGGTATGTTCTCGAAACTTTAACAAAAGCCCGTACCGTGCTACTAAGCGTCTCTCCTGCAGAGTCTTCCACTAGAGTTTATCAATAATCTCCGTAACGCTTTCGCGATTACTAAATGATCCTATAACGAAGCGCGCTGCTCTCCGTTGGATCTTCTCTATCTCTTCTATCAATCCCATCTGGTACGGATCCCACACTGGTGAGCAATATTCAAGCAGTGGGCGAATAAGTGTACTGTAACATACTTCGTTGTTTTCGGATTGCATGTCCTTAGGATTCTTCCAATGAATCTGTCTGGCATCTGCTTTACCGACAATCAACTTTGTATGATCATTCCATTTTAAATCGCTCCTAATGAATACTCCCAGATAATTTATGGAATTAACTGCTTCCAGTTGCTGACCTGCTATACTGTAGCTAAATTATAAAGGATCTTTCTTTCTATGTATTCGCAGCACATTACACTTGTCTACATTGAGATTCAGTTGTCATTCCCTGCACCATGCGTCAATTCGTTGCAGATTCTCCTGTATTTCAGTACAATTTCCATTCTTACAACCTCTCGATATACCACAGCATCATCCGCAAAAAGCCTCAGTGAACTTTCGATGTTATCTACAACCTCATTTATGTACATTGTGAATAGCAACGGTCCTACGACACTCCCCTGTGGTACACCTGTAATCACTCTTACTTCGGAAGACTTCTCTCCATTGAGAATAACATGCTGCGTTCTGTCATCTAGGAACTCTTCAATCCAATCACATAATTGGTCTGATAGTCCGTATGCTCTTACTTTGTTCATTAAACGACTGTGGGGAACTGTATCGAATGCCTTGCAGAAGTCAAGAAACATGGCATCTACCTGTGAACCCGTGTCTATGGCCCTCTGAGTCTCGTGGACGAATAGCGCGAGCTGGGTTTCACACGACCGTCTTTTTCGAAACCCATGCTGATTCCTACAGAGTAGATTTCTAGTTTCCAGAAAAGTCATTATACTCGAACATAATACGTGTTCCAAAATTCTACAACTGATCGACGTTAAAGATATAGGTCTTTAGTTCTGCACATCTGTTCGACGTCCCTTCTTGAAAACGGGGATGACCTGTGCCCTTTTCCAATCCTTTGGAACGCTACGCTCTTCTAGAGACCTACGGTACACCGCTGCAAGAAGGGGGGCAAGTTCTTCGCGCACTGTGTGTAAAATCGAACTGGTATCCCATCAGGTCCAGCGGCCTTTCCTCTTTTGAGCGATTTTAATTGTTTCTCTATTCCTCTGTCGTCTATTTTGATATCTACCATTTTGTCATGTGTGCGACAATATAGAGACTGAACTACAGTGCAGACTTCCTCTGTGAAACAGCTTTGGAAAAAGGCATTTAGTATTTCGGTCTTTAGTTTGTCATCCTCAGTACCATTTTTGTCACAGAGTGTCTGGACATTTTGTTTCGATCTACCTACCGTTTTGACATAAGACCAAAATTTCTTAGTATTTTCTGCCGAGTCTGTACATAGAACTTTACTTTCGAATTCATTGAACGCCTCTCGCATAGCCCTCCTCACACTACACTTCGCTTCGCGTAATTTTTGTTTGTCTGCAGGGCTTTGTCTATGTTTATGTTTGCTGTGAAGTTTCCGTTGCTTCCGCAGCAGTTTTCTACCTCGGTCGTTGTACCACGGTGGCTCTTTTGCATCTCAATATATAACAATAGCCTCTTCTGTACTCGTCTACTTCTCTTACGCCTACCGGCCGCGGTGGTCTAGCGGTTCTAGGCGCGCATTCCGGAACCGTGCGACTGCTACAGTCGCAGGTTCGAATCCTGCCTCGGGCATGGATGTGTGAGATGTCCTTAGGTTAGTTAGGTTTAAGTAGTTCTAAGTTCTAGAGGACTGATGACCACAGCAGTTGAGTCCCATAATGCTCAGAGCTATTTTTTTTTCTCTTACGCCCGTCGACAATACGTTCGAGTAAAGATGAAGACACTAAGGTAGCTTGTGACGGACAGCCCAGTCCCGTAGCTCATGGTCTAGCGTGAAGGTCCGCGTCAGCGAATGGTGATAAAGAGCTTTTCCACCAATCAGTTGCGTCACGCCTGTTGAACGACAGCCAGTCGGCAGTGTTTACGTCACGGGTCGCGGAGGTGCGCAACGGGTGAAGGGTAGACCAGGAATGATACACACTCTCCATACTCCGGGATCGCGCCGCCGCTTCCTAAACATAGCAACAGGACCCTTCAGGACCCGCCTCTCCGTTCGTGCTGCGCGCTTCTTACGAACAAAGGAAGCTCCTCATCGCTGCCCCCCCCCCCCCCTTCCTACCCCCTCAGATTTAGTGGTAAGATGGCCCAGTGGATAGCTAGTCAAAAATTCAATATATATCAAGGATGGAAACAGGACGAAGGTGTGTTGATCTATGGAAAAAAAAAGTTGAAACAGTGAACAGTGCAGGCTCGACAAGTTTAATATTGATCGGAGATGAACAGCGGTGGCGTCGTGATTGACAGCTCACGGTGTTGAACACTAAGGCCAACGAACCGGGTTCGAAACTGCGGCGTGCCATTTGTATTTATTCTTTTTTTTCACAGCATTATAAACTGTTCGTTCGGTCAGTGAAATGTTTGTTGTCTTTCTGTGATCTTGGCAGTTGTCGTACTATACATCGGTTACAATAAATGAGTCATGTGGTAAGAATATGTTACTGTCGCAAGTAAACGAGTGCGTACCCAGGATCTGAACTGGGGGGGAGGGGGGGGGGCAGGTCAAACTAGTCCCAGGAAACAAGGTCTCGAGACAACGTACATCACTTCTTATTAAATAAAACAATATATCAGTGAAAAACTGCTTTTAATGAACATTTTAAATGCAAGAATGCACTTGTACAATCCAAGAAAACATGCCGCATTTCTTATTAAATAAAACGCTAAACTAGTAAAAAACTGCGAATATCTTCTAGGGGGGGGGGGGGGAGGGGGTAGCTGCCTCCCCCCCCTGCCCCTCGCATGGTACGCCCATGCAAGTAAACATGATGAATAGTGAGAGCAGGAGAGATACCACATAGACGTCTGACAGAAATGAAAAAACAAATAAACGGATGTGAACTATGTTACAAGAAAGGAATTCAAGAGTCAAAACTTCCAAAACGGAACGCAACTTCAAAAACGTTTAAAACATACGTTTTGACAGAGCACAGATAAAGTGTGTGATTGTGAAACTGTTACCTTCATTTGTTACAGATTATGTCACAGACTATTATGTTCTCACCATTTCCTCTGGAGTGATCACATTCACATTGAAACGAACATCTAAACAGTGCAAGGAGGGCCGGCCGTTGTGACCGAGCGGTTCTAGGCGCTTCAGTCTGGAACCGCGCGACCGCTACCGTCGCAGGGTCGAATCCTGCCTCGGGCATGGATGTGTGTGATGTCCTTAGGTTAGTTAGGTTTAAGTAGTTCTAAGTTCTAGGGGACTGATGACCTCAGATGTTAAGACCCATAGTGCTCAGAGCCATTTTTCTCTCGGGCAAGGAGGCATATCTCACTTACCAGGCGTGTAAATTAGGTGCGTCGGTAATAGATTCCTATCATATGACACACATACTGTCTGTCAGTAATGCTGCGTATGACACAAAAGGAGTGATTTCAGGTGGAGGGTTCGGTTGACTTGTCGCCTTGTCACAAAACGTTTGTGGTCCCCATTCGAAAGCCACTTCCTTACAGCTGCAAATAGAGTAGTTGAACAGAATCAACTGTCATTGTAGGTCCCTTCCTGACACCTCGTGGTTGCAAACGGACGTTACATCACGACACACACACAAATTTGATTATAGCGAACAGCGGAAAAAAGGTTTTTGGCGTGAGGAGGTTTAAACACAGCTCGCCCTTTTGGCAGTCCAACACCGCGAGCACTTAACCACGATGCGATAGCTGTGTAAGACTCCTCCATATTGGACTTCCTGTCCTTGGACCGTTCACTGTTACTATTTTCTGAAATACGTTCTTTGGGATTCTGAAACTGCAGGGGCCGCAAAGTTATTTACACTTCGTATAGAAACCAGACTGCAGTTATATGGGCAGAATGACGACCTAAGACGGAGAATGAGGCAGTACTGTACCCTATCTCACATATTACACAGTGCGTACAAGTACATCGAGCAAGCAGTGAGAAACCAAGGAGAAATAACTTTCCTTTTCGTGTCCGAAAAATTTCTGTCCAGTTCCTTTTAAAGTTTTCTAGCCTAATACCGGGACTCGTTGTTGGGGTCCTCCTGTCATTTGGGCGCCTGACATACTTGGGTTCAGATATTTGATTGGCCAACTGGCTTACCGCAACCTAGACGCACCAGGTACGAGTTATCGACCTAGGGAATTGTCACACAACGAGGGGCCCCGGAAAAGTCATTTATAGAATTGCCACGTAATAATACCAAATTAAGCCCTGAAGTAATTACAATATAACTGCACACTCAGGGACGAAGGACGATAGCGTCTATGGCTGTTATCGTTAAAAGTCATCAAAATAATTGAATAACAGTCATCACGGACTGAACAGCTTAATGCTTCCACAAGAAAAAGTGGCTTTGCTCTCCCTATTAAAAATGTTCCAGGCCATTTCTGCGTTCAGACAGGCAGGAATGTATCTCATCTGTCCATCTAAACTCTTCCCTAAATTCAAAGTACAGCAGTGCGCCATTACCATTGCGCAACTTGAGTTAACTCACAAGTTACAATTCAGTCCATTAGAACTCTGTTCGAGCTTTGCGCATGTATCTTCATGAGAGGGCCGGCCGCTGTGGCCGAGCGGTTCTAGGCCCTTCTATCCGGAACCGCGCTGCAGCTACGGTCGCAGGTTCGAAACCTGCCTCGGGCATGGATGTCTGTGATGTCCTTAGGTTAGTTAGGTTTAAGTAGTTCTGAGTTTGGGGGCTGATGACCTCAGAAGTCAAGTCTCATAGTGCTTAGATCCATTTTGAACCACTTCATAACAGGAAGTGCAACAGACGACCGTCTTACTTCACGTTATCTTAAAAAACTTCAGTCTACGGTCGACGAGGTCATGTTGTCTTTGGCGGCTGCCCGCTGTCAGTGGCGTATTCCACGGGTCGACTCGCAAGCGACACCGAGCTATTTTCATTGCTCTTTTGGCGACATTTTATTTATCAGGATAGACAGAAATTCCCCTTCATTACGCACCGTGGTTGTCTTATCAGCTTCTTGTACATTAAACAAGATTACCAGAGAACTAGACCGATAGATCGGGTAGTAAAGTAAATGAATACGGCGACTATAAGCAGATCGTTACAACGTCTAGTGCTTCATTTTTGTCAAGCCATAGGTCGTCATCTCTTGCTGCAGTTGAGACATAGCAGAAGATGTTCCATGTTGCGGCCCTCACAACAAACGCATTTGTTGTCTGTTTCGTCTTTGAGGTACTATCTAATCAAATTTGTTTCGGCTTACGCTACACCTGTTCCGATGTGGTTCAGTGTTCTCCAAACCTTCCAGCTTCGTGTACAGCTTCTGGGCATCTCTTGTGTAGTAGGGTCGTCCTTTTGGGGCTCATTTACCTTGCAGGATATAAGTTTGCCAGGTCCGGATGAAGCACTGCGTAGGGGGTGGCCCTCATAGAAAGTCTGCTGAGTTTTTATCTGTTTATTTCACGTGCGATTCTGTGGGATTCAGAATCTGAGATTCCGACCGCTTTATATAGCTTCCCAAGTGGTGTCGGTTTATACATTCTGTTAGTCCTCATGTGTTACCTGAGCCGTGAAAAAGCAAGCGTGTTTGGGCAGTTTTTAATTTTATTATTCGCTAGATTCCTCAAGATATTGTTCCTGGTAACAAACTTTTCGTGGTCTTCTCGTAATGATACCTGTGTGCCAGTGTTCTGTCCAGCATGACACCAACGGATGTTGGTTTGTCTGTAGGTTCCAGGTTGATGCCATTCCAGGTGACGTCCAGCTTCCTGTTTGCCTGTTTTGGGGGAAGGTGAAAAGCGCTGACTTGTGTCTCCAAGGTGTTTCGTTTGAAGGAACACTCTTGGTAATATTTAGACATGATGTTACAAGTTTTTCAGTTTCCCTTCTATTCCCTCAAGCCTCTTTCCTTGTACAGTAACAGTCAGCTCATCAGCATACAAGAAATTGATAGTATCACGTGTTGTTGGTTGACCATTTTTGTATACATTAAATAAAATGTGGGCCAGGAACTGCCCTGTGCGAGATCGTTCCTCTTGTAGACGCCATCGACTTTTTATACTCTACAGCGTTACATAAAAATGTCTGTTTTGAAAAAGGGATCAGTATTTTTTGTGAGTTGATGATCCTTAAATCTGTTGTAGAGTTTCTTCAAGAGCATGTAAGTAGGATGTTTAGGTTTTTTTATTGGTAACACCGCCGCCACGTAGCGCTCTGTATGAAAATCACTGGCTGTGCCGTGTGCAGTCTGTGGCTAGTTTGCATTGTTGTCTGCCATTGTAGTGTCGGGCAGCGGCAGCTGGATGTTAACAGCCCGTAGCGTTGCGCAGTTGGAGGTGAACCGCCAGCAGTGGTGGACGTGGCGAGAGAGATGGCGGAGTTTTGTAATTTGTAAGACAGGATGTCATGAACTGATTTATATATTATGACTATTAAGGTAAATACATTGTTTGTTCTCTATTAAAATCTTTCATTTGCTAACTATGCCTATCAGTAGTTAGTGCCTTCCGTAGTTTGAATCTTTTATTTAGCTGGCAGTAGTGGTGCTCGCTGTATTGCAGTAGTTTTAGTAACGAAGATTTTTTGTGAGGTAAGTGATTTGTGAAAGGTATAGGTTAATGTTAGTCAGGGCCATTCTTTCGTAGGGATTTTTGAAAGTCAGATTGCGTTGCGCTAAAAATATTGTGTGTCAGTTTAAGCAAAGTCTTGTATAATTTTTCTAAGGGGACGTTTCAAGCATTCTATGCTTTATGGTGTCTTGTGCAGAGTATAAGTCTACCAGAACTACACCAGTTATTTATTTGTTTTAAGGTCCTTCCTCAGAGTGCTCTATAACGGACAGATTTGATTGGTGCATGATTTTCTGGGTTTTATTCCAGCCTGGTGGAGAATTAGGTTTTGGTCTGTGATATTTATATGTGATTTAAAATTGGATTAGGGAATTAAGTTGCTGGTAGAAGAATTAAAAACCTTGGGTTTGCCAGTAACATCGTAATTCTTTGGGAACGACAAGGGATTGTGGGAACAGTTGAACGAAACGGATACTGTCTTAGGTGGAGCTTATATAAAGAATATCAACAAAAGTAGAACAAGGGCAGTGGTGCATAGTCGAATTAAACCTGGTGATGCTGGAGGAATTAGACAGGGAAGCAAATAAACTAGCGTCTGCAAGAGTAAAGAAAGTGTAGCATCACATATCGATACCACCCTATCAGCGTCTACAAGTTGGCAGCGGAATTGCAGTTTCAATTAGAGTTTGATAGCGCCCATGTGGGATTCGGCGGAACCAATGGAGCATGCCTGCTGAGCCACACCTCCAGTGGCTCCGTACCAGAGCGCCCTCTGCCGCCACAATGAAGGACGGCTGGCGCCAGCCGCTCAGTCACTCACACTTGGAGCCTCTTCGCTACAGGACGCTACGCGGGCACCGACTACTCGCAGCTTTGACTCCGACGTTCATGCTATAGTACAGAGAGCTGCCTTGCGTGATTAGCCGAGCGGTCTAAGGCGCTGCAGTCATGGACTGTGCGGCTGGTCCCGGCGGAGGTTCGAGTCCTCCCTCGGGCATTGGTGTGTGTGATTGTCCTTAGGATAATTTAGGATAAGTAGCGTGTAAGCTTAGGGACTGATGACCTTAGCAGTTAAGTCCCATAATATTTCACACACATTTGAACATTTTTTTTCAGTACAGAGAGCTTCATCCTAGTTGACATTAAAAGCTAGGTTCTCCTTGCAGCATTATTTGTAACGAGTCTTCATACGTTTGGAGAAATACAAGTCAAGTAAATCTTCTGTTTACTGTGTTAACTTGCTCACTGATCATTTCTGTTCCTGTCCATTTTTCCTACAAAGGCGGTTGCCGCACCACTCTGTAGCCAACTGACGTTACCACTGTGCACGAAGTCATACATAACAGAAGTTATAAAATTCAGGTTAGCAGTAGCAAAAAATTTTACTGAAAAAGAGAAAAATGTCAGTATGGTACATAAATTTAAATTTTAGGAGAGTAGCCTTGCATGGGAGTGAAACATGGACGATAAACAGTACAGATAAGAGGATAACAGCCAGTGATCACGTGGTGAACGGAGTTGAGAAGGACAGAGCTATGTGGCGCTACTGATGAAAACAAGTACAATGACAAAAAGAGATAGGTTGTTAGGACTCCCCATGAGACATCAGGGAGTAATTAATTTGGTAACAGAACCAAGTATGTGGACTAGAGATTGAGTAGAGAGACCAACAGTCGCATCGTAGAAACATTATATACTGTAGCTGGGAAGGACTCTGTTCATTATAAATAAAGGAGCAACAGAACATTGACCAATCATTGAGGAAAAATTTCTGTAACTGAGCTCTCCTGCAGGAGAGCTTCTATAGAGTTTGGAAGACTGGAGACGAGGTACTGGCAGAAGTAAAGCTGTGAGGACGGGTCAGGAGTCGTGCTTGGGTAGCTCAGATGGTAGAGCACTTGCCCGCGAAAGGCAAAGGTCCCGAGCTAAAGTCTCGGTCCGGCACACAGTTTTAATCTGCCAGGAAGTTTCTTATCAGCACGCACTCCACTGCAGAGTGAAAATTGTTAAAGATGAGTGTATGGACACATTTAATATGTCTGCTGCCAAAATAAGTGAAAATTTTGTTGTCAAACAGAACAGACGTATTGGGCACAGCGTGCGACAGGAGGAAGTAAGAAGGTTGTGTTGTAACGACATAGCTATTGAGAGCCTATTTAAATGATACTCTTAAAAAGTTTTGATAGTTGTTAGAACCATTAAAAAAAGCAAATACGTCATATAGATCATGAGGTGATCTTTGTTGTCAGAGCATGTGCAAGAGGGGCAAAATAACTGTCGATAGTGGGGAGTCAAACCTGGACAGTGAGACAAAAGTGAGTCTGTTAGCTGCTTTTGTTTGTCGCGACGCTGCTAAAATGTTTAAAAAACGCGTCAACTACACCGAAGCGCCAAAGAAACTGATATAGGTATGCGTATTCAAATAAAGATATATGTAAACAGCCGGCCCTTGTGGTCGAGCGGGTCTAGGCGCTTTAGTCCGGAACCGCGCTGCTGCTACGGTCGCAGGTTCGAATCCTGCCTCGGGCATGGATGTGTGTGATGTCCTGAGGTTAGTTAGGTTTAAGTAGTTCTAAGTCTAGGGGACTGATGTCCTCAGATGTTAAGTCCCATAGCGCTCAGAGCCATTTTTTAATAGGTAAACAGGTAGAATACGGAGCTGCGTTCCGTAGCGCCTAAATTAGACCACAAGTGTGTGGTACTGTTTTTAGATCGGTTACTGCTGCTACAACGGCAGGTTATCAAGGTTTAAGCTAGTTTGAACGTACTCTTTGAGTCGGCGCACGAGTGATGGGACACAGCATCTCCGAGCCAGGGGCCAATTGGGGATTTTCCCGTACGGCCATTTCACAAGTGTACCACGAATATCAGAAACCCGGTAAAATATTACATCTCCGACATCGCTGCGGTCGGAAAAGATCCTGAGATATCGGAACCAACGACGACTGAAGAGAATCGCCAACCTGATTGAAGTGCAACTTTTCCGCAAATTGCCGTATACTTTAATCCTGGGCCGTCAACAAGTGCCAGCATGCGAACCATTCAACGAAACATCATCGGTAGGGTCCTTCGGATACGAAGGCCCACTCTTGTACCCTTGATGGCTGCTCGACACAACGCTTTACGCTTACCTGGACCCTTCAACACCGACAGTGGATTGCTGACAACGGGAATCATGTTGCGTGGTCGGACGAGCCTCATTTCAAATTGTACCGAGCAGAGCCTATTAAAATGATACTTTTTAAAAGATTTATGGTAGTTGTTAGAACCATTAATAAATGCAAATGCGTCATATAGATCATGAGGTGATCTTTGTTGTCAGAGCAGGTGCAAGAGGGGAAAATAACTGTCGATACTGGAGATTCAAACCTGGACAGGGAGAGAAAAGCGAGTCTGTGTACAGGTACGGAGACAACCTCATGAATACATTGACCCTGCATGTCAACAGGGGACTGTTGAAGTTGGTGGAGGCTCTGTAATGGTGTGGCACGTGTGTTGTCGGAGTGATATGAGACCCCTTATAAGTCTACATACGACTCTGACAGGTGACACGTACGTAAGCAACCTGTCTGATCACCTGTATCCATTGATGTCCATTGTGCATTCCGACGGACTTGGGTAACTCCAGCAGGACAAGGCGACACCGCACACGTCCAGAGTTGCTACAGAGTGGCATCGAGAACACTCTTCTGAGTTGAAACAGTTCCGTTGGCCACCCATCTCCCCAGACATAAACATTATTGAACATATCTAGGATGCCTTGTAACGTGTTGTTCAGAAGATATCTCCGACCCCTCGTATTCTTACGGAGAGCACAGCCCTGCAGGATTCAGGATGTCAGTTCCCTCCAGCACTACTTCAGAAATGATTTGAGTCCATGCCACGTCGTGTTTCGTCACTTCTGCGTGCTCGCTGGGGTCCTGTACGATATTAGGCAGAGGTACCACTTTCTTTGGCTCTTTAGTGTAGATGAATACTAACTGAAAGAGGACAGTGATTAACAGCGAACATACTGTGAACTGTGGCACTGAGCCGAAGAGTTAAGGACAGGTTAACTTGTATTGTGTGTGTGTACCGTATCTGTAGGAATCCGGCCACAAAGTACAACGCGTCTTAAGTAGAGACCTCTGTGGCAGATTGATACAGAAAGCGAAAATTGTGTATTTATCGTACACTACTTGAATATAAAAGATATTTCGTGTAAAAAGCGTTTATTTTATCTTATGTTATCTTACAGTGACTTAATTAATTAATGATTGCCACCAAGATCTATCTAATTTATTATTCAAGCGATTTACTCTATGAGTGTCGTTAGGTATATTTTTCCGCGATTAAACACTGGTAAACATTGAATCTGCGAGCATATAACTCTAATTCCACAAGCAGTACAAATTACGAATGCTTGCAGGTTATGTCAGATTGCATCAAGTTTAAAAATTAATTGCATTTGAAAATGGGTGCCAAACTGTAATGATATATCGCAGTCAATACTATTAATCGGCACTATCATTACTTACTGCACCCCATCACAAACATTGTATTTACTTTGATTTGGTCCAGTTTCCCTGAAAATTTATGGAACAGTACACACAAACATACTATTATTCAATGCAGAATCTGAAAATGCGAAGTTTGCTACATTTGAGTCTAATAGATATTCCCAGTTTTGAAGAGAGTGAAACTACTGTATGACGGTGTGCACACTATTCTGCCACAAGCTGACAGCTATTCTTATTGCCTGGGAGCTGCAGTAGGCGCTGTATCCAAACTTGACAGTTTATGGATATATTTTTGGTTGCTTTTGTTTATGTTTGCAATTAGTGTTTTCTCGTAAATCAGTGCATGAAATCACATTATCGTTCAGCATGTGCTGTAAGTCTGTGGATAACTGAATTCAATGTCACTGAGAAACATTTATGTAATTTTTAGCTTGTATGTTTTCATCGGTGACAAACTGTTGTGGTTGTTCGAGTAAGAATGCAGGCCAAGTACGTGAATAAAGTTCCATGGATTTTGATTTCTTTTTTTTTTTTTTTGCTGCTTTACGCATGGTATTACATGTACATTTTTACTAACATACACAACTGGCTATATTTTAAAGAAAACGTTGTTAAGTCATCACTTTTAGGCATACTCAATTCTGTTATTCAGAATGATGTCGACATCGCCATACTGTTACGGTGGGAAACATAGTGGGCAGTGTAGAACTGTAACATGATGCTAGATGAAACACTGGACGAAAGAGTCTAACAACTAGATAGAAACTGGAATGTGTAAGACTAGCTGTATAGAATGTGGCCGGAAGTAGAAGCGGTGGTATAATAGGCTAACAGAGACAGGAAAATAAGAATTACAAACATCCAAGCGCGTATTAATTGTGTAGCACAGGTGCCGAATGTCAGTTTGTGTGCTGGAGTTCCGCACCTATTGCATTTAGTCGGCCAATAAAGGGACGATTAATGCTGATTGTGGATGACCCTGGAGCTGTCGTTCCGCTGATGTCCCGTATTTGCTCGACTGGAGACAGATCTGGTGACCGAGTAGGCCAATGCAACGTGTCGACACTTTGTAGATCATATTCAGTTCCAAGAGCGGTATCGCTACGTTCCCAGGTTCGAATCCTGCCTCGGGCATGGATGTGTGTGATGTCCTTAGGTTAGTTAGGTTTAAGTAGTTCTAAGTTCTTGGGGACTGATGTCCTCAGAAGTTAAGTCCCATTGTGCTCAGAGCCATTTCAACCATTTGAACCAGGTTGGTTGCAGGTCCTCAACTGGCCTCCTTCTGACCAAAACAAGACCTTCACAGACAACGAGGCAGAACGAGCTTCCATCAGAAAACGCAACAGATCTCCCCCCTGTCCTCCAATGAGCTCTCGCTTGACACCATGGAAGTCGCAAATGGAGGTGGTTTTATGCCTGCGGAACGCACGATACAGGGCGACTGACTCGGGGCTGTCCTTGAAGTAACCGATTTGTAACAGATCTTTGTGTCAGCGTGGTGCCAACTGCTGCCCAAATTGGCGCTGCAGATGCATTAGGATGCGTCAGAGCCATACACCGATCAAGATGGTCTCCCGTCCCGGCAGTGCCACATGTCCGTCCGGAGCACGGTCTTCGTGACAGTACATTCTCGTGACCAGCGCAGCCAGCAGTCACGCACAGTGGCGAAAGTCCTGCCAAGTCTTTCTGTAGTATCGCTGAAGGAACATCTAGTTCCTCGCAGTCTTGCCACAAAACCTCGTTCAAAGTCAGTGATGTGCTGATAGAGACATCTTTGTCGTCCTAAAGGCATCCTTGACTATCGTCAGCTCACCACATCCAATCTCAAAGGTAACTAACGCTCACGAGCATTACAGCCTGCATTTAAAGCAGACCTCATTTGCATCCCCATAGTGGCGCTTCTAGCGCCACTTTATCCGACTGGCGTGACATTTGAATAGACAACACAAGTCCCATAGTGCTCAGAGCCATTTTGAATAGACAACATCTTTAATATTTAGAAAGACACCCACCAGCTTTCGTTTAGTCACACAACTCCTTCTATGTGTTGCGATTTTTTTAACCGTATGTGTAAAACGCAGACTTCTTTGTAGGTTTCCTCCGTTCTGCTGTGGTGTTTCTTTAGATTCCTCCGAATAACTGTCTCAAACTTTTCCTTGACATGATTTGTAGCTTAATCTCTTCCGAATGTGTTCATGCCCAAGTCTCAGAAACGTACATTACAAAGTGAATGATACGAGATTGATGTATGTGTGTCTTTGAATTTCTTCAGAAAAGTTTCTTACTTATCATGTCAAGAGGATGCAACATCTTCTTGGTTGTCATGTTCTGCTGTTTATTCCGTCTTTATTCCGTTGTCTGTAATTAACATGGTCCCAAGGTAAACTCGCATTCGGGAGGACGACGGTTCAATCCCGTCTCCGGCCATCCTGATTTAGGTTTTCCGTGATTTCCCTAAATCGTTTCAGGCAAATGCCGGGGTGGTTCCTTTGAAAGGGCACGGCCGATTTCCTTCCCAATCCTTCCCTAACCCGAGCTTTTGCTCCGTCTCTAATGACCCCGTTGTCGACGAGACGTTAAACACTAACCACCACCACCCAAGGTAAGTTAACTGTCTTACATTTTCAGTTTTTTCTGTACCAATTTTTAACGTACCTGTTTATTTGCTTTGTCGTCGGATCACAAAGTACGTATTTGACTTTATCGGTATTTATGCCGATTCCTTTTCCGAGCGATTTCTTGTATAAAACTGTGATGACTGAATTAAATTCTTGATCATTTTCTCCTGACATTATTATATCAGCTGCTAATTCCACCAGCATTTTACCAGCACTCTAGTTTTCTTTTTATGTTCCTGATGATCAGTTCTGTGCCAAGATCGGAAGAAAAGTAATAAAGCATCTCCTTATCTGACTCCAGAACGAACAAAGAACGTTTATGAGACACTGTTTTGGATTTTTAATACACAGTTTTACAAGGTTTTTGGGATTCCAGGTTCTTTTATTGTCATTCACAGACATTTCATGGCAGTACAGCCATACACAGTCTTAATGACTATGTAATGCAAGTGTGCATCCTCAGTATATTTAAATTTCTTTTCAATTAGAATCTAAATGTCTAGCTTTTTCTTCTAAAAGCAGCTTGTGCATCATCAAGCGTTTCTCCCAAATATTGTTGCAGTCTCGACAGAAATATGTTTGTAAATATTTTGTATTCATAATTGAGTAATGAGATACCTTTACAGTTGGTGCAGACAGAAGGATCTCGTGTTCTATTATGTATTGCGTGAACGGAAATATGTTTCCCGTCATGTACTATTTGCTCTTCTTTCCAACTTCAAACATTACCGTGAGGAAGAATTCCACGTGTTGCTAGATTCTTGGTTTTCCAAATTTCATCTTGTATTAAGTCACTGCCGGTTGCATTGTACCTCACTAGTTGCTGGATAAGGATGACGTCACCTGAGAGGCGGACGTCCGCAGAGGACTCTGACACCAGACCAATAACGAGTTAATTAAAGACAATTAGGCGGACGCCGCCCCGGGAAGTTGAGGGACTCTTCGCAGGTCATTTGCCTCGTGCACGATGACCTACGGCGTTTTGAAAGCGCTACAAGAAGAATCAGGCCCTTTTTCTATCATTTTTACCGTCTATTTACTTACACCTTGATGAATGTGTTGAGATGCACGAGACAGATACATGCGCCCATCTTTACCCAGAGGACATCGGCGTAGCTCATTGACTCAAAGTTTACAGTTCTGGGAGTTACTGATGAGTGAGAATTCTTCACGCTTTCCCAACAAACAAAGTTCGAAGTCATCTGAATTCTCTTCCCAGTAAGTATAAAGAGTATCCGCATGAAAAATGTCCTTCTGTATTGTAGAAAACGAAGGAAGGTTAATAAGGATTTGACATCGGGTCAACGGCGAGCTGAGGGGCGGGGCAAGAGCTCGGACTGTAGAAGGATGTACTGTGTCCCACTCCTAGGAGCCAACGCAGCATTTGCCTTATAAGCGATTTGGGGAAACCACGGAAAACTTAATGGGGGAGGCCAGATAAGTACCTGCACCGTCGTCCTCCAGTATGCCATTCCAGTGTTTCTCCACTGCGCCGCCTCAGACAATGTGCTTCGTAAGTATAATATTATACTTTGAACCCCGCACTGCCGCTACCAAGCCCGGGATCTCATCGTGGAATTGATGAGGAAGAAGGAGGGGAGGACGTTTGGATTCTGAGGTCTACTACATATTGCAAAGAATGAGTGGAGCATTCTGAAACCTGCCTTAAACAAGAAACCCATAAAACCAAACACCGAAACATCAATTGCCTACCCAATTTTAATGCAAATTCACTTGTAAAAACTGGGAAACTTGAAACTGGAATAAAGTTTCTAAAGGAAAAACAATATAATTATAACAGAGCTGCAAGAAACAAGATTTACTGATGACCATCCTTTCGATTCAAAAGGGTTTCAGGATATTTAAGGCAAAACGAGGAGAAAGTATTACGAGAAATGTACCCCGATTTGGCACAGGTTTCATTGCAAACAAAAAAAAAAATTAACCTCTATAATAGAATTTAAATCAATTAATGAATATCTTTCTGTACTAACATTCAAGTCATCTAACAAAGTTTAAAGTATTTTAAGTACATATACACAAAATCGAATCCCAGAAAGAGGAATCAAAAAATCTTCGGCAAAATGTGTGAAACACCCTAGATTACATTCCATTGAGAAATACAGTATTACTACTTGCAGACTTTAATGCATAAACTGACGGAGGACGTCAGCAGAGAACAATAGTACGAAAATTCCCTGCACATAGAAGAATCAACGCAAACGAAGAAATACTCTTATACCTATGTTGGCTGCATGACATAGTATTAAGATGTATGTTCTTCAAAAGACATCCTAGCAGCAAACTAGATGGTATCAAGAAATCCGATTTGTGATGAAAAGCAACTCGATCAGATTGCTTAAGCGGACACTCTGCAATGGAAGTATTCACTGTAAAAGTTGCCAAGAGCGTCGGTTTACGTCAGACCAATACCTATCCACATAAAATTCAAAGTCATACCAATATTTATAAAAAGGAACCAATCCAATCGAGATATTGTCACATACACAAGTTACCTAGAAAAAATATTTACAAAATGCAGTTGGAAAGGGATACGAAAATGGTGAGAAAAACTTCAAAAAGACATTATTGAGCCTGCAAAAGATACTATCCCTCTTAAAAACAAGTGTAAACATGCTTGGTGGAATGATGATAGTGACGAGTTAATTATAAGGAGTCAACTAGTTTGCAATATCTGGAACGCAAATAAAACTGAGCCAATTAAATGGATCACTGTGATTAAGAAGTATCTTAAAGTAGCTAGTACAATTCAGGCAGACGTTACAAAGAGAAGAACAGATATTTTCTTGGAAAGTTGATCAGAGGAAAATTAGAAAACAGACTGGAACACAATATAAAAAATCAACTTAGTCAAATGACACACATTTCAAGGAGAACAACGCAAGCAGCTTTTTATCTAACATTCAGAAATAGCTTGAAGACGTACACACCTCCAAGTTTACAGTTCATAGATTCAAAAATGTAGAATAGAGCGTATAATAACAAGGAGAGCTACAGAATATTAGCGGACAGCTTCAAAGAACTGTACAACTTCAATCCACCCAAAAGAAGAATTTCATATTGATAATGTAATCCCAATACAACCAGACCCAAGGCCACCAGCAATAGAGGAAATCAGAGAAATCATAAAACAATTTCAAAATGACAAAGCATCAGGAGACGCTCAATTGTGAAGACACTCTACTGATAAAATTGTTCTATGCCTAACAGAAATCATTAATTACATTTGGACAACAAACAGCTTACAGTCAGAATGGCCATCGGCATTAATACATTCAGTACACAGAAAAGAAAAGGAAACTGATCCTAACAATTATAGACGGACCTCCCTCTTGCCTGTGACACATAAAACAAGTCACATGAAAAGAGTTGATATTCGACGCAGGAATAGGGGAGTATCAAGCAGGATTTAGGGACTGAAGATCTTGTGTGGAGCAAGTACTATGTCTAAAGAACATATTACAATGAGGAAAGTCAGAAACTTAAAATGCATGATAACTTTTGTAGATTTTTAAAAATCGTATGACTCAGTTGCTAAAAATACACTAATTAACATTTAAGGGAATTCTTACTCGACGCTAAAACAGAAATAATTAAAGGAACTTTATCAAACAACATAAAAAGTAAATATCATGGGGAACAGTCAAAACGTTTCGAAATTAATTCAAAAGTAAGACAGGGAGATGGTTTATCACCCCTACTTTTTAACTGCCTATTAGAGAAGTTAGGGCTCAATTAGGAATAAACCCAAATAAATTCAGTATAGGTTGTATAGCTTTTGTAAATGACATAGCATTCATTACTGACTCACTGGTTAGTGCCAAAGAAACATATCCCAGAACCACAGAAACAAGCAGACAAAATAGGACTGAAAATTTGAAGAAACAGATTTCATGACAAATATCAATGATGGCCCTCCAAATCATAATAACACAATGTCTTAAATAAATTAATTTAAGTACGTAGGAGAATGGATAACAATAAAAAGAAAATAAAAGATAGCCCTAGAAAACAAAGTACACAAAAGGGAAAAGGCATTCCAAATAATAAAAAATATACAACAAAAAGACGCAAAAGTTAGATACTATCAGCAGTGGTAAGGCCTAAAACACTGAATGCAGCAGAAACACTTAAACTAACAAGACGTGGGGCTCTCAAAAAACTGGTATAAATTTAAAGAAGAATTCTAAGAAAATACTGGGACCTTGAGGTAGTAGCAACATTGAATATAAATTGAGGTCAAACATAGAGCTCTATTTGAAAATGGTAAAGCTGACTGATGTAATAAGGAAAAAAAAACTATAGTTTAGTGGCCACATATACCGAAAGGACATTAACAGACTAACCAAGCAGATCTTCAACTTACTAAACAGCTATAAATCCAAACCCAAATGATTCACCGAATTGACAAAGATATGATAAACACTGGAATTAGAACGGACATAATAGCCAACAGAATACTTTTTAGAGAAGCAACACCAAAGGTAGGAATTCAGTCAAGCAAGAGGTGTGCAAAAGGAAGTAATTGCGCTCAGGAAAAAAAGAAATGACGCTTTCGAAGGATGAAGGAAGTCTGGGAGCAACAGAAATTAAACACAAAGAAACAAAAGCATAGTTGATTTATCGTACGTTCAAAAAAGGTTATTCGAATAAATAAAAATAAATGTTATACTATGAGTAAATGATACATATTTCATACAAAATTAGCTGTGCAACAAACTGCAGTCGCACCTCAAACACACATGTGATAGGTGGGTGGCTGGTTTCCTTTCACTACTACACAAAATGCACACGCGACTAAAATACGCTTTATTAAAGGAACCAATTAAGTAGTTCAGTGACGCTGTACTCATTCTTGAATCTGGTTCGTATCTATACCACAACTATATACAAGGGCAACATTTCCTTACAGCTAGCTAAGGTGCAAGGCGACGACTATCGCTTTGGAAAACTACAGCACTGTGCGACGTATCGAGGTACGGAGATCGAGCCCAGGGGGCGTTATCAGTGCGTAGCCTGCGGGCGTGACCTTTTCTTCTCTTGTCAGTAGGCGCGCTTAGTTCAGCGCGTGCTATACAATTTTTCCTTGTGCCGGCCGATGTGTTGGTCAAGGCGTACGCCAATAGAAATATAAAGAGCAACTCAAATAAGTAGAATGATTCACGTGTTCACTGAGATAAGGACGCAACAGTCTCATGTCTCACATCTCAATGAGGTACGTGAAGCACTTAGTTCTGATGGGAACATGTGGAGGAAAAGTGGTTGAAGTTCAGAAAAATACACTACTGGCCATTAAAATTGCTACACCACGAAGATGACGTGCTACAGACGCGAAATTTAAAAGACAGGAAGAAGATGCTGTGATGTGGAAATCATTAGCTTTTCAGAGCATTCACATATGGTTGGCGCCGGTGGCGACATCTACAATGTGCTGACATGAGGAAAGTTTCCAACCGATTTCTCATACACAAACAGCAGTTGACCGGCGTTGCCTGATGTAACGTTGTTGGAGAAATGCGAACCATCACGTTTCCTAGGTCGGATTGTAGCCTATCGCGATTGCTGTTTATTGTATCGCGACATTGCTGCTCGCGTTGGTCGAGATCCAATGACTGTTAACAGAATATGGAATCGGTGGGTTCAGGAGGGTAATACGGAACGCCGTGCTGGATCCCAACGGCCTCGTATCACTAGCAGTCGCGATGACAGGCATCTTATCCGCATGGCTGTAACGGATCGTGCGTCTCGATCCCTGAGTCAACAGATAGGGACGTTTGCAAGACAACAACCATCTGCACGAACAGTTCGACGGCGTTTGCAGCAGCATGGACTGTCAGCTCGGAGACCATGGCTGCGGTAACCCTTGACGCTGCATCACAGACAGGAGCGTCTGCGATGGTGTACTCAACGAAGAACCTGGGTGCACGAATGGCCAAACGTCATTTTTTCGGATGAATCCAGGTTCTGTTTACAGCATCGTGATGGTCGAATCCGTGTTTGGCGACATCGTGGTGAATGCACATTCGAAGCACGTGGTTCGTCATCGCTATACTGGCATATCACCCGGCGTGATGGTATTGGGTACCATTGTTTACACGTCTCGGTCACCTCTTGTTCGCATTGACGGCATTTTGTACAGTGGACGTTACATTTCAGATGTTACGACCCGTGGCTCTACCCTTTATTCGATCTCTGCGAAACCCTACATTTCAGCAGGATAATGCAAGACCGCAGGTCCTGTATGGGCCTTTCTGGATACAGAAAATGTTCGACTGCTGCCCTGGCCAGCACATTCTCCAGATCTCTCACCAATTGAAAACGTCTAGTCAAAGGTGGGCGAGTGACTGGTTCGTCACAATACGCCAGTCACTACTCTTGATGAACTGTGGTATCGTGTTGAAGCTGTACCTGTACACGCCATCCAAGCTCTGTTTGACTCAATGCCCAGGGGTATGAAGGCCGTTATTACGGCCAGAGGTGGTTGCTCTGGGTACTGATTTCTCAGGTTCTATGCACCTAAATTGCGTGAAAATGTAATCACATGTCAGTTCTAGTATAATATATTTGGCCAATGAATACCCGTTTATCATCTGCATTTCAACTTGGTGTAGCAATTTTGATGTCCAGTAGAGTACTTGACTAAGCACTGGACAGGTATAAAGGACAGTCAAATGGAAACAAGACAGACGGAAAAAATATATAAACCGTTTGTTGTTACAAATATCTATTAATACCTTGTGCAATGTAAATGTCGTGTAACTAGGGCCTTCCGTTGGGTAGACCGTTCTCTGTGTCTTTCGATTTGACGCCACTTCGACGACTTGCGCGTCTATGGGGATGAAATGACGATGATCAGGATAACAACACACCCAGTCCCTGAGCGGAGAAAATCTCCGTCCTAGGCCGGAATCATACTAATTTACTTATTTTTATTTATGTTGTGGTTGGCAGGAGAGCCAACACCGTGTTAGTAGAGGAGGCCGAAAGGCACGCGATTTAGCTCACGCAGGCTGGCGTGAGGTCTGGAACAGGACAAGGAAATTAGAATTTAGAAAAACGGGCGTAGCTGGTGGAATACTTAACTTTAATCCATTCATGACGAACGTCGGTCTTGACGGTACATGATTCACAATATCAATAGTAACTGATAATGGCGCCTTGCTAGATCGCAGCAAATGACGTAGCTGTAGGCTATGCTAAACTATAGTCCCGGCAAATGAGAACGTAAGTAGGCAGTGAACCATCGCTAGCAAAGTCGGCTGTACAACTGGGGCGAGTGCTAGGAAGTCTCTCTAGACCTGCCGTGTGGCGGCGCTCTGTCTGCAACCACTGATAGTGGCGACACGCGGGTCCGACGTATACTACCGGACCGCGGCCGACTTAAAGGCTGCCACCTAGCAAGTGTGGTGTCTGGCGGTGACACAATTTATTTGTTGAGATCACATAGGACGCCATCCAGGCGAAAAATAATTACGCATAATTACTATCAATAATATGCAAAATAAAAAGGGAATTATAAAATTTAAAAAAAACGCCCTTTTGGCAGAACAAACAAAATTGCATCCGCGTCCCGCCAACATGTGGGTAGACGCACACTGAATCCCAAGGCAGTCAGGCATGTTCCAGGTACGTCTTCACGAAGAATATTGCATTTGCCGATATATTGGATCGAGTCCTGGTTTTATACAATCTCACTACAATCACCTTCTCATACCTGGGACACCCCAGCTGCAGCGGAGGGGGGGGGGGGGGAGGGGGCGGGGGCGGGGGGGGGGGGGGGTTCGAAGAAGACACTACCCAAAAAGTTGGCAAAGTACTGACGGTCAGCGACGAATCTGTCATTTTTATGGCATGTAGACGAAGTTGTGTCATGTATTTTCCATTAACGACCAGATACCAGGTCGCACGAGCGCTCGTGTGGAGGAGGATATGGTGCACAGAACGCCAAGCCAAGGGCCATGCAATCGTAGGATGTCGACTTTCCACAATATTCCTAGTATGATTTCTCATCATTAGGCGGTAAACATCACGTGCGGTAGGGTTTCTGGTACTAGGCAAGGCGTCATGTACATAACTGTATCCGATTAAAAAGGTTGTGACATGTGAGAGCGAGAAGGAAATATGGGCTACTGCAACAGGTGCCACACGAGCGGGAGGGGCCAGTTCGTCAATCAGGCTTCCCGATAATCCGGTTCGGCGGCGGGTGCTCGACTTAACCATCGTACTTACATAAAGGGCAGCTCCTGTCCCTTGGACATTGACAAGGCCGAAGCCGCCACCTCGCTGAGGAAGTGTCGGCGTGTCGTAGCGGACTTTGAGGATAAGATCCGCGCTTGCAAAGTAGCCGAATGCCGCCTAAGGTCTGTGTGCCATTGCCTTTGGCATCGGTAAAATCTGTCCCAAATGGGACAGTCGCGAGACTAGATGAGTATTAACAAAATCCACCCTTTGTAACATGTCCAATGCTCTCAGGAGGTTGCCACGACCGTTCGCGCGGATTGCTTGAAGCAGGTGTTTATAGTTAAATGAGATCGTGCTCTGTACATCACGCGTGAAGGTGATCCCCAAACATTTGAGCTTGTCCACTGATGGAAATGGAACCATACTCTACATCTAAATCTACATCCGTACTCCGCAAGCCACATGACGGTGTGTGGCGGAGGGTACCCTGAGTACCTCTATCGGTTCTCCCTTCTATTCCAGTCTCGTATTGTACGTGGAAAGAAGGATTGTCGGTATGCTTCTGTGTGGGCTCTAATCTCTCTGATTTTATCCTCATGGTCTCTTCGCGAGATATACGTAGGAGGGAGCAATATACTGCTTGACTCTTTGGTGGAAGACATCTACCGACGGACATAGCACTAGGTTTCGTCAGGTTCACACGGCTGCCCGCAGCAGTCCCGTACTGGTTGATCCATGCCAGTGCCTCTCGCACTTCATCCTCCGATAGAACCAAGAACACCACGTCATCTGCATACGCGCGGCAGGTGAAAGCATTCCCCCTCACTGTTATCTCTGTGAGCCGGCTCCTCAAATCGTGTAACAGTGGCTCCATGACGATGACGAAAAGCAGCATCGACAGCGTTTGATATTAATAGGGCCCGCCACACGGCTATTTACCAGCATTGCGACGTGGCATCTCGGAGGAGCCGCAAGACGATGTGTATAAAGCTGTGTGGAAGGGCCATCCGTCTGAGTACGTTTTCTAGAAAGGCATGACTCACTCCATCAAAGGCATGGTCGAAGTCCACTGTCACTAAGGCAGCCCTTAGGATTGACAGTCTGTCGCGCAGACCATTCAGCTACCGGGGGCGGACTATTAATACATTTATCCCACTGCGAGACAAAACGGTCAGTGCCTTCAGGGAAAAAAGTTTGCTGTTGCTCACGGAACTATGATTCTACCCAGACGTGCGCTCTTGAGGCAATAGCAGAACGGCTGGTGAATGTGCGGCCACGGAGAGTGTCTTTCATTGTCGGAAAAAGCCAAAAGTCACTAGCAGCCAGGTCAGGTGAGTAGAGAGCATGAGGAATCACTTCAAAGTTGTTATGACGAAGAAACTGTTCCGTAACGTTAGCTCGATGCGCGGGTGCGTTGTCTTGGTGAAACAGCACACGTGCAGCCCTTCCCGGACGTTTTAGTTGCAGTGCAGGAAGGAATTTGTTCTTCAAAACATTTTCTTAGGATGCACCTGTTACCGTAGGGCCCTTTAGAACGCAATGGGTAAGGATTACGCCCTCGCTGTCCCAGGACATGGACACCATCATTATTTCAGCACTGGAGATTACCCGAAATTTTTTTTGGTGGCGGTGAATCTGTGTGCTTCCATTGAGCTGACTGGTGCTTTGTTTCTGGATTGAAAAATGGCATCCACGTCTCATCCATTGTCACAACCGACGAAAAGAAAGTTCCATTCATGCTGTCGTTACGCGTCAACATCGCTTGGCAACATGCCACACGAGCAGCCATGTGGTCGTCTGTCAGCATTCGTGGCACCCACCTGGATGACACTTTTCGCGTTTTCAGGTCGTCATGCAGGATTGTGTGCACAGAACCCACAGAAATGCCAAATCTGGAGGCGATCTGTTCAACAGTCATGCGGCGATCCCCCAAAACAGTTCTCTCCACTTTATCGATCATGTCGTCAGACCGGCTTGTGCGAGCCCGAGGTTGTTTCGGTTTGTTGTCACCCGATGTTCTACCTTCATTAAACTGTCGCACCCACGAACGCACTTTCGACTCATCCATAACTCCATCGCCACATTTCTCCTTCAACTGTCGATGAATTTCAATTGGTTTCAAACCACGCAAATTCAGAAAAACAATGATTGCACGCTGTTCAAGTAAGGAAAACGTCGCCATCTTAAGTATTTAAAACAGGTCTCATTCTCGCCGCTGGTGGTAAAATTCCATCTGCCGTACGGTGCTGCCACCTCTGGGACGTATTGACAATGAACGCGGCCTCATTTTAAAACAATGCGCATATTTCTATCTCTTTCCAGTACGGAGCAAAAAAGAAAAAAATCGGAGGCCTTAGGACGTGAATGCACCTCGTAGGATGTGTAAGGGCTTGCCTAGTGCTACACTTAAACGTGAGAATGATGAAATAATTTTTATCTTACATGGAGAACTATAGTAAATTTTCATCACGGTGTTAGTTATGGAATTTTTGTAAGCTGATGTCCTTATTGACTGGACATGGTACTTTCCTTTTTGCCTTACACCATGTTCATGGATATTGAAATTTTTGTTTGTCTATACTAGAGACAGAACAACGTGACTAGCATATGGACAAGGGAGAGGGAGTGCGTTTTAATTGTCCTTATTGAGCACGCACGTCCACATCGTAAACAGTGATTTACGAGCCAGTTACAGTCGGCATTTGACAATGGAGCGCTGCAGTCGCATACATCACGTCGAGGCACACGATCCGTATACACAAGTCGCATCGTTTCTGAGCGTTCAGCGCCACACAGAACTCGATATGCTCAACTAAGACCTTCAAAACCGCGCGGTCCGTATGCCGACGACTTAGGCACTGCGAAGACAAGTAAAGCGAGCACAGACGCATACAGGTGTTGGACACACCCGAGAAATTCATGCTAGAACACAAATGCAGATGCTGGCTAAACCTGCAGGTTGCCCCTTTGTGTCTGACGACTAACGGCACGAGTGCAATGTCCTTAACACGTTGGAAGAGCTAGTCGTGGTCAAAACAATGTCTGTATAGTCTTGAGTGCCTTACGTCACGGCCAAGGTCTATTCCGTTGTATAATTGTGAGTGCCTTACGTCACGGCCAAGGTCTATCCCGTGTCAGTTCTCCAATGGTGAAGCTTAATTCCAAGACGACACGGCCGTTGCTCACATCGTCAAGGACGGATTTTGTGGGCACGAGGGTGAATTGCTGCATCTAACTGGCCACCAGTCTCACCAGGTCTTAATATTATTGACCCTTTGTGGTCTGTTTTAGAGAGGAGCCTGCGTTGCTGTCCAACCTCATCACGCTTGCCTAAACTTGCCACTGTTTCGCAGAAAGAATGGTATAAGATTTCTTTGAAAACCGCGTTGCTGTCCAACCTCATCACGCTTGCCTAAACTTGCCACTGTTTCGCAGAAAGAATGGTATAAGATTTCTTTGAAAACCGTACAGGACCTGTATTTATGCATTCCGAGACGATCGAGAGATGTTTTGAAAACTAACACATTTGCTGCACCGTCTTAGGATTGGAACTGTCTTGTGCTTTTGGTGCTTCCTTATTTTTAGTCCAACCCTGTATCAGGAACCATTCTTGCTGCGGTCTATGCCGTACCCCCTGCGATGAAATTCACTGTGGTCTACAGACTATAGTTACAGATGTAGATACGTGTATAGAGGTACACATCTTTTGTAATCAGAAGAATAATTGTAAGCTTCAGAGACAGAGAGATGAGTTATTACGATCTGATGCACAGTTCTTCACCGGTGGAATTTTTCCAGACTCCGTTATTCAAGATGGTGCCCCTCTGGAGCCAGTTTCAGTGGCGAACGGTTTCATCACAGGAGACGTCTTCCGCCGCATGGCCTTTTCTTCGAGGCCTTTCGATCAATATTCCGGCAACGCAGGGCAGAGACGTGTTTAGCATATGAACATTTGGCCACCACCAAGGTGTCTACGACGCTACCGTTCAGTTTGTTCTAGGACGGCTACTGTGCGTCCCACTGACATTGTTTGTGATAATAAACGCTAACGAAATTTTTTATTATATATTTCAGTGTTGGGTCACACGGCCCGACAGGATAGCCGAGAGCGCTAACGCGCTGCTTCCTGGACTCGGCCCGGGATCGAATCCGTCCGTCGGATTAAAGGCCTGGCCGTCAAGTCTGTGGCCTTGAACCGCAGCCGGCAGGCCGCACTGTTGAATCGCTCGTTACTGTACGGCGGGGTCACACAGAGTGCGGCTCTGACGCACCGCCATGCGGGCTGCTGCACCGGCCGCCGCCGGGTTGTCACAGATTACAGATTCGCCGCAAGCCGGAGCGGCTGCTTGCCTCTGTTGGCGCACTAGAAGCAGCGGCGTGAGGCGGTTTTTGTCTTCAGCTCGTAGTGCACGCATCATGGACACAGAAATACATAGAGGAGGTGAGACAATACAACTTTTTGTATGATACACGCGATCCTGATTTGGAGGTAGAATACTTTTGCCCTCGATATTTTGTTGATAGAACGCTGAATTCTCAGAAATAGTGTTGTCACTGTGACGTCCATAATTTCCAGTATCAACTACTGTAAACTCGTAGTATGGATCAACGATCGCCAGGAGAACCAGCGAAAACAATTGTTTCTAACAGAAGAACTGGGATCCACTATCCTTCGGGCATTTAAACCATCTTTTCCGCCTATGCTTCCAAGGCAGTTCGGAAACCCCCAAAGTTCTAGAAATCCTTCTTCAGATTTCTTCCACATCTCTGTTCCAGGAGTAGGTAAATACTTTGGTTGTAGAACAGTCCATATTGCCTGGCACACTTGTTTCACAATTAACTGAGACTGTTGAACGCCCTAACCGAAAAGAAAAAGCTATGTTATGGTCTGGTGACTGTCGCCTGTAGTCAAGTATCTGGAAAAGATTAAAATAAATTATGCGGATAGAAGGAATAGATAAGTTAACGGCCAAAGATATGTTTGTTTAAATTCGATGACAATGTTATGAATACAGTGAAACAAAACAACCTATTAAGTAGAAAGTTCTCTTTAGCGGGACATACGGAACTAGATGTTACTATCGTTTGCTGTATTCGCAAACACTGCAGATAAATTTATCACTCCACTCGTAACTACGTTGTGGGATAGCACTTTCTTCCGCCAAACCTTTCATATGATGCAGCAAAACTGAAATGGAGTAAATTATATGACTTCTGTTTGAAGCACAAAGAGGCCACAAATGGTAAAACTTACCCCAAACAAATGGCTAGTCTGTGCTTTGTATCAATTGGCTTTCTCCAGTTCGTTGTGCACTTCTCGGTGCTACCTTTTTATCAGGCGATGCAGTTCCTCGAAACATTCTCAAAAATGTTCAAATGTGTGTGAAATCTTATGGGACTTAACTGCTAAGGTCATTAGTCCCTAAGCTTACACGCTACTTATCCTAAATTATCCTGAGGACTAACACACACACCCATGCCAGAGGGAGGACTCAAACCTCCGCCGGGACCAGCCGCACAGTACATGGCCACAGCAGCTTAGACCGGAAACATTCTCACGATGTACGAAAATATTTGAAGAACCTATCTTCGTCAGACTCTAGGGCAATAAAGACGATGGTATTCTCCTAAGCTTTCTCTCTTTCTATTAATGTCGTGCACCCAACATCTCCTCTTCTTGATGCCATTTCGTATCGCTAGTGCGAGCTACTCATTTCTGCACTTTTTTTTAAAAAAAAAGGGAAAAAAAAGAACTCGCACAAAGATAACGTGTCCCGCATGAAACTTCCAAATCGTCTAAGCCAAGACAATCGCGGTACGCATGCAAGCTTAATAATGGGGTTCGGCCCTTTCCACAGTGTAACGTAACAGCTGACGCAGCAAGAGTCGCTGCGGCCGGCCGGCCGGCCGTTGCCTGTGCGGCGTCCCTGGCTGCTGACGGGCCCGGCCTCCCGCTGCGCCGTCCGTCTCAGCGGCAGGCCGCTTTCTGTCTGGCCAGGCCTTAACGACGACGGCCGGTGTGCCGGCCAGCGTGGATGTGATT
Source organism: Schistocerca gregaria (assembly GCF_023897955.1). Lineage (NCBI taxonomy): Eukaryota > Metazoa > Arthropoda > Insecta > Orthoptera > Acrididae > Schistocerca > Schistocerca gregaria. The sequence goes on along the minus strand of NC_064924.1, from coordinate 124,070,328 downwards.
TTTAGACGGTTTTCCACATCCTACTAGGTGAATACCGGGCTGGTCCCCACGTCCCGCCTCAGTTACACGACTCGCAGACATTTGAAACACTTTCACACTATTTCCTATTTACACTAGATGCAGACAGCTGGGGTGCACTAATGGGGGTGACAGCAGGGAGGGCATCTGGCCACCCCTTAAAATTAACCATGCCAACTCCGTACTTAACCCTGCCGACCCAGCGCACAATGGCAGTAGCAAAAGAAGAAGAAAAGAAGAAGTCTTGGGTCACACGAATTTATGGAGGGGCATTCAACAAACACTACAGCACATTTTTTTTCTGAAAGCAGGTTTGTTTTATCATGCTTTCTATAAACCTTATTATTCTCTATGCTTTTGCCTACAAAACACTATTGTTCAACACAAATTTTGTTCGACGGACTCCCTTACACCACCTCACTGGGAGGGCTTGGATCTCCGCATGGCACCATTCTACTGGTCGAAGTCGAAGGCAGCGTCTTGCTGTGTTGGTAACCTCCCCATCGTCCATGTACTGCTTCTCGTCAAGTGCATTCTTCATTAGGACAGACAGATGGAAGTCGGCTGACGTAAGATCCGGGCTGTAGGGTACATGAGGAAGAACAGTCCAATTAAGTCTTGTGAGGTCCTCTTGGGTGCACAGACTTATGTGAGTCCTTATGTTGTCATAGGGAATGAGAAGTTCGTTTGGATTTTTGTGGCGAGGATAAAGCAATACGCTTCAGAGTTGATCGTTGCACCAGTATGGATGACATCAGAAAGAATAACCCCTTCAGAGACCCAGGAGACTGGCTGAGGGCGCAGCTTTCAAATTTTTCTTCTGAGGAGAGATGGGGTGGTGCCACTCGATGGATTGCCATTATGTTTACGGTTTGAAGTGATGAACTGATGATTCATCGCTATGATGATGATCGACAAGGTATTGTCACGATTAGCTTCGAAGTGTGCAATCAATTCCATACATTATTGTCTTCTGTTAGGCGGCAAGTAACCCAGCGGAAACACACATATGGGTACCACAAACGGTGGGCGAGTGTGTCAGCACTACCAGCACATACGCCCAGTTGTGTAGCGAGGTGTATGACTATCTACATCTACATCTACATCCGTACTCCGCAAGCCACCTGACGGTGTGTGGCGGAGGGTACCCTGAGTACCTCTATCGGTTCTCCCTTCTATTCCAGTCTCGTATTGTACGTGGAAAGAAGGATTGTCGGTATGCTTCTGTGTGGGCTCTAATCTCTCTGATTTTATCCTCATGGTCTCTTCGCGAGATATACGTAGGAGGGAGCAATATACTGCTTGACTCTTCGGTGAAGGTATGTTCTCGAAACTTTAACAAAAGCCCGTACCGAGCTACTGAGCGTCTCTCCTGCAGAGTCTTCCACTGGAGTTTATCTATCATCTCCGTAACGCTTTCGCAATTACTAAATGATCCTGTAACGAAGCGCGCTGCTCTCCGTTGGATCTTCTCTATCTCTTCTATCAACCCTACCTGGTGCGGATCCCACACTGCTGAGCAGTATTCAAGCATTGGGCGAACAAGCGTACTGTAACCTACTTCCTTTGTTGTCGGATTGCATTTCCTTAGGATTCTTCCAATGAATCTCAGTCTGGCATCTGCTTTACCGACGATCAACTTCATATGATCATTCCATTTTAAATCACTCCTAATGCGTACTCCCAGATAATTTATGGAATTAACTGCTTCCAGTTGCTGACCGGCTATTTTGTAGCTAAATGATAAGGGACCTATCTTTCTATGTATTCGCATCACATTACACTTCGCTACATTGAGATTCAATTGCCATTCCGTGCACCATGCGTCAATTCGCTGCAGATCCTCCTGCATTTCAGTACAATTTTCCATTGTTGCAACCTCTCGATACACCACAGCATCATCTGCAAAAAGCCTCAGTGAACTTCCGATGTCATCCACCAGGTCATTTATGTATATTGTGAATAGCAACGGTCCTATGACACTCCCCTGCGGCACACCTGAAATCACTCTTACTTCGGAAGACTTCTCTCCATTGAGAATGACGTGCTGCGTTCTGTTATCTAGGAACTACTCAATCCAATCACACAATTGATCTGATAGTCCGTATGCTCTTACTTTGTTCATTAAACGACTGTGGGGAACTATGTCAAACGCCTTGCGGAAGTCAAGAAACACGGCATCTACCTGTGAACCCGTGTCTAAGGCCCTCTGAGTCTCGTGGACGAATAGCGCGAGCTGGGTTTCACACGATCGTCTTTTTCGAAACCCATACTGATTCCTACAGAGTAGATTTCTAGTCTCCAGAAAAGACATTATACTCGAACATAATACGTGTTCCAAAATTCTACAACTGATCGACGTTAGAGATATAGGTCTATAGTTCTGCACATCTGTTCGACGTCCCTTCTTGAGAACGGGGATGACCAGTGCCCTTTTCCAATCCTTTGGAACGCTTCGCTCTTCTAGAGACCTACGGTACACCGCTGCAAGAAGGGGGGCAAGTTCCTTCGCGTACTCTGTGTAAAATCGAACTGGTATCCCATCAGGACCAGCGGCCTTTCCTCTTTTGAGCGATTTTAATTGTTTCTCTATCCCTCTGTCGTCTACTTCGATATCTACCATTTTGTCAACTGTGCGACAATCTAGAGAAGGAAGCACAGTGCAGTCTTCCTCTGTGAAACAGCTTTGGAAGAAGACATTTAGTAATTCGGCCTTTAGTCTGTCATCCTCTGTTTCAGTACCATTTTGGTCACAGAGTGTCTGGACATTTTGTTTTGATCCACCTACCGCTTTGACATAGGACCAAAATTTCTTAGGATTTTCTGCCAAGTCAGTACATAGAACTTTACTTTCGAATTCATTGAAAGCCTCTCGCATAGCCCTCCTTACACTACATTTCGCTTCGCGTAATTTTTGTTTGTCTGCAATGCTTTGGCTATGTTTATGTTTGCTGTGAAGTTCCCTTTGCTTCCGCAGCAGTTTTCTAACTCGGTTGTTGTACCACGGTGGCTCTTTTCCATCTCTTACGATCTTGCTTGGCACGTACTCATCTAACGCATATTGTACGATGGTTTTGAACTTTATCCACTGATCCTCAACACTATCTGCACTTGAGACAAAACTTTTGTGTTGAGCCGTCACTTTTGCTAAACAGAAAAATCTTCCTACCTTTTTTAATATTTCTATTTACGGCTGAAATCATCGACGCAGTAACCGCTTTATGGTTGCTGATTCCCTGTTCTGCATTAACTGATTCAAATAGTTCGGGTCTGTTTGTCACCAGAAGGTCTAATATATTATCGCCACGAGTCGGTTTTCTGTTTAACTGCTCAAGGTAGTTTTCAGATAAAGCACTTAAAAATATTTCACTGGATTCTTTGTCCCTGCCACCCGTTATGAACGTTTGAGTCTCCCAGTCTATATCCGGCAAATTAAAATCTCCACCCAGAACTATAACATGGTGGGGAAATCTACTCGAAATATTTTCCAAATTATTCTTCAGGTGCTGAGCCACAACAGCTGCTGAGCCCGGGGGCCTATAGAGACATCCAATTACCATGTCTGAGCCTGCTTTAACCGTGACCTTCACCCAAATCATTTCACAATTCGAATCTCCGTCAATTTCCTTCGATACTATTGCACTTCTTATCGCTATAAACACGCCTCCCCCTTCACTGTCCAGCCTATCTCTGCGGTATACATTCCAATCAGAGTTTAGGATTTCATTACTGTTTACGTCTGGTTTCAGCCAACTTTCTGTTCCTAGTACTATATGGGCGTTGTGACCGTTTATTAATGAGAGCAGTTCTGGGACCTATGATCTGTCGATCACCTCCAATGAGAGTGTGCACACTTTCCAACATTGCGGCATTCGCAGCTGTGTGCGGCCCGCCGGTTCGCAGGAGATCGCACAGCTTTGTGCGACATTGTTGCGATGATGATAGACGTCTCAACCATCGAATCACCGTGCTCTTCTTCACTACCAGGTCTCCGTAGACACTCTGCTAGACGCATTTGCGTTGCTCTGGTTTTCCGCCAAAAGCAACTCAAAGACAGCTCTCTGCGCGGAACGCGCCTCCATTACAGACGGCATTTTGAAGGCTATGTATAGCACCACCGCAACGGTATTCCTGCAGTGCATACACCGGTTCCCAAGAGATCACCGAAGTTAAGCGCTGTTGGGCGTGGCCGGCACTTGGATGGGTGACCATCCAGCGGCCCTGCGCTGTTGCCATTTTTCGAGGTGCTCGTGGTGCCAATTGAGCAGCTACTCGACCGAATAGTAGCGGCTTCGGTCAAGAATACCACCATAACGACCGGGAGAGCGGTGTGCTGACCCCACTCCTCTGTGGATGACGCGGCGGTCGGATGGTCCCGGTAGGCCACTCGTGGCCTGAAGACGGAATACTTCATAGCACCACCACCTGTCGGAACTTCTTGAAACTATCGGAGCTGATGCACGAATTTTCCACACTGTCTCACAGAAAATTCCACATCTTTACAACCGAAATTGGCTGTGAAAAAAAAAGTGTCGCATTACTTATTGGTCGCCCATTATGCAATAAGAAAATCCGTTTTCAAGAATTTAACTTTGTTTATGAAGGTAGTATCTGTTCCCGAAAGAACAGATACAATTGATGACCATGCAGCTTCTCTAGAATGAAACTACGAGTACATCGACACCCTAGCTGCAAACAGACGTTGATACACGTAATTGGCGACATGTTGAAAATGTGTGCCCCGACTCTGACTCGGTTCTGGGATCTCCTGCTTACATGGCAGACGCTCTACCCATCGTTTTTTTTTGTTTTTTTTGTTTTTTTTTTGTTCGATATAGTTCGTCTGGGCGGACGTTACAAGACATCCGTTCAAGTTGATCGTTGATCCCTTGACTCAGTTTTTTTTTTATTACAGAGAGCACGCAGACCTCTGACTGAACACGCTGAGCTACCGCGCCGGCATCCATCTGAGCCACCGAGGACACATAGGCTAGTCGCCTGCAGGGACTTATCCCTCGCACGCTCCCCGTGTGACACACATTCCCATCCTGTCCACACCACTACATTCGTAGTGCGCCTAATAGATGTTTGCCCATCACACTCATTACTCGTGGCAGATTAATCTGCCAAGTCACGTACGAGTTAGAACAGAGTGTGTGTTCGTACAAGAAGGTCAATGACCGGGTAGCCATATTTAACTACATATGAAGGTAGTATCTGCTCCCGAAGGAACAGCTACCATTGATGACCATGCAGATTCTCTAGAATGAAATGATAATTAAATCGACACTCTAGCTGCAAACAGGCGTTGATGTACATCATTGGGGGACATGTTGAAAATTGGTAGATTAATCTGCCACGAGTAATGAGTGTGATGGGCAAACATCTATTAGGCGTGGACATGTTGGGAATGTGGGTCTCACGGGGAGCGTGCAAGTGATAAGTATCTGCAGGATCACTATCCTCTCTTGATCTTGGTGTCTCAGATAGATAGAGCGTCTGAAATGTAAGCAGGAGATCGAGGGTTCGAGTCCCGGTGGGGGCACACATTTTCAACATGTCCCCAATGATGTACGTCAACGCCGGTTTGCAGCTAGGGTGTTGCTTTAATTATCATTTCATGTAACTGTGTTCCCGTATCTCTGTGTAAAACACGCTCACTTGGGTAAAGACACGAAATTAAGTGGTATTCGTCTGCCATACTGCTTTTAGGTGGCTGGAAAGTATCTAAGAAGCAATAACTGATAATCACCAACTCTACAGCTTCTTCGTATACTATAAGGTTTAAAATAATATCATAACTAATTGTTACTTCGTTTTAAAATGACTTAGTTACAAGCCAACTGGCATTATTTTCAAAGTGTGCTAGTAAAGTGACGATTTCTATAACTAGGATATAGCACTTGTACGAGATGCAAGGAGCACGCCCGCCAGCTTTGACCGAGCGGTTCTAGGCGCTTCAGTCTGGAACCGCGCGACCGCTACGGTTGCAGGTTCGAATCCTGCCTCGGGCATGGATGTGTGTGATGTCTGTAGGTTAGTTAGGTTTAAGTAGTTCTAAGTTCTAGGGGACTGATGACCTTAGATGTTAAGTCCCATAGAACCATTTGCAAGGAGCACTTATTTGCTGGTTGTTGAAATATCAGTAACCCTACAGGAATAGATAAATCATTACGTTGTCGTTGTTGCCGTTATTGTTGTTGTTGTTGTTGTTGTTGATGTTGTTGTGGTCTTCAGTCCATCATACCGGTTTGGTGCACCTTGCCACGCTAGCGTATTCTGTAAAAACCTCTTTACCTTGGCACCACTACTGAAATCCGCATAATTTCCAACCTGCTTAATTTAGTAAAGCCTCGGTCTCATCTCATAGTTATTGCCCCACCCACTTCCCTCCAGTATGACACGGCCTCTTGATGTTTCCTATCAACCGATTCCTTCTTTTAGTCAAGTCGTGTTATAAATCTCTTTTCTTCCGCAGTTCGATTCAGTACTTCCTCATCATTTATACAATCTACCGGTCTTCCTTATTCTTCCGTAGACTGAATTCCAAAAAGCTTTCACTCTCCTCTTGTCTGAACCTTTTGTCGGGCTCATGTTCCACTTCTATACAAGGCTGCATCCCAAACACGTACCTTCAGAGAATGCCTCCTAACACTTCAATTCATATTCCATGTTAACAAATTTCTCTTTTTCAGAATTACTTTCCTTTCTGTGTCAGCCTGCCTTTCATGTTCTCTCTACTTCTGCCTTCGCAAATTTCTTGTCCCCAAATATCAGAACTCATCTGCTGCTTGTGGCATCTCATTTCGTAGTCTAATTCATCCGACATCAAATCATTTAATACGTTTACATGCCATTATCATTGTTTTATTTTTTATGTTCCTCTTGTAACACTATCCAGACTGTTTCACTGCTATCCCAATTCATTTTGTGTCTCTGACAATATTACTGTGTCATCGGCAAACCTCAGAGTTTTAAATTCTGGTCGCTTAATTGTATAACATAAAACCAAATATTTTAATTGAAATCATTTTCATTATGAAATTAACATTATCCCGAAGGAGAGACACGTGCAGCGCACTCAGTGGATTATATTTGCAAACATAGTGCCAGTCAGCGAAAAGGCACTGTTATATTGACCTATTTTTACCCAGTAATGTGAAACGTCAAATAGTAATGCTTGTTGTCTCGGTACTTGTTTGTCAACAGAGCGCTTGATCCTCGTGAGCAGTTACGAGAAAGGCCTTGGTACATGTTGGAGTTTAAGACGGAAAGCAGGAACAAAATTCTGCCATTATTTCAGTTAGGGCAGATACACATTGCACTAATTGTAGAGTTAGTTCAATGAACATGTGAATGCTATCTAAAATTTTATGCATAGAGCCAAACAGGACGGTAGCAAAACTGCTCGTTGGCCGACTAGCTGAATGATACGCTAATGAACGACGTGTTAAGCAGTTTGAGTAACGCTTCCAGTGCCTCTGAGTTTAAAGTGACATAGCTATAGTGGCCATTGTACCCTGCCGAACAGCAAGTGTCTGCGGAAGGCGGTTGCTGGAAGGCAGGTTCAGCTTCAGCACACGCTCACAACAGTCCCTAAGTAGTCTGATCATTTAAAGCGACAGTCTCCCTAATCTCTTCTGGCGTTTATACGCGATTCCACTCCAAAAAGAAGTTTAAAATCTACAAGTGAGTGCACACGTAAAGCAACTGTTATTCGACAGCGTGTTCCCCGAGAGTGAGTTGGTCACTAAACCACGAAACCATGGACACATGTTATCCAACTTGCTGCATAAAAGTGCAACTTGTCGGACTACCGGCATACCATTCACTACAGCAAGTCCCACAAACAATAAAAAAACCGTTGAGACAACATGATTGTTTGCTTGCTTGCTTTAGCAAATGCCTCTTCTTCATTCAGTCAAGTCATCTCCTCCACCATCTTTTTTTTTACGCTTTTTACGAATGAAAAGTAAAATTGTAGGTATCCCACAATGTTACTGTAGAACGTCAGCAATTTTGTGCTTTTCACTTAGTAACTTTAATTTTCTTCTATCGAACGACAGAAGAATCAATTAACAGACTTACATATTAGGGACGGTATAGCCACCATTGTTGTGCCCCTCCCATCTCTTTCTGTCTCCTCTCCATCACAGCTTCGACTTTTACCGTTCTATTTCTCTTTCTCTAACCTATCTACCTCTTATATATCTCTTTCACCCCATTCTATCGTCTCATGTCTCTGCTCGATGAGAATAACTCACAAGCTGCAAGAACATAACGAGAAAATTCCCAACTAACAATGGGACTGACATTCAGAAAAGAAAAGTATGTTTACTTTCATATACATAATCATTATTATTCTTGATTGTTATAATTATTTTTATTGTTATAATTATCATTGTACTACTGTTATAATATCTATTTTTTTCTTTAACATCAATACTGCATAATAGGCTATATTTCCTTAACTGTAACTCGTTCAATCTGAGTATGCCTGGTTAGGTGTAAGAGAGGGCCTGAAGGCCCTAATCTTGCCAGGTAAAATAAATGCATAAATAAATAAATAAATAAATAAATATTTTAGCTTATTAATAACTTCCTCTGGCTTCAAGAAGAATGTAATAATCCTAATTCCAAATAAGACAGGTTTGAATACTACAGGGCCATCAGTTTCATAAGGTAATACTAACATTAATTATTAATTATTTACACAGGAATGGAAAAAGCTCGTCGAAGCAGATCTCAAGGAAGATACGTTTGGGCTCCAGAGAAATGCGGGAGCACGCGGGGCAATATTAACTCTACAGCTTCTGCTGTAATTTAGGTTGAAGAAAGGTAAACACAAGTTTGTAGCATTTATAAATTTAGCGAAAACTTTTAACAACTAATTTCTTTTCCAGTATGTGGAACACGAGGGAGCAGGTTCCGCAATTGTAGCAATTACTTCGTACTGTTAATCGTAACAGCACCAGTTGCACTTTTAATTTCTATCACCAAGACCAGATCCATCCACCAAAGCTATTTTCCAGTGGTTATGAGCGTTGTGGGTGTAGGCAGATGAATGAGTGCTTAATGCAGCCCCTAGTGCTGTAATACACTAACCCACCACTGAGTCTGTAAAACTTCGTCATCTCCGCATTTTCTACCCTATCCGTCATGGGCCACAACGCATCACCCTCCTCTTGATGTTTCGATATCCCCTTAAATAATGCCAGGGAATCTCCTTATGTTCGGATCACTCCCGGTGGCTTGTCCTTTTGATCAGCAACAACACTAATGCCATCCTTCTAAAGGTCCCCTTGCAACAAACGCGACTTAAGACATCCTGACTGAACGCTGACTATCCGCGGACTAGCTGTTTACATGGAGCCACCGAGCTATCTGGATTCAGTGAGCTGCTTACCGCCTCATTGTTAATTCCGCAACATGTGTCTGAATGGAGTCAAATGGTTCAAATGGCTCTCAGCACTATGGGACTAAACATCTGAGGTCAACAGTCCCCTAGAACTCAGAACTATTTAAACCTAACTAACCTATAGACATCACACACATCGATGCCCGACGCAGGATTCGAACCTGCGACCGTAGCGGTCGCGCGGTTCCAGACTGAAGCGCCTAGAACCGCTCGGCCGCCGGCGAATGGAGTCACATTTCGCTGTTGTGCAAATGTGATTCTAATACCGCCTGGATTAGCGACAGAGCTAACAATTCCACTCACCCCCCATCCCCACCCCCCACCCCGCCCTCCACCCACCAGTGAACCCTTAAGAAACTGTCATCTGTTCGAGTTCGAGTTTTTCTTTACCTGCGGTCATGTGTACATAAATACATTAAAAAATGTTTTGCATCTCCCCAGTTCCCAGAACTCCTGAAGATAGACGTTGACTGTGGATATTGCGTCACAGACACAGACCCTTGGACTGTTCATAGATGTCACTAAACCCGCCCAAAGTTATAAATATCTATTCATGAGCAGTGTCTGTTAGGCGGAGGGGGTCAGACAACCGATCAGTTCCAGCCATTCCGCCGGGAAGGAGGTACACTGCTTGTGTTGTATGTTGTTCAACCATGCCTGGACGGTCAATACCACTACTCGATCACGTCCGCATTGTTGCTTCGTGCCAGGGAGGGCTCTCAACAAGGGAAGTGTCCAGGCGTCTCGGAGTGAACCAAACCGATGTTGTTCGGACATGGAGGAGATACAAAGAGACAGTAACTGTCGATGACATGCCTCGCTCAGGCCGCCAAAGGGCTACTACTGCAGTGGATGACCGCTACCTACGGATTATGGCTCGGAGGAACCCTGACAGCAACGCCACGTCGTTGAATAATGCTTCTCGTGCAGCCACAGGACGTCGTGTTATGACTCAAACTGTGCGCAATATGCTGCATGATGCGCTACTGCACTCCCGCCGTCCATGGCGAGGTCCATCTTTGCAACCACGACACCATGCAGCACGGTACAGATGGGCCCAACAACATGACGAATGCACCGCTCAGAATTGGCATCACGTTCTCTTCACCGATGAGTGTCGCATATGTCTTCAACCAGACAATCGTCGGAGACGTGTTTGGAGGCAACCCAGTTAGACTGAACGCTGTAGACACACTGTCCAGCGAGTGCAGCAAGGTGGAGGTTCCCTGCTGTTTTGAGGTGGCATTGTGTGGGGCCGACGTACGCCGCTGGTGGTCATGGAAGGCGCCGTAACCGCTGTATGATAACGTGAATGCCATCCTCCGACCGATAGTGCAACCATATCGGCAGCACACTGGCAAGGTATTAGTCTTCATGGACGACAATAGCGCCCCCATCGCGCACATGTTGTGAATGATTTCCTTCAGGATAACGACATCGCTCGACTAGAGTGGCCAGCATGTTCTCCAGACATGAACCCTATCGAACATGCCTGGGACATACTGAAAAGGACTATTTATAGATGACGTGACCCACCAACCACTTCGAGGGATCTACGCCGAATCGCCGTTGAGGGGTGGGACAATCTGGACGAACAGTGCCTTGATGAACTTTTGGATAGTATGCCACGACGAATACAGCCATGCATCAATGCAAGAGGACGTGCTACTGGGTATTAGAGATACCGGTGTGTACATCAGACTGGGCCACCGTCTCTGAAGGTCTCGTTGTGTGGTGCTACAACATGCAATGTGTGGTTTTCATTAGCAATAAAAAGAGCGGAAATGATGTTCATGTTAATCTGTTTTCCAATTTTCTGTACAGGTGCCGGAACTCTCGGAAACGACGTGATGCAAAACTTTTTTGATGTGTGTATATTGCCAGGAGACCCACAGAGGGAACAACCATTCAACTTTATCCCTTAAATCCGTCGAACGTTCTTCGAATTTTCATTGGCTTTCTCTTTTTCTACCTCCATTCCTTGACCTTTTTTTCTTTTTTGTTTGGGTCACCAGTCTGTAACATCAACAGTAATATTAATTATATTTTTCTCTATGTCCAGAGACATATACTCGTATTTTGAGTCAGAGAAGAGATAGTATTTATGCATCATTACTGTAAATTGCATACATTACCTGTTTTATTACGCAATGTTCAGCTTGCTCTGTTTTCTTCTTCACCTGTTTAGCGTAGTCGTTGAAGCTGTGTGGCTCATTTTTGCATTATATATTGGGGCAGAGGAGAGCCACTGTTGTATTAACCTTTTAAACACAGTCTATTGAAAGATACAGAGATCCTTCTCATATTATTCATTTGCAGTTAGTCAATATGTGAATGCACTCACCATTCTTGTCTTCTTAAATGTTAAATATACAAATTCTATCTAATCTGCGTTATGCAGCAGTAGGTGTATAATAGTGCTGTTGGAGCATGGTAACATTGTCAAATATTTGTCTCCATATCTGTTGTTGAGAGAGCCATATTAGCAATCTTCAGTTAGACCAGGAATTATTATTTCTATGTAACCTCGAAACTTATAGAGAGTTCAAGAAATGTATCTTTCAAAATTTTTTCCAACATATTTTTTAACTGAAACTTCATGGCAGATTAAAACTGTGCGCCGGACCAAGTCTCGAATTCCGGACCTGTACCTTTCGCAGGTAAGTGCTCCACCAACTGAGCTACCCAAGCACGACTCACGCCGCGTCCTCACAGCTTTACTTCTGCCAGTACCTTGTCTCCTACCTTCCAAACTTTGCAGAAGCTCTCCTGCGAACCTCTACCTCAGATGGTAGAGCACTTGCCCACGATAGGCAAAGGTCCCGAGTTCCAGTCTCGGTCCGGCACCCAGTTTTAATCTGCCAGGAAGTTTCATATGAGTGCACACTCCGCTGCAGAGTGAAAATCTCATTCTGGAAATTTTAACTGTTTTTTTTTTTTTCAATAAATCTGACATAACAAAAGCATATATTACATGTAATACAATTCAACCATTTTCTTTTCAACCATTTTCTTTACGTGAACTGTATGGTCTGGAGCACCTGCCGCAGAGGACCGGAGTCCGAATGTCTGCCGGCCCCACAATTCAAACGCCCACTCTATGTGCAGCAGGGCCAAGAAGTCAGCGAGCAGACCATCAGAGGGCGACGCCAGCGGCTACACCTACATCTCAGTTGTATTATTATTATTATTATTATTATTATCCTCGAGTCAGAAACATACATAAAACACAGTTTGTGTAATCTTTGACGAAATTTGGTCACTCCCAGTGCATTCTCCGTTGCCTGGTGAAGGTCATCTTCTGTGCAGGAGATTGGATGCAGTCGACACTGAAGCACATGTTGAATAGTCTGTTCTTCCCCGCAGTCACACTGGATTTTGCTTTCTTCAGCACATCCCCATTTTGCCAGATTAGGCCATAATCTGCCCACTCCTCATCTCAGCCTATTCAAGGACTTTCAAACTAGCCATTTCTCATAATGACCAGAGGGTGAAGATTCTGAAAACTTTTTCCAGCCAGGACGGTGGGAAGTCTCAGACCTCCATATTTGCAGCCTGGTTTCTTCATCAGTGGTTGTTAGTTTCTTCAGTGTTCTGACGAAACTTTTCCTTGACGTCAGCCGTTGTGTGTAGGGTTGTAGCCCATGCATGGGATGCGTTTTCTCTTGCTCCAGTTTCGTTCTTTGCCTGTTCCCTGGTATTTCTCTTCGAAGGTAGTGCAATTTCTGCAAGGTGGTAGAGCCATTCGACTGGAGTTACCTTCAAGCAGCCTGTTATAATTCATCGTGTGTCGTTTATGGCAATATCCATCTGCTTGGCATGTGTTGACTTTTACGAAACAGGACAGGCGTCCTCTGCATCGGAGTAACATAATGCCATTGCAGAAGTTCCGATGGTTCCAGCTTGGCTGTTCCACTGTGATCTGGCCAGTGTCCTCAATAGATTATTCCTGATGGAAACTTTTCAATTTAAACCCACGCAGTGTTTCTTGAATGTTAGAGATCTGTGGAGTGTTATTCCTAGGTATTTTGGAGTGTCACAGTATTCCAGTTTAACCCCTGGACATTCTATCTTTAATTTGCGACCGGTTTCCTTTTCCCTCAGATGACCCTTTCATACCAGAAACATCCAAATACAAGCCCTTTTTAGGGCAACAGCTAAGCAAGCCAAGATTATGTTCTGCTTCCGCGACATAGCCAAGCAGCCAATCAGAAAGATGTAGTACTTCGCACATTGAGGATAGCTCAAGCCAGGGCAGCAGGAGACAGTGACGTCACCAGCCCCGAACCGAGGAATTTCATCACTACTGTCACCATCCAGTATGCTGTCAACTACAATTCTTAGACGAAGACATCGCGGTTCGGGCAATGGACTCTGTCAGCACGGCGCGTACAGACTTCGTAACTCACTGCATTTACATGAAACACATCTTCCGAAAAACGAACAACGAATTTCGAAAACCGTTTTTCGCTGTCATGTTTACATGTTAAGTTCTGAAGCGTCTTTTCTGGCCCAGTTAAATATGACGTTTGAAAAACAGCTGCTACAATTCTGATTTAGTCAATAGAATAGTTATTTCTCTTCAATTAGTCGGGGCGTTAACAGCTTCGGTCTAATTTTTCAACTTATCCTTCACCGTACAAAAAGCCACTCCGTTCATATTAGCCGAAAATTTTTGGAAACAAGACGAAACTTGTCAGCCCAAGCACGTTTCAAAATCAGTTGCGTTTACATGGGAGCAATTGCCGAATTGTAAAACCGGTAACCAGAAGGGGATTTCTAGAATCTGTTTCAAAGCGTTTACATGACCACCCAAAAGCGGCATTGAGAAATCGGTTTTCGATCTCCGGTTCTGGGATCTCCTTGTAAAGGTGGCGATTGTATCGGTGATTGCAGCTAGGAACATTAACTTTTTAATTATCCGTGCTCAGCTCAGACTTGGTGTTCATTCACAAGGAATGTGCTCGATAATAGCCTGCCAGTTACATCGTCCCGCAAGGGACTTTATTATTTGTCTCTTCTTACTATAGTGAATTTTCTGAAGGAGTGTAATTTCTATGGTGTTCGTTTTGGAAGACACTTGAAAAAGCGTTTTTTGTTTTGTTGTTAATATTTAGCTAATGGTTCAGAACTGTGCATTCAACGGAATGGTGTCAATAACATTTTTACAGTTTAGATTCCATTTATTATTTTGTCAGCATAACACACCGCATTGATCGCCATGACAGAACTTGATTATTGTTTACAAATTGAAGTAGTGTTTTATTTTTCGTGCAAAAAAATCTCGATTTCAAGTGGCTGGAGATATGTCAAAGGAGAAGGTGACAAAATTCCTGATGTGCCAAAAGAGAACTCCCATCACTGGCTTTAAAATAGTTAGAATTTTCCTTTTATCAGTAGCCATTTTTTTGCAATAGTACTAAACTTTTCCAAATTTTTCTGTGTGCAGAATATTTTTGGGACCAGTCTTCAGCATTGTTGCTTCCTCATAGCGTGTAATTGCAGCAGTCCCGTGTGCATGTAGCGGCACTAATTTGTTTCATTTCAAAACTGGAAGCCATTACGTGATATTTGACTAAAGCGAGAATATTTCTTTCATAAAAATAAAGTACTGTAGATCTGTGTTTGTGTTGTTACGATATTTAATTATTATTTCGTGCATTTTAGTTTTTTATTTCTAATTATTTTTGGCAGAGGAGTCTAATACTGATACTCAGCAGTCAGCAATGTATCCCGCTAATCAGAACGATAAGATGTCGAAAAATCATGAATCAAAAGCAAATCAGGCAGGATAATGCGAAAGTGCAGACTGAACTGGTAAGCAAGCTACAAAGTCTCGTGACAGGACAAGAGAAACTAATTACCGAATAGTTCAGTTGCTACCAGCAGTGCATGAAAGTGGAAATGCCCAAATGGCTACAAGTGGATGATAACAGATTGAGGCAAAAAAAAAAATGGTTCTGAGCTCTATTGTACTTAACATCTGAGGTCATCAGCCCCTTCGAACTCAGAACTACTTTAACTAACCTAAGGACATCACATACATCCATGCCCGAGGCAGGATTAGAACCTGCGACCGTAGCGGGCACGCGGTTCCAGACTGAAGCGCCTAGAACCGCTCGGCCACACCGGCCGGCATTAATGAGTCAATAGAGGGAAAGTTCTCCCACTGTGAGCAAGAACAGCGCGTGCAGAATGAGTTTGCATTCCACACTAATAAACGAGAAACCAACAAATGTGTCAGCAAGTGAAAGATACCGTCGCTACTGAAAGCAGGGATGGTGTGAGTCTGTGGTGAAAGAAGTCACCACGGTCAAACAGGACATAACACAAATCAGTCAAGTGACAGAGAGCGACAGCACATCTGTAATGTCAGGAAACAGTGTCCGGTGCCAGTAGTATTTTTATGCCACGAGTTGGGTCAAGTACCAAGCCTCAACTTACTGTTCTCATGTATGGTCTAGGCACTATAGCTCTCATTTGTAATTCGATGATAGAAGAACAGATGATTCGCCATAGGCAGTTTAGCATATTTACTCCAGACAATAAACCCAAATATCCAATGATATTTATTCGATCCTTCCGTGGGATACTGTCTCACTCGTGGAGTGAGAGAAATGTCGTCAATTGATTTATGCAAAGCGATGCCACTTGCTGGACCACAGTGGCTTTGGACACCTGTCAAACGTATGACGAATTTGAACGACCCTTCTTGGCTAAGTGTTGGTCAACTGGCATTAAGGAAAGGTTAAGGAAAGAAGTATTCTATCCGAAACCGTGCCAAGAGTGTCAGGGTAGCCTGTCTCGATACAATGAGAAAGATATTAACAAAATTAATTACGAATTGCGACATGTTGTGAATTCTAAAAGCTCATTGTCAGTCTTGGTATGTGAAAACCTTGCCAATGCATCAGACGAAGATCTGCATGCATTTTTGCTCATTGTGGATAATATTGATTTAATCCACAGGGATGCATGAGCAGCGCAGAGCAAAATGCTTCCACAGACAAATATCTACGTGGGATCACGAGATGCCGAGAATCAGCAGTCCAATCACGTTGAAAAGCGCCTTAGACATGAGCAGCATCAACCAAACAACAGACTGTGATTATGCAGTCACAGTCCACAGCATGATAGGAGAGAAGAAAACCATGATAACCACAGCTGCCATGATACACTCCTGGAAATTAAAATAAGGACACCGTGAATTCATTGTCCCAGGAATGGGAAACTTTATTGACACATTCCTGGGGTCAGATACATCACATGATCACAATGACAGAACCACAGGCACATAGACACAGGCAACACAGCATGCACAATGTCGGCACTAGTACAGTGTATATCCACCTTTCGCACCAATGCAGGCTGCTATTCTCCCATGGAGACGATCGTAGAGATGCTGGATGTAGTCCTGTGGAACGGCTTGCCATGCCATTTCCACCTGGCGCCTCAGTTGGACCAGCGTTCGTGCTGGACGTGCAGACCGCGTGAGACGACGCTTCATCCAGTCCCAAACATGCTCAATGGGGGACAGATCCGGAGATCTTGCTGGCCAGGGTAGCTGACTTACACCTTCTAGAGCACGTTCGGTGGCACGGGATACATGCGGACGTGCATTGCCCTGTTGGAACAGCAAGTTCCCTTGCCGGTCTAGGAATGGTAGAACGATGGGTTCGATGACGGTTTGGATGTACCGTGCGCTATTCAGTTTCCCCTCGACGATCACCAGAGGTGTACGGCCAGTGTAGGAGATCGCTCCCCACACCATGATGCCGGGTGTTGGCCCTGTGTGCCTCGGTCGTATGCAGTCCTGATTGTGGCGCTCACCTGCACGGCGCCAAACACGCATACGACCATCATTGGCACCAAGGCAGAAGCGACTCTCATCGCTGAAGACGACACGTCTCCATTCGTCCCTCCATTCACGCCTGTCGCGACACCACTGGAGGCGGGCTGCACGATGTTGGGGCGTGGGCGGAAGACGGCCTAACGGTGTGCGGGACCGTAGCCCAGCTTCATGGAGACGGTTGCGAATGGTCCTCGCCGATACCCCAGGAGCAACAGTGTCCCTAATTTGCTGGGAAGTGGCGGTGCGGTCCCCTACGGCACTACGTAGGATCCTACGGTCTTGGCGTGCATCCGTGCGTCGCTGCGGTCCGGTCCCAGGTCGACGGGCCCGTGCACCTTCCGCCGACCACTGGCGACAACATCGATGTACTGTGGAGACCTCACGCCCCACGTGTTGAGCAATTCGGCGGTACGTCCACCCGGCCTCCCGCATGCCCACTATACGCCCTCGCTCAAAGTCCGTCAACTGCACATACGGTTCACGTCCACGCTACCAGTGTTAAAGATTGCGATGGAGCTCCGTATGCCACGGCAAACTGGCTGACACTGATGGCGGCGGTGCACAAATGCTGTGCAGCTAGCGCCATTCGACGGCCAACACCGCGGTTCCTGGTGTGTCCGCTGTGCCGTGCGTGTAATCATTGCTTGTACAGCCCTCTCGCAGTGTCCGGAGCAAGCGTGGTGGGTCTGACACACCGGTGTCAATGTGTTCTGTTTTCCATTTCCAGGAGTGTAGATAATAATCATAACTACAGACAGCCAAACCCACAGCAACCCAACCATCATTCGGACAGACGACAAAACCAGTACCGCAGCCGTTTGAATATTACAAAGGTTCAGTCTGATGAAATTTACGTTAAACTGTTACACTAGACGAGACTAGAAGTAGCCCCACTGGCCTAGTCTAAGCACACCGTAGGCGCATGGAATACGTTATCCATCTCTTAAGATAAACTTATGGGATTTGCAAGATGGAAAAATTGTGTCAAGGGCACAACGGGTGCAAGAAATGTACAAAATACGATCTACAAGCCGCCATTTGAGTGACAGAGAATAATTTACCAGCGACTGTAATTTCAGATACTGAGTCGCAATTAAGTGCCATACCAGCAAAATTGTTCCAGAGAATTTGCGAGCTGAAACCAGTTCCGATGCTTCAGTTAAGTAGGTGCGAGTTTCTTGGAGCCGTGAGCCCCACGTTTAAACCCATTAGCTTCTAGATCTAGCTGGAAGTCAAGTTGGAAAAAATGAAGTGCTCAAACTTGTTCCTCACTGAGCAACCGAATCCACAGTAGGGATAGATTTTTTGGCCAAGACGGCTGCAACAATAGACCTCTTTTCTAACAAGCTGCATGCCAGCATAGGGTATCATGACGTCATTTTGAACTTAACTACTATGGGGCCATGACAGAGTCTCCCAAGGAGTAAATATGCAACGAGTCATCAAGATCACTGATCCCCGTCAACCATTAAAAGAAAATTTATAAGAAGGCATTCTCTAACATTCTGCGTTGTGTCTGTTCTATATCGTGTCTCCCTACCACTTTCGCGCAACGACGCTCTGAGCGTGTTTTTTAGGGAATTAACTAGTTTGAACCTGGGACCTGTTGCTGGTAAGGAGACGCCAGACCACACATGATATGTAGAATTCAGAAGAGTTCAGTGAGACTAGCGATGATATAACCAAATACTTAATGATCTCAGCGTCAGCTCCACTGCAGTCCCTGTAAAAGAATCTTAATACTAACTAAATTTAGTGGAAGGTGTTCAAGGCTTTCCTATTTTTAGTTAGCTGGTAAAATAACGTCGAAAAAGCAGTTAAGTTTATCATTGGAAATTTTATTCTACTCACAAAACGTTGTTTATAAATTGCACTATTGATAAAAGGAAATGTTTTAATAAAGGATGGTAAAAACCAACTGCGTTCAACAAAAATGTGAACGAATATTCCCTGAGTGTGTTTCCAAGTTCTACAATGGATCGAAGGATGACCTATGCCATATCACATTTATAATCTAGGTTTAAATTAAGTTTCACAAAAGAGAACACTATCAAAATGGTCTACAGTGACCCTCAATTATCTTTACTAACTTATCTAACTTGTCGTAAATTACAGTGGCTGATGTGGCTTCTCAATAACTATATAACAGAAAAATCATCGCGTTTCAGATTTTTACTTCAAGTGGCAAATGTGAACACCATGAGCTTTAATTGACGATCGACACTAGTATTACGCAAAAAGGGGGTGTAACAGATGAGACTTCTGCAGTTCTGAGTGAAGCTTTATGCGCTGTTATGTGGCATCACGTGCGTTCATTACCTTGACGGTGTTCGTCAGCGGGCGGCGGGCAGCACAGTTCTGCTCACCTCCCCGTCTCGGAAGCAACTCGTCTCCTCACTTCTCCTTACTACAATTTACCGAAGTTGGTTTTAAAAAAACTATCAGGCTGTGTTTTCATCTGACAAATCAGGGTCTCAATGTTAACCTTAAGCTCCGCCTACAAAAATTCTATCTATCCAGTGAGATACGTTATACTTTTCGGGGGGGGGGGGGGGATGTTTTTAAAGTTTGCAACGTAACAGAGACGCGAAAAAGTCCCACGCTAAAACTTGCGGGTGGTGTGGCCCTTTTTGTGTTATCGTAAGATCTATACTGTTATTCTGGAGGGCTCTAGCTTTTAACATGAGCTGGGGGTGGTCCCAACGGTTACGTGGCGACGTGCGTGGTCCGTCCCTTATCGTAGGGCCTCCTACACTCCTGGAAATGGAAAAAAGAACACATTGACACCAGTGTGTCAGACCCACCATACTTGCTCCGGACACTGCGAGAGAGCTGGACAAGCAATGATTACACGCACGGCACAGCGGACACACCAGGAACCGCGGTGTTGGCCGTCGAATGGCGCTAGCTGCACAGCATTTGTGCACCGTCGCCGTCAGTATCAGCCAGTTTGCCGTGGCAGACGGAGCTCCATCGCAGTCTTTAACACTGGAAACATGCAGCGACAGCGTGGACATGAA
This sequence comes from Schistocerca gregaria, assembly GCF_023897955.1. Taxonomy (NCBI): domain Eukaryota; kingdom Metazoa; phylum Arthropoda; class Insecta; order Orthoptera; family Acrididae; genus Schistocerca; species Schistocerca gregaria. The sequence continues at coordinate 124,050,020 of NC_064924.1, read as the reverse complement.
CCGTATGTGCAGTTGACGGACTTTGAGCGAGGGCGTATAGTGGGCATGCGGGAGGCCGGGTGGACGTACCGCCGAATTGCTCAACACGTGGGGCGTGAGGTCTCCACAGTACATCGATGTTGTCGCCAGTGGTCGGCGGAAGGTGCACGTGCCCGTCGACCTGGGACCGGACCGCAGCGACGCACGGATGCACGCCAAGACCGTAGGATCCTACGTAGTGCCGTAGGGGACCGCACCGCCACTTCCCAGCAAATTAGGGACACTGTTGCTCCTGGGGTATCGGCGAGGACCGTCTCCATGAAGCTGGGCTACGGTCCCGCACACCGTTAGGCCGTCTTCCGCTCACGCCCCAACATCGTGCAGCCCGCCTCCAGTGGTGTCGCGACAGGCGTGAATGGAGGGACGAATGGAGACGTGTCGTCTTCAGCGATGAGAGTCGCTTCTGCCTTGGTGCCAATGATGGTCGTATGCGTGTTTGGCGCCGTGCAGGTGAGCGCCACAATCAGGACTGCATACGACCGAGGCACACAGGGCCAACACCCGGCATCATGGTGTGGGGAGCGATCTCCTACACTGGCCGTACACCTCTGGTGATCGTCGAGGGGAAACTGAATAGCGCACGGTACATCCAAACCGTCATCGAACCCATCGTTCTACCATTCCTAGACCGGCAAGGGAACTTGCTGTTCCAACAGGGCAATGCACGTCCGCATGTATCCCGTGCCACCGAACGTGCTCTAGAAGGTGTAAGTCAGCTACCCTGGCCAGCAAGATCTCCGGATCTGTCCCCCATTGAGCATGTTTGGGACTGGATGAAGCGTCGTCTCACGCGGTCTGCACGTCCAGCACGAACGCTGGTCCAACTGAGGCGCCAGGTGGTAATGGCATGGCAAGCCGTTCCACAGGACTACATCCAGCATCTCTACGATCGTCTCCATGGGAGAATAGCAGCCTGCATTGGTGCGAAAGGTGGATATACACTGTACTAATGCCGACATTGTGCATGCTGTGTTGCCTGTGTCTATGTGCCTGTGGTTCTGTCATTGTGATCATGTGATGTATCTGACCCCAGGAATGTGTCAATAAAGTTTCCCCTTCCTGGGACAATGAATTCACGGTGTTCTTATTTCAATTTCCAGGAGTGTAACTTAACACAGTTCTGCTCGCGGCTTCTGTTCTCGTTTCTCCCCCTTGGAACTGCGTCTGTCTCACGGTGGGAAGGTATGACATGCATTTAGGCATTCTTGTGTTAGTCTGTGGTATTCCATTAGCTCACTCGCTACTCGTATTACTTTGGTTAATTTAATGTCACGATTTATTCGGAGCTATGTGACATACTACTGGATTTGCTTATCATGTCAGGGTTTTCATGGAAGGTGTTGATTTGCCTGACACCTTACAATTCGTTCAAAAATATAAGAGTGTGAGTGTCTTCCTGTCGCCCAACAAGATAACCTAGAACAGGTACTGACCACCTGCGTCACATAGTTTTATGAACATTCGAGACTCGTCTGTTGGTATGTGTGTAAACTTGATGTTTACTTGCAGGAAACATACAGTCACATCTTTTACAGTGTGCTCTGGCCACTGATCTCAAAGGAGATGAAAAACCATTAATTTAAGGACCAGGATAGATGTATAGATGTGTTTCCGCTTCATTACACTCTTATGTGGTGGCCAGAATACCAAACTCTGGCAGGTATTTGCTAGTTCATCCAGAATCAGTAAGGGCTGTGCCCTTTTTCGTGATTTATAACTGTTCCACAAGTAACATATGGACATAAAGGAGCTGTCTCTGCATCATACAGCAGAATGTATTTATTTCATGTTTTTATTTATTTAACCTGACCTGATTAGTTCCATCAGTGACTCTCTTATGCTGCACCAGGGTTTCACACATACAGAAGCTTTTTTATATCATATTTACCTAAGAAAGAACAATTTTAATATGGCAAATACTATGTAAATGATTTGAGTGTCTTTAGCGACAATGTGAGTAAATAATACTATGAACTAATAAACGTACCTCTGGCAGGACTTGTACTACTGCTGCTCCTTCCACTAATGACAATGATCATAATTATTATGATAGTGACAGATATAAAAAGACTTTATAGGCGTACAAAATAGAGGTTTTCCAATAAAGTGAGTTCTGGGAAAAGGAAAGTTAACGAGATTGCATTAACTATGAATACTCGGAAATGAGGAGGATTTGGTTAGAAAGAAGGATGTAGAAGGATAATGAGTGCGTACAAGGACAACGGTAATCACTGCTGTTGCCTTAGTAGATGTGTTATTAACTTTCTTCTGAAGCCTCTAATGCAATGTGGAAGGTTAGTCCAGAGTCGGTTTCTTGTCACTGAGAAGGACTTCTGAGAAGTGGCTGAACGATGGAGTGAGACAGACAGGATTTTGTTCTGTTGGGAACGAGCATTTGCCATGTTGTTCATACAAGAGCTTTAAGGTTGAGGTGGCATGTGAGGGACAATTAATGGTGATAAAAAAACAGAGAAGGCAGATGGTATTAAAATCTCCGTACGTGTCTGCGTGTATCCAGGATAGCTGTAGCTGTGCATGTGATAGTGAGATACGATCAAAGAGTCGAACATCACAGACCTAACGAATAAAGATATTCGTAACCAGTTCCAGCCGCCGTGAGCTTTCCTGAGAAAGGCCTTGTAGGCTGGTATCGCTGTAATCAATAATTCGTACAAGTTTCTTTCTCATGTCAAGAGGGAAGAGCTCGTTACATTTTTGTAGGACATGGAGAGATGCTGTTGCCTTCTTGCACATTGCAGTTACATGGTCACTCCACTTTGGATTTTCATCTATATCACTCCTAGACTCTTTGCTGAAGGAGACAAGTTGACATTTGTCACATCTATCAATAAAGGTGGTAGGGATTCCCGATAATTTCAGCTAGTGGAGTCTACAACGGTCAGCCAGTACTGCTTGGGTTTTGATGGGTTCAGCTTTCACCCTATATCTTGCCCATTCTGGTAGCGCACACAGGTCGATGCTGACTTCCTCGATGCACTTAGATGCAACTGTATGTCATCAGCGTACATGTTGTATTTGCAGTAGTACAAAACACATGTCACATCATTGACGTACAATGGAAAGAGTCTAGGTCCTAATACCGGACCCTGGAAAAGGCTTTACTGAAGTCTAAGAATCACATGATAGTCGCCTCTTGTGCATCCATGGCTAACTTCAGGTCACCTCTTATCTTCATTAAGGCAGAACTTGTGCTGCAGAGTTAACGGGAATCTGATTGGTATTCGTCTGGTAGGTTGTTTGTGGCTAGGTAGTTTGTTAGCTGGTCGTGGACTACATACTCTAAGGTCTTGGATAGCGAAAAAAATATGCAAATGGATCGGTAATTGGAGGGTGCTGTGGCAACGTCCTTTTTAGGTAGTGGCTTAACTAATGTTGTGTCCACGCCTCAGGGAAAACACTTGTGGTTAAGGAATGATTGAATATATCCGTCATATAGGGCTGTAGTGTGTCAATAATAAGCTTTACAATTTTGACTGTGGTACCTTCGTATCCAGTAGATTATGATCTGAAACGGATGATGGATTTTTTGACAGTATTGCAAGTAACATGCTTTAGACATCATTTTTCGTGACTTCAGTTGCTTACGTCTATGAAGTAATCAATGAGATTCTGTTTTACTTTTAGTTTAATTGTGGTTGTCCATAATATGAAGTACCGGTTCAGTGCTTCAGCTGGGATAATTGGATCAGCTACAGCTTTCACTTTGCGTATACCAAGGGCACGCAGGTTCTTCCATAGTACTGGTGGTCTATTTCTGTTGTCAGTTAATGTAACGGCATGCCTGAGTTTACATTTCTGACAGCTTGACTGACTCTGTTCCGCATCTGATTTTCAGATGTAGAGAGCAATTTATATGCCCGATATGCAGCGTCCCTCAGACTCATGACATGTTTTAGTCCTTCTGTTAATTAAGTTGCAGGTTTCCTTCTTGCTTTTCCGGTCTTTAGGGGAGTATATTTGTCACACAGTTGAGTAGGTTTGTTAGTAAATCCATGAAGTTTTTCGTTTATGTCCGAGAAGGGAATATAATAAGTCTCACGAACTATTTCTTGCACCTCAGTTGCAAGTTCAGATAAATTAATGCATTTGAAGTCTCGGTACGTAGTCAATTGTGGTTTATTTCTGGGACATTCTAGCTAATATAAAATGAAGTCTTGGGCACACATGTCAAGTAGAGACATTTGAGACATACGAATTATTTTGTTTAGGAATTTTCTTGCAAATATATCTATGAGGGTGCGACTACTGTTCGTATGATGGGTAGCAGCTAAATGCAGCAGCGACACATTTTAAGAAGAAAGCATTCACTTAAATTTCACACTGGACGAAATGTTGTGTAGAAAATTTATGTTGGTGTCACCAGCTATAATTACATGGTCGTATATCAATTCAGAGCTAAAAGAGCTGTTTCGAAGCAGACAAACCAAAGTAATTGAAAAAGTTTGTAGAGGACACATACCAGGTACTTTCGCTGAAGGGGTTTGATCTCTATGAACATATAATATATTCCACTTGTCTACCTTCGTTATTGTTGGATGTGTGCACAGTGGGTAATAAATCAGAGCGTGTGCACGTCGCTACTTGTCTTTCTTTGTCTTCGACATATGTCGTGTCTTGGAAAGATGTAGCCATGGACGTCTATGGTTCGAAATATATGACGGAACTCATCGAGATGAGGTGGCAGAGACTGGTCATTTGAGGAATGTGGAGCTTGGTACGTTGAGGTATAAAACTCGCAAGGTTGCCGCGGTTGGACGTTAGAGACTCTGGATCAGCGATAGCGAGGGAACAAAGCATAGCGAAGCGCGCTAAAGGTGGGGAGGATGGGTTTCTTCAAGTGAAAGTGTCAGATACCTTCAAGGGGGAGAGAGGTTTTATGGCCAAAGCCAGCGGGCTTAAGCAGTTGCTAAAAAGTCGAACGATGAATGGAAAAGAAACTCAATAAACCGCGCTAGAATAATCACTGAATATGAATGTAACACTATCAAATTCAACAGCACAAACTTCACTTCGATCGGCATGATGAGTCACCAGGCACTGCGAAAAGGCATTACGACCGGCAGTAAAGGCAACGTTATCAATTTTACTCTTTGCAGAGCCTTAAGTTTTACAATCACTGGTGAAGGCCTTTCGTAACATTAGAAAATGGCCTGACACAGAAACCTATCACGCCACGTAAACTGAAATTTTTGGTTCAAAAAATGGTTCAAATGGCTCTGAGCACTATGGGACTTAACTTCTGAGGTCATCAGTCCCCTAGAACTTAGAACTACTTAACCCTAACTAACCTAAGGACATCCATCCCCGAGGCAGGATTCGTACCTGCGACCGTAGCGATCGCGCGGTTGCGGACTGAAGCGCCTAGATCCGCTCGGCCACCGCGGCCGGCTGAAATTTTTGGTACTGGATATAATTTTCTTCTGTCATGGAGCAATAAGATCATGGTCTAAGATATGCAATGAGAAGCGACGACCGAAAACGCTCTTACACATTCAGCTGTGGCCCGCTAGTTACCGCTGTGCCATAGAAGGTTCGGTTCCATTCTCAACGCTTGAAGAACTCACACATCTACGCGTGGAGTTGCAAGGACCATAACGGTACCAGTCGCTCGAGGTAGCCTGGCTCCTAGCAACGCTGTCACTTCCTGTAAAGACTACGTTACCGTAACATTATTCTTGTTTGTGGATCATCAATAAGACGTAACTTAACTCCCATACTCGCATTAGTTTCCTGCTTTTAGCGTTATTTGTCAGTCTGTCATGGCATAAAAGTATCTCCCATTATTGTGGGGTGCGATAGGTTTCATGTCTCGCTTAGCGATTCGTGTCTGTTCAGACGTGTTAACGCTGTCATAAGGAAAATATTTGAATACTGTGTGCAGGAAGGCTTCTGATGTGGTGCGGTTAAAGGCAGCCCACGCTACTATGCCGCACCACAAGTTCCTCTTAAAGATTACCGTCACCGCAGTGGAGACTAGTTTTCCTCACCACACAAGTTTGTCGCGTAATGCATCCTTCACAGAAGCAGCTCTCTGGTATAAAAATACAAACAAGAGAAAATCATAATAAAGCCAACTTACTGCACCGATAATTATTTTCCGCGTTCTTGCTTTATGTTCTCACACAGGAAGCGTATAATTTCTTACCCGAGCAAAAACTTATGTTACGTAAACAAGCTCTCCAGTTAGTGAAATGATTGCGTCGTGTCAAATCAAGTGGGTCAAATGGCTCTTAAGCACTATGGGACTTAACATCTGAGGACATCAGTCCCATAGACTCTGAACTACTTAAACCTAACTAACATAAGGACAGCACATTCAGGCCCGAGGTAGGATTGGAACCTGCGACCGTAGCAGCAGAACGGTTTCGGACTCAAGCGCCTAGAACCGCTCGGTCACAAAGGCCGGCGGTTGCGTCATGTGTACTATCTATTGAATTACAACTGTAGCTTTTTCGTTTGTGCGATTCGACATTATGAAGATTCCAGTTTAACTGAAACTGAGGACTATGTACACTGAGGTGAAGAAAGTCATAGGATACCTCCTAATATCGTGTCGGACCACCTTTTGCCCGGCGTAATGAAGCAGTCAGACTTGGCGAGCACTCGACAAGTCATTGGAAATCCCCTGCACAAATACTAAACCATGCTGCAGCTAGAACCGTCCATAACTGCGAAAATGTTGCCGGTAAAATGGAAATGAGCGTTTGGCGTCATTGGCCGGCAGGCCCCTTGCGGGGCAGGTTCGTCCGCCTTGGTGCAGGTCTTGTTACATTCGGCGCCACACTGGGCGACCTGCGCGGCAGATGAGGATGAAATGATGATGAAGACAACGTCCAGTCCCTGAACGGAGAAAATCTCCGACCCAGACCGGAATCGAACCCGCGCCCATAGGACGGCAATCCGCCCCGCTGACCAATCAGCTATCGGGACAGACAGTGTTACCTGTTAACGATTGTGTGCACGATCTGACTTCTCGATTGTGCCCCATAAATGATCGCGAACACTTGTGGTCCGGTGACATGGCGCATTGTCATCCATAAAAATCCCATCGTTGCTTGTGAATACGAAGTCACAGATGGATTCAAAGTTGACAAACATAAACATTTCCATTCAATGACCGGTTCAGATTGACCAGAAGCCCCAGCCCATACCATGGAAACACAGCTCACAATATTATGGAGCCACCACCAGCTTGCACAGTGCCTTGTTGACAACTTGGGTCCATGGCTTCGTGGGGTCTGTGCCACACTCGAATTCTCTCAGCAGCTCTTACCAACAGGAATCGGGACTGATCTGACCAGGCCGTGGTTTTCAACTCGTCTAGGATCCAACCAGTATGGTCACGAGCCCAGAAGAGGCGCTTGTCGTATCTTAGCAAAGGCACTCTCGTCGGTTGTCTGCTGCCATAATCCATTAAAGCCAAATTTCACCGCTCTGTCCTTATGGATACGTCCGTTGTACGTCCCACATTGATTTCTGCGTTTTTTTCACGCAGTTTTGCTTGTCTGTTACACAGACAACTGTACACAAACGTTTTTTTTCTTTATTGTGATTTCATTCCCCTGCCCGAAATGTGCAGGGGAGGGCTGTCAGCGGCACAATCCGCCGCTCTTCAGCTGAGTGACATGACAGCTGAGGCAAGAAGAAAATGTTACATGTAAGGCGATAACAAAAGGGGAACATAAAACAGAGTAAGGGGAGATAATGTAGGTAAAAATACACTGACATGGAGACGTTCATGGGGGGGGGGGCAATTTAAAAAGTTGACATAAAGTTAAAAAACACAGATGGCGATTCGTAGAACACAAAAAAGAAACTGAAGTCACACACACAGGTTAAAAGTTGGCCACAGTATTAAAGCACTCCGCAACAACACACTTTAAACCCACTTGAAGCACACATGATGAAGAATAAAACTGCCAGGTAGGACCTGCCGAGGGAGGGGCCAGAGGGGATGGAAAAGGAGGGGAGAGCAAGGTGCAGCAGGGCAGGGGGCGGGATGGAAAGAGTAGAGGCGACAGCAGGTGCATCAAGAAGCAGGAGACTGGTGGGGCAGGAGATGAAGCCTGAAGACAAGGCAGGAGGGAGTTCAGAGACACTGAAGGGGAGCACAAAAGAGGTAGGGGAAGTAGGAGGGGTAAGCCGCTCAGGAGGGGGAGGAGAGGGAGCCCTGATGAGAAGGCAGGAGGAAGATGGGATTATAGTTGGTAGGAAGGGTAGATGTCAGGGCGAAGCTCGTCATCCGGGAGGGATAGATGGTGGAAGTTGCGTAGGGAATGGAGGCGGAGGAGGAGGAGGAGATTAGTGTTTAACGTCCCGTCGACAACGAGGTCATTAGAGACGGAGCACAAGCTCGGATTAGGGAAGGATGGGGAAGGAAATCGGCCGTGCTCTTTCGAAGGAACAATCCCGGCATTTGACTGAAGTGATCTAGGGAAATCACGGAAAACCTAAATCAGGATGGCCAGACGCGGGATTGAACCGTCGTCCTCACGAATGCGAGTCCAGTGTGCTAACCACTGCGCCACCTCGCTCGGTCGGAGTCGGAGGGTGTGGAGATGGAGAGAGGGTGGGACACAATGGTAAAGGCGCGGCAGTGGGCTGGGGGTGGAGAGGAAGGGAGAAACCAGGGGGTGAGGGGGATCAAGGCGGCGGACAATACATAGTGTGTGGATGTGTTCAAGGAAAAGGAAAAGGTTGGGGAAGTGGATGAGGTAGAGGACGCGTGTGGAGGACTGAAGGTGGATGCGGAAGGCGAGGCGAAGCACATGGCTTTCTAGGATTTGGAGGGCTTTATAGAACTGGGGAGGGGCGGAAATCCAAGGTACGCTGGCATAACAGAGGATGGGGTGGATCAAGGATTTGTGGGTGTGAAGGGTGATGGAAGGATGCAGACCCCACATCCAGCAGGACAGGAGTTTCAGTAGGCGGAGTCTTTTGTGAGCTTCGTGTTGGATGGTAAGGAGATGGGGAGTCCAAGAGGGGTGACGGTCGAGGGTGAGGCCAAGGTATTTGATGGTAGGAGTGAGGTGGATTGCACGGTACGCAAACACCGTTACTTGGGGTTGGGAATGTTTTTTGGGAAGGTGACCAGACAGCGAGGTCATCGGTCCATCGGATTAGGGAAGGACGGGAAAGGAAGTCGGCCGTGCCCTTTGAAAGGAACCATCTCGGCATTTGCCTGTAGCGATTGAGGGAAATCACGGAAAACCTAAATCAGGATGGCCTGACGCGGGATTGAACCATCGTCCCCCCGAATGCGAGTCCTGCGTCTAAGCACTGCCCCACCTCGCTCGGTACACCGTTACTCTCGGCCTTTAAGTGTTGACCGTGGTGAGAAGTAATGCGTGAGGCTCGCTATTCTCGGCGCACTCTTGGTACTGTGGATCTCGGAATACTGAATTCCTTAATGGTCTCCGAAGTAAAATGCCTTGTGCTTCTAGTTCCAACTACCATTACGCGTTAAGAGCCTGTTATTTCCCGCCGTGCGGCCATAATCACGTCGGAAACCTTATCACATGAATCACCCACGTGCAAATGTCAGCTCAGCCAATCCGCTGCCCTTCTTTTATTTTGTGTACGCGATACTACCGCCATCTGTAGATGTGCATATCTCTATCCCATTACTTTCGTTACTTCCGTATGTTTCTACCTACCACGTAATTTTTGCATGGTTAATCATGTTATGCGTTTCCTTAAACGTGAATGGGAGTGGACTTGCAACGTTACATCAGCTTCATTACTTCTTTTACAGCTGCTGCAGATGATGATGTAATATTACCGCAAACATTCGTGGTCTCGCAAAAACCAAACGATGCGATGTCTTGTTTTCATCGCTAGTGACTCCTGACCTCTCGTAATTGCTTGCCACCAGACTGACGTCGCAAGTCGCCACGGAAGGTTCCTTCCCGCTACACTGTCGCCGCCCGTATCAAGCCCCCCCTCCCCTCCCCTCCCCCCCCCCCCCCCACCACCCCAGTCGTGTTTACACTCTACGGAAGAGAAATACTCTACGTTCACCTCGCTGCTGATGCAAATCAAATCAAACGTCTCGCAAAAGTTTGACGTTGATCATCAATGTTGTGCGACACACACGGCATGGGTTAGCGACACACTGTTAACTGTTCATCATTTGTCCACAGTGTTACCAATGCGAATCCACATCTCGCCGAAATAAACTGCTGGTCAATTGAATTCTGATGTTCCGTAATTTCATGGAATTGTCGTGTCCGGAAATAATTTTTCGTTCCCAAAAAGTGCTATTTTAACTTCATCTACATGTACAAACGCCACTTAAGTTCCTGGCACAGGGTTCATAGAACCCCATCACAGTAAATCTCTATTATTCCAATCTCTAACAGCGCGAAGATAAAGAGAACACCTATATCTGTCCGGGTGGGCTCTGATTTCCCTTATTTTATTATGATGATCGCTTCTCCCTATGTAGGCTAGCGCCAACAAAATACATCCCGAGGACAAAGTTGGTGATTGGAATTTCGTCAAAAGAAGATGGTTCAAATAGCTCTATGCACTATGGGACTTAACGTCTGAGGTCATCAGTCCCCTAGACCTAACCAACGTAAGGACATCACACACATCCATGCCCGAGGGAGGATTCGAACCTGCGACCGTAGCAGCAGCGCGGATCCGGACTGAAGCGCCTAGAACCGCTCTGTCACAGCTGCCGGCCCTGAAAGGATCCCACCACAATTAAAAATTCCTTTGTTTTAATGATTTCCACGCCAAATATTGTATCTCTCCCATTTTTCTCGATAATACAAAAAGTGATGCTCTTCTTTGAAATTTCTCGATGTATTCCGTTAATCCTATGTGGTAAGAATCCCACACTGTGCAACAGTACTCCAAAAGAGGACCTACGAGTGTAGTGTAGGCAGTCTCTTTAGCAGATCTGTTGCATCTTCTAAATGTTCTGCGAATAACTCGCAGTCTTTGATTTGCCTTCCCCAGAACATTTTATGTGTTCTTTCCAATTTAACGTGTCCGTAATTATAATTTCTAGGTACTTAGTTTTATTTATGGCCTTTAGATTTGATAGATTTATTGTGTACCCGAAGCTTAACGGATTCCTTTTAGCACTCACGTGAATGACCTCAACTTTTCATTATTTAGGGTCAATCGCTAATTTTAGCGCTATACAGGTATCTTTTTCAAATAGTTTTGCAATGGTTTTTATATTCTGATGACTTTGCTAGTCGATAAACGGCAGAAACATGATCGACAACCGAGTGAGGTGGCGCAGTGGTTAGCACACTGGACTCGCATTCGGGAGGACGACGGTTCAATCCCGCCTCCGGCCATACTGATTTAGGTTTTCCGTGATTTCCCTAAATCGTTTCAGGCAAATGCCGGGATGGTTCCTTTGAAAGGGCACGGCCGATTTCCTTCCCAATCCTTCCCTAACCCGAGCTTTTGCCCCGTCTCTAATGACCTCGTTGTCGACGGGACGTTAAACACTAACCACCACCACCATGATCGACAGAAATCATTTCTTTTCACTCGAAGACTTTCAGTCAATTAGTACGAACTGTGACCTCTCTGACAGAAAATCACGAATTGTGTCGGATAATTGAGACGATATTCCATAAGCACACATTTTTATTACAAGCGCTTGTGTGGTACAGTGTCAAAAGCCTTTCGAGAATCCAGAAATATGGAATCAATCTGAAATCACGTGTCGATAGCACTCAGCAGGTCATGCGAGTAAAGAGCTAGTTGTGATTTACAAGTGTGTTTTCTAAAGCCGTGTTGACTATGCGTCAATACACCGTTCTCTTCGAGGTAATTTATAATGCTCTGTCAAACTATATGTTCCAAAATCATGCTGCAAATCGACGATAATGATACGGGTCTGTAATTTAGTTGATTACTCCTACTATCTTTCTTGAATATTTATGTGACCTTTCGTCCAGCGAGTTGTTTATATGACTATGGAGCCATTGCATCAGCACACTCCGAAAGGAACCTAATTGGTATACAGTCTGGACCGGAAGACTTATTTTTGTTAAGTTGCGTCACAACTCCGAGGATACAGAAATGATACACGATTTGGGATGGACATCATTAAGAGAAAGGCATTTTTCGTTACGACGGAATCTTCTCACGAAATTCCAATCATCAACTTTCTCCTCCGAAAGAGAAAATATTTTGTTGACACTGACTTACATAGGGAGGAACGATCACCAAGATAAAATAAGGGAAATCAGAGCTCGTACAGAAATGTATAGGTGTTCATTCTTTCCGCGCATTATACGAGATTGGAATAATAGAGAATTGCGAAGGTGGTTCAAATGGCTCTGAGCACTATGGGACTTAACTTCTGAGATCATCAGTCCCCTAGAACTTGGAACTACTTAAACCTAACTAACCTAAGGACATCACGCACATCCATCCCCGAGGCAGGATTCGAACCTGTGACCGCAGCGGTCGCACGATTCCAGACTGTAGTGCCTAGAACTGCTCGGCCACCCCTACCGGACGAAGGTGGTTCAATGAACCCTCTGCCAGGCACTTAAATTTGATTTGCAGAGTATCCATGTAGATGTAGATGTAGATGCTTCTAAGTTACTCATGTTGACGGCTGCTCTTGATTCGAATTGTTGAATATTTACTTCGTCTTCTTTGGTGAAGGAATTTCGGAAGGCTGTGTTTTGTGACTGTGCTTTATCAGCACTGTCATCAACAGTATTTCCATTGCTATCGCGTAGAGAGGGCATCGACTGTGTCTTGCCGCTAGCACACTTTACAAATTTATTTTTAATAAACATTGTTGGAGCAGCGATTAAATAATTTTTAAAAAAAAAATGTTTCGTTTAAAATTCAGTCTTGATCGCAACACGTATGCTACGACCGGTTTCGGTCTTATCACATGACCATAATCAGACCTATAATTTAATTTAGAAAGTAATAGAAACCTCACTAGATTGACAATAAAATATGACAAAATGCTTATAAGGATAAAATACAGCAAGACTTGTTATACCCACGGCATCCTTCGAAGATGATAGGTGGAGCACTCTTCTCAGCTGCTGTGATGTACTGGTGCCAGCAAGTGACGGGCATACGTTTAAATACGAAGATGCTCCGCCTACCTCTTCTCCCTCTATCTCACGTCAACCAATCAGTGTAAAAAAGGTTCACATAATCGTCAAAACGTAAAAAAGTCGACATAAAGTTAAAAAACACAGTTGGCGATTCGTAGAACACAAAAAAGAAACTGAAGTCACACACACAGGTTAAAAGTTGGCCACAGTATTAAAGCACTCCGCAACAACACACTTTAAACCCACTTGAAGCACACATGATGAAGAATAAAACTGCCAGGTAGGACCTGCCGAGGGAGAGGCCAGAGGGGATGGAAAAGGAGGGGAGAGCAAGGTGCAGCAGGGCAGGGGGCGGGATGGAAAGAGTAGAGGCGTCAGCAGGTGCACCAAGAAGCAGGAGACTGGTGGGGCAGGAGATGAGCCTGAAACAAGGCAGGAGGGAGTTCAGAGACACTGAAGGGGAGCACAAAAGAGGTAGGGGAAGTAGGAGGGGTAAGCCGCTCAGGAGGGGGAGGAGAGGGAGCCCTGATGAGAAGGCAGGAGGAAGATGGGATTAGAGTTGGTAGGAAGGGTAGATGTCAGGGCGAATTTTAAAAAGAATTTTTTTTTTAAAGCTTTAAAAATGCTTTCTGCCAAAGGGGTTTTTTCATTGGGACTTCCTTTGGAAACGACGAAATCTAATTCAGAGTCACATAAGCTTTCAAGTTTTGAGAAATTACCTATTTATATTCTTCAGCGTATCGCAGGAATTACTCGCCAATTACTCGTAATACTGTTGGATGGCGTCATGTAATGTGATACTGAGTACTACATGTCATGGGAGATGAAACCGCCAGTAAACAAAGGCGGCGGGGTGTCTTGTGTTCTCACAAGAGATGCAGTAACGGCAGAATAACAGCAGAGCTCGTTGTCTTCGAACGTGAACAAGTAATTGACTGCCACCTGAGTAACATGTCCATCAGGGACGTTTCAACCCTTCTAAAGCAGCCAAAGTCGACTGTTACACATGTGACTGTGAAGTGGACAAGCGAAGGAACAATCACAGTTAAACCAAGACCTCAAGTACTGGCGAACAGAGACCGTTGCGCATTGTGGACCGTCGCTGAAAATATCTCATGAAATCGGCGAAAGGAAACAATCACGCGTTGCAAAGTGGTGCCGGTAGTCTAGCTAATACTACGACTATCCGGATGAAGTTAAAACGAATGAGGCACTGTG